>NC_143012.1:22880753-23485337 GCF_055824585.1 Amblyomma mixtum
TCACGAAGCGGAGCGCCGGACGCGCTGGATAGCTGCAGTTCGACGCACTGAGTAAGCGAACCTTCGCGTTGTGCTGTATGTTTGTTTGGTTATCCGCGTTGCTGAAATTCGTTCTTTTTGCACATGCAGTCCGGACGGCAAACCGTGGGATGCAGTGCCGACCATCAGGATATGCAGTCGCCACTTTGTGGGTAACGAGAAAAACAATTCGGCCAGTCATCCCGCATATGTACCTACAATCTTCCCCGCAGTCTACAGCCGGCCTCATCCTCCTTGTGTTCGTGTTCTTTTGGCGCTTACCTCTCTCAAAAAATGTATATGTAGCGAGCAGCCGCATATGCAGGCGTAGAATGAGAATTTATGCATTCTACAACACAACTTGTCTAGTAGATCCCTACATAAGCAGTTGGACCAAGCAAGCACAAAGCAGCAAAAAGTGTACGATGACAATCACCGAACAGTAGGGAATGCACAACAGAGCAAGCAGCAAAAAGTGAGAAACGAACAGCATAATTCAGAGATCATATCAAGGGAATGCACAACACAGCAAAGAGCGCAAAAAAATGCATGGTATAATTCATATGCCATGTCAACATCTCACTTCAGATAATCACTATTAAGGCAAATCGACAAATCAGCAGGCATGGCTGGTGATTCACGACTAAAGACCCGGCCACTGCGACAATTGAGACAATTCTTCTGGTGCAACGTGGTTAGGTGGCCGGGTGCGTGCAAATGACCACAAATGGGCGGGTTGATTAGGTCCGAATTCGCTACGCACTACGAGCAGCCCAGCGTCGAGAGTGAAATGTGCACATTGTCGACCTCAAACCAGCACATATGTGGCAGCGCGGCATCACTGATAACAGCGAACGTGTTCGAGCGATGTCGTTTTAAGGATGAAAAGCTACATCAAGAAAACGACATCACGCGCGCAGCGCACGAGCTCGCGCTGCAGCGTTATTCGGCTGCGAGCTCATATATGGATTGCATCATGTTAGCATGTGCTGAAGGAACAGATGGCGGCTACTACAAGGCAGGCATGACTACTTGTTTAGCGAGATGCAGTCAAGAAAGACTGCAGGAGGCCCACCGTTTCGTGGCATGCTGAAAGACCGCTGCTGGCGCGGCGTGTACCGTCGTGCGCTCGAGCAGTCCCGTATACATGTCTGTTTAGAACTGCTGCGAATTCATATATTGCAAGCATTTCATCGCGTTGGTCCGCTTGAATCTCGAAGCGTGCAGACCTTATCTGAAGTTCAACTTCGTACGCGACTCTCTTCACTTGCGAATGACACCGCGTTGAAACTTCGCCGCTTATTTCTTGAACAGAGTGCACGTGCTTGGCGTTGCATAATTTCTTCCCTTTACACAGCGTGCCAGCCCTGAAAAAATCTTCGGCGCCCGATATTCGCTGTAGGCCATGACACAGCACAAGCGAAAGTCGCGGGTCCATACTGCCAACGTGCTTTCCGAAGCAGACGCCAGAGCCCGGTACTACCCAGCCGAGGATAGAGGGCGCTCTTTAGCACCATTTTCGCAGCGCCCCCTGGGCAATGCAAGAGGTCTATACCCACGCAATCTATGCGACTGAGGACGCCCCTATACACGACCGTCATTTTATAAACGGACGCCGAGACGAATTCTATACTTTCCTTACTCAAAAATTGGTTTTCAAAATTGGTTTCAGGAAACGAAAACGACGCAGTAGCTGCCTCACATCTCGGTGGACACCTGAACGGCGCCCTAAGGGAAGGGATAAAGGAGGGAGTGAGAGAAGAAAGGAAGAAAGAGGTGCCGTAGCGGAGATCTCCAGAATAATTTCGGAAACCTGGATATCTTGAACATGCACTGACATTGCACAGCACACGGGCGCCTTTAGCATCTCGCCTCCACCGAAACGCGGCCGATCATCACCGCGTCCTTGTGGTCAGCGGCCCAACGCGATCTGGAAACGCAGCCATCCCCCGTGATCGGTTGGAAGCGGGAGTCGAGGACAGTAACAGCATAATATCGATACACCGAGTGAGAGACCCGGAGTCCCCAGAATGGCAGAGCCAGAAGGACACGTCCAAAAACCGCGATCTCCATTCGAATTTGTTCGGAGCATTAACAAACCGCGCAGGACGTGCGCAGCAGTATTCGAAGATAGTTGAATCGCCTACGCAGGCGTTCTGCCACCCACGCTGGCCAGGTAAGTGATTTACTCCAAGGTCGTCTGTAATTTAGACTCAACTACGCTTTCTGCTATACATGCGTAAACGTCTCCGACGGGAGAGCTGTATGGTGAAAACACACAAAGCAACAGCAAAAAGTTTGCACAAAGGACCCAAAGCAAGGACGTTGCCGCTGTGCCGAGTGCGCCGATTCCTCCCGTCCTTTGCGTTTTTTTTTCGCCCTAGGGATACCGTGTCGGAAACGGTCAGCATTCAACTAGTTCCAAATATATATCTGAACTGTCCTCTACGGTATTTAAATGCCCACGCGGCAAGAAGACTTCAATACGTCGAACACGCCGCCATTTTTTCTAGCGAGCCAATTTCACCAGCGTTCGCGGCTGACGCCCGGCGCCATGAACGCCAGTACTCGACGAGCGACGCGTTGTTACGGGGACAGAGATCGATCTAGAGATCTATCGCGGCGCATTCGGCGCACGGAGCGCGCTGTCACGTGGTATTTTTTTAAACTCCGCGGGCTTTCGTTTTTCCCGAACAAAAACGGCCACGCTAAGTCTATCTCGTTGGAAGTGCAGGGGTTGGACAATATTTGTGCAGCTCCACAACATTCTTATTGACCCCTAAACGTTTCAAGTTATGTTTAGAAAGTTCATTTATTTATCTTGACTTATTGCTCGAGCAAAAAAATGGTACTGTATAGCTTTAGATAAACCCAAACAACATCCATGCGATTTGTTCTGAAGAACGCTTAGGTTTTTTTTTTAAATCTTGGTTCAAGTTAGCTGGTACGCCCAGTATATTTTTTTTACAGGGCACGGAAACAACGATTGCCACCTGCCATAGTGGGCAGTTTGCTCACTATCCTGTGGTCAGGTTGTGATGACTCCTTAAGGTCACGTCACCTAGGTAGCCCACCTGCCGTATAGATTTCTCTCTGGGCCCCACCTGCCAGGGTTATGCTCATATACGCGTCCTGCCGTGACGTCATACCAGAGCCCCCGCAGCTCTCCCAAAGGTCATTTTGCCCACACGGCGATACCCGGCTTTACCCAGCAGAGTGAAGCGATCGCTTCAATACAATGAGATCTGGCTGAACGCTCCCGACGTTCGAGCGTGCTCGAGAACTCCGGCTGATCACAGGAAAGACACAGCACACGGGCGCCTTTTGCATTTCGTGACGTTCTTATAATAGATCGCGACGTAGCGTACAGTAAGGCGACGTTTACTACGCGATAAATGTTTAGGTTACTGCCTCTATCGCTATTTTCTAGTTTTTTTTTTGTGAAAGCTTTTAGCCTGGCGATATTTTCTGACCGCCTGTCTGTTATCAACTTACCTAGACGACTCCAGTTCTCAAGTACCCTCCCTTGCTATTGCACCACGATAAGGAAAGCATTATTTCCCTTACATATGCTGGCATGCGCGAAACATTCCGTTTTTACTTCCTTTTGCGCGTAACGTGAGTAACCAAACACAATTAGTTAATCTACAAATCATTCATTTCAACAGTGATGACAAATAAGGCCAATAATTTTCATCAATGATCGATCCTAATCAATAGAGGAAGTGTAAGTTCAGTTCGCTGTTCCATGCACCGTTTTTAAATACAACAAGGAGTCATTGCTCGCGCCCTTCCCTTGCAAAAATATATTTGGGCAGTCAATAGACTCGCCACAGACTTCTGTCTATAAAGTCTATAGACTGCCTATAGACAAATCCTTGAGACTAGCCTGCAGGCAATACAAATCCCATAGCCAGTCCATAGATAATCTATATACGAGGTCTGTTAGAAAAGTATCCGACCTTTGGCCGAAGAAAAAAAACTGGCATAACTGGAGCGTTAGAAACCTAATAACCTTCAGAGTAGTCCCCTTGGGGCTCCATATACATCTCCCAGCGGTGCTGCCATTGTTGGAAGTATTCCGAAAAGGCCCTTTTCGGAATGGAATTTAGCTCTCCTGTCGTTGCAGCCATAATGTCCTTTCTTTTCTGAAATCGCGCTCCTTTCAATGGCCTCTTGATTTTAGGAAACAGCCAGAAGTCGTAGGGGGACATATCAGGAGAGTAAGGAGCCTGTTGAACTACAGGAGTCTGGTTTTTCGCCAGAAAAGTCTGAATCAAATGCGAGGAATGTGCAGGAGCAATGCCGCGAGGGATGCGCCAATTTCTTGTTGACCTCAATTCCGGTCTCTTGCGCCGCACAGCACCGCGTAGGCGATGGAGGACATCCCTGTAGTACTCTTTAGTCATTCTCTGATCCTGTGGGGAGCGTACTCGTGGTGTGCCGCACAGAGGGAGTCAAAAAAGCAGTCAGAAAAACTTTGACATTGCTGCGCACTTGGCGGGCCTTCTTTGGTCTTGGTGACGTGGAATGCGTCTTCTGTGACGACTGGGATTTGGTTTCCGGGTCGTACCCGTACACCCAAGACTCGTCACTAGTGATTACGGCGTCGGTGAAGTCAGGGTAACTGTTTGTGAAATCCAGCATCTCCTGTGAGACTTCAACACGAGCTGCTTTTTCTCCACCGTCAGCAGCTTCGGCACGAATTTCGCCGCAACTCTCTCCATGGCCAAATCTTCGGTGATAATGGAATGTGCAGAAAAATTGCTGATATCCACCTTTTCCGCTATTTCTCGGATAGTCACACAACAGTCCCGCATCACCACAGCGTTCACTTCGGCAATTACCTAGTAATTTAGGCATGTTGATGGCCGACCGGAGCGTGGCTCTCTCTCCACAGATGTGCGGCCGTTTTTAAACCAGTTGCACCACTGCTTAATCTGTGTGCTGCTCATAGCATCATCACCGAAAGCCGTCTAAACATTTCGAATGGTTTCCACTTGGCTATCGCCAAGTTTCTGGCAAAATTTGAGGTAGTAGCGCTGCTCCTCTCGCTCCGCCATTTTCCTTGCAACAAAAAACCGACGAGAGCACTGCCTCACTCAAACGCTGCTTCCCAGCGACTGACGCTATCGGCAGGCGGGAAAAAATTCGTGCATGCGCACGAGGGTTCAAGGTCGGCTGCTGTAAGCGCGCTTGTTTCATATTCATCAGGTGTTCGCAAAAAAAAAAAAAATGAAGTCGGATACTTTTCTAACAGACCTCGTATTTATAGTCATACACTTTTACTGCAGTTTTTCCTATAGTCTATGAATAGACAAAAAGAAATATCTATAATTAAGGCAACATAATTCATAATAAGACTAAAAACTGCCTATAGAGAATTTTTATATGGTTAGCAGTCTAGAGAGACATTCGGTGGGCAATTTTAACGCTTCTCTCTATTCCCTCATTCCCTATCTCCCTCACTGCCAGCCTGAATGCCAAGCCGTTGGCAGGAGTGGGTGTTTCAGAATGGGAAAATATTTTGACAACGCGTTGTACACATACTATATACGAAAGCATCAAAAGAACTCAAAGGGCGATATGATCGGGTGCCTGCGTCCACACAACATTACACGATGCCCAGTCCTGGTCGGTCGCGCAGTGCAGGAGATACCCTCAGCAACCAGGTCAACGCTTCGACAAGCAATTGCTCGTTGGTTGGTAAGGCTGATGATAGAACGAGGAAGTCTGCCAATCCTGCCGTGCGAACGCGTTCTCCTGCTACATTCATCTGTCCCCGTCTGCGACAGCACACTCTCTCCCACTCGTTCGTGACGTCACTTCCACTCTCACGTGACGTCACTTCCCACTCGTTCGTGACGTCACTTCTCACTGTCACGTGACGTCACTTCACACTCCCACGTGACGTCACTTCCCCCTCCCACGTGACGTCACTTCCCACTCGTTCGTGACGACCTCAGCTTGGGGGAAAGGAAGTGGGGGGACCGCTCGTCAGCGTCGCGTGCCCCTTATCTAGACGCACAACAAACAGAAGGTAAGCCGGGCTTGCAGCCACGAACAGGCCATAAACCTGTAAGGCCCCAGAGATAAGCGCGCGATTCCCTGCAATAAACCGGCCGCGGCCGAACGTCAACCCTTTCCCCGTTCTTTCCGTTCACTTTTTTCCCCCTAGCATGTATGGGATTCTTTCCTCGCCCACCGCCCCACCTTCTAAGCGTACTTTGGATGGGGTGAAGTCCGATACAAGAAAGTATCGCCTAGAGACTCCGGTACGGTACGGTGCATGCTATGGTATGGTAGAAATTATGGTATGATGTGGTATCGTATGGTATGGATGGTATGACATCGCACAGCAGATTGGCGCCTTGTGCCGAAATGAAGCCGCCATGGCCTGGATTCGCGGCGAATCGATGTCGCGTGTCCTGCGCGGCTTGAACGGCACTACACATCGGTTTATTCCGCCAGCCAATCACAAAAGTCTAAAATCCTGTTTATACTTTTTCCCCCAATCAGCCTAACTTGGAATATCACAACATCTACGTTTATAATAAAGCATGCGGACGTGTTAGGGATTAGGTTAATGCATCCAAACGCACGCAATCACTATAGCAATGAACTACAGTTCACAGCGGATAAAGAGCAAGACGACCGTGATGAGGTGGATAGCGGTAAACTTGGTGCTGATCTTATGTTACCACCAGCCGTACAGTTTGTGCTGTAGATGACAGCAGTTTGGCGCGCAACCGGAACAGGTAACACCGCACACGCTGAATTTCCAGCTTGAACGCAGAAAATTCACAGTGATCTGAAAATCGTCTCGACATCAGAAGTACTTCTGCGGAAAAAATGCCACCTAGTGGCAGACCCTACAATGTACATAACTTACATGAACAAACAAGGGAAAGGAGGTTCACTAAAACACTTTAAGCCATAGCAGTTTATGGCAAAGCTGTTCTTGCACTGCAAAATCATCCTCATTATCAATAAAATGGGGCTGGCATGCAGGTCAAGTACAATTCAAGAACACAGTGGCTAATGCCTTCCACAGGATGTCCTCCACTCAGTGGTGTTGACCAGTTGGGGATTAATCTCATTGCATGCTCTAGCGTGACATCAGAGGAGGCTGTCATGGGAAAAAGGGATCAACCACGGATTAACCGGATTAACCACCACACCATGACGATTGGTGGAGGGGATAAGGGCAGGTTTGGAGCACGGATATCATCACCTGCGCCCTGCGCACAATAAGGTGCTCAACGACTACGGCTTCGTGGGGAACGGACCTTGTCTATGGTTTCCTCTGGTGGAAATCGCTGCTGCTGGGGACTTCTTGGGGAACGGACCTTGTCTATGGTTTCCTCTGGTAGAAATCGCTGCTGCTGGGGACTTCCTGGGGAACGGACCTTGTCTATGGTTTCCTCTGGTAGAAATCGCTGCTGCTGCCCAGGCCACATTTGTTCGGGGAGCGGGGGGTTGCTCGCGCCACTCGAGCGCCGCTGCCCTAGACTTGGACGCGCACGTCTGCGCCTTCGCCGCCGCCGGTGGCGGCGCCCATTACCCTGGGGGGAAAAAAAAAGAGGAAGCACTGGGAACAGGCAAGGTGGGGTCCATCGCATTTTAATGATGCGTTAGCATTAGAACGGCCCTGCGAACGAAACCCCGGCGTCCCATCTTACGTCCCAAAGCGACTCGGGCAATGAGGAACGCCGTAGTGAAGGGCTCCGGAAATTTGGACTACCTGCGGTTCTTCAACGAGCACTAGCATCGCACAGTACACGGGACTCTAGAATTTCGCCTCTATCGAAATTCGACCACCGCGGCTGGGATCGAACCCGCGTCTTTCGGGTCAGCCGCCAAGTGCCATAACCCGGGCTAAAACCCGGCGTCCATCTGTGTTTTTCTTTCTTTTCATAACCCCTTTCTAACATATGTCCGTGTGCAGTGAACAGGGTGGTGAGGTTACGTGACGTCACACAATTAGGAATCGCAGAGCGCACAGGTGCGCCGCGGCACCTGAAAAATTTCTCAGTGGAATTATAATCAGAATTGGAAAAATGGGATTGAAATTCAAAGATTTACAACTGGAACTGAAATTCGAAATAGAACTAGAAGAATTGGAATGGCCTTCGAAGAGTAGGGAAACCTGCAACGAAGAAATCTACCAAAGCGAAACTTAAATTGCCACTGCTGTGAATGAATTCTATAACAACACAAATCTCTCCCGAAATCGGAGCCCACACGCTGACGCATTGCCCTCCACATAAGCCGCTTTAACCTCCCCATAGATTTTCTTCATTCAGTCGCTGCTGGCGAGAAAACTATCCGGGATTCTTGGAAATCACGCCGTTGCGCGGAGCGAACAGGATGAGAGCAGTTCCGATGGCGCGGTGTAAATGAACAGGGGTCCCTTTTGTTTTGTTGAGTTTCGATCCGTTTTACATTTCGTGTGGTCGTGACGTCAAATCGTGACGAGAGCGGTAGGAGAGGTTCGCGAAGCAAAGGACCATTCGCAGAGACGTGCTCCGATTTCTTTTCCTCCTTTCTTTGGCGCGTGTCAGATGCCTCGAGCCTCAAATGTCAAATTCGCTGGCTCACTCTAGGCGGTGACAAGCATTTTTTATCTGTTTATTTTCAGTACCGCGTGCTAGGTGGGAAACTCTAGCAGGTGGCAGTACACAGGGTGAACACCCGATTGCAAAGCTAAACCATGGCGTGCAGCTTTAGACAACAAAAGAAAATTCCAATGGCAGCAAGTGTACGCAGGTGTCCGGTTAAATTGGATATGGAGTTATCCGTCGTCGAAAGGGAACTCAGTTTACCATAATCACGCGCTAGTAGAACGTCAACAGCTGCTAATGCTATCATACTGACAACACAATGGAATGAGGTGTCCCCGTGAATTTTTTTTTTTTTTGTTCCGCTAGCCTTTGGGACGTAGTAGCGATAGTAATGAATACGTTACCCCCCCTCCCCCCCCCCCCCCCCCCCACACACACACACAGGAGCCTAGCCTCAGCAGGCGAACGCCAGAGTTTTCCTTTGGGGTGCACTATCTGGCGCTTATCTTCTCTGTAAAAGCTGTCGCCGCAATAAATGTATGCACAAGACAGAGTTCGACTATCAATGGGCCACGCTGTATGGAACGACTGGTGACTCATAACGATGGGATGATTGTTCCAAGAGGCCGTGTTAGCAAAGCTCGCAAGCAGACATCACATATTAACACCCCATTTCTTTTTCTTGTTTTTTTTTTCTCGATACCAGCAAGGTGAATACCAAAGAGAATAGAAAGAACGCTTGAAAAAGGTGAAACTGAACATAAATTCCACACCATAAGCCGCAGCGACGTGTGATGCGATAGATGAGGGCTAATTACTAGAAACCTTTGTCGTTATCACAGTGGGAACTGATTTTATCACCGGCAGAGAATAATCACTTCATAAGCCTCCTCGCACTGCACTGATACGCAGGCAGGAGCAAAAATCATTGTAGTTCATTCGGACGGAGCAATTTTGCCTCTACGGGTAGGAACATAATAAAAGATAAAAGTTCCAATTATGGACAGCGGCGAGGTCGCTCATGCTCGCCTTATCTCCCAGCTTCCACCTGTATCGTAGCAGCGGCAACCAGGTATCGAATATATTTAATAATCGGCACTATCATGAAGGATCACATTTAAAGTGCTCGGGTCAGGAACCAGTGGTCTTCGGCTGCTGAGCCGAGCACCACCGAAGGCCGCATTTCGATCAAGGCGAAACTCAAGCGACGACCGTGTGCTGTGCGATGTTAGGGCTCGTTAAAAAAAAAGGGAAAGAAAAAACATGTGGTGGTCTAAATTAATACGGAACTCTGATCATACCATACAATACCATGCCATACAATACAGTATATATTATATACCACACAATGTCAGGGAAAAGCCGAAGGCTGCCTGCCTTAGCGCGCGTGCCTTTATTCGGAAGGAAGGCGCTAAAGTGAGAGCTCAAGCGTTTGTTAGACACTAAACGACATTACAAGCTGGACAGCGGAGGTGCGCCGCGCTTGACACTGCGGACGCGTGTCGAAAGAGCTCGGGCCGCGAAGCGATCGCATCTGGACGGTCGATGCGCGCAGTCGCCGGCATTGAGCGGCGAGGACGGAGACCTATCCACTTAGACCGCGATTATCTCGGTCCATCTCGACCCTGCTGGCGAAGTATTGGTATGCTCACATTGAAGTCCATGCAACGCAGCCGCAGCTGTAAGAGAAGCGTTGGTCTATTTCACGACGGCCGGCAAAGTCGTGGCAGTGCACAGGTTAAGCACAGGTGCAGAGCAGGGACAGATTGACCGCTGCACGGGTGCGCACCTTTGCACCTCAGTTGACGGACGTATATGAGTGGATATGGTATAAACCGAACAGGGTTGTAAAAAAAAAATGTAACCGTACGACTCATTTCACGCATTAACAAACATTTCGATTTACCGAAGCTCCCGAAGGCAAGTGCGCTTTTCACTCCTTGCGATTTAACACTAGCAGATTCGGGGGACTGATCAAAGGGGAAGAATTGCTCGACGCGGTGGTCTGGAGGAGCGGCTCGTTTGAGTTCGTGACGAAGCGCTAAACAATAGCCCAATATCGCAACCTCG
Source organism: Amblyomma mixtum (assembly GCF_055824585.1). Lineage (NCBI taxonomy): Eukaryota > Metazoa > Arthropoda > Arachnida > Ixodida > Ixodidae > Amblyomma > Amblyomma mixtum. The sequence goes on from NC_143012.1 coordinate 22,891,406, forward strand.
TTTTTCCAAACGAAACGCCGAGCGAAATCATCACCGACTCCACAGTATCCTCCTGTACTATCACGCGATATAATACCCGTTTAGATCAGTATGCACTAAAACCCGAACAATTCTGGACAAAATCATTTTTGAGCGAGAAACCGTTGATGAACACAATTTTTTCCATTAATGTAAGATTTCACTATATAAGAATCAATATACCTGCATATCAGCCGACGGCAGTTTTGCATTTTTTTTATTAACGTTCTTGTTATCGTCAAAAGCGTTCCCCATAGGTTTTCATGGCAGTCTTTAACTGTTCTATGCGATCAATGGAAATGCTTTAAAGATTATGCTAATTATCAGAAGTATGAACCATTACCTTGAATATTTTCGTAACAGTATCTCACGATTTTCCAATTTTCAAATGTTTTGTCCAATAATGTTGGACATGAAATACTTGCCAAGCTTCACTGAAATAAAGCCGAACTACTGAGTTAAGATTGTGATGCTCCAACAATTGAGACTACAGCCCAGTGTCCCAACCTCGTCCTGCCGAAGGAACACAGGGAGAGCATATCCGCACTCACCGACTCCATGGTCTCCTCGTCCACCAGGGGCTCCGGCTGCGCCCAGTCCACGGCCACCTCGCAGCCTCCCCACAGGGTCATGCGTCCCGGGATCATGCGGCGGCGGGCCACGGCGGCCGCCTTGTGGTCCGAGTACTCGACGAACGCGAAGCCCCGGTTGCGCCGCTTGTCCGCCGCGTTGCGGTACAGGATCACGTCCACCACGTTCTCCGTGACGCGCTGCATCTCCTCGAGCACATCTTCGCGACTCTTGTCCCGCGGGATGCCGCCCACGAAGAGGCGGCAGTTGTCCACTGAGTGGCACACGCCCACCGGGCGACGCGGTCGGATCTCCCGGCCGTTCAGATCGCGCACGGCGCGCTTGGCCTCCTCGCGGCACGAGTAGGTGGCGAACGCGTAGCCCCGGTTCGAGCCGGCAAAGTCCATCATGAGCCGAACCTCGTAGAGCGTCCCGGCACGCTCCAGGAACGGCACCAGTTCGTCCTCGTACACATCCCGGGGCAGCTTGCCGACGAACACTTCGCAGCCCTTGGGCGGCGGACCCCCGCTCCAGGAGGGCGGAGGTCCGCACCTCCGCTGTCCATTGTCCTGGACCATGGGGTAGCCCGTGCGGTCCAGGAAGGCGACGATGCGCTGCTGTCTGTCCAACGGAGCGGCCGTAGGCGGGCTCGAGGTGGGCGTCTGAGGAGGCCGAGAGTTGCGGTCTGTACCTCTAGCCGGTCTGTCCGTGCGGTCCATGACGGCGGCGCCGGTGTTTCGTATCGGGCGCTCTGTGGGCGCCAGTAGCCGCGGCGTCACCCAGTGAGGGGGGCACGGCACGTCGCCGCCGTAGACGGCCACTGGAGACGACTCGAACCACTCCACGTACTGCTGGTGCTCGGGACTCCTGCAGAAGCAGCGTGGTCGAGGAAGAAGGGCGGTTGTTGTTTCAGCGGGTACGACGATTACGCAGACGGGACAGCTCCGCTGAGCCTCGCACGCGCCCACCGGCCGAGCGCATCTCCGCGCAGAACTACGGCAAGGGAACACGCCTTCCGCCAACACCGACGACCGCGCGGCACGGTGCACCGCGGACTGTGTTACGACGGCGAGTGATCCTCCTGCCCGCGTCCGCTCTGCCGAGCAGTTCCGTGCGCGTTCTCTCTCCGTCTCTCTCGCAGCGTGCTTACACTGTTACGTCCGCTTTCTCTTCCTCTCTTTCACTCTCACACACCGCCTCCCCTTCCCGTAGAAGACCGATGTTTCGCGGGCCGGCAATCCTCTCTCTACACACGTAGGCCTGGGAGAACGGGAGAAGAGCTGGGGGGGATTCAGAGGCGAGGAGCAGCGCTGCCATACGCAACCGCTGCGGACCTGGCGGCGAGAGGGGAAGGGAGCAGGCGATGAGGTAAAGGTCACGGGGTGGGTGTAACAGAACAGGCACGATAAGAGGAACGAGCCCAAGCCGATAAGGAGAGGTGGGTGGTTTTTAAACCGGGCCGCTACGGCAGCCAGATAAGAGAGATAACCTAGGCCGTAGATAAACAGTATAGACAAAGCGGACGTGGATGACGAGGAATGGGAGAAGAGGGGGCTAGGGGAAACGGGCGTGAGAGTAGATAGAAGAGATGGAGGATTAATGACAAAAAGTACGGGGCCTCGCGACGCGACGTATCATTTTCTTCCCCTCTTATTTATTTTTTTTCCCGCGTCACACTCACCTTTTTAATATGACAGACCGATTGGTAGACTAGCTGGAGCCCGCTTCGAAAATTAAGTGCCAATGGCGGAAACGCACAAATATACAAGGACAGCCTGAAGGGGCTTTCCTTGTGCCACATCGCATCGGTACCTTTCAATATTAAAACTCCTTGTTTGCCTAGTCAGCTTAAACAACTACTAAATAATAGAGCAGCCAGCAAACAATTGGATAAAAGCGGACAGAGCCGGTTAGAGATCATTCACATAGCTGCAGTTCAGAGCTATAGATCCTTCTAAATTGTCAAAACGCGAGCCAGTTAGCTCGACAACGGGGATAACAACTGCTTCGGCATCAAGCCTTTCAATGTGCGATTTTTTTTTTCGACCCGAAACAGTATGAACGATTATCCCGTCCACGACAAACGCGTTTTATCTGCAGTGGGCTGTATTCCCGTTTCAATACGATCTGCTTCTGCAATTTCAAAAATTCTATCTTGACTCCGGGCCGTGGCCTCCCAGTGGAGATCTTAACTAACAGTCGAGGAACTAGACGGCCTGTTTGTTTTCGTACAGCTACCTGACTCAGGGGTAAGAAGCGCAGTGCTGATGACGCAGTGATTCACTGGGCGGAGAAGTTACAGAACGTGAGATCCTGCGTCGATGGACTCCAGGCCGCAGTCCGCGAGGTTACGGAGAAAACTAGGCTGCGCATAGAAGAGAGCCCTCAGCGCCTACTGGAGTTGCACAACAACCAGAAATTCTTCAGAATCCCCCCCCCCCCCTTCCCGGAGTATAAGTTTTTTTTTTCTTTCCTGCGCGTGCTGTTTGCACAAACGTGACGCGTACTATGCAGTCAGCGCATAGAGGTAAGGGAAACTGGCGCGTAGGCCTGCCGATACGATGCGACCGAGGGCTTGCGGCTGCTCTTTCGGTTATTGGAGGCGCGATATACCGTCAGCGCTATAAAAACGCTTCGGACAGGAATAGTTAGCGCTGGCACCGGCCTCGGCACTGCCGTCCGGCTGTATAAAGGAATACTGTGCGGTTTTCTAAAGGTTGAAGGAAATACCGTACGCATGCTTTATTGGTTTATAGGGGTTTAACGTCTCGAAGCAACTCAGGCTATGAGGGACGCCGTAGTGAAGGGCTCCGGAAATTTCGACCACCTGGGGTTCTTTAAAGGGCCACTGACCAGGGTCCGGACATTTTTGAAAAACAAGCCCACTGCATAGATGAGGCATCGAAGATAACCTCTGCAAAATATTAGAGCCACGCGCGCCCCGAAAAGCTGCGAAAATTCAAATCAAAGCCCGTTCGTTCTTTCCTTCCTTCAAAAACGGGCCCGGCCCACTACTCTGCACCCCGCTGACGTCAAGGGGGGCTACTTTCGCTAAAGGCACTCCATTGGTGCATCGTTCTGACTGACGGGAGAAGGTTGGGCGTAGCCTTGGCGTCGCGTCGTCTGCACAAGGCTTTCCGCAGCGCCTTCTGTTCTGGCTCATGCCTACAAACCCGCATGAAGGAACAAAAAAAAAAAAAAACTGCGGAGGGAGCGTGCGGCGACAGCCTTGAACCCTAGCCATAAAAAGTAAAAAAATAGTAAAACTGAGGGAGTTGGTTCGCCCCCCCCCCCCCCCCCCCGCCGTGATCACGTCACGAGACGCTCTGCGTGCGCGCTCCCTTCTCAGTTTCTTTTCTTCTATGCGAGCCCCCCAAAACAAGGTTTTAATTAGTAGTGCAGCAGAGCCTTTCCCTCGCTCGCCCACATGACCGCTACGCACACACACCCCTTATCTTTCGTGCATCTTGCGTACGCCTTGACTCCAATGAATGACATATGCTTTGGAGCGGAGAAAAGACACAAACACACAGAACACAAACACGCATGGAGAAAAGCAAACGGGCGGTTGCCGGGTCCGCGCTTCGCCGTGTGTTTCGAACACAACCGACTTCCGCCCCTCCGCTCGTGAAACGGTGGGGAGGCCTAAAAGAAAATGAAAAGGTGGCTCGTTAACTGGGAATGACAAACAGATGTATGAAAGGATGCGCTCGCTAACAAGTCTAGGTGGTCGAGCCGATCGCGCTTCTCGATCGTTCAGTGTGCGGAGAAAATGCAAAAACCAAGAAAAGAATTCTATTGAAGGCGGGGCCATGACGTCGCCCTGTGACGCACTCCACAGACACCACGCCTCCGGCTTACACCGGAGAACGAAGGGGTGATTTTGCCTTGCCGAGCCTACTCGACGAGGAGCGGGAGAGAAGAATTTCGAGGAGGGAATGGAAGGAGAGGAGGGAATGGAAGGAGAGGAGGCTCGCTCAAAGAGAGGTAGAGAGTGTCTGCTGCGCTGGGGTGGGCACAGGCCCTTTAAAGGCCCCCTGCCCACCCGCGGCCAGCAGACACTCTCTACCTCACTTTGAGCGAGCCTCCTCTCCTTCCATTCCCTCCTCGAAATTTTTCTCTCCCGCTCCTCGTCGAGTAGGCTCGGCAAGGCAAAATCACCCCTTCCTTCTCCGGTGTAAGCCGGAGGCGTGGTGTCTGTGGAGTGCGTCACAGGGCGACGTCATGGCCCCGCCTTCAATAGAATTCTTTTCTTGGTTTTTGCATTTTCTCCGCACACTGAACGATCGAGAGGCGCGATCGGCTCGACCACCTAGACTTGTTAGCGAGCGCATCCTTTCATACATCTGTTTGTCATTCCCAGTTAACGAGCCACCTTTTCATTTTCTTTTAGGCCTCCCCACCGTTTCACGAGCGGAGGGGCGGAAGTCGGTTGTGTTCGAAACACACGGCGAAGCGCGGACCCGGCAACCGCCCGTTTGCTTTTCTCCATGCGTGTTTGTGTTCTGTGTGTTTGTGTCTTTTCTCCGCTCCAAAGCATATGTCATTCATTGGAGTCAAGGCGTACGCAAGATGCACGAAAGATAAGCGGTATGTGTGCGGAGCTGTCAAGTGGGCGAGCGAGGGAAAGGCTCTGCTGCACTACTAATTAAAACCTTGTTTTGGGGGGCTCGCATAGAAGAAAAGAAACTGAGAAGGGAGCGCGCACGCAGAGCGTCTCGTGACGGGATCACGGGGGGGGGGGGGGGGGGGGGGGGGGGGGCGGGGGGGGGGGGGGGGCGAGCCAACTCCCTCAGTTTTACTGTTTTTTTACTTTTTATGGCTAGGGTTCAAGGCTGTCGCCGCACGCTCCCTCCGCAGTTTTTTTTTTTTGTTCCTTCATGCGGGTTTGTAGGCATGAGCCAGAACAGAAGGCGCTGCAGAAAGCGTTGTGCAGACGACGCGACGCCAAGGCTACGCCCAACCTTCTCCCGTCAGTCAGAACGATGCACCAATGGAGTGCCTTTAGCGAAAGTAGCCCCCCTTGACGTCAGCGGGGTGCAGAGTAGTGGGCCGGGCCCGTTTTTGAAGGAAGGAAAGAACGAACGGGCTTTGATTTGAATTTTCGCAGCTTTTCGGGGCGCGCATGGCTCTAGTATTTTGCAGAGGTTATCTTCGATGCCTCATCTATGCAGTGGGCTTGTTTTTCAAAAATGTCCGGACCCTGGTCAGTGGCCCTTTAACGTGCACTGACATCGCACAGCACATGGGCCGCTAGAATTTCGCCTTCATCGAAATTCGGCCGCCGCGGCCGGGATCGAACCCGCGTCTTTCGGGTCAGCAGCCGAGCGCCGTAACCACTGAGCCACCGCGGCGGGGCCGTACGCATGCAATAGTTTATGTAATGTGCACCTCTGGTGTAATGTGTGCAGTCCTTTTCAGCTGTGCCGAGGGAAGCTTACGGCACCCTTGAAGCTATACGCATCTGAAATGGAGTAGAAGCCTTCTCTACACCTTTAAGGTCTTTAAGGGCGCCAAATAGGGTCTCACTAAAGGACTCAATGGTAAACCGTGTGTGCCAAAGACTTTTGGTCGAGGGTGTAGTTTGTCGAGTAATGTAATAGCAGTACCATAGTGTAAAGCGACGCAGCTTTCTAAAAGCTGAAAAAAAAATGCACTAAATAATGCAGTCAACGTAGTGTAATGTAGTTCACCATCACCATCATAATTTTCTTGCTCAATACAACTGCGCCCAACTCAGGCCAAAGGGCTCTTCAATACACTCTCTCCAGCGCCAACTGTGGACAACCTATCCATGCAAGTTCCTCTTATCTCGCCACCTTATCCTGTGCCGCATCCTGCAATGCCTGTTTTCTGTTTAAACGCATTCCGTTCTATCCGTTTCTCCGAATAACATGCCCTGTTCATCATCTTTTTTTTGTCTTACAACTATCGGGTATATTTAACTAGCGTTTGTTCTCCTAACCGAACTCAGCTGTCTCATTCGTTCTCTTGACGTTATCTTCACCGTTAGACCACTCTATTACGGGGAGAGCACCCAAGATGGAGTAGATTTTAATTGCGGAGTAATTTCTAGTTAGAAACCGCCATAGCACAGCCGTATGGCTACAGAGAAGGCTATACTGCCCTCCAGGAAGCTCAAATTTGTCCTGGTAAGCTACTGTTTAATTAATGCGGCCTCGCCCTGCCGTCTACTACCCACCCTGGTTAGCTTTGTTGGTAGCGCGACTGCTCCGGACAGGCGACGGTACCGGGCCCGAACCTCGGATCCGGACAATATTTTCTTCAGCAATAAAGCTTCCGAGCAAGCTGTGTAGCATCCTTTGTATATAGCCGTATGGCTGCGTTAATTCTAGTGAGTAATTACTCCTTAATTATCTCTATCGCTATGGAAATGAGACATGAAGAGAGCAGAGTTGGTCAGGGAACAAAAGACAGTTAACGGCGTCCTAGTCGAAATCAAGAAGAAATGGACATGGGCAGGACATGTAAAGCAAAGGCAAAGATGGTGGGTCGGAGTGGATTCCAAGAGGAGGCGAGCGTAGCAAGGGGCGCAAGAAAGGTTGGAGGATGAGATTAAGAAGCTAATACTGATAAGGCGATCGTTCATTAAAAATGGCGAGGACACTTTGGCAACTACAGTGTTCAGAGGCGAAAGCCGACGACACTATGCCGTGGCGACTTCCGGTGGATGTGACGTCACACCATTCCCGTGCCTATATCGACGTCCGCGCTATTTAGACACAATTTCGACATTTTTGCCTATAATTAACTAATTACTGTACAGTCATCAAACTTGGCTTCCAGGTTCATTTTTTCCTCCTCTATCTGAAGCAGCCATAAACGGAATGTTCGAATTAAGCGAGTTCGAATTAGCGAGCGTCCACAGCATTGGTTGTATGCTGCATTTGTTGCAGCGCGTTCTAGCGACTGTACAGCCAGAAACATTCATAGCAGGGTTTGCAAAAGCGCGTAGAAATGTATGGATCACCTAGTTCCCCGTAAACCTGTAGATGTAACACATGAGTTGCTTTCGGAATAAAATGTAAAACTTTCCTGTTTTCTACGCTGCAACAACAATAACCGATCTGTGCGAGACAGCGTTCCCAACAAAAGCTCACATTCTGAAATATCTCTTTTCAGCCAGTCCGTGCAAAAAGTGTCGCAACTCACTGCCCAAAAGCGGAAGCGTTACGCATGGGCACCGCGTTCAGGTTACCTGCCCGGTATTGACGAACGCTTATTGCGAAACTGGACGTTGCAGGCTGCTTCGTCAACGACGACCGCAACGTCATTTTTAACTAAACGGTGTCGGCTTTCGGCGGAGAGAAAAGCCTTCTCCCTTTCAGCAACTGATGGCTCAGCAGGCACGTTTTCGAGCACAGCGAAATTCGCTTGCGCTAAACTCTGAAGGAAAAAAAAAATAAAGTAAAAAGTGAACGACCGCCCACAAAATAGGTACAAGCGGTTGACCACATATGTGCGGCTTTTAGTCAGCGGACCAAGCCTTTTATGTATACCTGATGTCCAAATAAAAGAATACGAATTTGGTTGGTTGCTTTGGTGTATTGGGGTTTAAACGTCCCAAGCAACTCAGGCTACGAGGGACGCCGTAGTGAAGGGCTCCGGAAATTTCGACCAGGTGTAGAAGAATATGAATTTGAGCTGTCATCTAATGTGAAGAGGGTACTGCGAAAGGGGGTGCAGAAAATTAATCGAGATAAATAATGATCCTTCACATACCCCAGGTACTTGGGTGGTGTACCATCCAGGACCCCCGAGGCTTGGCTATACCGTCATCGACTTCCAGACACTGGTCACGGAGTCTGTTTTTCACCTTGACGTCACGGAATTGATTCGAGTGGCATGGAAAAATAAAATGCATATTTAAGTCCAATTTTTCTCGGGAATCAATGCGTCTTTAACGCCGAACAAACGTTAATACAGCCAGAATCGGTTGTTACAAAGGGCTACAATGAGATGGCGCTGTCCTCATAGTCCCTGTAAAGGCTTGCGCGTGTCTGTAATGTGGGCACACGGTTATGTATTGACCCAACAGGACCGGCGCAGAAGGCTGGGGATTAGACCCGTGCGACCAAGGCGACGCCCAGGCAGGTGAGGTCGACTCAACACACACGGCGCTAAAAACGTAATAGTGCTTACACAGTATCATGCATGGGCGCACGCCCCCACTCCAGCTGTTTTGTGCTTTGTGTCGTGCGCGTGTGTTTGTACTATGCTCTGCAGTACCTTCACGCGCGTGCGACCTGTATATATGTTATTATGTTAATATGTGAATAGATTTATTACCAGTGTACCTCTTCCCATGTCCTTTCTACTATCCCCTCCCCTATTTCATTTCACTTCGAAACACTGCCTGCAATCCTTTATTTCCGCTGCCCCAGGTCAGGTGCTTCCAGCAGCGATGGCAGATGCCGGGGCTAGCAACAATCTTTTGCCTTCCATTTATCATGTTTAATAACACCACTTATTACTACTACTACTACTCGGAAGTACAATGCATAATATTGCTCTCTTCAGAAGGATAGCTGCGCTTGTTGAGGCAGCCAGTCGTTGACACTGCGCCCGCTTCGAAATACAGCTCGCATCTTACACGTCACATTCATGCCTTATCGTTATGCCACTGCAAAAAAAAAAAAAAAAAATGAAATTTTCACGGAGAACTCTTATGGGCCAAAAACTTACAAGCCGGCCGGCGCATCCGGTCGGGAGGAGGACCCGGGAAGGAAGGGGGGGGGGGGGGGGGGATACAAGGAAAGGAAAGGCGCAGATAGGCAGAAATGGCAGTGAACGCACCGAGGAACAGGTCGCAAGCGGGCGCGCACATTTGTCGCCCGGCACGACTGAGTGTGGTGGTTTAGCGCGAGCACAATCTCTCGCGCTGTGCCGCCGAAGAGGCTGAAAGCTGCTTGCTTTGACGGCAACTTTAAAGCCGCCATCGCCACCGAGAGGGCTTCAACCCCCCCCCCCCCCCCCCAGCCCCAGTCCCCCCCCCCCCCTCCACTTCACCCCCCCCCCCCCATGCCCTGAAAGATGCATCGGCGATAACAGCTGCGGAAGGTCTTGGCATTGAAACTGACTGCCGAGGCGGGATTTCGAGAGTTCGGAGCTTCAATTAGGACGAGCGGAGATCGTTAGAAAAGATCCTACAGCCCATCAGCGCTTACGGGCGACCGTACGGCTCGCCCATACGAAACTGACAGCTGTTGTTCTGAGGAGCCGCCAGTTTCCTGCAAAAGGCTACGGTGATACGATCAAGTGGCAGGCCGAAGATAGGTCCTGCCCAGCCGTTTGAACTCAACAAGCGCGTATAGAGCACCAGAGCACCGGTGACTGCGAATCAGACTAGAACGCATCCCTTTCTGCTATCGTTGCGCCAGCAGCATCCGGCACAGGACGGGGGAAAGGGGGGAAGAAAGGAAAACTCGTCTCATCAGGCAGTCTGCCATTCCGCAAACATGTCCCGTCAGCTGCAAGACCTCACTGCGTATCATGCGTGCATTCGTTTTTCTATGCTACGTGCCTGTGAATGTGTGTGTTTATGCGTGTATGTGAGCGTGCGTACACCGTAGTACCTGCGTAGCGCCATCCTGCCCTTGCCAACGTTGTTTTGGTGCAGAACGGGCAAAGCGTAACGTCCGACCCAAGACTTTGTTCCGGCAGATCACTCACTAAAAATGAAGCCGCGTCTCTGTACCGCACTTTCAACAGGCATTGTAGCTTTTTTTTTTCGACTACCCCTTCCTCTTACATCACGGAAGAACAGCGTTACATCCGCACAGCCATTTAACCATCCCCGCCTCGACGTGAAATGTTGGAGTTTTTCGCACGGCCGAAGAGCAGCCTGACTACTGCGCATGCGCTATAGGTACCCAGCTGGTCCGATATTTAAATTCCCGCAGAACTGGTCAGCTACGCAAAAAACTACGCAAAAAAAACTACGCAATGGGAAGCTAGAGGGCTGCTCTCTAGCACATCACCCTTTCCTCAACCGCGGGAGGACATGCCAAGGTCAACGCGAGCTAACGGTGAGGCCGCAGCTCGATTACCACACACACACACACACGCATGCACGCACACACACAGACACGCACGCACACACGTACGCACGCACGCACGCGCGCACACACACACGCACGCGCGTGCGCCAATTCTTTTTAGAACGGCATGACCAGCCAACCACGACAGAACGAAGTTTGCCTTCGAGCCCACAGCTTAAAGCCGATCAAAACAGCTCCGCGCGGGAACACCAAACACGACGAAACATGCACGCCCGTGTCTCATAACTCGTTGTCTCGGGCGATTTCGAACGCTATTCTGCTCCAGTGCAAGGCTACACACCACTAACCTGACTGCCCAATCTCATAACAGGACACCGTCATGTAACGTACGCGCGAGAAAATCGTCTGCACGCCTCCCGGTACGTGCAAAAACGGCCAACGGAATCTTAGGGCTAGCAAGCGATCAACGGTTTTGTTCATCGAAGCTGAATCGCAATGCGCACACCGAATAAGACACCGAATCGTGACTAAGAGCACCGACAACAAAGCTGATCGGCTCCCGTACAGCCTACGCGTATTTAAGCAAACAAATTTGTTCAGTTTGTAAACAAATTATTAGAGAATTTTGGACGCACGGTCGACCGCGAGCAGACGTTTTGCTGATCACTGCACCATTATCGGGTTAGGACGCATATCTCGACTGCCGCGGCACAAACAATGCGCTCTACCGTAAAACAGCAGTCGCAGTAGTAAAGCACACGTTTTCCTTTTGATAGCGATTCGCAAAACCGACAGCCGCGACGGCCAACTGCGCCGTTGGCCCTCACTAACCTAGTATAACGCTAGCCTTTTAAACAGCGATAAAGCGTGTGATGCAAGTTAACAGCGATCGCGGTAATCACTCTCGTTGCATGCGTCATTTCGGCAGCATTTCTGATAACAATCACTAAACGGCCACGATTTGGTCACCGACACTATGACAACAAATTATTCAACTCACATTTCAGGATGACAGGCCGCGCCGAACGAAGCGCCCGACGGCAGCATGGCGCCAAAAACGAAGTGAACACGATGTAAACAAAAAAACAAAGACGATCACTGATGCCAAACGGCTTCACAACAGGGCAATGACTTCGGTTACACGGATATCACTGCGCTTAATTACTGGCTCTCGTGTAACGCGATTACATGGAGGAAGCAAAGAACTCTGCGCGATTACATGGCGCTAACGCAGAATATGCCTGCCAGGCAAAACTAAGAGAAATACCGAACTTTTCACTTTCAAAACAAATCCACGGGCCGCGCTTCTGAGAATCGTCGCGGGGGGCAGCACACGTAAATACTTGACTTTGGTTTCGGTTCTTTCTACTTTAAATTAGAACACTTCTTGATTACACTCACATGTAGCGTTTATCAAATATTGCCAGAATCTGCTTCGGCGTGACTATTTCATTGTTTTTGATGAGGGGAAACCCAACTGCTTTCGGTGTCGACTATTTGAAGCTAATGGAGACGGTGCTTTATCGTGGCATACTACGGGCCGCTGCTTTAACGACCGGAATTGCGATCATGCTTTGAACGCTAAAAACAAACTACACGGACGTTTGTCTGATCATTGCGAGACATATGCCACGAATGCGTGCCATTGTTCAAAAATAATGTTTTTATAAAGGAAGCCAACGACAGAAGGGCACGCGAGATAATCTAACGCTGCTTTATCAAAAAGAGGGAAGCATCTACGACAGCACGGCATCAATCAAATTTCCTGATAAAGAAGTAAAAGTTTTGGAAGGACTCGTGTTGGAAGCTGGCGCTCTGTGTGTCGGATGTGTGTCTCCCGTGATGTGTGGATCCTCTTTTCATGCCGCATCATTTTTTTTTTTTTCAGAGCAGTATTTATACTCTTCACATGTGTAAATGACTGGACTCAGTAATGGTGATATAGCCGTTCTATAAATCAATACGGCAGTATAATTTTCTAGCACAGAATCGAGCGAAGTGTCTGTGGCCGTCACATGGGATATTTTGCTTGTATGCTGTTCCCACTCGTTGCCTCTAATTTCACATAAACAAAGTCCCTCCACCCTCCTATCAATCTTTCCTCCTTTTTCTTCTTGTTGTTTCGTTCTGACCTATTTCTTCGTTTATTTTCTGCGCTCTCTTCTTACCTGTGCTGTTGAATGTGCTCACATGTACGGCGAGTATTTTCGTGGAGTTTTCCACCATCGCATTTCTCTTCTGAGTGAACCGCAAAAATTTTGTTGAAGATAAGGTCCGGGTATGGCGTAACTCGGGTTAATCATACAGAGCGACAGAAGGAAATAAAAAGCTAATTGCTTAACCGTCGTGTGCGGGTGGAAGTGATACTGACAACAACGGAACAGGAGACGACCAAGTATGCACCCCTCCTATGAACTCGATCGCTTGCCTTGCCCGCCACTATGGGCCAGTGGCTGTAGCACTTTGATATTGATTATAGTTAGGCCGCGGGTTCGAGTCCTGCCACGACGGCCGCGTTTTTGATGTAGGCAGACGGAAAGAGAGACACTGGAATGCTTTGAACACGCGTGCTTTGAGGGAAGCAGCGCTGTGCGACCCGACTCTTGAGACCCAGTAGAAGCTGGTAACTCAGGCGGAGAAGGCAGCGAGGTCGAATGGAGTCCTGGAATAGCGACTCTAGGCACCGCATCAGCAAACCTTTTTAGGCAAATAAAGGTTTTATGTCTCTGTTCCCGGGGGATATTTAACGCGCACTGACATCGCGATGCAGACAGCGGCCTTTTGGGTTTCGAATCCGTTCATTAGAAAGTGGGACGAGGAACCATATAATCTTTTTTACGACATGCATTCAAAATGTCGGTAATGCTCTGTTTAGGCCCTTACACTGCCTAGCGGATAGAGAGGAAAACACCAGGAGGATGTACACTCCGGTTACTGAATGTCATCTTTGTGTTTCCACCTGGTCAGCGGGATACGTCCACCTGTTGCATTAGCGTGTGTGCGCGACCTTCTTGTTAATTAAAGTGAGGGGTGTTCAATACGTGTTGTCGCCTGGTCTGTAACGTATTAAATAACTAATAAAAATGAAAGACTTCCGGTTAAACCCCTGGAATGGGAATAAGTTCTATTTCATTGCAAGAACGATGTGTTTAAATATTCCTTCTTTCCGCGTACTGTGGTAGATTGGAATGAACTTGGTGAATCTATTGTCACCTTGAATGACATTGAGGAATTTGTTGCTGAGATTGTGACGTTATTATTATAATCTGTTTCTACGGTCATGTTAGGACCGCCACGGCGTTGTAAGATTGTTTGTTTCCACTATTGTTTTCTTTTTTTCTGTTGTGTTATGATATAAATCTCACTAAGCGTCAGATCCTTTGATGGTAGTTAGTAGTATTCAAAAATAAAAAGAAAGTTTGATGTTACCCGCTTTTTATGGTTGTTTCATATTGCACGCGGCGCCACTGTCATTGGAGCAGTCACGAGCAAAATGTCGGCCTACATGGACGTGCGGAAAGAACAGCGGACCGTAATTGAATTTTTGACGGCGGAATTAAGGTGTTCCTCCTATCGATATCCATCATCGAATGAGCGCCGTTTATGCGAAGGCGTAAATTATGTTTGCAGACAGGAGGTGGGTACGGGCTGTATGCACGGGAGACTCAGCCGCGTGGAATTTTCGGTGAAAGACAAGGACCGCAGTAGACGCCCGCTCTGTCACCTTCCTCACCGCTCACCTGCCTGGCACTGTGCGCACTTCGCATCCCCGCGGAGCTTCGGACCACTATTCTCTGCCATATCTCTGCCACATAGTCTCCACCATAGAGCTAATGTCTCCACTCAACTGGACAGGCGAAATCGCAGTGCGCATGCGCCAGAAGCTCAGCTAGCTGCGATCGCATGGGTGGACCGAGTTCAACTTTGCAGCCGGCGGCTCATATTTTCTAATGTCATTCATTTGTGTTTGATAACTAAACAATACCCGGGTGCATTTTAAGTTATAAAAAGTGGAGAAACAGTGTCTAGCTGTTTCCCATTGCAACCCCCCCCCCCCCCACACACACACACGCACACGCGCACACGCACACGCACACACGCACACGCCCACGCACACATGCGCAGTTTCGATTTTATATTTCAACCTTTTATAACCATGGCAGTCCTCAGCAGTACGCCTCCAGAAGCCGACCAGAAGGGGACCCCAAATGAGGCAGCGTGCGACAAGATCTTGACAATGTTTGCAGTGTGGGGAGCACATAGAAAAATCTTTGAAAAATGGCTTTGGAAGGTTGGCGAAAATTGATGGGCAACAATGGTTCCGTAGCATTTGTAGAGGGACGTCGACTCACAGTGGAGGGAAAGGACAAGGTCACGAACTATACTAACTGCCGCGTTGTTCAGAGAAAATCGAAAAAAAAATACTCTCGGCCTAAGCGCTCAGTTGTTCGGGCTCATATTTCACAGAGAGGGGGAATTTAGCGGTAAATTACACCTTATTACCTTTATACTACGTCAGGGTGAGACAATTGCCTGATTCTGTCAGTAGCAAATCCCCTTCGTCTAGACGGCGCGGAACCGAAACTGCTAATTTTCGCAGCAGTGTTGTTGGTAGCGCCATCCTCCGCCTGCCAGTGGAACGAGCACTCTAAGGTAGTGCTACGGTGGAGGAGGCTGCGGAGACCTTGACGTACAAGCGCCATGGATGTAGAAGCGGTAGAAGCGCAAAAGAACGGGGGGGGGGGGGGGGTGGGGGGGGGGGAGTTACATACAAACATGCGTACCTTTTTTGTGCTCAGAGTTAGTAGCATACAGTTTTGATGAAGCAGTCGATGAAGTACCCTCCCTCACCCTTGCATTTGTCTGCAGCCTCCACAGTAGAGCGCGCGTTCCTTTGGTGAGCGCGGGATGGCGCTATCGTCAACACTGCGGCGAAAGCTTGCTGTTTTGGTTCGTCGTCGCCGTAGCCGATGGGCATTCATGATTAATTCTGACCGAATCAGACAAGTACCGCGATCAAACGAAATAAAAATCACCACCGAATGCCAACACAGTGTGGAATCTGAGTCCGAACAATTGGCTGGTTAGGCCGAGAGAATTTTTAAGTATTCTATGTGCGACGCAACAGTGTGTACTCGGTGACAGCTTTTCTTACAAGAAAGTGGTACAGTGGCATTACCTCTCTAATCGTGCCTGTCTACCCTTTCTCCATGATGTCTACACATATTTCGGCCGCAGGACGGTCACTGCGCGATTTTTCGGCCCGTTAAAGCAGCTAGCGCCATCTATGGAAACTTTTTGGAATCAGACACTCCAAACTAATAGCAGGAGGTGTTGCTTCCGTGAGCATCCAACGTTGAAAACGTGCATTTGTTTTAGAACTGTGCATTAAATAACGAACGTTACCAGAAGGCTATGATTTTATGAGAAAATGGTTGTGAATTGGGCAATTCCATGGAAAGGGACGTTGTCTCTTGGTCTAAAAAAGAAACCAGGAAGAATTTGGTTTACATTGTTACGAAGCAGATGAAGAAGCGGGCTGTGGCGCGGGACGAGAAGGCACTCGCTTCTTGTGATTTATAAAATGTACAGTCTTTGCCAAAAGTAGCCCGGCACAGGTGGTTTGTTTCTTAGCCGCGTAGCGAAACACTCATCACAGCCCTTAAGCTCTGATTCTGTGTAAAGAAAGGTGAGACCTTTTCCTTACGTTATGGCACCGTTCGGTCTTTAGGGCTGCTGTAAATGCTCTGTTATATGTATGAGAAGCAAAAATCTGTTGCTCGGTTACTTTTGGCAAAGGGGCTACGTCCGTCCAGTCATAGAGTTCGGCTGTGTTTTATTTGCTGGTGCGCCAGCGTATAAACCTCGCCCCTTGATTCTCTTGCAGCAGGAAGAGTTGCGCCTTTGTTTGGGCCTTCCAAAATTTGTGGCGAATTCCGTTTTGAACCTGGAAGCGCGTATTCCATCATTGCCTTCAAGATTTCGGCTCTTAACGGTGAAAACGTTTGTAAAAATGTGCGATTCGTCGCTTCATGCCTCCAATTTGATCTTCCTTCGTCAGCCTCGGCCATTTTTCAACGAAACCTGGTCTCGTTTCCGTACACCTCAGATTTCTTTTGTGCAATCGCTCCTTGACCCCTTAAACGTCCGCACTTCGGACATCCTTCCGGTATGCGCCAATTCTTCATCTATTCAGATTGTCTTCGATGACATCTTTCCAAAACATGCAAAGTTAATGCCTTTTCATTTGCTCAGCCGTTTATTACAGGATTACTTGCTGCGCTTTAAATCTCATGCGCTCATAGCGACAGACGCCTCATAGCGTGAAGAAAAGGCCGGAATTGGCATTTTCTCCATCTCCCTTGACTTGTCATTCTCACTCCGCCTTCCCGATTACACCCCTATTAATTTGGCCGAATTTCTGGCAGTAGTCTTGGCGTTGCGCAAATTAAACAGCTCTTTGTATTCTGTCATAATTATGAGGGATTCATTATCATTGTGTTCATCTCTCACCGCGCCTACAACATCGCAGGCACTACGCTTACTCAAATGCTTGATTCCACCCCACGTATGTTCGTTGCGGTTGGTCTGGGTGCCTGGGCACAGAGGAATCCATTTGAATGATGTTGCCGATACCCTGGCGAAGGCATCTCTCCAAGGCCCAGTCGTATCTGTGCTGCCACCCAGCGCATATATTACTGCGGCCAGGATTCGCAGGTATCTGCTCTTGAAAGAATTCGCAGCATCAGCTCTGACCTCCTCTCCCGAATTCCGGCATCTCCTTTACCCGTGTTGCTGTAAAGGATGGCGATCACGCAAGATTGAGGTTTCCTTCACGCGTCTACGTTGTCGCGTGCCTCACTTAAACTTCTACCTTTATAGATCTGGTCTGGCGGTCTCCCCATTGTGCCCGTTCTGCGGAGAACCCGAAACGATAGATTATTTCTTGTTGACCTGTCGCCGCTTCTCTTTACGGAGCCGCTTGCTAGAGCATCCGTTACGACAACTAGGTCTAATTCTGTCAGCTGGGGTTCTGTCTCTTGGGGCTTCCTCCCTTGGGCACAGTAACTGGAATGCGCTCTCCGCCATTCAAAACTTCCTTACAGACACTAAACGGCTGCCGTCTTAAACTCTGCTCTTTCTCATGATCAATATTTCTCTGCAACGAAAGCTTTCTGAAACGTAGAATATTTAGCCCCGTTCTCTATTTCAGTCATCGATCTCACAGTATTTGTTTAGCTTATTTCAACTACTCATCTGAATTTTGAATTTGTTTCCTATTTATTCTTATTATCATTATTACAATTATTTTCTTTTCCCCTCATTTATTTACTTGTTTAACATTCTGAGTACCTATCAGTTGCCGCCTGTGTCTTGGCCAATCCCCCGCAGTGGGTACGCGCCATTATTCAGAGGAAAACAACAAACCGCTCGCTCTAGGTTCACAGCTATTAAAATCATATTTCATCGGTCATCATGTCGTTCTGTTCCTTGGCTTGCCACCTCATATCATTTGATCTGAGGTACATCGTCATCCTGGTCCCTGGAGCATCACCGCCTTCGGCTCGCCTTGGTCGTCGGCCGAGGAGACATGGACTCCGCCGCCCGGCTCACCTCAGCTCGACTTGACCAGAACTGACCAGCCGCTTTCCCCCTGCCCCGTCCACAGCCCCGAGCATCAGACACGACGACCAGGACCACACTATGGTTTCATGACTGGCCGAAGTGAAACATGGACGCAGCCAGGGAACAGTGAACGAACGGCTGTATTCAGCGAGTGTTTTTACAGCACACTTGGTGCGTAAGAGGGCGAGTGGGTTATCGCGCATCAGAGAGCGGCGTGCTGCCCACAGCTTGGCCGCTGGTCAGTGGGCATGCGTGAGTCACCAACTGAAGATCCGATATACCTTCCCTTCTCACGGAAAATAAAAGTTTCAGCGTCTTGAGCTGATTTCCTCGAAATTGGCGTCATATGCAAGGCGTTCTGTTGTCCTGGCTTGTCTCTGCGGTCTCCTCTGGGGAAGAACTTTGAGGACTCGCGGTTCTCGCACTCGCCAGTGGGGATGCAATCCGTGGTGTCTGTGCGCCATCAGACCGTCAGGTTTGTTGGTCATCTTATTCATCGTCCGGCTCACTTGCCGACAGGTCTGGATTAAACGATTCTTTTGTGGCCAGCAACTGCTGGTGGTTGCGGCGTAGTTTTTTCCGTTTCTCTGTGCGGACGTAAAAGGATCACGGTGGAGCTGAGGCTAATACCTCGGCTCTCTCTGACCATGACGTCGCTTTGACTCGTACAACGTCGTTTTGTTGAGGGGGGGGCAAAGAACGGCGGCTTCGACTTGTTTGCTTATGCTTCGTCACAGGAACCGACGTCTGGGGTGCGAAATCAGGCACAGGGGTGCGCAGACGCCTTCCTTGTAGCAGTTCGCCAGGAGACCGACCGTCTTCCAAGGGCTCTGTAGCTTAACAAACACAGCCAGAAGTTTTCATTTGCTTCGTTCGATTTCTTCATGATCCTCTTCAACACTTGCACACCTTTAGAAGGCTCGGACTTTAGCTGAAAAATAAAAGCTATCTCTCTCTCTCTCTCTCGGCGGGACCATTTGAACGCGGGAAACGGGTACTTGAAGGCACGTGCTGAAAGTCGTACAACTTGGAAAAGCAGGAAAACTCTTGACTGGAAAACTAGGGCCATTATCAGTACACACCTTCGTTGGGATGCCGTATCTTGAGAACATTGCCCCGAGAGCCTCAGTCACGGAGTGCGTTGACAGCTAGGTCACGCAGCTTTTCCACTTCTGGAAAGTTAAACAGAATCGTAAGCACACACGTAACGGCTTCCACCATACTGAAAAATGTCAACACCAACGCGCAAACAAGCCTGTGAAGTTGTAGATCGAAGCAAGAGTGGCTCAGCAGGCTGGTTGTAAGCATGCCTTCTACAAATAGAACACCGTTGTATTAGCGCTTCAGTATCAGAGTTAACATTTGGCCAGAAGACTAACTGTTTCGCTCTTCCTTTGCCCTGCGTGAATTCTTTAGGAGTACCCCCTTTCCGACCGAAAGCTCAGAGGCCGCTGACGCGAGTTGTCCCTCTACGTCTTGTCCTTTTCGATGTTCTGCAATACCAGTTTTACATACGGGTCGCATGCGGCCTCACGTGCAAGGCGTTGAGCCGTTGTGTTGCTGACGAGCGTTGACACTACACTGACGGCATGAACCTCGACGTCGGTGGTGTCCACGGCGGTGCCGTCTCCAGGAACGGGTGATCTTGATTGCATGTCTGCAAGGACCATCTGTTTGCCAGGACGAAATACGATTGTGTAATAATACTTCAAAAGCCTCAGAAAGAAACTCTGCACTCGTGATGGCTTATCAGCTATCGCCTTCTTTGCTATGTCTATGTCGATAAGGGGGCCGGTGATTGCTCTCTAGAGTCACGCGGCGTCCGTAAACGAAGTGATGAAATCGTTCACAGCCAAAAACAAGCGCCAGAGCTTCTTTTTCAATTTGAGAATAGCGCTCTCTGTCTCAGTTAACGATTTTGATGCGCATGCTACTGGCTTCCATTCATCATCATGCCTTTGCAGCAAAGCCGACGCAGCGCCATATTGAGAGGCTTCTGATGCAACTTTTACGTCCAGGTTTGGGTCGAAAATTGCTAACAGCGGAGCTGCGCTCAGCGCCTCACAAATTCCTCGCCACTCTGTTTCATGGTTCACTCGAACCGCACGTCCTGCTTGAAAAGGGACCTTATCAATGAAGTGCGCTGTGTCAAGCTTGGCACATATTTGCTAAAATAGTTGTACCAAGCAGTCTCTGTACTGCTTGATTGTCTGTTGGCCTTGGCATCTCGTGAATGCTGGAAATTAATCCTGGATTCGGCTTGATGCCTTTGCTGGAAGTTATGTCACCCAGGAGTGCGATGTTTTGTTCACCAAACTTGCACTTTGCAGCGTTAAAGGTAAGCCCTGCGGATTCAACTGCTTTTAGTGCACTTCGTAGGTGCTTGCCATGTTCTTCTCGGGTTGCGTCCCAAATAAACACATCGTCAACATACACGCGAATCCCAGGAAGACCGTCAAATACCTCGTTTAGTGCTTTCTGAAACACTTCACTGGCTGAGACAATGCCGAAAGGGAGACGCAAAAAACAGTAACGCCCAAAGGGTGTTGAGAATGTGCTTGTTTTGGATAAGTCTAATCCAGGGGAACTTGATGAAAACCGGCATTGGCGTCCAAACGCGAGAAAAACTATGTGCCTGTGAGCTCTGCCTCAATAGCCTCTCGCCTTGGCATCTGGTAGTGTTCCCGTTTCAGACTGTCATTAATTCTTCTCGGGTCAAGGCATACTCTTAGCTTGCCGTCTTTTGTTACGCACAATGACGAGTGGACTCACCCAGTCCGTCGGGTCGCTCATTTTGAGTACGACGCCCTCTCGTTCCATTCGGTCCACCTCGGCACGCAGTGGCTGCTTGGACGACTGGAGCCGGCTGGACGATGGGCGTAGCATCCTCGCGAAGCAAAATCTTGTATTCCCGCCGGAGGCGTCCAGTTCCATGAAACAAGTGCGGGAACTGCCGGGCAGCATCCTCAGAAGCGGTTGTGGCTACAGCGTCGATATTCCGCTCCAAAACCCGCGACCAAAACACTCGCCATGGCCTCCAATCCAAGAATAGCCCGGTGTTTTTATTTCTTTTTTAACACGAAGAACTCAGCACTTTCCTTTCGAATGCCAATGACGACGGGCGTTGAAAAGGTTCCGCAGTGCTTGATAATGCCACCGTTATACCAGCGTAGGGCTGCTCCGTTTGACCGAAGCACAGTGACATTTAACTTTCGATACACTGATAATGGGACGCGGTTCGCTTGGGATCCGGTGTCAACTTTGAATGTGACGTTCTTTCCTCCTATAGTGGCTTCCACAAGCCAGTCGCGGCCACTCGGAATGCTATCGACCGCCACATCTAAAACATCGAAGTCGTCGTCACCGTCTTGCAGTACCTTACCAATATTAGTTCTCACTCTGCAACGCGAGACAAAATGGTTTGGCCTGTTGCACGAACGACACATTTTTCCGTATGCCGGGCAGCGCCTTGGCGGGTGTATCCGGCCGCAACGGGTGCACGTTGCTGGCTGATACTCTTTTTTTTTTTGATGTTACTGCGTCGACTTCGGTCTCTTCCTTTGTCTTGGATCATATCTCATTTTGGCGAGCTGCGGTTTCCCTTTCGAGCGATAAATTCTTTTCTCGAAGCTTTTTCTCCCGTAGTTTGGGCGAGTTTGTGCCGAAAACAACGGGGTCCCAAAACCCCGTTGTCAGTTAGGACCCCGAAATTGCAGAACTTCGCCTGTTTCTTCAGCTCTCGCATAAATTGTTAGAAAGGTTGTGCCGGTTGCTGCACGCGTGTACGAAACACATACCTATCGTGTACTTCGTTTTCCTGCTCGACGAAGTATTCTTGGAACTTGGCGACAACCACCTTGTAGCCCGGTGCTTTCTGTCTCCAAGGACGAGAAATTGTGAATCTCTATCGCATATTCGCCTGCTGCGCTGAGCAAGAGCGCTGTTTTCGCCGCTTCAGTCCTTGGTTTTTCAGGTGACGTTGCCTCTAAGAAGAGTTCAAACTTTCAGTGGAACAGCTTTCAGCTTCTTCCGGCGTGTCCGGACAGGACCAGTGGTTCTGGAGGCTTGATGCTTTCCATGTCTGCAAAGCTGCTCCGGGTCGTCCGTCGGTGGGTGAGCACTACGAGTGGAATCCACAAACAGCAGGCTTGAGGAACGTCCCACTTCTGACAGCATGTATCGTTTTATGACTGGCCGAAGTGAAACGTGGACGCAGCCAGGGAACACTGAACGAACGGCTTTATTCAGCCAGTGTTTTTACAGCACACTCGGTGCGTGAGACTTATCTCGATTGATCGCGACCGCGTTAAACAGCTTCCACGTTTTCCCAGATTGTTGTACTTGCTTTTGGGTCCCTGCCTCGAAGGCTCCTTGTCAGGTTTAAAATGAGCGCAGCCAACAGCGGCAGGCTTTCTTTTCGGCAATTCCGGAGCACGCTTATTGCTACACCACCGCGAGTCATTCAGAGAGATTTAGCAGAGGCGAGGCGTTATAGAGACTCTATGGAGACGTGCTAGCGCATACGTTTAGCAGATTACGGAACGCTGGCTGAGCACACGCAGTGCCCCCCCCCCCCCCCCCCCCCCCCCTCCCACTGCTACTGTGCGTGAACGGGAGGCGTCCTGTAGAGTGGTATCAAGTTGTTTCATACGACATCAATTGCACGGTGCGCCTATGCAGTAAACCTGGTGCGGAACAAGATGGTCACATCGCGTCGTGGACACACAAGCGAGACAATCCTGTTGTCCGGCAAATCCAATCACCCCCACACCAAAGCGTGGCGGAGGAGACCTTTGTCAGCGCCCCTAGACACACTTATTAGAGAAGCGGGGTGCGCTGTCCCCTCCTCACCTCCATGTGCAGATGGGGCCTTGGACCTGTGAGCACGCCTCAGTTGGAACTTTCTTTCGAACCTCGCAACACTATGTTAGTTGAGTGGTACAGGGATGCTACGTAGGAGCTTGCTGCCGCCCGCCAAATTTGACAGTGAATAGGGCCTATATGTCTCCGCTATGAAGGCCGCGATTATCCATAGTCACGGCGCGTCCTCAGCGGCCGCTCCTCAGCGAGCGAAATTGGAAGCTGATTCTTGCCGCGCAGGACAAGTCCTTGGACCCGGAGCTGCTGCACCGGGCTGCTGCTGCACCGGGCGGCGGCCGATCCGGCGCTACAGCGCGAGCGTCGCTGCACGGACGACGAGAGAGACGTGGACAAACGAGCAGCCGACGAACTGACGAGCGAGGGCGGAGGCAGCGCCTCATGCGGCGTCACTGCAGGCCGCCATTTAAGGCCCCGTGTCGTCCTCCGTCCGTGTCTTGAGGCGGAATCCACGAGTATCATTTCTTGTCCACGTCACCCGGCCCACAAGGACCTGGAACACTGTTTCTTCTCTTGCCCCTTTTGCTCTCGCCTCCACCCGATATCCGACCCCCGTCCCACTACCTGGGTCACCTGGTTCGTGAACCCTCAATGAGAACATTCAGCCGTGGTCTCGCTTTCGATCGATATCTGCGGAGTCTCAAGACTGCATGTCAATGAATGTTTTCCTCCTTCCAATTTTTATTCTCTAATGGGCTTATTTACAGGTAAAATACAGGTTACTACCATCTATAAAAGTTATCTGCAATCGCGCCTTTGCTAATGATAAGTCGCAGCGACGCTATGCTACCGGCGATACGCTAGGCCGAGACGCTATGCACTTAGTGCTGCTTAGTCGAGGCGCAGCACGCGGAGACAGTCCACCGAGGCAGCTGGGATAGGAAGACGTTTATTGGTAACCGGCCGGCGCTTTTAAACAGTAGCCGAAGGAGAGAGAGAGAGAAAGAGGGAGAGCTGGGGGGATTGGTGCACGCGGTGTTATGCGCATGTGCCGAGCCGACGAAGCCGACGCAGGGTGATCTGGTGTGATAACGATAAAGCAGCTAATAACAAAATAATCACTGCACAGACACGCATGCAGCGTTCAAGATGCTTTCTGCAGCGTTTGGCCGAATCTTACGACCGCGTGTCTTCGAGTCACTAAAAGATTTTTTACAGTGACCTAAGCGCGTACCGCATGATTGTGACGAGGGACACAAAAACCAGGCGCTTTTGGAAGACCAAAAGGAACGAAGCGGAGGCCAATAATCCATATTTCAACATTAATAATATAACACTCCTCACCCGAAGGAAGAAACTGACGTAACTCAATCACTCAAAGCACGTTGGGCACTAGCCAGAACGCGGTTTATTGTTAAAATTGTCTTACCAGCCAAAGGCAGCGAAAATCAACCAAAAAAATGGTGGTGACCTGAACAATTCTCGGGAAAGTACTCGAATTAGCAACACCAAAATATATTTGTGGAAAGTAGCATCTTCATCATCATCATCAGCAGCAGCCTGACTACGCCCACTGCAGTGCGAAGGCCTCTTCCATGTCTTTCCAATTAACCTGGGCCTGTGCCAGACGCAGCCACCGTGTCCCCACAAACATCTTAACCTCCCCCGCACATCTCTCTGCCGCCCTCTGCTGCGCTTGCCTTCTCTTGGCATCCCGTCCATTACGCTTGAATCGGTTATCTTGCCTTCACATTACATGCTCTGCCCAAGCTCATTTCTTCCTCTTGATTTCGGCTAGCCGAGTACCGATGAGACACAGCTGCTATATACTTTTCTGTGCAGGAATATTGGTAAACTTCTATTCATAGTTTGAGAGTTCCTGCCAAATGCGGTCCAGCCCATTCTTACTCCCCAAATTATTTCACTCTCGTGGTCGCGTTGTTGTGAGCTTAGAAGGCCGTACATACCACATTTAAAAGTTTCAGCAGAAAGGAAGAAAAGGCAAGGGAAAAAGAAATAAAAATGTATGCAGTACCTCAATTTCCTCATGCATGCCTTCTTCTTCTTCTTCTTCACCATATGATAATGGCACATACCCACGCGGGGGTATTGGCCAAGGTACGGTGGTGAATGCCAAGGAGGTATAAGTGCGGGAAAAAAAGCTAAGTAAAATAGTAGAATGTTTGAAATCAGAAAATATGTATGAATTGTTAGAAATCTTTAATAATAAGCAAATTAGATACACCAGGAAACAAAATAAAATACGCTTCTGGACATTCAGTGGAATTTTATATGGATTTAACAGGGTAAGCGGCCAGTTGCAATGATGTAATCATGAAGGTAGCCGCAAATAGTGCTTAACGAGAATCCCGAGGCGCTAGCACCAAACGCATGCCTTCAGTGCTGTCTTTTCTTCTTCTTTAGATCGTACAGCTGAGTAGAAATGTGAGAACAGTGATGCCGATAGCTACAGGAACCGGGAATGAATTATCCCCAATAAAGGTAAATAGCTTTTTCTATCGTTACATAGGCGCGTGCAGAAACTTCGTGCTCTGCTGTCAACTTACGCCTCCAGGGCCGAAAGGGGCTGAATTAGTGTCAACTGCCTATCATAGCAGACAGCGGGCTGGCATGGTGGCATGCTCCACCGTTGAACATAAACAGCGGCTCCAAACTCCTCTGCTTAAGGGGGGACCCTGCTCTTAAAAAAATTTTTTAATTATTTAGATATCGTAATGAAATTTTCAGGCCACATGTATTTATGTGTGCTGATTTTAGATATGCCATTTAATTTTGTGTAAAACAATTCCTTGAGCACTTGTGCAATTTTTATGCAAGTCTTTTGGAGAGAGCATATAAGAAAATTTGCTGCAGGAAACTTGCTGAAATGCATGCCATTGGGCTCTCTTGACACCAAGGAATGCAATAAGGGTAAAATTATCATCCTGGCTATCATAGAACTTGAGTTACAGGGTACTGAAGCTGCCACTTCACAAACAGGAATACACACTTTTCTTCTCATTTCTGAAGCAACAACTTCAAAACTCTATAACTCAAGTTCTATGATAGTCAGGATGATACTTTTACCCTTATTGCATTCCTTGGTGTCAAGAGAGCCCAATGGCATGCATTTCAGCGAGTTTCCTGCAGCAAATCTTCTGCAAAACTTTTCCCAAAATACTTGCATAAAAATTGCACAAGTGCTCAAGGAATTGTTTTACACGAAATTAAATGACATATCCAGAATCAGCGCACAAAACTACATGTGGCCTGGAAATTTCATAACTGTGACTTCATTAATAAAAATTTTTTTTCAAAGACCAGGGTCCCCCCTTAAAATAAAGATTTTATGATGATGATGATAACAGCGGGCGCGAGCCTGGCTGTGGCTGGCTGCTCGTGGTGTGCCGTAGCGGGCACCAGCGCGCCCCGCTGCGGTGGCCCGGGCACGGGGAGGCCTATGGCCACCGGCAGCAGCCCCGAGCATCCCACGGCCAAACGCAGACACCCGGTACCCGTCCACAAGGCCCACCTGGTCGACAGAAAGCTGGAGGACGTGAGTGGCGATGCTGCACTAGGCGGCCCAGCATTCGTGTCGCACTGTGTAGCTGGGCGACGAAGGCAAGACGCGTTACAATCCCTGGTAGGGAACTGCGCTGGACGTCCACAGTGCGACATCCAGTAAACAACCCGGAAGCAGCCGATTCACGTTTCTCGCGGCCAGCTTGTGCAGCGCGAGGGACGACTTCGCTGATAAAGCACGACACGCGTCGTCTTTTCCGACTGTTGCACGCCGTTGTTGCTCATTGCAGTCAAGCTGAGTCGCAAGATATCCGCTAAACCCAGTGGCTGTGTTCCGAATGCAAAAATCGTGAATTCCTGCCAAAAAGCGGGCGATACACCCGAGGAGAGAGACAGACAGAAAAAACATTTATTATCACCCGTGAGAAGGTTGACGGGGATCCGAAACTCAGCTCGGTCCTAGCCATGTCCTCCACATCAGCCGTCGACCGGGATCTCCTGGATCTCAGCAGCCGCAAGGGCGAGACGGATGACTTCACGTTGTTCCTTTCCTTCCTGTCTGAGTAGCAGCGCCCCCCCCCCCCCCCCCCTCCCCGGATTCATTTGTTCTGTCAGGTTCTCCAAAGATAGGGCACGTCTATACCGTATGGATCCTGTCCACTATGCCCTCGGAACGTTTGCACCTGGGGCTAAAAATCTCCGGGTGTCATTTGCTATAAAGCTGGCGGTTTGGGAATTCTCCAGTTTGCTGCTTACGCCACATAACCTCTTCGCTTTTAGTGAGCTGCTTACACGCTTTTGAAAGCACCGCTCTGTCTAATTTGCAATGATTTAGGATTTCTAGATGCGTACTAAGATCGTCATCGGACTGTAGGGGCTCTTCATAGCGGAGGGCCCAACATTCCTGGAAGATTCTATCGGGTTATCAGATGAAGGCAGTTAGGGGTATGTGTACTCTGTGGCGCAAACAGCCTCATCTGCGTTGCCTCGTTAAACGGATATATGGCTGCCGTCCGTGCGCCTTTCTCAATGGAGCTGAATTAAGAGCACGGAAGAAAGCCAACACCAGTAAGTGAAAGCTTTGTATTTGAATATAACGGCCAAGGGCCTGCTCATGGCATTGGAGGCATGTACGAGAATCTCCTGTATTTTATTTATTCAAATACCCTAACGGCCCTCTGGGGACATTGCATTAGGAGAGGGGGGGGGGTACATAAAGCGGAACACAAATCTTTAATACACGCACACAAAAAAAAAACACTGCAGGTAGTTAACGCGCCACTCAAGTGCAACGCAAAAGACATCTTTAAAAAGAAATATTCTTTAAAAGACACAATAAACAAACAAAAACAAAGACAAAACAGCGATTATGGATGCGTCTTGTAACAAAGTAACTGTGTCGCTGGAAGGGCTAGGATTCTAGATAAGCTAGTAAAACTGAATGAAATGACGAAGACTGTTATCATGGCAATCCTGGAGGGCAATTCATTCCATTCTTTTATTCATAAGGCTAAAGGTGAATTCTTCTACTTTTCAGTCCGGGCGAAGATAGAACTTTGTAGGCATGATCGATGCGCTGTGAGACGTCAGATTTATTGCCGCAGTGTAACAGAACCATCATTTAGGCTCTGCTGTCGGTCTTGACGTTGGAACATTCTTGGTAGATGGTGATTCTGTTTCTGATTGCGTGATCTTGAATGTAACGGCGTCTTGCGTCTTCAGTGGCCGAGCACCGCCAGAGGAATTGTCTCATGCTGATGGTGTCTGTTTTACTACCGAGTCTGAGACATCTGGCAGCTTCGGGGTGTTGCTTGTTCCTGCTGCACTAGCTGGTGATGCGGTGGCCAGTGGGAAACCGTGCCCTTGGTCTATGGAAGGAATGTGGCCTTTGAGCTGCTGTCTCTGTACATACACGGTGGCACGAATCCTCTTTTTGATTAGAGCTGAAACGCTTACATTGGACTGCGTGCAGTGAGCTAGTGCAGCGCACTGTGACCATAATAAGCGCCTTCAGACCTCACGCCGCGGCGGCTCGGCTGTGCAGGTGTTGCCGATGGCCGTGCACCAGCTCCACCCGGGCCGCCAGTGTCGGTCCGTATCGTTCGACGATGGCAAGCGGCGTGTCATCGCCACTGACCTGGACCCCGAAGTGGACCCGCTCAAGCTTAAGCCCATCGTAGGCCGGCCCCCGACACCCCGGCCGTCGAGGACCGACTGCACCACTTCCCCGTCGCCCGTCGGCGAGTACGACGAGCTGGGCGAGGGCTCCTCACGGCCCCCGAGTGCAGCCTCGGAGGCTGGCGTCTCGGCCGCCGCCGCCGCCCAGAAGCCGGTGTGTATCTCTATCTGTAAATGCTTCTTGCCAGCAAGCAAGCCTTCGAAATAAAAGGGGGAAAAAAAATTCAGGGGGCACTTCGGCTCTCTGAAGTGCTGCAAGGCGAAGGGGTTTCTTTGCGCATTGGTGCTTTTTTCTATTTTTATTTTCATATTTAATTCTTTTTTAATCTTTTTTTCTTTTCTTATTTTCATGTTTGTTTCTTTTCCTATTTTTCTTTCTTTAATTTATTTTATTTTATTTATGAAACCCATGCATTCACTAGATGCGCCTTTATTCACGCTCAAGCCCTGAGCACAGCCTCTGGAAAACCCGCATGATGGACAGACACTGTGAACCTGTTGTGTCTGCAAAGGATCACTTCAGTCGAATGGTTGTTCATCTAAGAGACGTGTATGCCCAGACTGAGTACGAACCGGAGTGGCACTCACTATTAGTGATGTGCTCTGCATTGCCCCTTTTCTAGTGCATGGTCTTTTCAATATGTATTGTTTACCACTGTTTTCATAATGGCTTGTATATAGTTCATGTACATAGAACATTACATCACTGTAATAAATACCATGTTGAAGAAAAAAAAAAAGCCTTCGTGGCGCAGTGGTAGCGTCACCACTTGAAATGTCAAAGGCCCTGGTTCGATTCCCAGCCTCGACACAGTTTTTTTTTAGTAGTGACGCCGAAACGCGGACTCACTTGCTTACATTCCTTGGTCACGACAGTATGAGGCATTAAAGGCTTTCGCCTTAAAAGCCGCCGGCGAAGGGATCGCCGCCTAAGGTACCAGAGACTCCACGCGACGAAATGCACTCAGCCTGCGGCAGCCTTAATGCCGGCGTCCTTTAAACCTATTTGAGTCTACGCTACTACGCCTCGGCTACGT
Source organism: Amblyomma mixtum (assembly GCF_055824585.1). Classification (NCBI taxonomy): domain Eukaryota; kingdom Metazoa; phylum Arthropoda; class Arachnida; order Ixodida; family Ixodidae; genus Amblyomma; species Amblyomma mixtum. The sequence continues at coordinate 22,921,197 of NC_143012.1, forward strand.
AAAAAAAAATCTATTGACTTTCATTTATAGCCGTATGGCTGCTTTCAGATGGATGATGGTGATTGTTTTAACGCGATATCGCTAATCGTGTCGAAGAAAATACGGCATCGCCATCTTTGACTGTGAGCGAAAAATTCACGAGAAATCCAAGAGAAGCTCCATACGAGGCATGTGGGTCACCTATGTCACGTGACCTTTTGATGGTATCACTACTTGGATGTGAAAAGCCACAGCGATGGCGACATTTGCCATCGCAGGGCAGTGGCGCGTCGCTTAACCGCTGCACCACTGCGCTAAGAGTGGTATAAGGGCTCCTAGCAATCAACGAATGTTGAGAATTACCAATTCCACTGCAGTACAAGTACAATGTGATGTATTATGATGCAAACTTGTATCACAAAAAAACCACCACTCCCATCATCATCATCAGCCTGAGTACGCCTACTGCAGGGCAAAGGCATTTCAGATGTCTCTCCAGTTAAACATTTCCTTCGCCAACTGTGCCCACCGTGTCCCCGCAAACCATCGAAACCATCGAAAGTCAAGATCAGTCTTGCAAAACATGGGCTAGGCGTGCTATGATAGTTCGTGATTTACTCCAAGGTAAACTACCCATATATACATTTTTTTCATCGCTGGGACGTTCTCGGAGGAAGCACTAGGGGGGAGGGCTTGTGGTTCTATCTATACAGTGCATATATTGAACTTTTATGCGTACAAAATTTTAGTTGAATGCGGTTTGTCAATAGAAAATGTTTTTCTCAGGGAAGGAGGGGGACACCTCCCCTATCTCCCTGAAACCCATCCCTGATTGCATCGTGCTGCGTATACGATATGCGTGGCCACATTTAAAGTGCGTATTTTCAACGACATGACTTTACCCTTCCCCAGTCGAGTGCTGTTCCAATCCAAGCATGCACTCTTGGCAGAGTTCAGTTTGCGGACCGCCTGGATAGCTACCTGATTGGCTGACAGTTGAAAGCGGTATTTTTAGATTTCCACATGCTACGGTATTGACGCCGTTTCCTACGAAGAGAGTACTTTAGAAGGGCCGTTGCAGACCCGGCTACTAACGATAGATAAGCGGAGCGCCGTGTCCATCAACGGAAAGATTTGTCATAGCTGAGACGTGCTATAGTCGGACACAAATCAAGAAAAAAGTGGCAGATGCCTCTTAAGCCCTTCCATTCAATGGCGTCGACCGACTGTTCCCCCTTATCCAATTGATCGATCCCCTTGGACCTGCTACCGTGAAGCGAAGGGAGTGGTAGATGATTGAGAAATAACCATGGCTTAACGTGTTTAACCACGGCGTCATGAAAATCGGTCGACACGAGGGCTAAGCCGACAGACACGAGGACGAGCGCTTCTCGGCTCAGTCCTCGTGCTTCTGCGCAATTTTTTCGGTATGCATATCAACCAACTAGTCCAGCTTTCTGCTCTCCTAAGATTGCCGGAAGCTGGCTGCTCACACGCAGTGGCCCCACATGGTCCCACCTACTGCCACTGCGCATGCGCAGGAGGCGTCCGGTAGTGCGTATAGAGCTTCTGCATGTGACGTTAGTTGGACAGCGCGCCTGCCTATTCAACCATGGCGCGAAAGAAGATTGGGGTCGCATAGCGTCGTGGCCGCACGAGTGAGACCATGCTGTGCGGCAAATCCAACAATACCCACACCAAAGCGGGCCTGCAATCACCTCTGTCCTGCCATAGCAAAACACTTTGATCCGAACACAGATGGGCGCTGCCCGCACTGTGGAGAGATCTGCGATATCTTTCACATGGTGTGGGCATGTACTCAGAATCCCCACCTTCCTCCTTCTCTCACCCCCACCCGAGAGGCATGGGAGACTGCCCTCCTCAACTGCTCCACACTGGAGTCTCAAAGGGCTCTAGTAAAGCGGGCGCGAGACGGGGCCTCGTCGTGCGGTGTCCCAGACTAAGGATACCGGCCATATAGCGGAGTCTTCTAACCCCCAAACTCTCTTTGAGTATTAAAGTTTTTCACCACCACCACCAAAGCGGGCCGGAGCAGACTTTTGTCGCCGCCCTTCAACACACCTATTAGAGAAGCGAGGTGCGCTGTCCCCACCCCACCTCCCGTTGTACAGCGTCTTTGGGCCAGCGGGCACCCCTCATTTGGAACTTTTAGTTTATAATCTCGCTACAGTATTGTGACTGAGGAGTATACGGTTGCCGCGTTGAGCCTCCTGCCACCCGCCGGATGTGACTGTGAATAGGGCCTATATAGGTATCCGCCGTGATGGCCGCCATTATACATCAGAGCGCGTCCACCACTGCCGCTGCCCCGCGAGCGAAAGTGAGTGTTGGTTCTTGCCGCGCAGGGCAAGTCCCTGGATCCGGAGGCGCTGATGGTACGCCTGACGCTCGAGTGCGAAGGCCTGGCGGACAAGGAGCGGACCGCGGCCGAACCAGCTCTGCGGCGCGAGCGAGGAGAGGGCCACACAGACGTCGATACCGTTGTGGACAAACCGAACGCCGACGAACTGACGAGCGAGGGCGGAGGCAGTGCATGACGCAGCGACGCGACTGGCCGCCACACGTACGGTGGCGTCTCTGCAGCCGCCACTAAAGGCGCCGCGTCGACCTCCGCGCGCCTCTTGAGGCGGAGTCCGCGACTCTCGTCTCTCGTCCACAGCGCCCGGTCCACAGGGACCTGGAACGCTGTCTCTCATCATGCACCTTCGCCCTCGCCTCTGCCCCATATCAGAACCATCCTACATACAGCGAGCATTGGTCCGGCTTTCCATCGATATACGAGGCGTCTAAATTAAGATTGTCACTAAAAGTGTTTTGCTCCTGCAAATATTTATTCTCTAATGGCTTTCTTCACACGTAAGGTACAGGTGACTACCCTCTATAGAAGAGGTATCTGCTATCGCGCCTTTGCGAATAACTACTAATCCCTGCGGAGTCTCGCACGGAGCCTTCGAGAGGATTTCTGTAGCGTTTGGCCGCATTTTACGACCGCGTTTCGTAGAGTCATTGGAAGGTTTTTTTTCCCAGTGAACCTAGCGTGTCCGCCCGATTGCGACTAAGGATACAAAAAAAGGGCGGCTTTTCGCAAGCTCCGTAAGTACGACCTCAAACGGCCAATAATACATTTTTCTACATTAATAACACGACACACATTCTCTCAATGAAAGTACTGACGTAATTGTCGCTCAAAGCACGTTAGGCGCTTGTCAAAACTGTTTAATATTCAACAACTGTCTTACAAGCCACAGGGAATGAAAATCGACCGAAAATATGGCGGTGACCTGCACCATTTTAGGACAATTAAGCGCTTCTGTTGACACCAAGTCGCTCAAAGCACGTTGGGCGCTTGTCAAAACTTTTTAATATTCAACTACTGTCTTGCAAGCCACAGGGAGTGAAAATCGACCGAAAATTGGGCGGTGTCCTGCACCATTTTAGGACAATTAAGCGCTTCGGTTGACACCAAAATGTACTGAAGGAAAGTAGCATATCCATAAGCATCATCAGCGTGACTGCACCCGCTGCGAGGCAAATACCTCTCCCATGTTTTCTCCAATTAACCCTGTCCTGTGCCAGCTGCGGCCATGCATCCCCGCAAACTTCTTAATGTGATCCGCCCACCTAACTTTCTGCCGCTCCTTGCTAGGCTTGCCTTCGCCCACTCCGTTACCCTTAAGGACCAGCGGTTATCTTGCGTTCGCACTACACACTCTGCCCAAGCCGATTTCTTCCTCTTGATTTCGACTAGGATGTCATTAACACGCGTTTGTTTCCTCACCCACTCCGTCCGCTTCCGATCTCTAGGATTTAGGCTAGGATGTCATTAACCCGCTGTCATGATGCGGATAGACTAGTGCGGGCGGATAGCAGGAGTGGGAGTGCGGTTGAAGTAATAGAAGCACGTCCATGGTGCCGGGCTTGTATCTTGCTCGGGGCTCAACCACGTTCAGTCAGGCCCGGAAACCAGCTGCCAAGACTCGCACCACAGCAGACCTTCTTTTAAGAGTGCGACGCTGCAACTAACGTCAGAACAGCTCTGTCGGTTCCGGCGACACGCAACTACACGCGAGTCTTGCCAGGCCGCACTTGATAGCATGCAATGGTCCTGGGCCCATCCACACCATCACACCCACGTTTGTTCCCTGACACACACTGTGAAGAAACGTGATTATAAGACCGCATATGTCATCTTGGAATTTGCAAGTACAATTTGCTGCATTAATGCCAAATGTCCACAACTAAAGAAATGGGAATGTACTGAAATGACTTGCACATGTATTTTACCGTGGTGTGCTTATTTGAAGGCACTAAGAAGAGCACACAGTATTGAACTATGTTAAAAGATTCTCCGAACATTGAGGTGACCTGCACACTTGCCGCCTGTCCACAGGTCCTGATGTGAAATGTGTTTATTCGTTTTGTGTTTAGGCCACATTGTTCTCCAGAATGTTTAGTAGCCGGGAATCACCATTTGGGAAAGGCTTGTCGCCGAGGAGTGCAGCGACTTGGTTAATTGCATATTTAGATAGAGTGGAAAGGCTGAATATCAAACATTGCAATGAATGCCCTTGTTGGTCCTTGCATGACAATAAATAATACTTGAGTGGCAAACAAGAATCCTTATGTTTAATGATTTAGGCAACACGCCATGGCAATAAAGAATACTTGAATGGCGAACAACAATCCTTTTGTGTATGTATTATGCAACACGCCAGTAAGCCAACACCAATAGACTGGCTTGAATGGCAAAATAGAGGCCTTTCAGTAGTGTGTTGGTAAGACACAAAACTACGCCAACGCCAGTAAAGTGACTTGAATTGTAAACAAGAATATTTCTCGGTCGTTTTGGACAAATACGCCCGAAAACTACAGCCGAACCATAAAAAAAAGTGTCTAGTATGTCCAGCTGACAACTGATCATATAGGCGCTGTAGATACAAACTGCATGTTTGTTCTACCAAAAAGGCTCTGGAAGGTCTCCTTCCGCGCCATTGCTTCTCTTCGTATGTGCCAAAGTGGCGATGAGCAAATAAGCGCTCCTGATCGCATGTACGGCTCGACTAAAATATGTACAGTCTTTGTCAAAAGTAACCAGGCTGCATGGTTTGCTTCTGGCTCGTACAGTGGAACCCTTACAGCTTCCCTGAAGCTGAAATGGTCGTTAAAGGTAAGGTCTGGGGGTCTTCTTACCTTCCAACCACTTTTGACCTTTAGGAAAGTCACAAGGGCTCCACTACAGAAGCTAGAAGCAAACCGTGCAGCCTGGTTACTTTTGACAAAGACTGTACAATACAAAATTCACAAAACGGCCACTTTGATTTATCAGGCAGGATAGCACTCTCCACGTCGTCTGCTGTCGTAAGCGGTACAGCTATGCCGTTTGACAAACAACACCAATGTGGCCTAGGCTGTCCAGTTTGAACGGCTGCATATGAGAGCAAATATAGCACACGTTTCAGCTTATCGGACAGCGTAAGAAGCTTGAACGATTCGAAGAGGAACACTCAGCTGATTAGGCGCCAAGACGTTGGCGGCGTATGTCCGCGGCATGAAACCACACTTATCAGCGCCCGTCCTGGGTTTCGTGTTTCTTCCATCTTGTCCTTGTTCCGCTGCGCTGTGTTAATCTGTTTCGCAGAAAGTACGAACCAACTATAGCCCAAACCAGAATCCTCTTCTCTGGGTAGGTTTTAAAAAGGTCTCTTTCTTCGAAATGCCGCTGCCTACTTCTTATTCACTTTTTAAGAGAACTCGACCATCCTTACTGAACGGTCTCATTTAATAGGTGTGCTGTAAAATGAGAAAACCATTTTCGAAAGTTTTGTCCACATCTGTTTCCATCGGCCGCGCTGACACCTGGGGCAAATAAAACAAACAGATAAAAAAGGTTCAAAGAACGAGAAAAGTTTTTTAAATTCATTTAAATTTATTTTCATTCGTTACTCATTTGTACTTTCTTTTCTGAAGCGGTTGATAAGAGCACTGACAATACAGTGCGTAAAAGAATAATTAGCCTGGAGAACTGGAACCAGAACTATACAGCAAGAAAAAGGTCGTTTTCTTGTAGGCCTATAATTATGCCGTACAAAGCTATATACTACATTTTCATGCTGCATGCATCCGCGTTCTGCTGGTCGGAGCGTGAGCACTGCCACTTCATAATTGTCATTATTAATTGCATGTATACCAGGTTTTCGCTGATATTATTTAATTCCGGTGGCAGTAGAACAAAACTGGCGTAATGACGACAAGGATTCGTGCTTACACACCAGCTAAGCGCGCCTAAACGCCCACAATATCGGTAAACCTGTGCCAACTATTTCCGCCCTTTGAGCATAGTGTAGATATTTGAAGCAACTGGTTTGTGTGTTATAGGCCTTCAACGTTCCTAGAGTTCAAGAGAAAAAGCCACAACATCATAGGGGGCGGCCGAGCAGCACGCCATTAAGGAGACTACACCGCTGCCCACAAAGTCCATATGATATGAAAGGCCCAACCACTCCATAAACAAGACGAACGGATGCCCTTTGAAGTCAGCCATTTGCCCTCTGAACAATGAGGTCTTTCTCTGTCGGCCTACAAGGACTGATTTAAATAATTTAGTAGTATAATGTTAAATCCTGGGCGGTGCGCGAAGTACAGTTTCAAAATGTGTGATACAAAATAAATTACCCGAGCGAATGAACGGTTCACACATCGTAAGAAATGAAAGTTTGTCATTCAGACGAAACGTGCACAGTTTTTCAGGTGACGTAATGTTTTGCAAACGGCAATAAAATCAGTTATGTTCAGTGCAATCTCTTGTGGCAACTAAGGAACCATTTCTCATCCGCGCCTGAAGGGTATGTAGTTTATATTCCCCTTAAAGGTGCACTGAAGAGGAATCTGAACTCGTCTTTTTGCCGCGGGAACTCGATCTGCACATTCCGACCATTCTTAGAAACTTCGATTTATTGCCCTGTGTGGCTGATATTCCTGACTAAATCGAATTAACGACCGGCTCCCGCCTTTTTTTTTTTGAATTCTCCCTCGTACGGTGGGCGGAGTCGACCAACGCGTGGAGTGCCTTTCAACCAGTTCCATGGAGGCTTGCCGCTCTGCCATCAGCAGAATAATACGTAGTAGTCCGTAGAAGCAAATAGTCCGCTCATATTTTTATTTCTGCGGGCTTATTTTGCGGCTATATTATCTGCGAATGAAACTATGTATTCACGGAAACCTAAAAAACAAAATAAAGCGAAAGCAACGCCTCCACGGAGCTGGCTGTAAGGCACTCCACGCGTTGGTCGACTCCGCCCACCGTACGAGGGAGAATTAAAAAAAAGGCGGGAGCCGGTCGTTAATTCGATTTAATTAGGAAAATCAGCCACACAGGGCAATAAATCGAAGTTTCTAAGATTGCCCAGAACGTGTAAATCGAGTTCCCGGGGCAAAAAAACGAGTTCAGATTCCTCTTTAGTGCACCTTTAATGCAAACATATCACGGCGTGGGTTTTCGATTCTGCATTGTGCTGTAGCTTTGTTTTCTTGCGTATTTTGCCGGCCGTGCCATTGCGCTTTATTGCCGTGTGCAAATAGTAGCAGCTTCTCTTCCGTAATGTACCAACCTCTCCTTTTATGTCCATGCGACTGTAAAAATAAGGGTATGGTTCTTACACTTTGTGGGCAATTCCTCTGCGCGGGGGCGCACAGGCAGTCACTCGAGGCAGGACTTTGTACAAAGGGTTTATTCTCACATCAGGGGGGCCGGTCGTCGTCGTGGCAGCTGGGTCAGGTGGTCCTTTCGGCAGGGCTGGTCCAAGAGCAAGAGAGCGCGAGCCTCTCCGGTCTCGCCTTATAAAGGCTTTCTCCTCGCCTCTCTCCCCCCGCCCCACCACTCGGGAAGAAGGGTTCCAGACTACCCGCGGTGAGCGGCGCGGGATTTGACTTGCCCGCGAGCAGACCCTACATCTCCCCCCCCCCCCCCCCCCCCCTCAAACGTCCGTCCCGGGGTCCGCCAGTAGGCGTTCGACGACCTCCGGGTCCGGGTCCATAGAGTCGTCGCAGGGGGGAGGGGTGCTCGCCGGGGGGCCGCTCACCGCTGGCTGGACGGGCTCCTCACGAGCCGCCTGGGGGAGCGAGGCGCCTGGCTCCGCTGGGGGCCCTGCCGGCAGCGCCCTCCAAAGCTCCTCGGCCGCCGGGGACAGCAGGTCTGGGCGGCTGGACTGGAGGATGCGGAGGGCCGCCTCCTCCGGGCGCCCCTCTGCAGTGGCGCAGCGGGGGAAGGCGCTGCAGCCGCCAAGCGCTTTTCCGCCGCGAAGGGGCTGCGCCTGGTCCCGCCACCTGGACCGCGCGCAGTAAGAGATGGCCGCTCCGTTGGCGACCGTGGTCCAGGTGGCCACGTGCCGCAGGACCCTGGGCCGCTTGGGTTGCGGCTGCTCGGCGGCCGAAGCGCCGGCTGGGTGCTGAGGGGGGCCCTGCGCCTGGTCGTCACTGGCCCTCTTGCGTTGGCCTGCACCACTGGGAGGTGCTCTCCAGTGGTTAGGCATGTGGTTTGACGGGCGGTGGGGGCCACCGCGGCCGTGGAACCTGCGCCACTCGCGCGGCTCCTGCCGCCAGCCGGGTGGCGCGCCTTGATGGCGGCCACCGTTCGACGGTGGTCTGCCTTGCCTTCTGGAGTCCGAGCCACGGGCGTCGGTCCGCTGGAGCTTCCTAGAAGACATACTGAGAGGGCGAGAGCACTGCGAGTGATAATTGATCGAGAGACACGGGTGCTACCTGGTCCTCAGGTTGTAGCGTCGGTTGCGAACCGCACCGCTACCTGCTCGTCCTCCCGGGGGTGAGATCGCCGCATCGCGCTGATTTTCCACCGCTTCGCAGTCATCGTCCTTGCGAAGGTGGAAAGCCTTCAAATCAGCGACATGCACCGGACCGGCGGTTTCGCCGTTTGTCAACAACCGCAACTGGTAGGTGAGCGGCGTAGTCCGTGCCGTAACTTCGTACGGCCCAGCCCACTTGTGCGCTAGCGACGCGGCGAAACCGCGCGCTGCGTTACTAAGTGGGTGCGTTCTCTTGAGTACTAGGTCGCCCGTGTTGAAAACGACGTGACGGCGACCTTTGTTGTACTGATCCGCCTGCTCCATGCGCGCCACATCGAGGTTTTCGCGGGCTTGCCCGCCCGAGGCTTGGCTACCTGGCATACCGGGCAGGTACGGGCGTATCCCAGCACATCCTTTCTCATGCCTGGCCAGGTCGCGACACGGCATAACTTGTCGTAAGTCTTACTGCCGCTGCCATGGCCTGCCAGCGCTGAGTCATGGAAGTACTGCAGGAACCGTTTCCGCAACCTTCTCGGGACCACGACTCGGAAAGGGGATGCTATCGCCGCTTCCTCGTCAAGTTGGGGAATATAGCGGAGCAGCAAGCCATCATCGCCCAGCAGATACGCGTCGTACTTGCCCTCAGCGTTCCCGGTGCAAGCTGCGCTGCTCGCAAGCTCCTTCAGCACCCGCTGGCAAAGACCGTCTGCTTTCTGGGCCTCGATCAGCTCTTCTCTACTGACCGCTACTCCCCAAGACAGATTTCTTTCTGCCTCGCTCCTAGGCAGGCGAGCGGTCGCCGCCACGAGCTGCTGTGTTTCCCTTCTCTCACAGCACAGTGCGGGACCTTTGTCCGCCTCCTCCTTCTCCAAACCGGGCGCGACACTCTCGTCCGCCCTCTCCTCCTCTTCAACAGCGGTGACGCCGCTTTTTACAAAGCTGGGCTGCGCCTCTGAAGCGCTTCCGCCAGCATTCCATGGTGCGCGCGATAAAGCATCGGCCACCTTGTTCAAGCTGCCCCGGCGGTACTCGATGGCGTACGCGTAACGTTGCAACGTCAGCGCCCATCTCGCGAGTCTGCCTGCGGGGTTCTTTAGCCTCTTTAACCAAGACAATGCCTGATGATCTGTCTGCACGGTGAAGACCGCTCCGTCTAGGTACATGTCGAACTTCGACAATGCGAACATGATCGCCAGGCATTCTTTTTCGGTCACGGAGTAATTCCGCTCCGCCGATGTGAGCGTGCGACTAGCGAACGCGACAGGGCGCAGTTTGCCCTCGTGTTCCTGCAACAAAACAGCTCCAACACCGTAGTCACTAGCGTCTGTCTGCAAGACAAACTGCTTGTTCAGGTCGGGGAGGCGCAGACTAGCGGTATTCGCTATCGCGCTAGCCAAGGCAACAAATGCGTCACTCTGTTCCTTGCCCCAGACCCACTTCGAGCCTTTACGCAACAGCAGGTTCAGCGGCCTTGCAAGCTCCGAACAGCGCGGGATGAATTGCCTGTAGAACGCAACCATCCCCAAAAACCTCTGCAAGCTTTTCACATCCATGGGGCAGGGGTAGTTCAGAATTGCCTGCAGTTTGTCATCATTCGGTCTCAGTGTGCCATCATCCACGACAAAGCCCAAGAGGTTCACTCTCTTCGATGCCAACTGCACTTTCTTTGGATTTATGGTTAGACCGGCACGTCTCATTCTATCGAGAACGGAATTCAGGTGAATGAGGTGCTCCTCGAACGACTGTGAGAATATCACAACGTCGTCGAGGTACGCCATGGCGTAGTTGAACCTTGCATCGCCCAGCACGACGTCCATCAGTCGCATGAACGTGCTCGGGGCGTTAGACAAACCAAACGGGAGTCGAGTAAATTCGAAGAGCCCGCGGTGGCAGGTGAATGCGGTTTTCTCAATGTCACCTTCGGCCACCTCAATCTGCAGGTACCCTCTGCTTGCATCTAGGACTGTGAAGAACCTCGCGTTCCCTAACGCGTACATCACAGCCTCGATCGACTGAAAAGGGTACGCAACCGTAGGCGTCAGTGAGTTGAGCTTACGATAATCAACACACAGCCTGACCGATCCATCTTTCTTCGGCGCTAGAACCACTGGTGACGCCCAGGGACTTTGTGAGGGTCTCACCGCACCGGTATCAATCATCTCGTCAAGGGCACAGTCGAGAAGCTGCCTCTTATGCGCACTTAACGGCCTCGGGTTACACCTGAAAGGGCGCGTATCACCCGTCTGAATCTCGTGCTGAAGCAGGTCGGTTCTGCCCGGTTTCTCCGTGAAGCAATCCGAAAACGGGAGTAAAGTTTCCGCGAGCCTTCGGCGCTGACTACTGGGTCCTGAGAAAGACGCAATAATCGCTTCTAACGGGCCACCGTCCCTCAGCGTCTCGAGGGAGCTCACCTGCCTTTCTGTCGCACAGGTGTGGACAACCACCTTTTGTGCCGGACAGCCGGGCAAGGATGCGCTTTCGAAGGGAATGAGGGGGGCGAGCTGGCTGTAACGATAGCCATTCTCCCCCATGTCGAGCACAATGCCTTCGCTCGAGAGAAAATCCCTTCCCAGAATTACTGGTATTGACAAGCCAGGCAGATAGACGAAGCGATGTCTCCGCTTTCTGCCGTCAAAACGCATCGTAAGACGCACTGCTCCTTTTGCCTTTGCCGCCCCAGCTGCTAAGCTTAACGGGGTTTCGGCCGGTCTGACACGGATTTTACCTATCCGGCAGGCCTCGTACACCTCGTCACCGACCAGTGACAGCGTTGAGCCCGTGTCTACGAGTGCAGAGTAGCATCGACCCGCTAACTGCACTAGCATAAAAGGGCTTGAGCGCGGAACGACTCCCTGAGTTCTACAAGCGAGCGGGACAAAGGCCTCCCCGTCGCCGGCGCGGGAGTTCTTTTCCTGACTAGCGCCTTGACAACCATGAAATTCTACCGCTGACGGTGAAAGGTCGGTGCCACCAGACATCACCGCCAGCGCCTGGCGTTTCCCTGCATACGCCTAGCTTGGCATTCGCGTGCCACGTGGCCGGGCTGGTTGCAATTCCAGCAAAGCCGGTCATTCACCCGCCGCGTGGACGGAGGACCCCTCGTTCCACGAAGCGGTTGGGGACGGCTCTCCCCTTTCTCCGCGCATTCCTGACGCTCGCTCGGCGCGTGGCCTGTGAGGCCGGCACGACGCCGCTGCTCGAATGCGTACGGGTCAAGCGCGCGAGGGACAACAGGGGGTTCCGCCTGATTTTCCACGGCCATTACCTCGGCGCGCCGAGCCCTCATCGCGCATTCTCGGCCTCCATCCCATGCGCATCCCGGTTCTAGCGATTCGGCCGGCCTGGGGGGCGGCCGGTAGCGCAGTTCGGCGAGTAAATCCGCCTGCACGGTCTTAGCCTCCTGCGCTAGGGCCTCGAGGTTTGTAAAACTGCGGCCCCGCAGATACGGCTTGAAGCGTGGATGGCACTGCCTGATCACACGCGCAACCTGATCTCGGTCGGTTGCCGTCGGGTCTGCCCTCTTGTACAGCTCTTGCATTGCGCGTACGTACTCGAGGAGGCTTTCCTCTGGGTGTTGGGTGCGCAACGCGAGCTCCTCCAGCATCCGGCGCTCATAATCAGGCGGCAAGAACTCGGCGCGGAAACGGTCTTTGAAGTCCGCCATCGACTGGAAAGTCGGCTGGCAGCGCCTCCATCGCGCCGCGCTCTCGACGAGTGCTACAGGCAGGACCTGCCCTAGCATTACGTCATCTGGGGCGCCCAGAGCCGTCTGGTAGTCCTCGAGTTGTTGTAGAAACTCGTGGACTGATTTCGCGTCCGTGTACCCGGAAAAGGAGGGGACCTCCATATTTATCCGCGGGCGCGATGCTGTCGCCGATGCTACCGATGCTGCGGCCTGGTTGGCGGCAGCCACCGAACCGAGCTGGCGGGCCAATGCGGCAAACATCTCAGTCACCTGCCCCATTACGGCCGCCGCGTCGGCCGTCTCACTACCGGCTGCCCCGCCATCCAAAGCCGTGGCTGAAACATCCTTTCTGGGAGGCATAGTTCGCGCTAACTGTCCGGCCGCACCGGCTAACTGCTCATGGCAACAAGAACATTCACACACACAACAATCTATCTACAAACAAGCGGAAATACACAACACAAAACGCCCGAAAACTACATAAATAACACAAAACCCCTAACAAATTTACAACACTACACAAGTCGCTACCCCGCGAACATTCCGCCTGACCCGCTCCTTAACCCTATCGGTCCGGCGTGGCCCCGAACAAAGAGGGCCTGCCACGAGTCTGGCTGCACGTCCCAAAATCGGCAGAGAAATCGTCCACAAGGTGTTAATTAAAGCCGCACGCTGGGCGCCATTATTTGTGGGCAATTCCTCTGCGCGGGGGCGCACAGGCAGTCACTCGAGGCAGGACTTTGTACAAAGGGTTTATTCTCACATCAGGGGGGCCGGTCGTCGTCGTGGCAGCTGGGTCAGGTGGTCCTTTCGGCAGGGCTGGTCCAAGAGCAAGAGAGCGCGAGCCTCTCCGGTCTCGCCTTATAAAGGCTTTCTCCTCGCCTCTCTCCCCCCGCCCCACCACTCGGGAAGAAGGGTTCCAGACTACCCGCGGTGAGCGGCGCGGGATTTGACTTGCCCGTGAGCAGACCCTACAACTTGCCGACGTGTTTCAAGAGCGACGTCACGGGCCGCCTCTCAGTTCCGCCTTACTTATCAGCCGTGATACCTGATGCTCGCGGCGGCTCGTCAAGTGGGAAGGAGTGGCCGAGAGCCGCGCTTCTAATCGCTGGAGGTTGCGCTATCGTTGAGCTCAGTAGGGGTTGTCGTACGAACGCTTGTGCCTCTGTGAGCTGTGTGTGCGTGTCTGCACGTTTATAGGACGGCCTGGACTTCAGCAGCTCTGTGGGTGCGTAAAGAAAACATCACCACCTTCCACCAGGCCCCCTGTGTTCCATGCATCGGAAGCATGCTTTGCGCACAGCTTACGTGCTCAGCCTCACTTTGTTGTGCTTGGATATGGGCGCCACTGCCGGTAAGTGTCGTGGTTTGCGCTAGATCGCTGTATCAATGTGCAGGCAGGGCTCATCACAATTCCCAGCTTAGGCTGGATGGCCCATTGGGACCAACGTTAAAGCGACACGGAGGTGAGCTCCAAAAAAATTTTGCAGCGTAGCTGTTAAGCACCCGTTCATTGGTTTGAGCGTCTCGGTTCAGAGCAGTTGTCAACGAGAGAAGGCTACTGATTACCACGGAGGTTGGTTACTATGGAAAGAGGACATGGTGAGAGCGCCTGAAACAGGTGTGCATCTCGGTCACGGCTTCAGAGGTCTTCTAAGACCAGTCTGACACTTGACATTGGCACCTTCGCCAATGACTGTTCTGAGAATTGAATCTTTATGCAAGAAGAGAAAAAAAAAATCAGGGGGCACTTTGTCTGTCTTAAGGGCGAGAGGCGAAAGCGTTTTCCGCACCACTTTGGCTGCCTCTGTGGCACTGGTGAAGTCAACACTGCATGACGTCACACATAACTAAGTACTAATAACTAAGTAATGACAAATTACTAACTAATGGTTAATTACTGATTGATGACTAAATACTAATTAACTGCTAATTAATGACGCTTAAGCTTCGCCTTTAGGAGTGGCGCGAGAACGTGCTGTAGCGCTGCCAGGGAGTCCACGAAACGCCACCACCCGTTCGGCGCGATGCCTTGCCAATTGGACACACTTTTGAACGCAACGCTTTTTGAGGAAAGGAAATGACGCAATAATTCTCTTTCATCTCGGTGGACAGCTGAACCGCACCGTAAAGGAAGAGAAGAAATGGGAGTGCAAGAAGAAAGGAAAAGAGGGGCCGTAATGAAGAAAATGAAAATTGTAGTTGAGGAAAGGAAATTGCGCAGTAACTGTCTCACATATCTCTGTGGAAACCCGTCATCCGTTTGATGACGTCATCGGCACTCGTCGATGAGTCAGCCCATGCGCTGGATGGAACGCCGGACGGACGGGAGAATGCGCCATTAAAGGCTTTCGCCTTAATAAACTTTCCGCTAGGTTACTCTAGAATTATTTAGTGGTGCTTTTTCTGAACGGCTCCTTAATCAGTAGGCACGTTAAATAGATTTGAAGTGATGATAGTTGCATGGCGCGCCTAAAGGCTACCGTGGCTGCCAAGGAATTTCCAGATCAAGCGCAATGCAGTCCGAATTAAGACAGAATAGCAAAATCTCACCACTGGTCCCAAGGCACTATGAGTCCAGGCTCCTACTAAACAATACACACTATTTTATTCCCGCATGCAAGAGAGACTTCGGACTACTCGGTCTTTTGCATGTGGCCTTCTGTTTGAGCAGAAACGATGGTCAATCAAGATCGCTGGAGAGGCTTCATACTTGGTCAAATGTTTAGGGGAATCCCCCAAGGTGGAGTAGATTTGTAATAAAGGAGTAATTACTCATTGGAATCCACCCGAGCGCAGCCACACGGCTACAAAGGAAAGCTATACAGCTTTCTCAGAAACTTCGTAGTTAAAGAAAAATTCGTCCTGGTCCGGGGCTCGAACCCGGGACCACCGCTTCACCGAAGCAGTCGCTCTACCAATTGAGCTAACCGGGACGGCAAGCTTATGGTAGGGCGAGAGCGAATCGATCAATAACTCGAAGTGGGAACAGTGTTGGTCAAATGCTTAGGGGAATCCCCCAAGGTGGAGTAGATTTGTAATAAAGGAGTAATTACTCATTGGCATCCACCCGAGCGCAGCCACACGGCTACAAAGGAAAGCTATACAGCTTTCTCAGAAACTTCGTAGTTAAAGAAAAATTCTTCCTGGTCCGGGGCTCGAACCCGGGACCACCGCTTCACCGGAGCAGTCGCTCTACCAATTGAGCTAACCGGGACGGCAACCTTATGGTAGGGCGAGAGCGAATCGATCAATAACTCGAAGAGGGAACAGTGTTGGTCAAATGTTTAGGGGAATCCCCCAAGATGGAGTAGATTTGTAATAAAGGAGTAATTACTCATTGGCATCCACCCGAGCGCAGCCACACGGCTACAAAGGAAAGCTATACAGCTTTCTCAGAAACTTCGTAGTTAAAGAAAAATTCGTCCTGGTCCGGGGCTCGAACCCGGGACCACCGCTTCACCGAAGCAGTCGCTCTACCAATTGAGCTAACCGGGACGGCAAGCTTATGGTAGGGCGAGAGCGAATCGATCAATAACTCGAAGTGGGAACAGTGTTGGTCAAATGTTTAGGGGAATCCCCCAAGGTGGAGTAGATTTGTAATAAAGGAGTAATTACTCATTGGCATCCACCCGAGCGCAGCCACGCGGCTACAAAGGAAAGCTATACAGCTTTCTGAGAAACTTCGTAGTTAAAGAAAAATTCCGTTAAACATTTCACCAACACTGTTCCCACTTCGAGTTATTGATCAATTCGCTCTCGCCCTACCATAAGCGGTGGTCCCGGGTTCGAGCCCCGGACGAGGACGAATTTTTCTTTAAACACGAAGTTTCTGAGAAAGCTGTATAGCTTTCCTTTGTGGCCGTGTGGCTGCGCTCGGGTGGATGCCAATGAGTAATTACTTCTTTATTACAGGCTTAATACTTGTGTGACTGCCGTGCTTGGGTACAACCAGGCGCAGATTATATAACATTTATTTTCTCTCTTTATGGCACGATTGCATCGACTGGGTCAGCCCCTGGAAAAGTGGGCAGACTTTTCATGGAGCGCGTGTCGGCCAAGACGTATCAGCTGCGATGGGAGCCGCCCACCGTGACCAACGGCTTGCTGAGCTTCTACCACCTGAATATTGAAATGGTGCACTTTAACGGCTTCAAGTGTCCCGGATTTCAAGCTCACCAGAGACGGAACTTTTCCTATAAGGCCAGCATAAGGTCGACTGAAGTCCCGAACCTGACGCCATCAGCCACGTACAAAATATTAATTCAGGCAACCACGGACAAAGGAGGGCCCTGGAAAGATTTTTACCTCAGCACGGAAGGAGAAGGTTCGTTGCTTCAATGATTTTTCCCGTTTCTTTCTTTCTGATAGTGTTTTGTAGATATTAATACAGTAAGCTGAAGAACGAGCAATGACACTTTACAGTTTGAGGCACTACTTATTGGAGGCTACTTGGAATTTTCCCGAAACATCAGAGGCCTTCAAAGGGAACAATATCTCATGCACTCGGGAGGCGAGAACTTGATCGACTTTAAGTACTGCAGTCAAGAACCAGATGCTTATGAAACCTTTTGGTACTCCCTGGCTTCCTGAGGCCAATTGTTATTAATATAACACCGTTTTAAAGGTCGAGTTTGACTGCATAACAAGCCTATAGCTTCGACGCCGAGTTACTCGGGAAAGCATACGCCGAAATGAAGCTACAAAGCACGGCCGGTGTAGAAAAAGCGCAGTTTCATTTTATATCGATCTTTTTTTTTTACTCTTCCTGGTTAGTTTAAGCGAAACACTACATCCGCCAGCACTGAGCTTCAGCATAAGCCAGAGAAGGAATGCTGGTCATGGCAGTGGGGGGAATCCCCTTGGCCAACCGCTAAGGAATAAAAATAACACTGGAAAGAGTCGTAAAGGAACAGTTGTATTATATGGGACCTAGAATACTGCGAAAACCGTTTTAAATGTGCGGGAATGTTGATGTGGGCATCATAACTTTGGTAATGCGTCCTGTTAAAGGAGAAACTCGGCTAGAGTAACAGGAGAAGACAGACATTACGAGAGGAAAGATTGCATGAGTGTGAAAGGGTGGCGAGGGGTGGGAGAGAAATCACTGCTGTCGTAACGAGCTCCTTAGGTCCGCGCCCATGTCTGCTAAATGATTTAAAAGGAAACTGCCCCCCCTCCCCTTTTTTTTTTTGCTGGCACATTTTCTACGGAAACGTTTACTGTAGATTCTGCTCAGTCTATTGCTCTTTTGTAGAAAATTTCGCAGCTGGCTCGTGTTTCTTTTCAGAGGGAAAAAGCTTTTGATGACCTCAATCGGAGTGCTTTCTGCACGCAACGTTCGGTCTCTGACGTCACGAGTTTCACACCCGCCGACATTTTCCTTGCCTGTGTCGAAGGAAAAAATGCCGAATTTGTTTTTCGTGGTTTCAGACAAATATTGAATCAAGTTATTATTTCCAGCCGCAAGTTTACCTTGTCGGCGTCCATACAAGACGTTTCTTGATAGCATCCCTGACGTCACCTTTCGTCTCTTGCGACTTGTCTGAAACCTAGTTTCGGTTTCCTTGGTTTCGTGTTTTAATGCAATATAATTTCGTTGCTCATTATCTTGAACATATTTGAATTCCAAATGAGAGAGGGAAGACCAGGAGATATACCCACACCGGCCGCTCAAAATGTCCAAAATCTTCCGATTCCAGCGCACGGACGGACACCGCGAGCATGAGCCATGAAAGGCTTTTTCGCCTTAAAATAGGTGCCCAACAAAGAAGATTGAAATCATAGGCGCTCTCGCCGCAGCAACCACGTCCGCCGAAGCAATGACGCCGGCTGCTGCAGTCACGCCTCAAATATTCCGCTCTCACCTGGCATGCTAGTCGCAAAAGCTTATGCGAAGAGCCCCTGCTCAAGTAATAGTTAACCTATAGTTATCTCAACACTGGCAACATCAGCGTTACTAAAATGTGGCCCTTTCTAATATCTGGCGCTTAGAAGAAACCATAGCATGGATTAGACTTATCCGCTCATGAATGCATAATATCCTCACGAAACGACCGAAGAGTGACTCCTTGAAAACAATGCAGCTTTTTGTTCTTTCCGCAGATCGTATTTCTTTGTGATGCCTTCCCTGCTGCGCTCGAGCACGCGTTCGCAGCCCTCTCCACAAGAGCTGTCGGCCGCTCTCGCGTGTAGTTCTAGTGCTCGAGCTTACTCTCCTGTATGTGATAGTTTTTGTGTGGACGGCTACTCTTGCGCAAGAATGGCTATCAATACGCTCGTGAAAACGCTAGAGTACTTGTTAGTTGCGTCCGCATGACCAACCCCACCTGCAACGCGTGACACCATTGCAATCTAAATGAAATTAGTAACAAAACAAATTGCACTCAGCACTCACACCCCTTATTGCAGTTTTCGCCTGATGCTTCTTCGCAGGTGGTGTGACACAAAAACTTCGAGTTTAGCATGCCAAACATGGAGTAATGTTTAAAGACGTTATCCGCAATGAGCCAGAATAGCCCAAATTTCTCTAATGTGCACACACGAATCGCACCGTTTCGCAACACGTCGAACAACCTCGCTCAAAATGCCACGACACAACATTTATGCATCAATAGCATTCAGTGCAGTGAAGTCCTGCTACTAGCTTTTCTCATAATTTCTGATCCGTTATATTTCAAGGTTACAATAATAACACAACTAACGTGTAATTGATCAAGTGCAGAAATTTGAAACGAAAAGCATGTTCCTTTGCATTCCTTGCTTTCGGCCACTACAGAGAAAATTAAGCGGTAAAACCATCCTGGCCATCAAGAGCCACGGCGTGCCGGTCATTCACATGGTGCGATGCCAGCCGGGCCCTACAGTTAGGAAGTGGTGTGGGGAGAAGAAAGTTTGGACGACTTCGCTGAAGCTGTTCATATCCTTGCCCCGCCGCTATCACATTTAGGTGGATCCCCGACCTGGCATTGGAGACTGTCACGGCTCCGAAAGGAGCGCGAGGCACCTTCCCGAACCGAGGCAAAGGGGTTGGAGCTTTGACGCCCAGCGGTAGCCGGTTTATGTTCAGCGTCGCGAATGAGGACAGAACCACGAAGTCAGTCTCCGAAAATAAGATCTATTCTCAGTATCAACCGCAGGAGACTCTGACGCAAGCATTTACAAAAAAAGTGAAAATAACAAAGCACAATAAGTAATGGACAGGAAAACTAGTAATTGCAAATACAACAGTCAAATTTGAACTAACAGGTTACATGCAGGTTGCACACAGACATCGAAAATTACAGAATAGGAGTGAAGGGAAAGTTCGCAGTCAGTTAGGAAACGGTCCAGCGAGCGCGGCGGCAGTCCACTCACAAAGACGACGCAGAAGGGGAGCTCTCGAAGGTGACGGTCCTTCCGGAGTCCTGTGGCGTTCTTCGGAGTGCGGTGCGGCGGCGGCTCGGGGAGTCCGGAGTGCTCGGAGGCGAGAGGCGCACTACTGTTGTGTCCGACTCGGGTTCTTGTCCAGCCGTCGGTTGTCAACGCACAAGACACTCCCTCCCATCCAATAATTCACTCTAAGGGACAGCCCCCATAAAACAAATACCCATAAGCGCACCAAGCAGTCGATACACAAAGGACGGAGCACGTAGGCTCCGCTCCTTCCACTATGCATGGCCGCCATTTTGAGGGTGAAAAAAAAAGTAGGACAACCAAAAGAATGGTCACGTACGCCAACATCTTCTGTCCTGCAAGGGGGCACCTTGCAGGCGAGGAAAGTTAAAAAGTTGAAAAGGAAGCCCAAAGCTTTGGGCCTGTTAGGGGTGACTTTGAGCTCGAAAACCTAACACATATACACAACAAGCCGGGTGTGCTTCCCCGCTCGCGCACTGCGGGGGGTCTGCCTAACTGGACGGAAACTAACACGCGAAGACGACGCGCACGTACTCGCGCTCTTGCGACGATCGACCAAGGCACAGACATACAGGATACATTGACATGTGATATCAACAAACTCTAGAGCTTACAGATGCTTAATTACCCGAAATTGAGAATATACAAATGCGTACCACTTTTGTGACACGGCCCCCCACTTTCAGAATATTATGGAATAATATTCTAAGCTAACAAAACGTGGCACGCAGGCCAACACAATGCATGTAGATGCAATATACCATAAGTAGCACATAAAACAAAGTTCACAACACAAAACAAAACGAAGTTCAGACAACACATAGGAGTATAACCCGATATTCCACGATGCAAGCAAAATCACATGAAATCTACAACCGGCTAAGGTAGTCCGCCCCGACGTTCTGACTACCCTTAATATGTTGTACGCGGAAATTATACTCCTGGAGGAGCAAACTCCAGCGAAGAACTCGGCTGTTCAATTGTCCACTCTTCTGGATATAGGCCAGCGGCTTTTTGACCAGGAGTACGGGGGAGTTATATGGGGACACGGAATGCTCCACAATTCCCAACCTCTCCATTTCTTGCACTTCGCTCTCGATACCTTGCCGGGTTGCGAACGGCAGAGGGTATACTGCTTGACGTGAACTGGTGTGGTTGTCGTATGCGGGAGATTGCACTTCATCCATTCAGTTTTGCCGGGAACATTAGACAAAATAGCCGCGTGCTTCTCCATTGTGGACAAAAGGAGCTGTTTCTTCGCGGCATCGAGATGTGGGGATAGTTTCACTTCTGCCACTCCCTCTGTTTTCTCAAACTCTGGAACCGGCAGCTTACTGTCCTCATCCGTTTCAATCATGCCGCTGATCACCAGGCATAGTCTGTTGGCGGGTGCGTCTCCCCTCTCTTCGTACTTTTTTAGCATATTTGCGTGAAAAATCTTTGACCCGCTAGCCGTCTCAATGGCATAATCTGCGTCTCCTTTCTTGGCGATGACCTCGAAGGGGCCCTTCCACTGCAGCAGCAGCTTGTTGCTATCAGTTGGGAGCAGCACTAACACCTTATGGCCAGGTTCGAAGTTCCGGTCCTTCGCCTTACGGTCGTAGAACTTCCTATAACGAGTACCTGCTCTTTCAAGTTCCTCATGCGCCAAACGACACGTCTCTTCCAGTCTGTTTCGAAGGTCGAGTACGTGCTCGTAAGTGGTCTTTGCCTCTTCATCTAGGCTCTCGTTCGTCCACACCTCCTTTAGGATAGCCAGTGGCCCACGCACGTGTCGGCCGTAGAGGAGCTCAAACGGCGAGAAACCCAGGCTGTATTGGGGAACCTCCCGGTAGGCAAAAAGAAGAGGGGATAGGTAACGATCCCAGTCTTTTGGCTTCTCAGCGCACATTCGCCTCAGCATTATCTTCAATGTGCTGTTGAACTTCTCCACTAACCCGTTAGCCATGGGATGGTATGGAGTGGTGTGAAGTTGGCGGATGGAAAGCAGCCGTGCCACTTCCTTCATCAATTCTGAGGTGAAGTTTGTGCCACGGTCGCTGAGTACCTCTTGGGGGACACCGAATCGCGAAAACATCGCCACCAGAGCTTCTGCAACACGCTCGGATTCTATGCTTGGCAAAGCCACTGCATCCGGATAACGGGTGGCATAGTCGATCAGCGTTAAAATGTATTTATTGCCCTGTTTGGACGGAGGGTAGATTGGCCCGACGATGTCAATAGCCACCCGTTTGAAGGGGGTGTCAATGATTGGTGCCTTCCCAAGGGGAACGCGTGGCACTCTCCCCTTCGGCGTGGTTCGCTGATAAATGTCGCATGATGCGACGAATCTCTTGACATCCGCCGTGATGCCAGGCCAGAAAAACTCCTCTAAAATGCGCTCTTTTGTTTTCTGGGCACCCAGATGTCCTGCCATTACGCTGTCATGAGCCGTCTTGAGCACCGTTTCTCGGTGCCGCTCGGGAACGACCAGCTGTCGCACCTGTCGTCCGTCCCTCTCCGTGTAGCATCTGTACAAAAGACCGCCATCCTTCCTGAACAGAATGCTGCTCTCACCATCCCGACACCTTAATTGCTTGTCGATTTGTGAGAAGCACGATTGCAGTGATCGATCCTTTTCTTGATCGGCTGCATAGCTTTCGCCATCCCCGAATTGCCCTTCAGCGTCCGGAGTACCGAGTTTCTGAAATTTCGGGGGCCCCTTTTTGGCCTGAGCGCGAGTTACTACGGCGGCGGTGGTTTCGGCGACTAAATCCATTTCCTCAGTAGCCCCTTCGACTGGTTCAACGGGATCATCAGGAGCCCTGGCACCCTCAATATTACCCATTATCAGGTCATATATAGGGTCCTGCATGCACAGTGCTACGAGATTTCCGCTGTAGTAGGGGGTCCGGACCTGCACCTGCGCTTCTGGGAGCATCTTCACTGTGCCGTCGACCAAGTACACGGGTTTACTCGTACCCGTTAGCTGGTCATCGGTTACCAAATCCTTCCGGATAATCACGGTGTTACAACCGGTGTCACGCAACACAGTGACTGCACTCCCGTTCAAACTTCCCGCAACTACGGGTAATCCTTCCACCAAAAACCTCTTCCGCGCTGTTCGCACCGCACTGACAACGGGAATACGGCTACCATCCTTCAACTCTACGTAGCCGTCGCAAATGTTCTCTTCGACTTCCCTCCGGGGGGAGTACACACAGGCTGCCTGGTTCTGTTCAGGCGCGCCTTGTCGACACGCATTCGCTTTGTGCCCTTTTCGGCCACACTTGAAGCAGTGGGGGAGATGGCTGGCAGGGACGCTGCTCCGACAGTGCGCGGCAGTGTGGCCCACCCGGCCGCAGAGATAACATCTCGACGCTCCCCTCTCGCCTGGTTTTCTTTCATCGCCTCCCGCTTTGTTTGCTTCGTCCCGGCTTTCCTTTCTTCCCTTCGCTAGGTTGCCACCTCCTTGTGCGTCCAAGAATTGATCAGCGAGGTTTAGCATGTCTTGCAGTGTTCCTGCCTTCCGCTCCTTTAAGTACAATGACAGGCTCGCGTGACAGCTGCTCAGAAATTGCTCCTTAATGAACAACTCGCGAAGCGTCTTGTATTCGAGGGAGATTTCAGACAGCTCCACCCAGCGGTCTAAGTAATGGCTTAGACGCGCTGCATATTGTGCGGCTGTCTCGCCGTCGGCTGGTTTCCCGCCCCGGAACTTCTCTCGGAACCCGTCGACTGTAAATCGAAATCGCTTCAAGAGCGCCGCCTTGACCTTCTTGTAATCGGAGGCGTCTTCAGGTGTAAGTCGCCCGAAAACATTCAACGCCTCCCCGCTTAGGCATGTGCTCAGTGCCGTCGCCCATTGGTCTTCAGGCCACTTCTGGCTACAGGCTATACCCTCGAACCGCCTGATGTAGGCATCCAGGTCGTCCTTCCTCTCGTCAAAGGAAACAAGCAGCCGGCTGGGGTTCAGTCGGAAACTGGGTTCTGCTACCACGTCGCGACTGTCAGCCCTTACCACGGACTCGTCTCCCGCCTGTCGAAGCGATAATCTTAGCTGAAGAAGCTTGGCTTCGAGCTCACCTGCCTCTTTTGCTGCCGCGCGTTCTTGTTCTGCGGTTTGCCGTGCGATGGACCTTTCCTCCCTCTGCCGAGCTTGCTCGTCCTCGATCCATTTTCTCAGTTCCACTCCTGAGAGACCTAACTGCCCACCTATGGATACTAATCTCTCTAGCTCCATGTTCACTAAAGCATAGGAACAATCAAAAACTGACAAACCAAACTACCAAAACTGAAAAACCATCTATCAGCAATGCACACTTCTCAACTCACTCACTCTTCGAGATCACTTGTAATTCGAGGCTCGGTCACCATCCACAACGCTTACTCATTACGTCAAAGTCCTGTCGCGGACGCCAGAATTTGTCACGGCTCCGAAAGGAGCGCGAGGCACCTTCCCGAACCGAGGCAAAGGGGTTGGAGCTTTGACGCCCAGCGGTAGCCGGTTTATGTTCAGCGTCGCGAATGAGGACAGAACCACGAAGTCAGTCTCCGAAAATAAGATCTATTCTCAGTATCAACCGCAGGAGACTCTGACGCAAGCATTTACAAAAAAAGTGAAAATAACAAAGCACAATAAGTAATGGACAGGAAAACTAGTAATTGCAAATACAACAGTCAAATTTGAACTAACAGGTTACATGCAGGTTGCACACAGACATCGAAAATTACAGAATAGGAGTGAAGGGAAAGTTCGCAGTCAGTTAGGAAACGGTCCAGCGAGCGCGGCGGCAGTCCACTCACAAAGACGACGCAGAAGGGGAGCTCTCGAAGGTGACGGTCCTTCCGGAGTCCTGTGGCGTTCTTCGGAGTGCGGTGCGGCGGCGGCTCGGGGAGTCCGGAGTGCTCGGAGGCGAGAGGCGCACTACTGTTGTGTCCGACTCGGGTTCTTGTCCAGCCGTCGGTTGTCAACGCACAAGACACTCCCTCCCATCCAATAATTCACTCTAAGGGACAGCCCCCATAAAACAAATACCCATAAGCGCACCAAGCAGTCGATACACAAAGGACGGAGCACGTAGGCTCCGCTCCTTCCACTATGCATGGCCGCCATTTTGAGGGTGAAAAAAAAAGTAGGACAACCAAAAGAATGGTCACGTACGCCAACATCTTCTGTCCTGCAAGGGGGCACCTTGCAGGCGAGGAAAGTTAAAAAGTTGAAAAGGAAGCCCAAAGCTTTGGGCCTGTTAGGGGTGACTTTGAGCTCGAAAACCTAACACATATACACAACAAGCCGGGTGTGCTTCCCCGCTCGCGCACTGCGGGGGGTCTGCCTAACTGGACGGAAACTAACACGCGAAGACGACGCGCACGTACTCGCGCTCTTGCGACGATCGACCAAGGCACAGACATACAGGATACATTGACATGTGATATCAACAAACTCTAGAGCTTACAGATGCTTAATTACCCGAAATTGAGAATATACAAATGCGTACCACTTTTGTGACAGAGACAATGAGCCAGTTCGAAATATAACCAGTGATACTCTCGTCCGGGCGCCTGCGCGCCCCTGGTCAAGCCTACTGTGCGGTGGGGAGCCGCTGCTCTGCAAGCGCATCATCAAGGCACCTAACACACAGTCCCGTGACCTATTTCAGACCCCCCTCAAACCTAGCCTCAACTCAGCCTAGCCCAGACTCGTATTCTTGTCAAGATTCAAACCAACACCCTTCTCACATAAGCTCGAATGCAGTTATTTCGCTCGCCGTCTGACCCCTGCTGCCCTGATTGCCTCTCCCCCTACGCCAATCTGGAGCATGTCTCTTTCAGTGCCCAGTAGCCTCTTAATATGTATACTTCCTCTTCTCCTCTCCCCCTCCTCCTACCTGGTGCGGCCTCGCAGGCATTGGACCAATTCGACGACCAGCGCGACCTGGTGGTCAATGTCCAGGATCTTTTCAGTTTAATCTGTCTATATTTGGAGCAGCGATTTTTACTCTAGGGACACTGGGAGGGACAATGCCCACTAAAAAAGACAGTGCTTCAGATTGGCATGTAGTTAGGTTTATGGTTTATGAGTTTATGGGGGTTTAACGTCCCAGAGTGACTCAGGCTATGAGGGATGCCGTAGCGGAGGGCACGGGAATAATATCGACCACCTGGGTATGTTTAACGTGCAAGTAATCTTTGCAGGAATGCATATATCTTCCCTTTCATGTTAGAAGTAGCTGAACAGTCGAGAGTAAGAACGATTAGCTCGAGTGACTGAATACTGGCTAGGCGGTAAAGGAGAAAATAGTACAGAATTCTTTCCAGGCGATGGCTTCCTGCTGAACCTCCCACAGGATTCACAATTGGGGAAGACCTGCCATTCTGGTTACTGCCGGCTTCGTGAGCCAAATCGCCACGAGTGAAGATTATTGCGCACCAGTGATCGACCACCTGCGCTAATTTTTTTACCTGGGACTCTAACACCAAGCCGGTTTGGGACGCGCGTTTTTAGGTCCGACACCTTGCGCTATTATAGCTCCTGTAGGTTCCGTGTGAGCAGTTGGGGTTAAGACAGTTACTCATGACCAAAGTAAGCCCTCTGTGGGGAAGGTAAGGTTAAAAACAGTTCGGCTTGGCCCTGTCGCACCCGCAGAAGTCCGATATCAATACAGAAACGAATAACGTTCGAAGCCGAATCTACATGGGCTACCTACATCTGTCCAAAATAGGGCCGAGTGAGGAGCTCGCTGGGCTGCTAACATTGGTTGGAGCTAGGCCGAGTTGCAGAAACGACATCGGCACCGCTAGCCTTCCGATAACCTACCGCGGCATCCACCTCATAGCTTACTTTCCGCCTGGTGGCTTTGTGCCTCTTGATTACTATACCACTACGGCTCTTCATTTCATCGTATCCATGTATTCCTCATCTTAAGATTTTGTTAACATACGTGGTCCATTATGAAGCCTTAGTTGTTGGGGGGATGAGACCCGCCGCGGTGGCGAAGTGGTTACGGCGCTCGGCTGCTGGCCCCGAAAGACGCGGGTTCGATACCGGCCGCGCAGCTGAATTTCGACGGAGACGAAATTCTAGAGGCCCGGGTACTGTGCGATGTCAGTGCACGTTAAAGAACCGCAGCTGGGCGAAATTTCCAGAGCCCTTCACTACGGCGTTCCTCATAGCCTGAGTCGCTTTGAGGCGTTAAACCCGGATAAGTCAAATCAAGCTACTGAGTCCAAAGGGAAACAAGCTGAAGCCAAGCGGCTAGATTGTGCCAGTCCGACTCGGGAGCGACATGAGACGTTTCTGCCTACAGGTCAAGGGGAGAAACGTAATCAGGTTACTCGTGAAACCAGCAATGCTCTAGGCGCCGTAGAAGCTGAAAACAGTCGAAACGATCTTCGCCGGGAAAAAGGCGGCAAGACCAACCGATATTAAACACCCGTGGAGAAGAGCCGCTATTCTGGAAATGATCTCTCGCATAAAACTTTTGGACTCGCCTGTATTGCATTCGGCGCTTTGCCGTTCTAGTTGGACCACAGTGCTATGAACGTCAGCATTGCTTCTTTGTTTAGAGCCGGCTTCCACGGCAGGATCATAGTACGCAGAATGAGTCTGTTCACTGGAAGCGCAGCAGAAGTAGAATTTTATGAGTGCAGAACATTACACGCACCACTGAGTGCGCGGGAATCTGATGCTATATTTGGTAACCACTAAGCTTTCACTTTGTTACAATCGAACAAATATTTAGGCCTAGCAACGAAACTCCTCTTATGAGCTATCGGAGGTCATTGACAATGCGAATGTGCAAATTTCGGCATCTTTCAACCCTTTTCCAGCTATGGTGAAAAGTCTTTGAGGGTGCATAAAAACAAAGCGCTGGAATTTCAACCTATGACACATCTATTTTTCCTCAAAGGATACAGAGTCTTAACTTCTTCCGCAAAAAGTTATTTAAGCATTCGTTTTTCTTTATCAGCGAGATGTTTCGGAGAGGATTTTGTATGCTGGATCTAATCTTGAATTCGAGGATAACGCTGAGCTCCTTCCGAAGGCGACTAAAAAAGTCCACAGGCGCATCACGTAGTAAGGATTTGCTAGATTTGCTAGGTGTGACGTTTTCTGAAGATGGACTGTGGGCTCGGCATATACATAATATAGCCAGTAAAGCGGGAAGAACTCTGAGCTTTTTGCAATAAAATTTTGATATTGTCTTTATAGAAGTAAAGGCGACGGCGTATCAGGCATATGTGCGGCCGATATTAGAGTATGGTTGCCCTGTGTTAGACCCGTTCTATTGTGTGCATGCTGACGCAGTTGAGCGTAATCAATCTGTTGCTGCTTGGTTGTTACGGGGAAGTTTGATCGATTTCTCAGCGCTGCCAATATGAAACGTGAACTCCAGTGGCACCCTTTAAATGAAAGCCTAAAAAATGTGACACTTGGATTGTTTTTTATCATTCTTCACAACTAATCAGGAATCACTGCTTGAAATTAGAGCAACACATTATGTTACTCCTCGAAATTACCATACACTGAAGATTCGTCCATACGAATACGGCACCGAATTGTGTAAACAATCATTTTTCCGTGTACCATGAACCATTGGAACGTATTACCATAAGGTGTAGTTTGCCGCAGAACTGTGGATTTGTGTTATGATGTTTTGTGTCCCCCCTCCGCTGTAGTGCCCTAGCGTCGCGTCGGGCATTGTGCGAACAAAGAATTGTCTGGCTCGCCCTCATTCTGGCTCTCTTATTCGACACTTGGAAACCTCGCAGTTCCCGACGGGCCACCGCTAGGACTTCAGATTGATCGACCCGCCGCCGCAAGGTCAGCCAGAGCCTCCTGGCAGGAGCCTGACTGCAAGCTCATCAACGGCCCAATCACTGGTTACGAGACAGTTAGGACGTCGCCGGCCAAGTGGGCGCAAGCCAAGGTCAAGACGGATGTTGACAATGTTACCAAGCTCGAGCTTCACATGGACGCCCTAATTCCTTTCACGCAGTACACTCTTGCCGTGAAGGCGAAAAATAGCTTCGGTGTGGGACCAGCCGCCAGCATAACGTTCACAACGGCGTCCGCTGGTACGTCTGCAATTCCTGTCTGCATGTAGCGCATAGCCTCAGCGGAACCTTTTCGTTTCTTTGATAGAATTCATTTATTCAGCTCTGCGGCCGAAGTCTAACATGTAGTTATTCTTGATTTTCATAGCATTTGATATGACGACACACAATCGTCGATACATCATCATAACGCGGCTTAAGAGCATCAAACTGTAAAAACTTATTGAAATGGTCGGTTCCGCAATCGCTACTTTCACACCGATAATATCAAAAGTTAGCAGCGCCCTTCTGCATCGATGTCAGGCGGGTAGCCTTGCAAGACGCGTCAGTAAAAGCACTCGCATTCAGGCGTTTGTTCAGTGATGTTTCATCAAGACGTGGCCACAAAAGCTTCTGTTTACAGCGCGACCTGAAGTGTGTCTGAGCTGCGAAGTGTCCGGCAAACAACCCTTCGCACAAATTGATTCCATGATATGCAACTGCACGAAGTACTAACATCAGAGGTCAACTTGGACTTCACTGATGTCAAGCTTTACTCTGTTCATGCAGCGCCGCCACCTCCGAGCAAACTGAGGGTGTACGGTGTGAGCAGGGACCAACTGGCCTTGACGTGGCTACCGCCGTATCCTCCACACGGCACGCTCGAGGCATACATGGTCTACTACAGGCTGGCGTCAGAGCAGGAATTCAAGAAACACCTCCACCTCACTCCGGACAAGGCACTGTGCAAAGACGCAGAGAGGGCCGGAGCACACTGCGCAATCCTCTCGCAGTTGCAACCCAATAAGCAATACGTCGTGTTGGTAAGGGCATGCTGAATGTCTCGCTTTCTTGCAAGGAGGGAATAGCAAGCAGTTTTCATCAAGTCCTGGCAAGCCAGCCGGCTTTGAAGCTCCATATTCCGGTGTTCCTTGATCTCTTCTGTCCGCGTCGTAGAGTGTAAAAGGATACAACGGAAAAGCACAGGTGGTAAACATACTCAGCAACGCTCCACGGTGTTCCAGGTGGTGCGGAGCGTTGCAACACGTGAATCGGCTAAATTAGATGCAGCACTTGAGCAGGAAGAAAAGAACACAAAATATTGTATTAATGGTGCTTACGTCCAGGCAGGACTAACCTTAGAGTGGATCCGCCGGCAATTGCTGCGCCGTCGAAAGCTGGCCCAACAAGTCTCAGCTTCTCTCGGCCACTCTACAATCAGGAAAAGAGGATAAAGTGGGTAATTCAAGAAAAAAAAGTATGTGAATAATTTACCAAGAGGAAACAGAAATCGGTGCGCGCTAATTAAGCCTATTAGTAAAACGATATAGGCGAGGCTTAAATTTCCAAGCGTCGCGGTAGCTGCCGCCATTCGTAAGCTCATCTGTCTACTTCAGAAAATTGTTTTCAGTGATGCCTAGTAGCTATGAGGCAATTTTGGTACATAATCACATCGGACAATGCTGCTTTATGGTTTCAGTGATTCACGTTTGCAGTTTTGAGTTCGACGATATAAAGCCGAAATGAAATGGTAGCAGTGTTTAACAAGTATTTTTGCATCTAAAGTGCCATGAAACGCTTTTGAAGACGCTTTTCTGCAATTGAAAGCTCTTAGTGTTTTGCACTGTTTTCTGGAAAACGACGACTTTTGGTTTTGCTAACGCTCCTTGCGTCGTTTTAGCATGTGCGTTGAGCGTTTCAAGTTCGTTTGCAGTGTTGTTTGGGTGGCCCCCCCCCCCCCCGGCATTCCTTACCGACACCCCCCCCCCCCTCCCCCCTCCTTTTTTGCACCCTCCAGAACACACGATCCTTGCCATGCCGCTGAGCACTTTCATCACTCCAGCGCATGTTTATCTCTGGCATTATGGCTCTGTTCCATATACCTTGTTCCACATGCATATGCAGCACATCCATTTATTTGCCCCTAGATTTACAAACCCCCCCCCCCCCCCCTCCCGAAACAATTTTATAACAATTCCACTCCCAAGTACTCGTAAGAGGGTTGATGTCGGCGGCCGTCACTGACCAGCTGGCCGTGTTCTCCTTGCGGAGATATATTTAAAGCCCTTAGCTTCACTTCAAATAATTTCTCTCCTCTCTTTCTTCAGGTGACAGCCAAGAACAGAGACGTTCAAAATATGAGCAACAGGAGTAATTCGGTCACTGCTGAGACGCGAGAAGCAAGTAAGTCATTGATAATCTGTTCACTCGCCTTGTCATTGGCGTGAGGTTTCTTTAGCTATCGCAACGGGTGATTGCAGTGGTTCAGCGCCCATGCCTTTGCAGTACGAAGTGCGTATGCGCGGATCTGACTGATTTATTTGTTGATTGATTTATTGATTTGTTGATTAGCTGATTACTTTATGAGTGCACCGCTATACTTCTGGATATGAAAAACGCCCCGTTGGAGGATTTCGGAATAGCTCTGAATGTCCGGGGTTCTTTAATAACGGCTACAAAAATTTCGGTTCGGTTCAGTTCAAATAAGTTTTACTTCAGTAAAGCCCCCCTCCCCCCCTTTTGCAGGCAGTGTAACATAGGGGTGGAACATCATATGGACAAACACTGGTGGATATGTCCGAATGCTCAGAATTTATGACTATTTCCCAAGTCGCAACTTATGCCGAAGAATGCCGCCAGCTTGCCCCTTGCATCACTTCTCCCGTCCAGCAGCGGCAGAAAAGCACCCGTAGTCAGTTTGCACTTCTTCCGGAGAGCTGACCTTTCCGACTCTTCGGTCTCGCTGTGGGTACCTTCTTCCATCTCGACCTTTCCTCCAAACTTCTCCGCAAGTACGAGGGCTCCATCCGCATCCTCAAGCAAACACCCCCGGTAAACTACCTCATGGAACCCCATACGCCGTCCACAGATCACCGTCGCCGAGGCCTTGAAATTGTTCGCATCGACCACCTCAAACCCTACTACTATTCTGTCATCATGACATCCCCATACGTCGCCAAGATGGCGCCTTTCCGCCCGGAGGTATTTGTAAGGCAGACCGCCTCCGGAAGCTTCAGCGGTTGGCGCTCAGGGAAGAAGGCGACGACAACCGATGAACGTTCCGACGCTCGTGTGTGCTTTTGGAAGCTCTGGTGATCGTAG
Source organism: Amblyomma mixtum (assembly GCF_055824585.1). NCBI lineage: Eukaryota > Metazoa > Arthropoda > Arachnida > Ixodida > Ixodidae > Amblyomma > Amblyomma mixtum. The sequence goes on from NC_143012.1 coordinate 22,953,195, forward strand.
GCCGTTCTGTCAAGAGATTACAACGTAGCGCCCTGTCGGCGCACCTTTATTACAGCACAAACATATTAGCTCCTGGAGATGAAAGAAAAGCGAGTTTGATTAACTCTTTTGAGACATTCTCCGAACCTTAGAAGTCAAATTAATTTGCTCTAGCATGGAGCTTCCGCCTGCTCAGATCTCTTCAAATCTTGTTTCAAACGTCTTGTCCGCTTTTCATTTGTTGCTGATAGCACATCTTTTCGGATTGTCCCCGTCAAGTCTAGAACAGGCTGTTAGGTCGACGTTTTTTTTTACATTTGTTAACGCGCTGCAATCGTACAACACTTTCCCGTGTTTGATGTCTGCTTTTATCCTTCAGTGACCCTTTTCTTTCGAGTGGATAGACGCCTTCACGTCCCCGTGAGGAAACATCACCGCACAAGTTTCAAGTTAGGAGGGACGCTAGAAAACTTCATATTGTTGAAAATACTCCGGAGCACAGCACTAAGGCTTGCCTGACAGTCCAAAGTGTTTCTTTTGTATGTAAAAATCAATCAGTCAATCACTTATCACTTCATTTGATTAATCAATCGATCAATTAAATAATGGTCTCATGAATACTATCGATTTACCTGCACATAATGTAATTAGGGGTCCATGTTATTTTTTTTGGTCTGTGCGAATGCGAGTACTATTAGAAAAAAAATAGCAACTGGAATAAGACGAGAGAGTGTATTTCTCTAAAACGCTCCGGTGTGTTTTACGCTACTGATTAGAGGCAGGAGGTTTGTTTATTTATTCCTTACGACCTAATTTATACTTCATGCAGTGCCAGGGATCGGGACAAATGCGAAGTTGAAGACCGTGGGGCCAGCTGCCATCACTTTTCAGCTAGCACGTGCTGACAACGAGCGTAAGGACATCAAGTAAGTCCTCTGAGAGCAAGTGAGGTCGAGCTTGCAAATGCAATAAATACTTATCATTTAGATCCCGTGAATTCGTAAAGTGGGATAATTCGGACTTTCGGTATTTCGCAGCGTCCCAGCTAGCCCCATGTAGTACGTCAGTGGCATCGGACGCTCGCTAATACGGACGTAAGGTTGTCTGGTAAAGTAAAACTCTAGTTTGGGCGAGTTGGTTTACGTTGAAAGAAAAAACTGGTAATGGTGCAAGAAACGAGGACACAGAAGGCACACAGAAGACAGGACTGACGCCAACTTGCAACTGGGGTTTATTGCACCAAGCCTGCCTTTTGTATCACAACCAAGCCATATATCAACAAATGCATAAACGTTGTACATATCAATCGCCAAATCATGCAAACACTGGCAACAAAGTATCGCCGATCACTACAGAATCTACCCTAAGCAGAGCTTGAGATGCCAAGTTCTTTTCTGGCCAGCAGAAACAGTAATATCAACCATGGCAAAAAACAAGGCACTGGGGCATGACAAGTCTACACTAACAAATTATGAAACGCGTGGTGAAAGCGAAAAAGAGCAAGAATCGAACGACTATGTGATAAAACCGCGTGAAAAATGAAAAATAGATGACCAAAAATAACCAGGAAAAAACATGACCAACAATAACAATAAGGGGGGATGAAGTCTGAAGATACAGCGCCTGACGTCAAGAGTGATAAAAACTGAAGATCATTCCTGAAGAACAGTCGTCTTAGCGTCAAAGAATCTAAAAATTGCAAAACACCAAAAGAAAAGATGAAATAAGAGTACAAAACGAAGGGAAAGCTGCGATCTACAAAAAACCTTCTAGAAAAGTCGTCTCGGAGCTGTTAAGAATAATGGAAAGCCTGCTAACGCATTTGTTTCTAGCTTTCTCGATGAAATATGCTTCAAAAATCTCTCTCTCAGTTCTATCTTTTTCACTCTTCAAAAATCTAGTTTTCTCGAATTCGGGACAGCAATTAGAACAGCTTTTGCAGTGGTCAACTAGGAAGCTCCTTTCGTGGTTGCGCAAGTTTCGGCAATGTTCACTTGCACGCTCATTAAAACAACGACCTGTTTGCCCGATGTAAACGATGCCACAGCTAAGCGGTATCTCATAAACCACTTGTGTCCTGCATTGCGTGAACTTTTTTGGTGTTCTCTGGTGCATGCCGGCCACTTTTCTCGGTTGGTCATGGCCCAAAGTCTTGAAAGCTTACAAAGCGCGGAGAATACAACTTCAACATTATGTCTGCTCGCTATTTTCTTAATGTTATGCGACACCTTGTGAATATATGGTACTACTGATACTGATGAATGCTATACCGGTTCCCTGAAGCGAGTGAGTTGCTTAAGTTTCTGTTAAAGCCTTTCTCAAACCGCCGAAATTAGACTAGGCGGGTAACCTGCCTGTCTTAGCCTCTCAACCTGAGTGCGAAAGCTCGTTGACAACATGTGGGGGAAAGATTTGTTTAAGGCAGATTTCAGGGAGTTAGAAATAAACGCGTGTTTCACAAGCTTTGAACGAGCGCTGTCAAATGGTAGCAAGCCTTTCTTGGAACGCGGGTTGTACAGCCAGCAAGGACCTTTTTACGGAAACATTAACTTGATATCCAAAAACTGGAGTTGGCCGTCCGTAGGGACCTCCTTGGTAAACATGAGACCCTGGCCGTGGCTTGAGAAAACGGACACAGTCCTCGTGACGGCAGCGTCTAAAACCTGATTGTCTGAATGTTCAAATCACGATGGCTCAAATACCAGTCCTCAAGACAGAGTTGCGTGGCGCAGTGTAACCCGGGAACCTATGATGTGCAACGGCACACGTGACCACAGTCCACTGTAGACTGCATCGTAGAAAAATAGTCAGACTGCATAGTTTCGGTTTCACTTTTCCGAGCTTCACGCCGGCTTTCGGTGCCGGCGGCTGTCAACCGCGCAGTTGTTTCCGTGCGCCGAAAAGACGCACCCGTCACGCACTGTTCACAGTCTGTGCGGTGCAGCCTCTTCGCAAGCGACGACGCCACTTTTGCAGAGGCTCGACTGATATCGCGTCACAACGTGAAGAAAGCCGCGAACGCCTTTGCCATTTTACAGCCCTTTTGGGTGGCATCCCCGGCAGTGTCAACGCGGTAAATAACCTCACGTAATTGCGAGAAATCCTCGCTACCAAGCCATTTTCGTCTGAAAAGAGCACGAAAACCCACCATGAGTTCTCAACAGATAAAGTTGATCTGACGCGGACGATTATTGACAGTTTTTGGGGGCCATTCGTTAATTCTGACTTTCGAATAATTAGAACATTTTTCACAGTCCTTCTAAGTCCGAATTAACGAGGTTTTGCTGCGCTGCCACGCAAGTGAAATATATAGAATGGCTACTGATGCGTTACTTGTCGTTGCAGGCCATGACCGGATTCAGAAATTACTGCAACATAACACTGCTCAGTGCCAGAGAAATAGGCACTACTACGCGCAATGAGCAGCCTGCGATGAGAGCAGCTAGAAATCTAGCATATTTTCCGCAAACATCGGCTTTGTGAGTCTTTATGGAACAGTAGAAAATGGACGTGTTTGAATAAATGAGTTCTAATAGGAAATATCTGCCGATGAAAACATAAATTTCTTACGTGGAGGCTCTGCTACACGCCAATACAGATACTTGCGAATCTGTCTGATTGCCATAGCGTTCTCTATTTCTCCTGGCGCGCTTTCCTGATTAAGAAAACGCAATGCAGAATGATTAGAATAGTGTGTTGTCACGTATCGACGTAATTTCGACAGCGCGGAACAAGTTACGTCGCTTTCAGAAAAATACTTACGCTGGCTGTTGATTAAGTTTTCTACACAAGAAACAGAAACGCATGCAAAGAAAAATTCGGTACCCATTGTTTTGCCCCGTTAACTGTGTGAATTAGTGGCAGTCGCTACAGTTTTTTGAGAATTTCAAGGGATCTACCTCACGGCATTCTTTTTGTGATACTCGTGGTTGCCGTGGCAAGGATCATAATGGCACGCATTCCGCTTACTGACAGCCGCGGTTTAACTCTTCAGATACAAGAGCGCGCTCGGCAGTCGTCGAGGGACAGAATCACCGCTGCTTTCAGCCGGCCTCAGTTTCAAGCTGACGAAGAACTTTCGAGATGAAGCACGAAAAACTACCACAACAAGCTCGAACTACGCAGAATAATCTGCTCGTGGCTGTGTTCATTCGAGATAAACCTGGTTGTACATCGCGTCAGAAACTAAGTGACAAAGCCGTACGGGCGGCTTCGAACCTAAACAATGAAAACTCTGCGGCAACACGCATCCTCTCACTAGGGCATTTCAATGACCCACGTACAAACAGCTTCGAGAGGTAAAACTCCTGATACTATCCCATACCGTACCGTACATTGCCGCTCCTAAGTCGGATTAGGTAGTCTCATCATTGTTGTCAAAGGTGACGTCTGAAATGATTTCAGGGCCTACTACGTGCTGGTGGAGAGGCACGATAGCAGAAATCGCACCAAATGGACCACAGATGGCGTGATCAACAGCGCCGTCGGATCCATCCACGAATGGAAGGACGCCACACCAAGTTACAACGCGTCCGTAGCCAAGAACCTGACGTTCTACGTGGCCGCCAAGATGGCGCCCGACGAAGTGCGCCGTGGCAGGCAGTTCACGGTTGGAGACGGCCTCTACTACGACGGCTACCACAATGCACCGTTGGTGCCCGGGACCACTTACAGCGTTGGCCTGGCCGCCGAAATAAGCACCTCAGGAGTGAGTCAGCTTCTAGTGCTGTTGGTTTTAAGCTTAAAGTTGTCACTTTATTTCGGCCCTGTGATATAGACTCAAACGTTTGACAGGATCCTTTGTTGGGCAAGTTGGTTCATATTGCTTTAGAAAGATGGGATGCGCACATGAGACAATCACAAGAAAGAAGACGGGACGGGCGCAAAACTATCAACTGAGGTTTATTCAAGGAATTGACATTTATACATAAGCATGGCAGCACTGGCAACAAAGGGCATCAAGGCAGATAGGGCGGATAAAAAACGAGATAGAAACACTATGTGGATTCAGGTCATCATGTTTTCGAGGAAACGTGTATCTCTATTATAAAGTTTGATTGATGTGTCACTGACGCAATCTTTTCCTTTCTTTTTGATGAAATATGCCTCGAGAAGTTCCCGTGCTTTATCGTTACGGCACTTGCGCAGAATTCGTAACGATACGATAACGATAACGCACGTAAAGATAAAGCATGGGAACTTCTCGAGGCATATTTCAACAAAAAGAAAGGAAAAGATTGCATCCGTGACACATCATTCAAACTTTATAATAGAGAGACACGATTCCTCGAAAACATGATGACTTGAATCCACATAGTGTTTTTATCTCGTTTTTTATCCGCCCTGTCTGCCTTGATGCCCATTGTTGCCAGTGCTGTCATGCTTATGCATAAATGTAAATTCCTTGAATAAACCTCACTTGATAGTTTTGCGCCCGTCCCGTCTTCTTTCTTGTGATTGTCTCATGTGCGCATCCCATCTTTCTAAATCAAACGTTTGGTAGCAATGGTCAGCAGTCGTTACTTTTTTCTGCTGTTCGTGCGTTCAGACATCTGTAAGAGTCGGTAACGGGCTGTTAATAGCCACAAACAACTGCTTATGAAGGAGATTATCTGTATTTGATCGCACTATGTGCAATGAAGTTGGGACGATCACTGCGCCGCAGAGGCCGCTTGACGCACCAACTTCGTGTAAGGGCGCCGTCACATAGTGTGACGAAAAGAAATAGTGTAGTACACAGTGTACACGGAGGTAATGGTGGCAGAATATTGCTTTGTGACTTGCAGAGTAAAGCAACTAACCGCTCTACGCTGAGCCGTGACTTGAGCACCTAGCCGTGGCAGGAAGATTGTTGCGGGAAAAGTACTGATGTCTGATTCATTGTCTGTTTAGTAGCTGCAGCTCTTTAAAGGATCAAGTTTTGTGATGAGTCTTTTCTGATAATGCTAGAGTAGCGACTCATACCAGTCCTGCGCGAGCAATGATTTTAATGACAACAAAATTTCACAAACTTAACCGGTGGTAAGCTAGTTGGCAAGCGATCGTGCAAGAAGAACATAAACCCTAAAGTCTTCTGAAATGCCATCCCCAAGAATTTATAAATTAAAGAGTGGTAGAAGAGTTTATTTCTTGACTTTACAATCGCACCGAGCAAATCCAAATTGAATAAACCAGGCATCCCGCTCATGAAATGGCGTTTCACAGGCAACAATATTAGTGCTGACTGTTCTTTTGGCTTTCAGGGCAGCCAACTTTTCTACCGACGCCTGTTTGATCCAATAACTGGTGAGGATTTTTCTCTACTCTTTACTTTAGTGCATAATTGTAGGGCAAATCAGCCAAGAAAAAAATGTACCGCTGCTTAGACCTTATCTTGCTGACTGATTTAGACGCTGAAAAGTATGTTCTCGATTCAAAAACATGTGCCAACTTCTTTTATGGCAACACAAAAGTAGCACAGAAGAAATGTGACAGTGTTTCTATACCTTACGCATAAACTTTAGTCCATCTATTGCCTAAAAAAATTATTTAATGGTGCTTGCTCCAACAATTGAGATAAAATAAGTTCTCACATCTGCTGCGACTTGACACGAGTTTTCTGCTGCGACTTGACACAAGGTAATACGGAACCGCGATATGCCTTAGAGGAAATTGGGTGAGAGAGCTTTTACGCATGTGTTGTCCCAGTACTGCTAGGCACAAAGGTTTGCGGGAAGTGTAATCCACGGTAAAGGTGGAATCTCCTCGCCGCCTGGTGGTGTGGTCTAACATTGAAAGATGCTTTCTGCAGGTAGCGCAGGAAGTTGAAGGACACATTCGTCAGTTCGTAACTGCATAATTAGAATGGCAAAAAAAATTAAGCTCTCTCATGGCTTCCTGATTTTCAAAACTTACGTGGGCACCGCTATTCTAATTGAAAACTTGAAACTAAAAAATACGTTGTAGAGCTAAGTTTACCGGCTTAGCGAACATATCAGCGAAAGCTGCTATAGATTTGATTTAACCAATTTAGAACTGCATTCGACGGTGGAATGAACAGTCTTGGTCAAAAAACCTCAGGCCGCTGTGAATGGGCCAGGCGCTGCTGGGCTTTGCTATCGCGGCGCTGCCAAATGCAGAAAAATGGGGTGGGGCCAACACAACCAGTGGCAACTCTGAACCAAATTCAGAGACGACACCCTTCAGAACGAAGTCGGTGTACTTCTTTCCAGTAAGCTTTCCTTTAATCAAGTAAGGACCAACAAAACAACACACCAAACATTTGCTGACCACCTTACTTGATCCATAATGATGGTTCAACAGCGCAAACACACACAGACCAAGAAGGAGACAAGACACACACACACAGCGCTGAATCTACACCAACTAGTCCAATCTGCAGCTGTTTTACTTGATCCGTATGCTCACGTAAGCAGTGTGGGTTCTGGTCGCACCAATAATGGAATTGTCCAAACTGACGTTCCAATCCCTGCAAAATTGTGCCCTTTCAATCTAAAGCATTCCGTGGAGAAATTCCGGGTACTCGTCACATTCGGTCAGGCACCAGTTGCAAGGATCGAGCCGGTCTTCTAAGTCATTCAGTCTCAGCTCCTGGTAAAGACAACCATTATATGAGTGACAGCTGTGTCTTGAAAGTGACCTCCAAACTGAAGCGGGGCTCGCTAAATATGCGCCGGAAACTTCCCTGGCGCTTTCATCTGGCCTGAAGAAGACGTAGGCCAGGACATCGACGCCAAAATCGTCGGTAGCACTGGTTGGTCGCTTCCTTTTCCGAACATCGACTGATCCAGTGGTCCAAAGCCGATTAAATATTGATATAAATGTAGGACGAGTCGGCCACGATGGCTACTATGTTGGTCACCATTGAGTCTTGGTGCCACCCCTGCGTCCATTTGCGCGCTCGCACAAGTGATCACAATGTCCACCTTCTCGGAAACGGAGAATTGCAGTCGCGCTGGCGCGGCATTTCTCGCAATATTCACGCTGCAACGTTAAAGTTTTGGTCCTTGCATGAGCGAGGTGATACTTCCGCACATGACAATGGCAAGAGCCATCGCCAGAGCGGCAAGAGCATTTCGCCTTTTGCTCTTGCGCCTTTTTCTGCATCAGAAAGGAAACAAATAAGTCAAATCAAATCAAATCAAAATCGAATTTAAGACCCTGACACAGTAATGCTTATGTCACTCTCGCAACACGAAAACAAGAACCTCAAAGGCAAACGTCAATGTCTATTTGCGAAACTAACGCTAAAAGGTACAAGAACTGCCTAATAGCCCACAGCCACTGCCGCGCAAGATCTCCTTGCTTCGCGAACGAAACTTGACTGATGCACTTCCTACCGCGCAGCAATTATACACAAACAGTAGCTAAACCTGGTGAAAAGCTGAACGGATGATGATTATCTACATCTAGCCTTTCTGGGCCATACCAAAAGTGGTGGGGACAAACAAAAATAAAGCAAACTGCACGCTCCCCTTACAAGGGCTCTCGGAATCGACGCCCGCGTAGCTAACGATGACTGGCCTATTTCTTGCGTCGAGCGACGAAGCAAACGATAACGCCGCCCGCAGTCTAAATTGAGTGTCGAGGTACCCAGTCGGGCGTGCATGTTACCACATACGTTTCGAATTGACCGCCGCCGTTATTACGACACTTCACCAGCGGACGTTGCGTTTGCACTAGACGTCCGGTACTTCTCAAGAGCTGAGTTTCTGTTTGGGGCGGAAAAAAAAACAAGCTTTTCTCGTGCCGCAGTGCTTTATAAAATTACTTTTTCTCCACATTAAAAAATGTTATTGCCAAAGATCTTGAATCATACCAAATATCAAAGAGCTCTTGATACGGCGTCGTCTTCTCTGGGGCTACAAACTCGTCATTGTTAAACACTGCCTAACTTCATTAAATGAAAACTCATAAATTTTACCTAATTACCCAGGTAAGCAGCACGTTTTTTTTTTCAATTACTGATGTCCGCCGCCGCTGAGAGTTTTCTATGGTAGAGGGCCTCTTTTGTTTCTCGAAAGGTCTATTTTTAAAACTTGTTAAATTGTTCGTTGAAACATCTGGTATGCCTAAACCTAATTAAGGTCAGCTTTCGCTACAAAACAATGTCAGCGCGAAGTATTTTCTTAGTGTCGTGTGAGAGAGATATCTCTGAACTTTTGGAAGGTGTCAATACGTGCCAATTATGGTAAAAACGTAACTCATTCTGCGAATGCGTCCTTTGCTCAAGCGTGCGCTTTTTATAAACAGCTATGAAAACTAATCCATTGCATGAAAAGGAACAAATCATGCTCCTTGAGAAAAACTGAGATCTACAGCAGGCAACTTGAGTTCCCTTTTATAGGCTATGATGTGCAGGCAAATACTTTATACCCTGCTCTAAAAGGGGAGGAGCGATTTTTAAAAGGTGATTGCTGACCAATGTATGAAGATACAAAATGGCTGAATGCGGCTTCTGAGATGTCAGCCATAGCAGCAGCCGGGCTACTTACCCTCTCATGAAATCTACTTCTCTGCTCTGAATAACCACCTACGCATCCCACTATAGTCAATGATCTCTGCTCTAATTCTGCTTGGCCAACACTCACCATAAGTATCATATTGTTATCCACCGAACTACCTCCACTGAAGGACAGAGACCTCCTTCTTTGATCTACATGGTATATAGTATATATATCGACCTTCACCCGCGACCTTTACAATCTGATCAACCGACCCCATTGCCTCCCGTTATACGTTTGCCCTATCTGATATTTACATCCTTCATTAACTGATTCCCTCATCTTAGCGGAATCAAACTACATCGAGTATGTTTTGTAACCTACGGAACTTTGTAGATACCCCCTTTTTATTTCAGTGGGAAGAAAACAAGCCGCCATTGGATGGCCTATACTGTCTGCAATCATTATTGGCGTCATCATCGCTGTGGTAGCAGCCGCTGTTACCGTCTGGTATGTCATCATTTCTGATTTTTCTTTAGCTTGTCTAGAGGTCAATTTCCACGGGGCTAAGTTTTATTGCAAAGTTTTCGAGATGAAAAATTTAGCGCAGCGTGCTGTCACGAATTCATCGCTCTATACTCCATGAGAGGAAAAGGTTAACGTATTTTAATACTCATACAGAGAGACCGTTGACTCAAAGCGGCGGAAAAGGACTGGGAAATTAACCAGTATGTATGCAGGAAACAACGACAGAGGAATACAAAGCTTCAAACTACCGACAAAAACACAGAAGATAAGAAATAGATTAATTCAAGGGAAAAGAAGCATGGTGTAGAATTATATAAAAATTGGAGAACGCAAATCAGGAAGAAGTCGTTCTGTTGTAACTCAAGGGGTAGTACCCCAATCTTTGAAGGTATGTCAAGGTTTCTGAATACGAAGGTACGAAAAGGAATTCAACCGAGAAGATGACAGGCGTGCAGTGTGAGGTAAAGGTGCAGAAACGATTGAACATCTTATATTGTAATGAGGCAGTATCCATTCGGATGTCGATGCAGGCAAAGACACTCTGCCTGGTGTCCTAGTCTTGAGAGATTATATAGGTCATGGGCAGGAAATATAGGGTAGAGGTCAGCAAAAAGTGTTAGGAAGATTGGTGACTCAAAAGCAGGGGGGGGGGGGGGGGACCTAAGGTTACAAGTTCAGAATTAAATTTTTTGTTTAAAGAAACTGGGTGAATTTACAGTCAATACAATTAAGTTTGACGGGCAGCTTAAAGAAATATAGAAAAAGCCGAGCACAGAGGCAACTGCCGCCACCTCGTTTCGAAGAGCACGCTCCGATCTTCCATCCGTCCCGCCTGAAAAATGGCTACTGGGACTAGCGACATTTTGAAGCGAAGTTTTTCAACTGATACGAACAAAGAGCTCCGGCAGGAACCAATTGTTCTGCACACTGACTGGCTTGGGCTCACCTCCGAGCGTCACCGCTTCCGCCTAGCGGCGGACGCCCGGAGAAAATATCTGACCGGCTTTTATCAATAGCCAACAGCCAGTTTTCGCACCGAATTCACGGCAGAAACGTCACCGGGCAAAGTAGTCGCCATATTCGCAGGTTCTTCGGTCCATGGAAGCCGGCCTTAACCGTAATTCGTGTGCTGTAGATGCGATGGGGCATCATCGCCAGAGAGAGAGAGAGAGACTCTTTAATGAAATGCAGAGAATTTAGCCGGCGTTTAAAAATCGCTGGCATGCTACTCTGCGTAGGAAGGGGAATTTGGGAGAAAAAGACAGAAGGAGAGCAGCGTGGAAGAGGTAAAAAAAAACCCGAAGATAAAATGCGGCCATGAAATGGGTACTAAGGATGCAATGGCGAGTATTGATGTAACCTATGGAATGATGGAGCGCATAGTCCGACAAATGGGCTGACGAAGTTCACTGCATGAAGAATGCATGAAGGTAACGTGCAAGTGAATTTAGAGCTTATCAAGATGTCCAATGTCTTTTAAATATGTGAAAAGAAAGTTCATTGCAAGTCTCTGTTGCCTGAAGCAGGCTAAGGGACCTAAAACTTTGTCCATTGTTAGGGGCACTGGGCAGAGCTTCTGCATGCAATGTTCATAGTACGCACGCTCGTTAGCATACGCAGGGCACACAAGTAGGATATGTTCCACAGTTTCTATAGAGGCACAATTGTCACAATGCGGACTGTTCGTTTGTCCAAAACGGTATCGCAAGCCGTTTGTATATGCAGAATTCAGACGAAGTCGGTGATAAAGTGTTTCCAGTTGTCGAGGAATTCTGGGTGAGAGTCTTGATCTAAGATGTGGGTCGATTGAGTGAAGAAATTGGTACTGATGTGTCGGCAAACTCCAAAGCCGATACGTTTCTTCGTAAGCAAAACTTTTAGCCATTTGGGACGCATCCGATTTCGTGAAAAAAGTTCGAATGTATCTCCGATGTTGATGGCCCTTACGGGCCGCTTCATCTGCTTTTTCATTAGCCAGAATGCCACAGTGAGCAGGTACCCACTGAAATGTTATGCAGTGGCCTGCGGCAATAGCTAAATGATGTATATACCCGATGTGGAGGGAAACTGGCTGGTGATTCGTTTTCTTCAGCATGTTGGCCAGGATCTGCAGAGATGCTTTTGAATCGGTGAAGATAACCCAACGGCCGGCGGTTCGGCGCAGGATGTAAGAAACAGCTTCCTTAATGCCGTGAAGCTCAGCTGTCGTAGAGGATGTCCTCCGCTGCAGCCGGTAAGAAAGGGCATGGTTTGTTGAGGGCACATAAAGGCCACAAGAAGAGGTTTCTTTAGTAGTTGAACCATCGGTGAAGATATGGATGTGCTGCGTATATTCCTCCGTTAAGTAGGCGAGAGTAGTTTGCAGAAGCGCTGCCTGTGGCATGCGGCTCTTTGCATTCACACCTGGAACAGACTTCTTCACCTTTAGAGGAGAGAGTGTCCATGGAGGAAAGGCCAGAGGTAGTAGCTTCTGTGGCTGATTAATAGTAGGAAGGGGCAGGAGATGTACTGCCTGGCCAAAGCTAGAGTTGCTGTGAGTTAGATGGACACGGTGTAGGAAGTGTTTCTTCCCTTGCAGGACATGGCGGAGATGGGTACGCATAGTCTCCTGGGCGGAAATCACCTCTAGTGGGAGACATCCTGCCTCCGCTACTGTTCCTGACGCAGAGGAACCTTTTGGGAGGCCAAGACATATTCGCAGGCAGTTGTTCCGTGCGGCATTGAGAGTCTTATTGCTAGATGTAGATAATCTTTGAAGCACTGGTAGACAGTAGCGCAAGGTTCCTTCAACGTAGGCTTTTTCAAGCAGAAGCATTGATCGGCAGTTGCTACCCCACCTTGTTCCCGCCATGAACCTGAACACTTGCGATGCTGCAGTAATCCTCTGGCGGAGTTTTTTGATCTGAGGTGACCATGAGAGATTGTAGTCGATTACAACACCCAGGAATCGCTGAGATCGTACATATGGCAGCGATCGTCCGCCTAGGAGCAGCGGATATCTGGTCATCGTTTTTCTTGTAAACGCCATTGCAACACTCTTTTCTGGCGATAGACGGAGACCTCTGGAAGCCAGGTACATCGAAACGTGCAATAGCGCTCGCTGAAGACGTTGCTGGGTAATATAGCGCGAACGTGATGCGGTCCAGATGCAGATATCATCAGCATAAATTGTTATGCGGACCCCTCGCGGAAGGTTTCTTGTTATGTGAATAAGGACAATATTGAACAAGAGAGGGCTGAGCACCGCTCCCTGTGGTACGCCCCTCTCCACTGCGTGAAAGCGTGTTGGACCGTCTGGAGTGGACATAAAAATTTGCCGTTCTTTTAAATAATGCCCAATCCACTTGTATAGCCTTCCTCCAAGGCCAAGACTGCCAAAGGCTGCGAGAATTGCATGGTGAAAGACAGAGTCAAAGGCGGCCTTGATGTCTAGGAAAACGGCTGTCGGGATGTACCCAGCATGAAGGTACTCCTCAAGTGATGAGACGAGGGCGATGATATTGTCAGTCGCCGACCTGTTTTGACGGAACCCATTCATTTCTTGGGGGAACTCATTTCGGCTTTCTAGGAACCAAATTATGCGCTTGGAGATCATGCGCTCCATGAGCTTACCTACGCAGCTCAGTAGGGCAATGGGCCGGAATGATGCGTAGCTTGTTGGCTGCTTACAGGGCTTCAAAACGGGCACAATTTTTGCCAGCTTCTATTCCGTGGGCACCTCACCAGCCATCCAGGAAGAATTGTAATACTCCAGGAGTCGAAGACGGGAGGTGTGGGGTAGCTTAGCAATGGCGTCATAGGTCACCTCATCATGACCCGGAGACGTGTGTCTGTCTCCGCGATAGCTGTGGATAGTTCTTCCATTGTGAAAGGCAGGTCTAACGCTGGCACTGCCGCCTTTGGGATGCCTGTTTGACCATCTGCGGAGAGTGTCGAATGCCCTGACCCTGTCGACAGTAGCCTGCAGTTTTCTTCTGAGACTTCTTTTATAGATTTTTGCTCGTGAAGGGAGAGTGCAGCGAAGGGGTGGAGTTGTTGAAGTGGCGTGCGCATACCTCTAACTATCCGCCAAATGTTGGTTACTGGTTGGCGCACATCCAGCGTAGAACAAAAGTCACGCCACTTTTGCCGACTCAGTTTATCCATGTAGCGTCGAATGTGACGTTGTGCCCGTCGGCATGCACGTAGGTCATCGAGGCGTTTTGTGCGCAGAGCTTTCCTTTCAGCTCGCCTGCGTATAGCGCAAAGCCTTTGGAATGTGTCATCATTTGAAGGTAGGTTATCATTTTTAGCTGTAATTCGTGTACTCGCTCTCAGGCAATACGCCATTGTCGATGCTAATTCCTCATTGCGAGTTGCCGCAGTAACTCCTTTGCTTACAGCGTCCTTGTATGCGTCCCAGTCTGTAGATTTTATAAGGAATTTCTTTGGGTTCCTCAGCGCATGGAAAGCCGATATGAGGATTGGGTAATGGTCGCTTCCGCGTGTCTCCAAATCAGCGCACCAGCCAAAGTTGTGGGCGAATGAAACTTGTGACAAATGTCACGTCGATGCTGCTGGTAGTCGTCGGGCCTCGGAGGTAGGTGATGCTGCCGTCATTTAATGGCTGAACTGAATGCTTGGAGAGAAGTTTTGCAAGCTTGGCACCTCGGGCACATGTATGTGAGCTGCCCCAAATTTCATTATGAGCATTGAAGTCTCCGCAAATAATATGCGGAGAGGGCGTCCTTGATACCAAATTTTCAAGTCTCAAAGCATCAAATGGCGTGCCTGGCTCAAGATATACTCCAATCAAAGTGTACTGTTGTCCGGCAATAACTGTGACAGCGCACACGTATTCATTGTCGCTGTGAGGCGGGACATCAACCGGTGATATCGGGATATCCTTGCGAAAGCCTATCAGCAATCTGCTGACGTTATCTGGTCGTTGTGAATGATGGAAATAGTATCCGTGGAGTCGGAAAGTTTCCTCGACGCGTGATTCACAGATGACTATGAAGGGGAAGCGGTACGCTCGCATGAGCTGTCGGAAATCTGAGAGTTTAGAGCGTAGCCCGCGAGCGTTCCACTGGAAAATGGTGCATGTACGAAAGATGTTGTTGATTGTCAGCTGCGGTGAAGTTCTCGCTGTGGAAGCCATGATTACTGAAGTGTGGTATTACGCCCCTGCGGAGCGTAGGAGACCGACACCAACGGCTCCATTGCAAGGACAGCTTCTACTTCTGGGAGTCCTCCTGACGAGGGGTTTGCACGGATAAGAGCTTTGATGGCTGCAAGCAGCATCGGAATCTGTAGGCATGTGACATCATCGCCAGGGTAACTGTTTGCAATGCAGGATCCTGTGGCGGAAAAAGAGAAGGAAAGGAGGAGAAGAAAAAGAAAGAGAGCGGAAAGTAATTTTCAAGAAAAGAAGAAAAGAAACAGGAGAACGAGAGGAAAAGCAGAAGAAACTACTCCGAAAACAACCGCCTACGACGCCTGCCAGCGACGGTAAGGTTGTTATTGTTATGGTAAACAATCAGATATATTAACTGTACCTATACAGCGTCTATAACTACACAGATATGATAAAGCCACTAGATTAATAGTATCGCATACTTTTTAAGTAGGCCTACATTTCCAGAATTTGAATCAGTTTCACAGAGAGAGGCTACAATTTCAGAACGTAGAGAAAATTGGAAAGTTCCAGTTTGTTTTCTACGCTTTCAGAGTAACTGCATTAGTGCACATGTTTGTTACAGTTAAACTGAGAACACTTTTTACTTTTCATTTTATGAGATTGGGCCAATGAGTAAATTATCTCCATATAGAGAAGCGCAGAACCGAACACAACTTGCGACATTGTCTTCGGTTTCTGTCTAATTCCTCCGGTAGATGTTTCGTCGTCTCTGCATTGTAGCTTTGTATGTTCTTGACCAGTCTGTGTTGCACAGATGCGTACTGAGGCTTTTGACTAACCCATCCACTGAGTCACATTGTTCTCACTTCAGCGCTTTTGTCTACAATTTCACTAAGTTCATAAGTTTAAAAGATGCCTCAGCGAAAACGTCTGCTGGGGAATTGGCTTATTCCCACCGTGAATAAGCTTCGAGGTTAGAGGAATATATTCTATGCAAATTTATATCCTCGCCTAGCATCGACAAACGGAGTTGTTACAGCATTTTGCTAAGAATTGGACACGCCTGCTGGCATTGTTTCAAGCAAAGACGAATGTAGTCAGTTCGACTGGGGCATGGTATACCAAAATGGGCATAACAAGAATAACAAAAAAAAGCGCGAGAACGTGTGGTACAAAATCCGATGACATTCGTGCGATTGCTGAATTCAACGAAAATACACTGTTTTTTAACGACAAATGAATATCAGCTTTTCAAACATTAAGCCAACTGAACATTTCTTTTTTGTGATGCACTTTCGATAGTAGAGGAAAACGACGGATCTGACTTCGAGATTGAAGAGGCGGGCAGAGGCGGACGCGAGACGTCTCCGAAGCCACTCCCTCTGTCGGACCTGCAAGTTTACGTGCAGAGGATGCTAGCCTGCGATGGCTTCAGGTCCGAGTTCGTCGTGAGTAATGCAAAGCACAAAGAAAAATAAGTACTGGAGCACTATTTTTTTTTACTGTATAATCGCTTCACATACAACAGGTGTGTCTTGCCGGTACTCACCTATGGGGCAGAAACGTGGAGGCTGACAAAGAGGGTTCAGCTTAAGTTAAGGACAACGCAGCGAGCTATGGAAAGGAAAATGATAGGTGTAACGTTAAGAGATCGGAAGCGGGCAGAGTGGGTGAGAGAACAAACGCACGTTTATGTTATCATATTTGAATAGCTTTCAGGCGCAAAAAACAGACGAGACACATAGGAAGGTAACAGGACGAAGCGCCAATTTCCAACTGATTTTATTGCATGTCTGAAACATACTTATAAAGCTTGTCGTCACATGCGCAGGAGGGTCACCTAAAGTTCAAGAACGACTTGATAAGGCGCGTTCCAGGAATTTCTTTTCACAGTTAAACAATACAACTGATGTGTCGCTTACGCACATGTCGCCTTTCTTTTTGATAAAAAACGCTTCTATCAATTCCCTAGCCGTACTGTCATTGTTTTTGCCCAGAATGCGCACATCAGTGAAGCATGGCTCACGTCTATGTGTCTCGTCTGTTTTTTGCGCCTGAAACCTATTCAAATATGAACCAAAACCAACTAGCCCAGCAGCAAGTGCTCTTAGATTAATGATATCCGAGTTGAAATCAAGAGGAAGAAGTGGGCTTGGGCAGGGCATGTAATGCGAAGGCAAGATAACCGCTGGTCCTTAAGGGTAACAGAGTGGTTTCCAAGAGAAGGCAAACGTAGAAGGGGGCGGCGGAAAATTAGGTGGCCGGATGAGATTAAGAAGTTTGCGGGAATATGGTGGCCGCGGCTGGCGCAGGACAGGGTTAATTGGAGAGACATGGGAGAGGCCTTTGCCCTGCAGTGGGCGTAGTCAGGCTGATGATGATGATGACGATGATAATCACTTCGGTGCACCCGAAACGCTATTTCTTAAATGTAGGCTTGCTATGGTCAAGGATCGCGGTATCTTTCGATACATGAGTACGAAGAAATCGGACTAGTGAATATCGCCAGCGTGTTTCTTTTTAATTTTGATTTATTGCATAACATTTCGAATACTGTTAATCGAAACGTTAGAATGGCAGTTCATATTGGACAAAACTGCCCCAAACAAGAATATTTTCATAAAATGCGGTGAAACACACATTTATCGCATGTGTCCGAGTGAGAAATTTCGAGCGGTTAGAGAACCCGTCCTTCACTTATTTCTGTCAAGAGGCGGCAAAAGCTGCACGTATTCAAGGTGCGCCGGACAATGGAATGCGCATGAATTGCTCTCAGTGAAAATTCATGACGAAAAAGAATATTAGCGAACTAGTCTTGAAGTCATACTGTCAAATTGCTTAACGTTTATCAATTTCCCGACGACCGCCTTCGTTTATGTTAGACAAGAAATGGTAAACGGCTGACTCAGAAATGTAAACGGTAATTTTGGTTGTGTCTGAAAATTCAGACACCTTTGCAAGTTTTGTTATATTTATTTTATAACACATGTTCCACTGAGGACATTTGGGATTTGATGCAATTTGATTTCAGAACCAGCCGAAGGGCTGCCGGCACCCAGCGATAGAAGCAAAGAGGACTGAGAACAAGATAAAGAACCGCTACGGCAATTTACTCGCATGTAAGTTCAAATCATTTGCGACATAGAGAAACCGACAAGGCTAGATGATAAATCCATGTAAAGGAACCCATCAGCGTTCGTCTTCTCATAAGGAAAACTTCATGCGCTAGATAGCTCTAGGCAGGCAGGAAAAATTATATTCCGGAATGTTGGAAGGGGTAGGGATCAGAAGAGTAGCACTGCTTTCACAGCGAAAGAAAGAGACTGAATTGAAGTAGCGCTTGGAATCCGCATGAAGCATTTTCATACCGCCGTCATGGGTATTGAAGTTCATTTAAGAAATCGTTCCCAAGGTGGGACGACAAAAACCTGTTCCTTGTCATATAAGACAATTTCCTTGCCATCTTTAATGTGTTACGCGGAAGCGCATGGTTTCTTGCTGCTTATGCGTTTGCTGCTTGAAAGGTTTCAACGGCGAGTAGGTCGAACAAAAGAAAACTAAACCTTCAAGAGCGACGTAGGAATGTTTTGAAGCGAAAAGCTTCACTAGGCTCGTCAACACCGGGTCTGGCGTGCGCCGTGATCAATTTTCGCCACAGCTGCGCATGCGCGAAACCGAGCGACGTCACGCGGAGCGCAGGTGGCCGGTGCTGCCGCAGCCGTCGTCGCCGCCGCGTGCTGACTCCGTCGTCTGAGCGTCGCCGCTTCTTCTCGCCACCGTTTTATCCTTCGCCGCTGCCGCGAGGTCGCCGCCGCCGTCCCAAGAGGAGAAGGTTCTTTCGCAAGGCGTTGCGAGAACGCGTGAGCGGCGGCGGCGGCCATAGAAGAGGCGGCCATCCTCGCCACCGTTCGACCTTTCGCCACAGCCGTGCGCAGTGCGCATTTGAAAGGAGGGGCATATAAGGCGCGTTTGCCCATAGAACAGGCGCAGACACTCGCCATGGGAGGAGAAGAAGAAGCAGCAGTCGGACGGCGCAGAAACACCGATTCAGAAGTGGTAGCTTAGGAGTTGGCTGAAAAGCAGCGAGAGCTTTTCGCTTATCCAGGCTTAACCTTTGCTAAGCCACAGCCAATTTTTTTTTACATTCATACGGAACGAAAATGCTTCTATCAACACGCTGAGACACATAATCGAAGTTCTAAACAATAAAGGAAAAATAAAAAGTGCACTTAATCTCCTTACGGGCGGAAATGAGAAAGCATTTCGAGTTCTGTTGCCTCCTGTGTTACTTAGTATTGTAATTAATCATTGATGGTAATTGTTTCCCAGTTAATTGATTAATCAATTAACCAAATTATTGAATTATTTAACCCCTACCTTGGTATTATTAATTTCAATGATTAATAATGATATATTTTAATACTACTTTATGTTTTGAATTCTCACAGGAATTACTAGTAATTCATAAATTTCGTGAATTGCTAGGAGTAATTATCTAAATTAATTGTCTTCATTCAGCCATTCAAACTTCGCATTCAATCAATATTAATCATTACAAATCATAGTTACGCTATTACTGGACGATCGACAGTTCATGAGGACACGCTCTGTCCTGACTTCCTCTCCACAGCCCGTTGTGACACTTCCTGTCCCCGCCACTCATGAAGTAAGAAATGCTTTCGCATTAAATATGCGGAAGAAACAAAAAAACGGTAGTTTTTTTAACGTAGCTAAAAAAAGTAGACATGCGAAATTACGTGTTCATTCTTCACCCCCTTTTTAATGGCATCTGCATGTGCACGCAATCGCGTTTATCGCTCTTCATCTTCACAACCTCTCTCCACTCGGCTCCAGCCGACGCGACGCCCTCCTCCCATTGGATACAGCTGGCGCGACGCTCCTCCGAACTACCTCGAGCTTACCCGAGTTATTCCGAGGCTCCACACAAGATTCTTGCTTCGGTTTGACCCCGTTAGGTAGTGCTTCCGTACTCAAATCAGCTTGACATAGGATCACTTCAGGACTCCATCACTGACCAGCAAGAGTTCTGCCTTGATGACGGATGTACTATCGGGGACAAAAGTGGTATACACCACGCGGCGGGAGCCGGAGCAACGGAAAACTGCGTTTCAACGCCACCTACAGGCGCCATCTCGGACCCAGACAGCCAATCTGTGACCTTTATTATTATCAGGCATGTCGATTGGCTTGTTCCAATGTTTCAAAAATGCGCTGCTTCCACGACAAGTCAGCCGCGCGCGCGCGGGCATTTGATCACGTCGTGATGGTGCGAGCGCCGGCTCTCAAGCCGTATCTCGAACGCGGGTTGAAAAACGAACACACAAAATGAAAAGAGGGCCACCAGATTGCTACTGCTGCGGCGCCGCTCGGCATTTTGGCGAGCAAAAACACGAAACATTGAAACGAGTCAAGCGACATGGCTGCTGATAATAAATGTCACAGATTGGCTGTCTGGGTCCGAGATGCCGCCTTCAGATGGCGTTGAAACGCAGTTTTCCGTTACTCCGGCTCCGGTCGCGTGGAGTATACCACTTTTGTCCCCGATAGTACATGTATAAGCATGCGACACTTTCTCGCATTAAGAATTAATGTTGATAACGCGTTTCTTCCAGATGACCACAGTCGCGTGAAGCTCAAGCCAATACCTGGCATCTCCCACTCAGACTACATCAACGCCAACTACATCGATGTGAGTACATGGGAACAAATGTATTGCTGTATAAATGATTCCCTCGTTTATAGTTCTTTATTTGCTTCCTGTAGGGCTTCTGGAGGCCAGCACGTTACATCGCCACTCAAGGTAATGCTTCCCCACCGTTTACAGTTGTCCTGTCAGTTGTAGTACATAATACGGCTCATAAAGCTGCTCTTACCAGCAGCGGGAAATATAAGACGTAAAAACAAAAAAACGCTATGACGGCACATTTCACGTGCTGGGAATGCTGGGATAGCATTGGAATCCTTTTATGCAGCTAACTACGCCTTTTAGGTCATTCTTTTTGCGGTTCTGTTTTGGTAACTCTGTACGTTCTTCTGCACGCAGACAATCGGCCACGTATGCTGGTTCTTAGCATTTTGGCAGATTTCCCCGCATTTTTCGTTTTGCCGCCTTCTTCAGCCTTGAGCATTTTCACGAGATGGGATGATGTCTCATACTTTCGAACAATCAGCGAATTTCATGACCAACCCACGCCGGACACTTTGTTTCTCCGATGGATTTTCTAATGCTATGCATTAAAATATTGGTTCAGTAAAGTAGATTGGAGGGTGTACTTTGCTGACCTAGTATATTTACTGACCCTAGAACACTACGGCAACTCCTTAAAGATCACAAAATGTTTTCTTACAGGTCCTAAATATCAGACCGTAAACGACTTTTGGCGCATGGTGTGGCAGGAGAACGTCTGCAAGATCGTCATGCTAACAAACCTCGTTGAACATGGTCAGGTACGCGCGCTTTGTCGAGACCCCAGGTAAAATCAGCCGCAAAAGTATACGGGAAGCATTCCTCCGAAAAAAAAAATTCTGAAATAGCATGGAAGCCCCACCGGAGCAAAAAGAGGTCAGTGATGTCACCACACGGAGAAATCCCATTGGCTAAAAGGACGTGACGTCACCAACCCGGCAGTTAGCTTTATGCAGGTAGTAATTTCGGTTCGTGCACATCGTCGCAGAACAAGTGTGAGAAGTATTGGCCCGAGAAGATGGCCAGCTACGGCGAGATCCAGGTCCAGCTCATCTCGGAGGAGAAGTTCCCCGACTGCATGATCCGCAAGTTGCACCTCACGATGGCGGACACCACGCGAGAGGTGAAGCACTTCCACTTGACTTCGTGGCCCGACCACGGGTTGCCCCTCCACCCGAACACGCTGCTCTCCTTCCTGAAGAAGGTCAACCAGTACCGGGCATACAACGAGGCCCCCGTGGTGGTTCACTGCAGGCGAGTGCCGATATAAAAAAAATTCGCTGTCGCTTAGCTTGGTTAAGCCCGGTAATTGCGAAAGCAATATCCGTACCTACGCCATAGTTAAGCTGGTAGTGTAGCTGGTGGTGGTGCTTGTGGTTAGACTTGCGGTGATGCATCGGTTATACAATCGAATCCAATCCAACACCATCCAATCCAATCCTATCAAATCAAATCCAATTCAACCCACTCCAATCCAATCCAATGTAATCTACTCTAATCTAATGTAATCTAATCTAATCCAATCCAATCCAATCCAGTCCAGTCCAGTCCAGTCCAGTCCAATCCAATCTAATCTAATCCAATCTAATGCAATCAAGGTCAAATAAAGGCCAATGGTGGTCACCGCCGCGGCACGTTGGTGGTCACCGCCGCGGCACGGCAAAGGCGTGAAAGTGCAAGTAGTATTGCTTTGGTGGTCACCGCCGCGGCACGGCAAAGGTGGGAAAGTGCAAGTAGTATTGCTTTCGCAATAACACAGATAACCTTCCTTAGATGCAGTTAACTTAATCGCTGTTCCTCCAGGTGATCAAAGTTACAGGAGCACTAGAGCTTTCATCACGAGAGAGTTCATTCCTTGGCCCACATTGTCTTCAGTCCACACGGACCATATTGCCGCGAAACCTGATAATGAGCGCGCTATCAAAGGTATTCACGCCACGTTAAGGACGCTATTTTGTGGTGCCGAGCGTAGCTTCCGCAGTGCAATTCTGAACAGGTAGCGATAAGCCAATTAGATATGCCCAGTCCTCAGGTTTCAAAGCCTTGCAGTTTGGTATTAAGCCGTCCAGCATGGTCTTTTTTTATGTTCATTAGGTAGAAAATTTTATTTTGCTGCTTGCTAGAAGAACAAGCATTGTTACCTAAATCTTCATGTGAATCCCACCCTTCCATTTGTATTCATCCATACTTAAAGAAACGGCGAGTACCGCGTCATTATAACTACGGACAACTACATCCGCGGACAAAATCGAATGTTCTTTCTGTGGGCCAAAAGTTTCCATCAGATTATTACCCCAGTCGTAACCGGTAAACAGTATTGCGGATAACAAAACAGCGGATGCACATATAGTAAAACTTACTGGCATGGTTCGCAGCGCTGGTGTCGGTCGTACTGGCGCCTACATTCTGCTGGACAACCTGCTGGAGCAGGCGCAATCCGAAGGCGTGGTGGATGTCGTCGGCCAGCTGTCAACGATGCGCAAGAACAGAATGAATGTTGTTGACACGCTGGTAAGTTTGCCACCATGCTTTCGACTTAGATCTGTTCCCGCGATCTGAGGTTGTGCGCAAAGCATTCTGTAAAGTCCCTGCATCCGCAGGTCTTGCTGTTCAAACTTATAAAGGGGCAGAGTGTGAGGACAAGAATTAAAGGTGCACTGAAGAGGAATCTGAACTCGTCTTTTTGCCGCGGGAACTCGATCTACACGTTCTGAGCATTCTTAGAAACTTCGATTTATTGCCCTGTGTGGCTGATTTTCCTAATTAAATCGAATTAACGTCCGGCTCCCGCCTTTTTTTTTTAATTCTCCCTCGTACGGTGGGCGGAGTCGGCTAACGCGGGGAGTGTCTTGCAGCCAGCTCTGTGGAGGCTTTGCTTTCGCTTTATTTTGTTTTTTTAGGTTTCCGTGAATAAATAGTTTCATTCGCAGATAATATATCCGCAAATTAAGCCCGCAGAAATAAAAATACGCTCGGACTATTTGCTTCTACGGACGACTACGTATTGCTCCGCTGATGGCAGAGCGGCAAGCCGCCGCGGGACTGGCTGAAAGGCACTCCACGCGTTGGTCGACTCCGCCCACAGTACGAGGGAGAATTCAAAAAAAAAAAAAAGGCGGCAGCCGGACGTTAATTCGATTTAATTAGGAAAGTCAGCCACACAGGGCAATAAATCGAAGTTTCGAAGAATGCTCGGAACGTGCTGATTGAGTTCCGGCGGCAAAAAGACGAGTTCAGATTCCTCTTCAGTGCACCTTTAATGATGAGAATAGCTGTCTGATATCACACACCATTTTGTGGCTGTGTTGTATCATTATAATGTAGTAATGTTCAGTTTGTAAGTTGCGCGTATCACTCTTGTTCTAGGCTTGCCTCTATGTGAGGTGTGCAGCACACGTTATTCTTTACTCGAGTATTGTTCTTGGCTAGTGTGGTACTCCCTCTTGTTCGATTATGCAGCTTGTTGGTGGTTTGTTATAGCATTTTCTTCTACATTCTTGCCACGTAAGCCTTGTTCATTTTAATGTATTTTTTGTGACACTCACTCCTGATTCAGGCCCTTTTACTAAGGCTGGCAGTATTCCTGAAATGCATAAACATCAATAAATAAATAAATGTCACAGTGGAAAAATGTTGATCGTCAGATGTTCCAAGAGTGCCGAATATACAGTTTAACATCAAACGCTGGAGAAAGCAATCCTTTACCAAAGAACTTACATTATTCAGCAGATGCTGTTCAGAACGCTTTAGTTAAACCTCACTGGCACTGGGCAGAAAGACGAAATGATGAAGGAAAGTTGATGTTCACAGTGTTAGCATGCTTGCTTATTGGACTGAACATTCGGGCCCGAACTTCAGTGAGTGCACTACATATCGACCACGGCTATGGGAACACATTAAATGAGTTTGGATGAGAATGGTTGATGGATAAAGCGTGAACCAATATAGAGGTGAGAAAAATGCGAACAGCCTTTCATCTCAATCCTCGAATATCCCACGAATGCAGGCAGTGAGATGGCAGCTTGTGTTGTGGCCCAACTTATCTCAACAGTTGTACGATGTCATGAGTATAACACGAGTTTAAAATGAAATTGATGACGACTGCTTCCAATATGCGTCCTTATGGCACTTTCTTAAGACGTTCATGGTTGTCCAGCTCGGAAAGGCGAATTTATTGCCTACAAAGTTGGCCTTAAAATTTTCCCAGCCTCTGGATTCAAACTCAAGACGTCTACACCAAAAAAGACTTTGTGTTCACCGTATTGAAATCAATGGCGGTGCAGCCTAGCCTCCGAGATGCGCGCTAAAATGTGTCTACGTATTGCAGTTTACTTGCGAAATCGGCCGGTGAAGGCGCCACCTGTTTTTCATTTTTTGGCGTTGTCTAGTTTAGAAAAAAGCGTCTTCGATGAAACTTTCATCTTTGTAGTTAGAACGCTGTAATCCATTGATACAGGCTAACTTTACTTAGTTCTCAGAGTCGGTTTCGGCAGCATGCGCCTAAAAAGATACTCTTTATTGCTAACATGTCGGGAACCTCCCCCCCCCCCTCCCATCACCCTCAGTTTTTTTCTTCCTTTCGAATATCAGCATTTAGTGACCTCACAATACTTTTCATTCTAGGAGCAGTACAACTTCGTGCATCGTTGTCTGGTGGAGTGCGCCTGCATTTCTGACAACAATGTTCCCTGCATAAAGATACATGACCGCTGCAGTCAACTGCTCTCTGTTGACAAGACAAGTGGAAAGAGTTACATCGCAATAGAATTCGAGGTAACGAACTGTCAGAATTTGCAACTGCACTTGAGATTCCGCACTTCGAGCTGCATATGAAATATTTCAGGGGTAGAATGGGCCGGCGTCGCCGTAGTGCACCGCGAATGAAAACTCCGGCTTAGGCCTGCTGATAAATGAAACCGTTATCTAGGCGGCATCTAGGAAACTGAGATTAGCGAATTTGCTGGGACACAATGGCCTCGGCGGTTGTAACATCAAGCGAATTGTATGTCATTGCTTGATTCTACGTTTTGGAGGGAACGCATTCTGCCTGATAGTAATGTTGATGTCACTGATAATGCACAAGTATTAAGAAGGAAGTTAAACTTTTATAGCGAGAGCTGTATAGAGCATGTTTCCTATTTTTGCGGCTCTGTCATAACACTGCGCGACGCTGACTGGTGGCCATGCAGTGACATCACGTATTACATCTTGATGACGTCACGTGTGCTCGAGCAAATACCAATATGAATAACACTCATCAGTAGTAACACTCTTATGTTCACCCACGGACAAAGAGCTGTCGCTGAGTCTGACATTGCATAGCGATAACTGTGCTGTGTTTTTTTTTCTCACAGGAGCTGGAGCCTCTGAAACCTCTTTTCACGCCGGCGGACTTTACAGCAGCAAGAAACCCTGCAAACCTGAGAAAAATCCGGGATCCGTCTATACTTGCTCGTGAGAAATTGTTGCCTCCAGTTCTACACTTAGCAGGGACCTAGTAATGCGGTAGTAATGGAAGCCCCATGAGGCCAAAATGTAGCGCCTGTCATAAAATTCGCCCTTTGACTGGAGGGAGGCGACATCACCAGACAGGAGCATTCGTACTAGCTGGCGAGAAGCGATATCAGCACACCGCAATATTCCTATTGTCTGGAAGGAAGTAATGTCACCATATGGCAAGTGACGTAACTTCCGGTAAAGACATTAGACACCTTTAGCGCACCGTGTACCGTTTTACCGCTACCGTTACCGGAGTACCGGAAGCCCGCCCACCGGCGGTGAGTACGCGCTGATTGGTTCCGACGTTGCGGGCGCGAGCACAGCTGCCGGGTATGTGGCGCCATCTGGCGCCGTCAAGGCAATTTGCGCATGCGCATTGGCTGCGCGCAGGCTCCCGGTACTCCGGTACCGGTGACGGTAACACGGTACACAGTATGCTAAAGGTGCTGTTGCTACCGCATTACCAGCACTAAAAAGGAATTAGGTGTCGCTGTGAATTTTCTTGCTTGCTCCAACATGGTTTCTGGGAGAAATATTAGCGCGTAAAGGCATCTACGAATAGACCGAGAAACACACAAATGCAGCGCTACTCTCGTCTGTTTTATTTGCATCCAGACCAGCAGATATATATATATATATATATATATATATAGATATATATATATATATATATATATATATATATATATATATATATATATACGGAAACGAAAACATGCGCAGTACGGAGAGAAATGGAGTCACCAAAAAAGTTTAGAGAAAAATGTACAGGGTTATTAATTTCGGCCTTCAAGAGCTTCGTAGACGTATCACTGACGCAGCTGTCTCCCCTCTCGGTAATAAGATCCCAACGAATGAAACTGCGCAAAGAGAAAGGGACGAAAAGAGCAAGGTATGCCTTTCGTCCCTTTCTCTTTGCGCAGTTTTACTCGTTCGTTTCAAATGAACCAACTAGCCCGCCGGAGCGTCCTACTCTAATAAGAAGCGCTTGCAATACTTCACGCACCTTTTTATTGTGACCTTTGCCTAGGATCCTTATCAAACTCAGCGGCGGCTCGCAAGCTCTGTAGTTCGCACAACGCACAGCTCAATTTGTCCCTCCATCTCCTGACGCTCGTAAATGATCCCCTCCCCGGTCATTTACACATTGCCCAGTCTGGCCTATGTAGGCCTGCCCACAGGTGAACAGAATCAACGCTTTTAGATCCCTTTCAGTTTGAAAGCTGCGGCGCACGGATTGTCGCCTTTCCGTTTACTGCCGCGCGGTGGCGCTTGCCACGCTGTTTGCCCGACCAGAGTGGTCCTTCGCGTCTGCGCCATCGTCGTCGCCGCCGCCTGATTTGGAGCAGCCAGCAGATATCAGCATGGAAGATATCAGCTTTCCTCTGCCATTTGTTGGCAGTGACGCGTATCTTACAGTATGAAAAAGCTTCAAGCAAGGGTGCTTAAAGCATCCCACCAAAAAGATGCTAGAGTTTACCAACATTGTAAACAAAGCAATCTCGATTTCTTTGAAAGAAGGTCCCGTTTTTGGGGACATTTTTTGGGAGGTGCTAGACGAGCTGGAATTGCAAAACCTTGCTCGGCTTGGATGTGCAGAGCATATGGCCACTTTTTACATGCCAAGTTCTGCATTTTGTCATAGTGACACGCTTGCACTTCTATGCGAGAGACGTGAACCGCCGGCTGGAGAACGGAGAAAAGGTTGTCATCGCAAATAACAAAGCTCGCCTTCTGTTGCCATTCCCTCCATGCTTCCGACTTAGTGTGTCTGCATTTAATGCTCGTCTGTGTTCAATTAAATTAACATCCTAAAAATGAAAGTGGAGGACGCTGCTCCCGTCTGTGCGATCATTGCAAATAAAAAGCTCTTCTATAGTTATTCCCTCCCTGCATCCAGCTAAGTGTGTCTGCATTTATACTTGTGTTCACTGAAATTGGCATTCTAAAAACCGTGCAAAACGCTGCTCGAATGGGTGGTGCTTCGTTGATAACATAGCGCGGAATTTCGTGGCTGGTCTAGAAGCGGAACATCGCTAGTTTTAACCTTTCATTAATGTTTCGAGCATTCTCCCGAAGAAATACTGATAGCTTTACTCCAACATACGCACATCATCAGCGCTAGGTCTTCCTCGTAATTTGCAGCGCTGAATTTGCCGCACACGGGTGTGTGAAAACTGATTTTAAGGCGGAAGCCTTTAATGCCTCATCGTTGTAAGCAGGAGTTGTCGACAGAAAATGTCACGCTTTTCAATTGGTCGAAATGCTCGTGACGTCACAGTGCGCGAATTTCAAATGGGGCCAATTGTACTTTGGCTAGTAACCATGCAACCAATCAAAGGGATCGTATAGTGATGCTCCAACTAAGTCGGACTGGGTTTAGTTAATTACTTAATTAATCAATTAGCCTAATTAAGATAGAGGAGAATGAAGAGGTCAGAAGAAAGAGGAAAAGAATAGAAAGACGCGCGCCGCAGCGACAACAGCGTCCGCGGAAGAAGACGCTGTTGAAAAAAAACAGATAAGTACGAAGCCGCGTTCGCTCCACCACCACGCACTTCCCTACTCAGTTCGACGTCGCTCGTTTCATATACGTTGTGTCGAACATCCTAGACAGTTCCAACAATTGACAGGTGAATGACAGAACACGATGGATAGAAATACAATAATATAAATATGAAATAGCCTAATTAACCTTTCTAGTTAGACCGCATAAATCAATAAAACCGAGAACGAAATTGGTCGAGTTGGGGAATCGAACCAGGGTCTCCGGAGTGCGATACGAGCACGCTAGCCACTCCGTAATGCCAGCTGAATGGTTTGGAATGAACAAAGGCGCGTCTAGCTAATACGGCGTCTTCGTTCACTCCCATCTTCCCCCTTTCCCTTACGGCGAGGTGCAGGTGTCCACCCAGATATGCGAGATAGATACATTTCCTTTCCTCAAAAAATAAATTTACCGTCCAGCAAGGCGTACAGCCGAATTGGCGATGGCGTTCTGTGGACTCCCTGGCAGCGTTGCAAGACGCTGTCGCGTTCCACTCTTACAGGCGAAGCTTAACATGTTAACCAGACATCAGTAACACACGCAGACAGCCAATGGACGCGTCATTCGCTGGCAGCACTTGAATCATCATTCACAACCACATTCGTGACAGAATGCTGTACTAAGGCTTTCGCCTTGCACCACTTTAGTCGCCAAAGTGACTCCTAATTTTTATGGTTCAAGAAGGTTGGTGCGAGGCACAGGCTATGTTCACGGGCAGTCACATGATTCCCCCCCCTCACACACACACACACACACACACACACACACACACACACACACACACACACACACACACACACACACACACACACACACACACACACACACACACACACACACACACACACACACACACACACACACACACACACACACACACACACACACACACACACACACACACACACACACACACACACACACACACACACACACACACACACACACACACACACACACACACACACACACACACACACACACACACACACACACACACACACACACACACACACACACACACACACACACACACACACACACACACACACACACACACACACACACACACACACACACACACACACACACACACACACACACACACACACACACACACACACACACACACACACACACACACACACACACACACACACACACACACACACACACACACACACACACACACACACACACACACACACACACACACACACACACACACACACACACACACACACACACACACACACACACACACACACACACACACACACACACACACACACACACACACACACACACACACACACACACACACACACACACACACACACACACACACACACACACACACACACACACACACACACACACACACACACACACACACACACACACACACACACACACACACACACACACACACACACACACACACACACACACACACACACACACACACACACACACACACACACACACACACACACACACACACACACACACACACACACACACACACACACACACACACACACACACACACACACACACACACACACACACACACACACACACACACACACACACACACACACACACACACACACACACACACACACACACACACACACACACACACACACACACACACACACACACACACACACACACACACACACACACACACACACACACACACACACACACACACACACACACACACACACACACACACACACACACACACACACACACACACACACACACACACACACACACACACACACACACACACACACACACACACACACACACACACACACACACACACACACACACACACACACACACACACACACACACACACACACACACACACACACACACACACACACACACACACACACACACACACACACACACACACACACACACACACACACACACACACACACACACACACACACACACACACACACACACACACACACACACACACACACACACACACACACACACACACACACACACACACACACACACACACACACACACACACACACACACACACACACACACACACACACACACACACACACACACACACACACACACACACACACACACACACACACACACACACACACACACACACACACACACACACACACACACACACACACACACACACACACACACACACACACACACACACACACACACACACACACACACACACACACACACACACACACACACACACACACACACACACACACACACACACACACACACACACACACACACACACACACACACACACACACACACACACACACACACACACACACACACACACACACACTAAAACGTCCAGGATAAACGTTGCAAACGCGATGCGCTAAAGCGCAATGCATACCATTGGTTTTTTACGAACTGGCATCAGCCTGCTCTTTATCTCACCCTTGAAACAGTTCTTTAACCATGAGACGGAAGTTTCAACTTGACAGCTCCAAAAGTACCGCAAATTTGAGTTCGACGTGTTCGCTCCCAATGTTATCGCGGATGAGAACAGGCTGTCACAGCAACTGCCAAGCGCGAGCGCTCCGGCGGCTGCGGGCCGACAGCGACAGCAGCGCCGCGTGGTGAGTGGAAGCGGACGGGGGCCGCTTTCTCGGGCGCGGCTCGGGGGAGCTTGCAAACTGAAAGGGATCTAAAAACGTTGAACAGAATATCGTAAACAATCCCGATACAGCCATTTAAAAACTGCTTAGCATGCCTCGTCTTAGATTCGCTCATTTTTTTTTCAACGCGCGAAGTGCGTGAGCAAAGCTGGCAGAGCTTCTACGGAGCGGAAAACGTCACTGGCAAGTTATGTCTGTTCGCCGCTTTTTTTACATGATGTGCAGCCTTCTGAACATACGGTACCACAACAAGTTCTCCAGTACTATCTCTTTCATACAGTTTTTAGCGCTATTAATTCTTCGAAATGCTATGCACCATCTTGCCCTACCACAAGTTTTGTTAATCCAGTATGGTGCACACCAAATGCGGATTTAAGGAATGGGAAGCGTGGGAGGCGGAAGGGTCGTTACTCCTCCAAGGCAAGAAATTTTACATGAGAAAATCGTCCTGAACTCCATTTCGTGGACGAAAAATTAAAAGACGCGGTTGAAATGGGAGCGCCCCCGTACCCGCCTCCTACTACAGCGACCTATAATTCTAACTCTTATGTAGCTTGACCCACGGTCACATTTAAAGGTGCCACTCAGAATATCCTAATCACTGGATTGTTTAATGTGTAATCGCATAGTCGCAACCCTCACGCCTGGCTGCTTCAAATCGTCCCAGCCAGCTTCACAACACTGGCGTTTTGGGTTCGGGGCACACATGCTTCTAAGATTATGAAAGCATGACAGCATGGCGAGCAAATTCAAGCCGAACTGTCTTATTTTAGCTATACACCTGAGTATTTTTTCAGTGGCTATGAGAGAAAAAATGCTGCTTGTCGGTGTCTGAAGAGAATATAGAAGGCTGTGTTGACGATCGAATCACAACACTGTAGGTGCAAGTTTCGGAATCGTCGTTCTCGTCGCTACATTGTTTAAGAATGACTTGCTACTTGCACTCTGATATTTTTATGTTGCTCTGCGCTATCATGCGTGGTCAGTTTCGTGAGTGATTGTGCGGCACCGGTTCCACTTTCGTGGCTTGAGGGTCAACCCTTAGCGAAAAGCGTTATCTGAAAGGGATGACTTTTTTTCGTGGACATGTCTCATGAACAGGCTTGACTATTTTACACGTTAGTTAGCTTCCGAGAAGTTCCTAAAAGCGGCTGAAAACAATTCGGGGAGGGAAATCAATGTTTGTTGCACAACTGCCACTGCAGGACTTTCTGTCGTATACTCCATTGGAGCGTCGACTGTAAAGGAAAACTGCATAGGTTTTAGAAATCAACGAGCTTAAGAAGATCGAATGTGTGAAACTTGCAGGTAAAGCATGCGAAGTCTTTTTGGGCTAGCACTTGAAATAGTGAAGTAATCGCCGATTAAAACCCGAACGCCCTTCAAGCTTCTCTGCAGCGCACAACGCGAAGTGGGGGCCGCATGATGACGTCATCCAAGGTATCGGTACATTTTCAACGCACAAACGCCTGCTTTGAAGGAAAAAAACCAACGCCACCGAAGTCGAACTCTGCCGAGTGTTGTTTGGCAGCGTCTACCGAGTCAGGGCAGGGTGTGGCTGACGGCAGCTGTAATTGGAAATCATGCCTTCCGTGACGTCAGCTGAATTTTCCTGCACTCCTCCGGTGCATTGAGAAGAAACGCAAAATTCAATCGTCGATTACGTCACTATTTTAAATGCTAGTGCAAAAACACTTGGCATGCTTTACCTACAGCCTATATAGATTTGAATCCCATAATATCGCGAAATTCTCAAAAAAGTGCTGCAGCTGCCCTTGAACTCTCCCTTCACCCCCCCCCCCCCCCCTCCCTCTCGTACACGCGCACACACCCTTACATGACATAAAAAGTGGCACTCGCTTTAAGGTTGTTTATTACGTTTAATTTTTTATATTTCCTTTTCTTGCTTCGTAGCCGACCGATGCCGACCATTTCTGCGGGACGGGACATTTGTAAATGTGGTATACGTCAACGTAAGTAACCTTGCGCATCGGGGTGTTTTAGAGAACCGAGGCGAGATTTAGTAGTATTCGAGGAGCTTATTGGCCCGATGGTGTGACAAACGTAACAGTTAGAAGCTCCAGCTAACGGTGCAGACGTGTTCAAATGTCCACCAAAAATTTTGATTTTTTTAAACTGGTTTAGCAAACAAGATTTGCATAAAAGAAGACGCTTTAGCGCTGCATACTTCGCAGCATACCTCAAGGCCATATTATTTAACGACTGATGCAGTACTCGCGTACGAGTCGCTTACAGATCTAAGACCTGCATGGACCAGGCAGCACGAATACGTAACAGCTTACAAATCTCCAGTCACAGGAATGGCGCTCCCCGTTTTGCAAGCGATAAGGATGCCTTGGAGCCACTTATATAGTGGTGCCAATTGCACAGTTTGGCCCGATCACTGAGAACTTGGAGCCAAAAAAAACCTTGCATCCGTATCACTAGGTGTCGCCAGTGCATGAAAAGGTCTACGTTGTTGCCGCTTCAGTACGCGCAGTTGTGCTGTTGTCAAGTCATGTTCTTGTCGATTAGAAGTCTCCCTTCTCAGCATTCTTTATTTTTGGTGTGTATGCGCAGTTCGTTACGGGGTTTTACGCATGTTACAATCGTGCCAAGACCTGTATTGCTTCCATTGCTGGCTTTGTGCTTACTCCGTCACTGATTCAGAGTTCGGAAGATGTTACGTACAATTTATGTCTCTCCCCGCTGAATACTTGTTCCTTGCTTCAAAACAGGGCTTTTACAAAAAGGACAAGTTCTTGGTGACCCAAACACCATCCAGGAAGGGCGCTGACGACCTCTGGAAGCTGGTGATCGAGACGGGAGCAAAGACTATAGTCACACTTGACGTCTTCAGTGAAGATGACGACGTTGTGAGTTGAAGCGTCGTTATTGCAGCACCTTCAACATTGATGTGTCGTTTCTACTGGTGCATCGGCCGCGGTTCGCCCACAATATCCGGTTCAATCATTGCTTCTTGGTGAAAGGCGACAACAATTGGAAGGAGTGCTTGTTATTGTTCTGAAGTCCACAATCGAATGGAAATGTTCGAAGGGTAGCTAGAGTTGCGCTATTTGTTTAGTGCGAATTCCTTCACTTATGGCATAAGATAACATGAAGAAATAAGGGTTATCATGTCCGGATTAAGAAGTGTCTTTTTCATAGCTGCAACCCTTCCTTGTGCTTGGACGTTGCAGGTTCTTTTCTGGCCTACAGGTGGCTCGGCTAAATACGGTGATCACACGGTCGAGTGCACTGAAGATCGCCACACGAATGGAATGTCTGTGCAGGTCTTCAGGGTAAAACCCAAACACAAGGTACGAACTACTGCACTCAGTGGTTTCCCTTAAGCGAATGCTTTATCTCGTTCTTTGGAAAAGAGCTTCTTGTAAAATACGTGTTCGTAGCTCGAACAAGTTCAAGCCTTATGTGGTAGGCAAGGGGACAAACAAAACTAAAATTCTTGTTCATATTCTACTATATAAACGCGGCACATAGAGATGTAGTGAATGAAATTCATTAGAGCTCCATTTTTCTTCGATCCAGATGGCTTACAACTCGACAAGTTATGTAGCCAAGTTGCTTCGGCTTAGAATGATAGTAAGAAATAGCGAAAAGGAAATGGTGGGCATGGGAGTCGAACTGATTGGTTTGGTTTATGGGGTTTAACGTCCCAAAGCGACTGAGGCTATGAGAGACGCCGTAGTGAAGGGCTCCGGAAATTTCGACCACCTGGGGTTCTTTAACGTGCACTGACATCGCACAGTACACGGGCCTCTAGAATTTCTCCTCCAAAGAAATTCCAGCCGCCGCGGCCGGGATCGAACCCGCGTCTTTCGGGTCAGCAGCCGAGCACCATAGCCACTGAGCCACCGCGGCGGCTGGGGGAGTCGAACTGAAAATCTCGACGACGTTGCCTGTTTTTTACCTGCCGCATGAGTAGTTGCAACCTCCAAGTAACCATTAGCCATCGGACAAGTCCAGTCTAAAGCAGTTTCACTAAAAGGTCGCAAAAGGTCACTAAATGGCCATCAAAAATGTTTGCTATCTTCGGTACTCGATTCCCAAGTACAAATCAATCTTCGCATAAAATGCCTGATTAGCGGAAGCGTACGGGTGCAATTTGCACCTGTGAGAGACCAAGGGCTTGGGTTAAAATGGATCGGAAAAAACGGCGCAACTGTGTCAAAATACGCCAAAATACTTTGCAGTTTTACCGTAACGAGCATTTTGTGCTGTTTTGTGGTATGTTTCTCTAGTACTGTAGTTTACTCTGTGGTACTTATCCGTAATCACTACACAAAATTCTGCGGTACTACAAGCTTCTCGTCAGAAAAACATAACAGAAAATCTGTTGTGACGAAACTTTAATGTTCAAAGCGAGTGACATCTTGCGCAATGTTCTTCAGATTTCGGGGTCTTCAAAGCGAGTGACGGTGAGGCACTTCCATCTTTCTACGTGGAGCAGCGCCGAGCAGATGGTTAACCTTGTGGACCAAGTGGAACGCTGGCAGGAGCAGTCGAACGACGGGATCATACTCGTCCAGTGCAGGTGACGAAGGCTGTCACTTCGGCAGTACGAGGGCAATTAGGCAGGATTCTTCGCAGATTTATGTTGTCGTGGCAACTTCAGTAACCGACAGGAAGCTTTGACTCTTAAGATTTTGCACGCTGTAGAAAAGCTCGATATTAGCGGTTATGTAAATGATTTCGAATTGTTTGCAGATTACGTTAAGCAACAGTTTTCTTGTGTAGAACATTCAGAATGTTGAAAACAATGTAAGGTTGTGGTGGTGTTTTCAATGTTTGCTATCTTGTTCGCGAGACAGCGTTTTCAGAGGAGCCTACAATGGCGTTAGCTGTTTAATAGTGTAATTCAGAGCTGTGCGCTAGCCTAGTCGGTTTTCAAGCATCACCGTGCTTTATATGATGCGAGAAGATCTCGTCCGGAAAATCATTTACCACATACCTGCATCAAGACCGCCAGTAACGCAACCTTTATAAACGGAATCAAGAAAGACAAACTGCCGCATGCGCTACTACGAAGGCATCTTGCCACAGAAGCAACGAGCCCATGGCGCCGTGTTTGCCATGAATTCTATGTGTTTCGAAGTCTACGTGTCTACAGATCTACCACTCGCCGCTATCGCACGTTGTGATTACATAAAGTATAATGCTGTTGAGTTGCGATAGTTTGTGCTCGAATCGAGTGATGAATAAGAAGAGGCTGCCCCGAGTTTCTCCTAACGTTCTACGTCTACACAGGGCGGATGGAATTCAGTTGCAGGATTAACTTGATGAAGGGGCAGGACAAAATCTCGTTTGACACAGACAAATACAGCGTCCTAGTCGGATGTGTTCAAGGGAGTCCCCAAAGGTGGAATACACTTGCTATAAGGGACTGTTTACTCATTACCACCAACCCCAGTATAGCCATACGGCTATAAAGGAAGATACAGTGCTTCCACGGAAACTTCGAAGGTAAAGAATAATTTGTCATGGTCTGGAATTTCCTTTTGTAGCCACATGTATACGTTTCAGTAGATGCTACTGAGTTGACAAAGCCTTATTTTCAAAATAATTATTAATTTCCTGACATTTTCCCGCCTCTTCTTCGTGTTTTTTTCTCCGTCGGAGGAGAGGAAGCTTATGAAGAAAGCATGGAAAAGCAAGAACGAAAGCGGAAAGAGCAGGAGATGTTAATAAGTTATTTATTTAATTTGCTCACAGGAACGGATGCACCGCCAGCGGTCTGTTCTG
This sequence comes from Amblyomma mixtum, assembly GCF_055824585.1. NCBI lineage: Eukaryota > Metazoa > Arthropoda > Arachnida > Ixodida > Ixodidae > Amblyomma > Amblyomma mixtum. The sequence goes on from NC_143012.1 coordinate 22,990,474, forward strand.
CTGCTGCGCCCTCGTTCTAGAGAAGCTTAAGAACGAGAAGGAGGTGGACGTCTTCTTCGCCACCAGGATCGTCCGCGAGAACCGGCCGCAGTTCATCTCGAATGGCGTAAGATGGCGTTGCTACCGCATATTCATTGCTGCTCAAGAGTCATACGCGCTATGCGCGGGCTGGTTTTAGCTGCTATTAACTATTCTCTTGAAATAGTTCATCCACGTAACTAAAATGCGCAATATTTCCTGTCTTTTCTTTGCAGGACCAGTACAAGTTCTGCTACGACACAGCCGTGGCCTACATGAAGTGTTCCGAAATGTACGCTAGCTTGTGGCAGAAACCTAGCCTGTAAAAAATGTGCCGCGAAGTAAAAGTTATGTTGCGGCTAAGTGATGTAAATTGTGGGGTCTGACGTCCCGAAGTGACACCGGTTTTAAGGAGCTCCGAAAGAGATGGCTTCGGATTATTTAGAACACCTGGAGTTCTTTACCACGCTGACCTCGCCTCCATCGAAATATGGCCGCCACGGCCGGGGTCTAACCCACGCCCTTTGGATCAGCAACCGAGTGCGAAAGCTTCTGAGCCACCACGCGGGATTACACCTCCCTGCCCACCAAGGGGTAGCGGTGTTATCGAAAGACATCATCTTAATCTGTCCGGACTGCACGAGTTTACTGCTTGCTGCGCATTTGTGCTAAGCACCTATGCAGTAATTTCCTGGCGCGGTAACTTGAGCGTTAACTTATACCCACGGAACACGTCAGTATAGCTATGGGGCTAGATAAGTGCGGTTACCGTGGCGAAGTACGACAGTTGGCGAGTTAAAGCACTCTAATTAAGGTCCTGAATGTGTTGCGTGTGATAAACAGAGAACATCCCGGTACTCATTGAACGGGGAGGGAACTCGAAGTGATCAACACAGTTCAACAGCGTAAAGAAGTGACCCCATTCCTGGCGCGCTGTACGGTGAGAACACCGCAAGTGACATACACATCGGTTCAAGCAGCATAGTCTTCCTATTGCTCGTTCACCAAGAGTGCAAATTGAAAAATTGGCAGACGCTCAGGTGGTACGATGCAATAAACTTCGTGAGCAGAATGCGGTTTTAGGACAATGATTTTCCATTTTATGCAGTCTATTTGATGCTTTTCTCTTTTGTCGCATCCCGATGGCTAAAGTTAGGCGAATAAATTTTGCTTTACTGAGAATGGCATTTACAGCTGGCTAATAGTTTTATGCTGTACAATTTTTGAATTTACACTTTGCTTTATTTTCTCTGGCTTTATCACTATAGTCGGATACAACTCAACAACGCAGCGGCTTTTCCCCCGACAGAGGACCCCCCTTCCAGCCAATGGCGTCGGCCAATTTTCATGGCTCTGCAAGCGTGACAAAGCAGGGAGTAATCCCACAGTGGGGAGAATGGTATATCTCGGGCCATAGAGGGAACGGATTACCCCCATTCATTTTACCACTCCCTGCTTTGTCACACTAGCAAGGTGGTGAGAATCGGCCGACGTCATTGCTGGAAGTGGTTCCTTTTACCTGCAAAAGCCGCTGCGTTCTTAAGCTGCATGCGACTATAGTTAATAATTTTTTATGCTTTTACATCTACTGCGTCATTAGAGAGTTTTAGTATAGTGTTAGCGTGATAGCGGACCTAAGGGAAATTACGTTAATGTGCCGGAAGCAGCTTATCCCCTGAGACAGTTTTAGTATAGCGTTTCGAAAACGTTGAACACCATCTGCTTGACATGGATGCAAACGGTCCTTCTAAAATGGTCGACACTGCCTCTAACTTGCCAAAGTATAATATCTCCGAGTTTTTTTAACGAATTATTACTGCAGCGCTTATTTTCGTCTGCAAATTGATACCGAAATTGAAATAAAATAAAATAAAAAAGGTAAAACAGTGGCGCCATCTTGTCAAGGCAATGTTAACTACAAGCCGTTGGAGCAAGAATATTTGCCGTCACGTGACGTCTAATGCTGAAAAAACTTTTACAAATTTAATATAAACTCGCTTTACTTCTTTTAAGTCTACAAAACACCGCGAGAAAGCTCCAAATATATTTTTGTATCGTTCCGGACGTTTGTGCTAGGTTTCGGCTGCGTTTCGGGCAGTTGCAGACGGTAGCAGTGTAGCTTGAGGTTCCATTAGGCTTGCGCGCGCCAGAATCGAGAGCGTATCTCAAAAACTAGTCTGAATTGCAGCTTAAACTTTATCGTCGAAGCAAGGTAAGTCATAGCGAAAAGCAACAGCACCAGTAGTTGCCGGTAAACATGCCGACCGGAACCGCAAGGACTGCTGAATTGGCTGAAGCGGGCGGCTCTCGCTTGGAAGGACGCCGCCATGTTTTCACGCTATGGGCGCAAAAGCCGCAACTGCCGCAACGCTAACTTCTGAAGATTGCGTTCTTACGCTAACGCTATTTCCCCATTAGCGTTCTGCGCATGCGCACTCTGGACCCGCTATTCAGCTATGCACGCAATTACGCAAAGCCCGCATTACTAAAACTCTATAATATTCTCTCTGTTGCGTTATATGCATTTCGCCTTACTTGGCGCGCCGCGTTGGATCAGTTAATAGACACTTTTAGCATACCGGAGACATGCTAGCGTCGACGTATACCGGTTTACCGGACGGCACGTGCAGTGGCCCCGGCTGGCGCCAGCCATGCCACTGCCTTTTGCGCAGGAGGCGTCCTGTAAACCGGTATACGTCTACGCTAACACGTCTCTGGAATGATAAAAACATCTGATAGATTTTTTTGACTCTAGGTGATTCTTTGGTCGCTCTCTCATATGTATCCCTGGGAGAAGAATTATATACGAGGTCTGTTAGAAAAGTATCCGACTTTATTTTTTCTTACGAACTCCTGATGGATTTGAAACAAGCACGCTTGCACCAGCCTACCTTGAACCTTCGTGCGCATGCACAAATTTTTTCTCGCCTGCCGATAGCGTCAGTCACTGGCACGCATGGGTTTGAGTGAGGCAGTGCGCAGTACTCTCGTCGGTTTTTTATTGCAAAGAAAATGGCGGAGTGACAGGAGCAGCGCTGCTGCATCAAATTTTGCCAGAAACTAGGCGACAGCCAAGTGGAAACCATTCGGAATATTCAGACGGCTTTCGGTGACAATGCTATGAGCAGCACACAGATTAAGCAGTGGTACAATTGGTTTAAAGACGGCCGCACATCGGTGCACAAAGAGCCACGCTCCGGTCGGCCATCAACATGCCGAAATGACCAGGTCATTGCCGAAGTGAACGCTGTGGTGACGCGGGACCATCGTGTGACTATCCGAGAAATTGTGGAAGAGGTGGACATCACCAATTTTTCTGAACATTCCATTATCACCGAAAATTTGGCCATGGAGAAAGATGCGGCGAAATTCGCGCCGAAGCTGCTCACGGTGGAGCAAAAGCAGCTTCGTGTTGAAGTCTCACAGGGTATGCTGGATTCCACAAACAATGACCCCGACTTCATCAACACCATAATCGCTGGTGATGAGTTTTGGGTGGACAGGTACGACTCGGAAACCAAATCCCAGTCGTCACAATGGCAGCATTCCGCGTCACCAAGACCAAAGAAGGCCCGCGAAGTGCGCAGCAATGTCAGAGTGATGCTGACTGCTTTCTTTGACTCCCTTTGTTTTGCACACCACGCGTACGCACCCCACAAAGTAAACATTGACCAAAAGAATACTACAGGGATGTCCTCCGTCGCCTGCGTGGTGCTGTGCGGCCAAGGGGCCGAAGTTGAGGTCAATAGGAAATTGGCGCATCCATAATGACAATGCTCCTGCACATTCCTTGCACTAAATTCACACTTTTTTCGCGAAAAACCAGACTGCTGTAGTTCAACAGACTCCTTACTCTCTTGATATGGCCTCCTGTGACTTCTGGCTGTTTCCCAAATTAAGAGGCCATTGAAAGGAGCGCGATTTCAGACAAGAGAGGACATTATGGCTGCAACGACAGCTGAGCTAAACTCCATTCCGAAAGGGGCCTTTTCAGAATACTTCCAACAATGGCAGCACCACTGGAAGAAGTATGTGGAGTCCCAGCTGAGCTAAACTCCATTCCGAAAGGGGTCTTTTCGGAATACTTTCAACAATGGCAGCACCACTGGAAGAAGTATGTGGAGTTCCAAGGAGACTACTTTGAAGGTGATTAGGTTTCCAACGCTCCAGTTATGCCAGTTTTTTTTCTTCGGCAAAAGGTCGGATACTTTTCTAACAGACCTCGTATCAAGACTGCAAACAATTAATGTTTAGAACCATTAATGTCTAGAAATGTTTAAATGATATTAATGCACGAGAATGTTAAACCTGTATTCTGTATTCTTAGTAAATTGGTAAATTGGTTTTTGAGGAAAGGAAAGGCCGCAGTATCTGTCTCACATATATCGGCGTACACCTGAACCGCGCCGTAAGGGAAGGGAGGAAGGTGGAAGTGAAAGAAGGAAGAGAGAAAGAGGTGCCGTAGTGGAGGTCTCCGGAATAATTTCGACCACCTGGGGATCTTTAACGTGCACTGACATCGCACAGCACACGGGCGCCTCTTGCGTTTCGCCTCCATCGAAACGCGGCCGCTGCGGTCGGGTTGCATATCTGGTATACTGGAAGGCTCGTAAAGTGCAACAATGTCCGACATAGTTGAAGCTTTTTGTTTTTTCAACAGTCCAACAAAATCTTGCTTTCCAGCCGGGTTGCTCATATACGTTGAGCACACGTTTCATGAACGACCCACTTTGTCGTAAGGACAGGCACGTCGTCCGGACGCTGCCTGATCAATGTTCTGAGCAAAAAATGGCTTTGGCTTAGCTTGGTTAAGCTCGGTAATTGCGAAAGCAATATCCGTAGCTACGTCATGATTCAGCTGGTAGTGTAGCTGGTGGTGGTGCTTGTGGTTAGACTTGTGGTGATGCATCGGTTATACAATCCAATCCAATCCAATGTAATGCAATGCAATCAAATCCAATCCAGTGCAATCCAATCCAATGCATTGCAATTCACAGCAGCTACCAAGCGCGGCCTCGCCTCGCAACGGCACAAGTTGGAGCACTGCTCTTGCAGCTGTGACGTCACACCGCTAGGCGCGCCGCGCGCGGTGGGCGCAGGAGTTAGGCAGCAGCCACCACGCGCGTCCTCGCCCAACACCATCTAGACTTTTTTTAGTCTAGGTGGTGTTGCCTCGCCTCGCGACGGCACAAGTTGGGTCCCTGGTTTCTGCGGCAGATGGTATGACGTCATAGCAGAGGTCAAGCTAAAGGTCAATGGTAGCTACCGCGGCCTCGCCACGCGAGGAGCTGAAAGTGAAAGTAGTATTGCTTTCGCAATAAAAATCCCTGACCTAGGAAAGAAATGAAGGAATCCGGCTACGTGCTTGATCAGGAGCGACTGCGCCTGCTTAGACAATCGCAGTTGCGACCGGCCGTACAAGCCAGCATCAACGTTACTAGACTACTTCGCCAGCATTGCGTTCATGACAGCACCGGCAACTAGATGGCGCTGCTTCACCAATATACCTAGAGTTCCTGTATATGCTCCTGCAGGGAGCAGAGTTGCGCGAAGGTCCGCCATTGTGTTCCAAGCTGTGCGGGAAAGCCACTTCTCATACGTACAGGGGCTGCGTAGCTCGCTGTGTAGGGCGCTTGGGCTTTTTTTTTCTCCTTTAAATATATTGACTTGATGGCAAGTTTCTAAACGTAACGCTGAAAACTAATCTGTGATTTGCCGAGGATGTGTATACAGCACGAAAAAAAATCGCCAAAGGTTAACATTAAATCGTAATCATGCAAACTGACGAAAAAAGACTGGAAACGGCCTGCGAATTTTTTTTTTCCCTGGAATCAGTAATTTCACAAAAACAAGCAGTTCCGTTCCAGATGAGACAGCGTCTGTCCCATCCTGTCTTCCTGCGTGCACGTCTTAAGAACAAAAAGAGTATAGCGATGAATTGCTTTTTTCACAACTAGCACCGCCGCGTGTTCTGTACGAGTTATGCGCGGAAAATGCGAAAACGCATCTCTCTAGAACCCCATTAAAATAATTGTGCGGCTTGTTGTAGGCAAGCAGACTAAAGCAACGCCAATGCATTGAACGAGGCGAGTCTGACATAACGAAAACATTAACACTCAATTGCTTGCCCAACACATTTCGCAAAATGTACCCCGTTGCTAAATGCAGTCATAGACCGGATCTTTAAAGGACCTTGAAAGTACTTTTACACGTAGATATTATTTAACTTTCCTCATTTTTTATCAATAAGCACTATCGTTTCACCTTAGTTATTAAATTACAATAGTTGTTGATTACTGTGGTAGGTTTTCCTGCCTACTTCATCCTTATTGTTCGGAAAAGCTAATTTAATGTTCCGCTTTGCATTTTTGTACTCCTTCTTCGTAGATTCGGCTTAGGTCACAGTATAAAAACATTTCGCGACTCCTGGATTTTTTTAAAGCAGAGGTTATAGGCTGATTTGCTGTCTTCTAGCTGAAATTATTCGCGGCATCAAGATTTGCGACACTTGTTTACATGCGATTTTTGCCTATCCTATCCTCACATCTCTCACTTAATCCTTGTCAGATGGTTCTTAAGGGCATTTTTACTAAGCAATACTTTAGAGCATACGCAGACAAATGGTTTAGGAGGGTTTAACTGCCCAAAGCGACTCAGGCTATGACAGGAAACAATACACGGCCTCTAGAATTTCGGCTGCATCGAAATTCGACCGCCGCGGCCGGGATCGAACCCGCGTCATTCGGGTCAGCAGCCGAGAGCTGTAACCACTAAGCCACGCAGCGGCTGCATAGGCAAATTAAATGTTTATGCAGGTGAGACTGGCATCGAAATGTAGGAAAACTTTGCATGGAATTTGCTTCTTGAACATTCATTGTCCCTTATATTTCACCTCGAACAATCACTACAGAAGGCTCGAAGCAGCAGAAGAGTAAGCAGAGCCTGCCCTAGTGAAGGGCCACAAAGTTGCAGATGCAGACTGTAAATTCTGTACAATTTTAATGCAGTGATATCCTACAAATACTGCTTCGAGGGACAGGTATAGGCTCAAACTAGTATCCATAAAAGGGCACTAAGTGAAAGATATAGACAAACAAGATTTTCGTTGCCTGTTCCTTATTTGATAATGTATGTAAGTTAGAAAAAAACTAGTGATTTGTTCAAGGTAAACAAATGTCGACACATGAAAAATGTTTTTACCAATGCAATTTTGATTTCGCTGTCGAAACAGGCAAATGTTGGTTGTGATGGCACTGGTAGATCTTGGAAAATGTTAGAAATTTTTATTTATTTATCAATACTGTAAGCGTTTCACAGCCGCAAACAGGAGAGGTTCATCCTCAAGAGCCACTTGAGGTGCCGACGCACTTCGGCCGCCGACCTTCCACATGGCACTGCGTAAAACGCTTTGCCGTTTCCCGTGCGGTTGCTGCAGTTTGGCGCACTGCACCCAGTCATAGCTGACGATTGCGCCCGTCACTGCCACTTCAGAACACCAAACCTGACGCCACAGGTGTGCACGGAAAACAAATGAATGTAGCCGACAGCGCGGGCTCACCTGACGCGTCGAGCAGACAAGGGTTCGCTCGGCGCTGCACCTGTGAAGTCAGCTTCTCCGCGGAGTGTAGAACACACGACGTCACGAAAATCACGTGACCGCCTCTCGGCGAATGGCGTTCGGAGCGGCGAGGGAAAGCAGACGCGCAACTCTGCTAACTTTGGTAGCATATACAGGAACTCTAAATATACCCTATGTGCTCTACGTGCTTCACCAATAGCACTAGGTGCCCGCGGTAAAACCACAAAAGAGGCAGTGCAGGATGTTACAGGGCAGTACAGGGGGCTGGACATCGTTGAAGCACGGGTAGCTCAGAGTAAAATATCATATGAAGAACGTCTGAGGAAATTGGACTATAACAGGTGGGCAGCCAGGGTACTTAAATACTTATACAGAAAGAGCGTTGACTCACAGTGGCGGAAAAGAACTAATAAACTGACAAATAGGTATGCCGGACACGAGGACGGTGAAAGGAAGAGCATTTAACGACAGGTTAAAAACGCAGGAGGTAAAAACTTGATTAGTTCAAAGCAAAAGAAGCGGAGTGTAGGAGTATATTAGAAAAGGCGGATAAGGAAGGAATTGTTCTATGATAACTCAAAAGGCAGTGCCCAACCTTTGACGCTAGATCAGGGTGTCTTAGAACGCGCAGCTACAAAAAGACATATAACTTAGAAGAGATGGCATACCGGGTGTTTCTGCGAACACTTCAAATTTTCGAAAAAGAGGCTTTTTTGGGTATAAATGTGGCTTTTACGGCATAGTATTACTAATGTTGGCGGACACCGGAAAGCCGGTGAATTGTCTTAAGCAGTAAGCTGGTTAACTAATCTCTGAAAACTAACTTTTCAGCTGTCAAAGCTAAGCAACTGGTTGCAATTAGAGATTTGTAGCCGGTCGTCAGCAATAGCCATATCAGTTTTTAGAATTTCGAAAACGCGATTACCCTCGCAGCTGTGGCTCGACAAAATCTGGCTGCATCGTGCCAAAATGCATGCGCTTTCGAAAGCATGCAGGCAAAGCAACCCCTCCAGTGCACGTAACTTGAAAAAGTCAAATACTGTCGAGCCGCAGCTCCAAGAGAAATTGCGTTTTCGAAATTCTGAAAACTGATATGGCTATTACTTACGAGCGGCTACCAATCTCTAATTGCAACTAGGCGCCTAACTCTACTGGGTAAAAAAGTTAATTATTAAAAATTAGTTAATCAGCTTACAACTTAAGACGATTCACCAGTTTTCTTGTGTCCGCCAACACAGGTAATACTATGACGTAAAAGCTATAATTTCCCCCCAAAAAGCCTATTTTTGAAACTGTTCGCTGAAACACCCGGTATATGCCGTGTGTGGTAAATATGTAGAAAGAATTAATCATCTTATTCTCAAATGGGCTGGTGTCCATACCGATTAAAATGAAGACACAGTCACTCTCCCTGAGGCCCCAAGGTTTAGTGATAACAATGACCACGTGAATCAATCTGCAGTGGAAGTTAGCAGAAAGAGACTGCAAGACTGCTGGCTCAAAAGTGCAGTGGTGACATAAGGTTAGTAGCCTATGATTTAAAATGTATTTAAAGCATATGGCGAACTTACAGACCGATTTATGACACAGTGAAATAAAAAAAGAAAAAAAAACGAACGAAACGAAAGGCCCCAGCATGGTGGCAACTTCCAGCACCAAGTTTCAAAGGGGACGCCTTTACCATCCATCCATTCATCGGCAGCAGCCGTGGGAAAATTTTGTAGAAAGGAGGAGGCCGGAATCGTGTCGTTTATTGCAACAACAAAGATGACGTCGCACACATTGATTACTCGAAGACTACGAAGTTGACGAAGGGCTTTCGCTGCTAATTACTAAGTTCCCTATAGGCCCCGTCTATTTAAGTCCAGTCGTCGCACTGGCCCAACCGTGGAGGCTATGACGTTCGCGACAACTGTGGGCAGTAAAATGAACTCTGCGAAGATTATACAACCTTCGAAATGGTTGACGGCCTCGCTAAGTTCTACCAACAAAATCAGTGAGAAAGCTACTTATACAAAAAAAAAACACATGTTTACAGTTTAAGTTCATGGCGAGTGCTGAGAGCTTTACGCTACCGCACCTATGTGGCGCTTCCATTTGCTGACCACCGTAAAGATGCTGCAAGGAACAGAGGTGTTTATAAGTGTAGTTTTGCAACTGCTAAGTTCAAATGCTTTAGCGGCATTGCTACCAATGCACTTTTCTTCGTAAGAGTTTTCTTTTTTTGCAGCTTCTATACAGCGACGCGCGCTCTCTCTCTCTCTGCTAGATTGCCTTCCAGATTGCATTTGTGCCCGAGACTCCTTCTCTTGGACTTGAGTTGTTGCATTCACAAGGAGCATGAAAACGACTGAGTGAGTGTGATTACGCTTACGAAGTCAATGCAGCAACGAGTAGACAATAAACCACATAAATAAGACAATTTTTTTTAGGACACCGCAGCGGAAAGCCATGAATGTTGTAGGGGGCGCGCTTAATTCGGATGCTTGCTAGGCCAGATGTTATCGCGTCCAGATAATCGAGAATTGCAGCATAGCGCGATCCGCTTCCGCGCCCCGTCAGTTGCATCGCGCGATCTGGTCCCGACGCGGCAGGTGTGCGGGCAGCTGGCTGGGCACATGCTGCTATCTGGAGCCCTCAAGGAAATCTGCGCATCTGCAGTAGCGCCTCGTGAAAGCGGGTGGCGCTATGCTGCAACTCTCTCATATTACCAAGAACCCCACTGCCAGCGGTGAACAGAAAACGACTGAAACGTTTTCAGGGGACGAAAAAGAATGCAAAATATGTAACAAGTAAGCACGAAGCAATGAACAAGTAGCTAGTAAAATTTGTGATGCAACTCTTACGTCGTCAGGTGCTTTAAACGCCCAAATTCAGCCTCGCACAAATAAGCAGGCAACTTTCACCAGAAAGACCGAACGTGCAAAAAGAGTAGCACTGCAGATATCAGCAGCAAAAAGAGAATAACTATGCAAGGGCACTATAACTATGCCTAGGTCATTATCTTCTTCACAATTGCCAAAATGCGTACGCATTAACTCGTAATCATCATCATCTTTTCAAAGTGCGTGCGCACGAGCGTGATTTACCTGACGGCGAAGAAGCGGAAGAACGTCTCTTAGCTCCGCCATGGAAGACAAAGGCGTCCCCAAGAGCCCCAAGAAGTCCGGACCTTCCAAATCAGGCGGGAAGACTCCCCGCTCCCCCAAAGCCTCCAGGAAGCAAGTTGAGTCTCCCAACCAACAGAGCCAGAGAGGTAAAAGCAGCGCTGGCAGGCCCGCAGAGAGGCCGAGCTCACCGAAGCTTCAAGATGGCGACGCCAACCGGCCTATTCTTCAAGGAGCGCCCACTGAAGCACCGACTCCGAGTTCGGCTGATATTCCCGGTAGCACCGGCAGGCAATTCAAGGCCCCAGCACACCAGCCCGCTGCTAGTCAGCTCGACGCCAGCCCTCCAAGCCCGCGGCAGCTATCTCATGATCAAGAAACGGAGGCCACGAAAGCGCCAGCCCACACCGAGAGTAAAACACTTCTCCCGACATCAAGTGATAGCGTGGCTACCGGCCTAAGCGACGTACCAGGCAGCGAAGGTAAGGCGCTGGGCTCTTCTGTTCCAGCGAGTGACCCAGCTCGCGTTCCCTTGGAGCAAGGGAAACAGTGGGGCATTCCTACAACGAAAACTGCCAGCAAAGCGACTCTCTCTGTGGATAGCGAAGACCCGGCGATGCAAAACGCCCTCGGCGAAATGCCGTCTCCCATCGCTCCTGATGCTGTTAATGCCATAGGCAATCAAGGCAAAGAGTCAGTGCCCCCGATTTCAATTAATAAGCCGAGCATTTATTCCATACTGGACCAGCCGCCTATTGGGCAGAGAATGGAGGTTAAAGTCTTAGACGATGTTCTTCCAAGCCAGGAAGAATTCTCCGGCGGTCAGAAGGAAGGTCCGACTGTGCCAGCTTCTAGAGGCAAGCCAGGTCTCGTGACAACATCCGAAGCTGCTTTGGCTACTGGTACCACAACCCCCAACATTCTTGGGACAAGCCAGCCGGAGCCAGGCCGTACCATCGGTGCTCGGCTGCAAACCAACACGCCCATTGTTGGCAAGACTACCCCAACTTCAGTGGGCAAGATAAATGAGAGAAAAAGCCCGGCTAGAATGCCTGCCCGAGATTTACTTCGAATGACCCCAGAACCAAGAACTAAATCTCCAACGGCGCATTCCCCGGCCATGGACACTGGGAACCCGAGTCCGGTGAGTCGATTATTTTCAGTACATTAGCTGATTCGAGGTTTACGAAGACTCCCTCAAGGCATGGCCCATGCGTTCACTCAGTAGCCACGACGACGTAGTATTTATTTTAGATGGAATGACAACAGTGCAATGTGCGCTGATAAACAACGGAGGCGCCTCATGCGCCGATGAAAACCTACAGGTCGACAAGTTTTCTTTAATCCATTAGCTTGATACTAGCATGTGCTAACTATTTCATTACTTGTGCTAGCTAAACTGGCTTTAAAACTAAAAAAATATGCCATACAAACAGGAGCAGGAACGCATGGAAACAACCACGCAGACACTGAATATGCCGACTATTTTTTCAAAAGCCACCACAGTATACCAGATATCCCAGCTAAAAGTAACCAAGCGTTTAATAAATGCGGAAGGTCCTGGCCCGGTGTAATTAACTCACTGCTCAAAGTGTCGCCTGGCCTATTTGTGCAGTATAGTTTTTGTTCTCAAAAGTAAACTAATAAGTAAACTCTAACAAGCTAACTTTTTAAATTTTGGCTTCAGGAGTAAAAGATACCTTAAGAATTTACAGATGGTTTTCAAAAGCCTGCACTAATGTACCATTTATGCAGCTTTATTTCCTGCCCTGAAAACAAGACTACCAAGTGGCAGCTGCAGACAGATATCGCTCGCAAGGAGCAGATTTTATTCTTTGAGACGCTTATTAAGACGATGAAGCAGCGTCATTGTCACAAGAAAGGCTTTTGCGTTTTGCGAGCTTTCTTTTAAAACTTAAAGAAAGTTAAAAAATAATGCTTTGATGCCTTCGCCCAAAGGTTTCGACGGCTGTTTTATTGCGGTAGCTATTATAGTCGATATTCCCCACATCTTAGCGTTGTGAGCTCCACAGTCTGTCTGTCTGTCTGAACCCGGTTTTGTGGCAGGCCACTCACCTTCCCACCAGGTGGTGCGCAACCTTGCCACCGTGTTAGGCGGCAGCCCATTTAATCGTGAGAGGCTGTTCGGGAAGAGCAGCCTGGGTCGCAAACCGCAACAAGCAACCAAAGTCCCACCAATTGCAACACCTATCATAGCACCTGTCTTGTGACACTGCGCCACTGCTGACCTGCCCATCGGGTGGTTTACTCGCCATTATGTAGCCGGTGGTAACCAGATAGAAACCTGCGGCGCTAATTAGGTAGCGCCACCCCTAAGCGCACCGAACTAAGTGGAATGAGCAGCAGCGGTTAGGAGGAGAACGTGATTCGAATGATGCTTAGCTGCAGTCAGGCGGGAACCTGGTACCACCTAGTAGGTCCTGGCTCCAACCGACAATTTTCGTTTTGCTAGCGCACATATCCGCATTTGGCCTAATTACCCAAATCCACTGACATTTTTTTGCAGACGATGTATCCTTTTCGCATAGCAATTTATTCGTGATACGAATATTACAAAATCGGGCAATAAGTTATTTTTAATTATGAATATCCAGAAATAAACCTACTTGGGTTTTCAACGGCATTCAGTTGGTTTCGCTTGCCTAGGACAGTAGGTATTTTTTTCAAAATCTCGGTTGCTTATCTTGCAGCCGGTTTCTACAATGCTCTGCTGTTGTAAACTGCTCTCAATCTCCGAAAGAAACAAGGAAAATCTACTACAAATTTGGCTTTGGTGCGCATGCTTTCATTGGCTGTTGTGAACTAGAATTCGGTGTAGAAAATGAGACCTAGTAGGAGCAGCCTATTAGGCCGTCAGGTCCTAATGGCAACCTTCTATGGTTCCACGCTTTGACCTCGTCTGCGTCTCAACCAACGTGTCCGCGATCACATGATGATTTCTTCTCAGGAAATCAACCCGACTAAGGCGCAATTATTGTTGAGCCACCCCCTACGCCACTCCTTCTTCTCTCTTTCTTCCTTCACTCCGTGATCATAGGACCAGCGTCGCAGGTGCGACGGAGAGAAGCCAGGGAAAAGGATATGGCCTTGAAAGGAAAGGCCCACTAAATGCCTGTCATCTCGATGCACACCTTAACCGCAACATAATAGAAAGGAGGAAGGAGGGATAGATAGACCGACGTGAAGAGAGACCGCAGTAGAGGACTCCACAGTAATTTCTGCAACATGGACTCTTAACATACACTGCCATCGCACAGTACACGGTCACTATTTCCGTGTCGCCTCCCCCGAGACACGCCCTCTGCGGCGGGGAAAAATATTGGTTATCAGGGAATTAACGGCGCTGTAACTGTCTAACTTCCTGGTGGACACCTCAATCGTACCATAAGAAAAGAAGGACGGTGGGAGTGAAAGAAGAAAGAGGGGCCGTAGTGAAGGGCTCCAGAATAGTTTAGACCATCTGGGGATCTTAAATGTGAACTGACATCGCACAGCCCACGGGCACCCTGAGCCAGTGTTCTGGGGCTCTACAGTGCATAGCAGGCGAGGAGGAGAGACAGTAAAACCAAATTCTCGCTGGCGAGGCTCAGCGATAGAGGGAGACGTCATGCGCCCTCCAAAGGCGTCGACGGCCAATGACCGACGAGCTCAACCGGCGCTGTTGAACGTCGCTCCGGCGTGGGAGGTCAGTCGATCCCAACGCAGAGACCCAACGAGCCGATGCCACCGGACAATCGCGGGGAAGGCGCTGCTTTCGTTGAGATGGGGCGACGTTATGCACGAGCCTAACCTCGAGGCGCAGGCCATCAGGAACACGCAGAAACTAGAGCCGCTGCTTGTATGTAGAGGGATCGCTGCCAACCCATCTGTTAACCTGCTCTCAGATTTAATAAAGCGTGCAAAGGCACACCAAGATGCCGATCGGAAAGTCTAGGCTCACCGGGACTTCGAAGTTCGCAATCGTGACGCAGAACAAGAAAGCGAGATGCTCTAAGACTCCAGTTTACGGGCTCGGAGAGGTATTTAATAGAACAGGTTAAGCATTTGACGCCGCTAGTGAGCGCTCACATTCGCAGCGTGAGAGCATGAATGGCGAAATTTGTTAGTGCGCTAGTACTTAATGTTTTTGGACACCACTTGAATAAGATGGGAAGAACTTCGTAGTCATTTGACACGCATTTCTTTCTCTCTCTCTTTTTTTCCCAGTGGACCGCAACCAACAGGCGCAGTTTTTCAGTTATGGTTGGTGTCACGGCTGTCATTGCTACGCTGGCCTTAGTAGCCCTGATATCATTTCTGCTGACTCGAGGCGGACCCGAGAAAAGGCAGCACAACGCCTGCACGACGTTAGCTTGCGGAGAATACTCCAAGCTCCTCCTCAATTCCATCAACGTCTCTGTCAATCCCTGCGAGAGCTTCACCCACTACGTCTGCGACGGCTGGCGCAGGGACCACGAGCTGAGCGTCAACGAGGACACGATGAGAGCAGCGCTGGACCGCCTGTACCACAAAATTGCAGGCCTGGAAGTTCCCGACAGCGATCAAAGCGCCTTGGGGCGCGCGGCGGTTTTCTACCAAAGCTGCGAATGCGTCGGGCAAGGCAAGTGCGACCAACTGGTCGACGTCTTGTCGGCGCTTAGAGAAGCCGGCATAGAGTGGCCTCGGCATGCGCGCAAACCTGATGTTCTTCGTACCATACTTTTCTCTTCACTTCGGCTCCGCTGGGGCGGCGTCTTCAGCTTCGAAATAACGTCTCGTGGACGCGAGAAACATGTAATGATTCGAATAGCTGACGAGCTCCACCTGCTGAAGAGGAAAATGCACGAGCAGCTTCGTTTCTCCGTAGATTTGCGGAAACGATACTTTGAAGTTTTGCGTGACCAGTTCAGGGATACGGTGAACGGAAATGGCGAGGACCTCGTCTCCTTTGCGGAGACACTTCACGTAGAGCGTGATATATCAGAAAACCTCTGGGTAAGCGTGCACTCGACGAACACGCAAAGATTGGGAGACGATTTGTTGTACGGCTTCGTGGAAAACTTGACACAAGAACGCTGGAAGGACACCCTGCGAGACTGCGGCATCCCACTGGACCGTAACGACACTCTAGTCTTCAGCTCGGACGCTTATATGTTCGTCTTCCACTTCATGATGCTCTTGTACCAGAACTCAGAGAAGGACATGCACCTCTTAGTTTCCTGGTGCACCGTACAGGTGGCGGCATTGTTCGCCAATCAGCGGCTACTGGTCAACTTCCACGGCAGCCAGGCGAAGGCCCAGCTGCGACACAAGATATCGTGCTTCAGCAAGACATTCCTTATCACCGGGAACGACGTACTTTACGGGTACGTTGAAAATAGCTCTCATGTCAGTATTACTTGCTGGAAAACTAAACAGCAAAAAACAAGCTCACAGCAATATTCGCTCAAAGAGGCATGAATTTCAGTGGGAGCTGACACCGGTTGCGTATGCTAATAGTGTACGTATATCCTTGAAAGACGACTGGAAGTCTTCGATCTTAAGGTGAACGTTGGTTAATTATTTAGTTTGCTGTTTTGCTTTTTTCTCCATGGAAGCGAAATTTTGGCATGTTTGACATTGAAATCACGTAGCACGCTACTAGCTGCGATTTTTACCTCTAAAGTTGTCACCACTCCAGTAAGAGTGGGCACGGTGGACCGGGCCGGGACTTGCAACTGAACATGCCTCCCCTCTTGTTTATTCAGGCCCTGCTCTTCGGTTTCACCGAGATTAACTTGGACACATGCAGCAGATACCCGTTGTCACCGCTATCAGGCAACGCCTCCGCCCGTGTGTATGACGCACCAAGACTCAGCTGTCCCCCTGCCGGCCACGTCGGTTGGAGTGTGACGTCACCATCTGCTGCAGCTATAAAGGAAGACCTTCATCGCTTCGCTTTCAGTGGGCACGGTGGACCGGGCCGGGACTTGCAACTGAACATGCCTCCCCTCTTGTTTATTCAGGCCCTGCTCTTCGGTTTCACCGAGATTAACTTGGACACATGCAGCAGATACCCGTTGTCACCGCTATCAGGCAACGCCTCCGCCCGTGTGTATGACGCACCAAGACTCAGCTGTCCCCCTGCCGGCCACGTCGGTTGGAGTGTGACGTCACCATCTGCTGCAGCTATAAAGGAAGACCTTCATCGCTTCGCTTTCAGTGGGCACGGTGGACCGGGCCGGGACTTGCAACTGAACATGCCTCCCCTCTTGTTTATTCAGGCCCTGCTCTTCGGTTTCACCGAGATTAACTTGGACACATGCAGCAGATACCCGTTGTCACCGCTATCAGGCAACGCCTCCGCCCGTGTGTATGACGCACCAAGACTCAGCTGTCCCCCTGCCGGCCACGTCGGTTGGAGTGTGACGTCACCATCTGCTGCAGCTATAAAGGAAGACCTTCATCGCTTCGCTTTCAGTGGGCACGGTGGACCGGGCCGGGACTTGCAACTGAACATGCCTCCCCTCTTGTTTATTCAGGTTGGTTGCTGTTCTTTCCGTAGTAACGATCCCATGTTACTGGTCCTACCGTGCCCAAAGCGTTGTGTTTCCATGGCGTATGAGTGTTTTTTGGTATGTAAACTTCTGCTGTGTGGTGACGTGGAAAGCAATCCGGGTCCCAATAATGAAAATATGTTTGATCTTATTATAGGAACGCAGAATCAAATACAAAAAGATATTTCCGATCTGAAAACTTGTTATGACAAAATAAACGCGTCCCTTAGTGTTTTGTCCGCTACACTCGAGGGAGTAGAGAATAGTATTGCCAATTTTAAAATCAGTATTGACAGGATACCGCAAATTGAGCAGCACGTGGAATCTGTTCACCAGTCATTCGACATACAACAGAGAACGGTTACCAATATCGAAGACCGTAGCCGTCGCTCAAATCTGATTGTTCACGGAATTACTGAAGACGAAAAGGAAAATGAAAAATCGCTCAAATACAAGGTACTCATTGATATATTTCAGATCATTTTAGGCGTCCAAACGTCCTCAGTGACCCGCATTCATAGGCTTGGAAAAAAGAGTGATAAGGAGCGCCCAGTTATAGTTTACTTTCAGGACTATGTAGAGAAGAAAAATGTATTTTCGAATGTAAGTAAACTAAAGGGGTCCGATTTTTTCATACAGAATGACTATTCTCGGGAAACATTGAGAAAACGTAAGTTACTATGGGAATCAACTGAAGCGGAGAGAAAAAACGGTCTCAAAGTAAAGCTTATTAATGACAAGCTGACAGTCAATAATCAGACATATGTATGGAACGACGCTACATGCAAGCGAATTCAGTTTCTTTCCTCGGACGCTAGGACCTCAGATTGACGCTCAACCTCCAGAGAACCATATCTTCCCCACTTTATTATTCTGAACACGAATGCGCAAAGCTTAGTTAATAAAACTGAACCCCTCGAAATAGCCTTGCTTAATCATAATCCGCACGTAGCCATCATAACAGAGACCTGGCTTTACCCTGATATTAGTAGTGGCTGTATCTTTCCTCCGTCGTACTCTGTTTTCAGACGTGATAGGGCATCACGTGGAGGCGGCGTCGCAGTGTTACTAAAACAAAACATTAAAGCTACACTTCTACAACAAATCGAAAATCATGAAAGCCTATTTCTAGAAATCACGTACAGCTGCCGTTTCTTCATACTATGCGCATTGTATAGGCCACCAAATTCTGACGCTGATTACCTGGGCAGGCTGCAGGATCACCTTTCATTGTTTGGCAAGAAGAGCATAATTCTTGCTGGTGACTTTAATGTTCCAAGCATCGATTGGTGTACTGAAAATTTCGAATCAATGCATGACTCAGGCCTTCTTTGCGATATTATGTTTGCTCATAATCTGAAACAAGTCGTCTTGGAACCAACTAGGGTAAGCGGATCTGCCAGCTCTATTCTCGACCTAGTGTTTTTAAACCGCTCGATTTCTGATTCTTCAACCGTAGTATACAATGGCATATCTGACCATAAGATAGTAGTTGTATCTTTCGCTCTATCGAAAGGCCATCAAACAAAAACAATCAAACACAAAATCATTAAAGATTATTCAAAGGCAAGAGACGAGTCTGTACTGGACCACTTAGAACTGGCATTTGAAACGTTCTCAGCCGAGAACGTGCCAGAATTATGGGCAAAACTGAAAGAGCTTTGTCAGTATTGCATTAATAACTTTATTCCAGATAAAAAGATACGCTTGAAGAAAACAAATCCATGGATTAGCCGGTATATTATTCATTTGAAGAGGAGGATTAAACGCCTAAAAAGAACTAAGTCCCCCAAATCAAGTTCCTTAAACGCGTTGATGGTGGATTTGTCCTCTAGCATCCAGTCGGCCAGGCAACGTTATTTCACTGAAACCCTTCCGCAGTTTATGCAAAAAAATCCTAGTAAATTTTGGAACCACCTCCGGGATTCCACTCAGCCTGTTCAGCAGATAATTGTGAATGATGAGGTCATAACATGTCCACAACAAATGGCAGCGCATTTTAATTCGTATTTCCATTCTGTGTTTTCCATTAACGATGATGACGATGATGTTAATAATCTGAACATTGTTCCTAATTCCTCATTTGAGCCTGTTATCTTGGTATCTTATGAGGGCATCGTGGAGATGCTTCTCAGACTTGATCCAAAGTGTTCTACTGGTCCTGATGGTATTCCAAATGCATTCTTAAGACGTTATGCAGAATCCCTAGCCAATTTCTTATGCAAAATCTTCCGTGAATCACTAATGTTAGCTTCATTACCTCCTGATTGGCTCACAGCCAGAATCGTGCCTATTCACAAGAACGGGGACCGTTTTTCGGTGGGGAACTACCGTCCTATCTCCTTAACTTGTTCTTCATGTAAGCTCATTGAACACATGGTTGCAAATCATATAATGCAGATTCTAAATACAAATTCAGCGCTTAGTCCATGTCAGCATGGTTTTAGAAAGGGATTTTCAACTGTTACGCAATTAGTCACAGCTATCCATACCTTTAGTGCCGTATTAGATAAGTCCGGACAAGTAGACGTCATTTACCTCGATTTCAGTAAAGCATTTGATAAGGTTGTGCACAATGAACTACTACTCAAACTTAAAATAATAGGAGTACCTCCACCACTCATAAAATGGATTGCTGCTTACTTACGGCATAGAAAACAGTATGTGGAGATTGACGGTTTTAGTTCCCCTCCTCTCGAGGTCACCTCAGGTGTTCCGCAAGGGAGTGTGTTGGGTCCCCTACTGTTTTTGGTTTATATAAATGATTTAGTTTCTGCCATTGACGAAAATGTAAAGGTTAATCTGTTTGCTGATGACTGTATGCTATTTAAAGAAATACGTTCGGTTTCGGACCAAGCCCTGCTTAATACTGCTTTAAATGATGTTTCATCCTGGTGTACGAAATGGGGAATGTCACTAAACCCTAAAAAAACTGTATTTATGCGTATCACAAGGAAGAAGGTGCCTCAAATGTTTAACTACACCCTCAATTCTACAACTATGACTCAGGTAACCAAGTACAAATACTTAGGCGTAATCATTAATGACCAGCTCACATGGAGTGACCACATTAGTCATATAACTTCTTCTGCAATGAAAAAACTGGGATATTTAAGACATAAGTTAAGGGGAACACCAAGCAATGTAAAGAAATTAGCTTACGAATCCATTGTTAGGCCAAAACTCGAGTACGCTGCCGTGGTATGGGACCCTCACACGAAAAAGGACATTGCGCAGGTAGAAAAAGTTCAAAGGCGTGCTGTGCGCTTCATTTATAATAAATATAAAACCTCCGAATCTCCATCTCTCCTTATGCAAACAAACCAGATAAAACCTCTCAGCATCCGAAGAAAGATAGCAAGAATAGAATTTTTGTACTGCTTAATTCAGGGAAAGTTTGGCATCTCGGCAAGTCCTTATGTTACTCCATCATCAGCTCGAAAAACGCGACACACACACAACTACAGCTTAACTCCTCACTTCGCAAAAACAAACTCCCATAAGTTTTCATTTTTTCCGAAAACAATCAGTGAATGGAACTCACTACCGGAAGAGGTTTTTACTTGTCCTAACTTCAAAGAGGCCATTACAAATGTCTTTTAACCCCTGAAAATGCCCTTCTGAAACGTGAATTTATGACTATTTTATATGTGACGAAGATGTATATCGGAGTGCTTTTATATCTGCATGCATGAATTTTAAACATATGTATGTATGTAAGATGTTCTGTAACCATTTCTTGTGCAATTTGCTTTTGCCCTTCCTGCTTGGACCAAAAAGGTCTGCAGTATCATGTAAATAAATAAAAATAAAATAAATAAATGAGCGAACAGAGTGGCGCGTTTGGCGGGTTCACGTAGTCTGGCCTCGGCATAGCGGCACTGGCAAATTGACTAGAGCAGGCTTATTAACAGTGAAGCTTAAACGCATGTTCGGTTACGCATGTTTAGCGAAAGTTTCATGAGAGAGAAATGTATGCCCCCAAATGTGTTCTGTAGCAGTAAAAAGGTTTATCCTAAGTTGTAGAGTGTACTCTGGAGGAACAGGCGGTTCAACAGTTGTACCAAACTGGTGTAAACATACCCGGCCACGTACAGACTTCGCTGCTTTAGCAGTTACGACGGTTTCGTTTGGAGGACACCACAGCTCTCCTAGAGTCGGTGACGCTGTGAAATCTGCGCTATGCAGGAGGCGAAATCGTGACAAACTCGGAACCAAAATTTTCGTTAATTTCGTCACGCGGAAAAGAAAAAAAAGATGTCTTGGAGAACTGATTATTACAAATGCTAAGGCACACCAGGACATATAATCTCCTATTCTTTACTTCCTTAAGCCCTGCGCTTCGTTAGCAAACACACACAAAAAAAGACCAGTAAGTTTTATTGTGTGCACGCTATGAAAGGTCAACTGCAGCACTTTTTTGCGAATTTCGCGATATTCAAGGATTCAAATCTATATAGGCTGCAGGTAAAGCATGCCGAGTGTTTCTGCACTAGCGTTTGAAATAGTGGCGTAATCGATGATTGCATTTTGCGCTTCTCCTCAATGCACCGGACGAGTGCAGTATGGATGGAAAAACTTTATTGTTAATAAATTTCAAGTGTTCTTGACCCTTAGGGGTCACTGGGCGCCGTGGTCGATCCTTGGTCCAGGATTCCGCACTTGACTGCTGCCATCGTGGCTCGGCGCACTAGTGATCGTTGTACTTCCTCGTCCTCGCTGGCCAGCAAGTGCTCCCACTGCATCACACTCAGGTTTATTCTTGGCTCTAAGTCTGACTTATGGCAGGTCTATGTCATATGTTCTAGTGTAGGTTTACCCTGACACCACGGACATTCGTCTGCATATTGTCACGTTGTAGTGACGGCAGTCCAGCGTTCAGGAAGACAGCAACAAAGACTTTCAAACGAAGCTCTTTATTTGGGCTGACTTGCGCCCTCAAAAGAACTGAATCACTCGGCGGCGGCGTAAGCAACAGGCGTGCTCGGCGGTCGTCGAACTACGAATTCCCGCTGCTCGTGGCATCGTTCAATTTAAAGCCGGCTAGGAAACTTCGAGATAACAGGTCGAGATCATCTAGAGTAATCTAGAAACACGTAGGCGAAGCTGTTCATGGCTGTGAACAATCGAGATTAGTCCGGTCGCTTCACGCGTCAGGAACAAAACTGATAACACCCCTTTTCTGCGGCCTTGCGCGAACGAACGGAGGCTACAATGATACGCGGCATTACCCCCCTCGCAAAGAAGCATCGTCTCGATGCTTTAAAATGAAAATAAACGCGGAGAATGCGAACTTCGAGTCCTTTAGCTTTCGTAATAAGGTTTAAGGGCAGCGGTAAAAGCTTCAAGTTTGGCTGTGTCGTCGTCGTCGTAGTTGTCGTCGGCGTCGTAGTTGTCGTCGTCGTCGTAGGGGTCGTCGTCGTAGGTGTCGTCGTCGTAGGAGTCGTCGTCGTAGGGGCCGTCGTCGTAGGGGCCGTCATCGTAGGTGTCGTCGTCGTAGGGGTCGTCGCCGGAATAAAACTGATAACACCCAGTTATTTTTGATGATCGATGGTGTTGATCTTGTAGCCTTCTAATGGTTCGGTGATCCGGCGACACGTTGCGGAACGAACTGGACAACTTCTTCGGGACTATGTAGTTTGTTGCACAAGCGTTCACCAGCGACTGCTCTCCGAACCCCCTCTCAGACCTCGCCCGGTCTCCGCTGCGGTGCCGGCCGGTCTCTCCGGACTCCCTCGAGCTCCGATCTCCAAGTCCCCCCCGGTCCGATCTCCGGCCTCCCCCTTCTCGGCCGATCTCCGCCGGTCTCCCCCGGTCCAATCTCTCCTCTCGTTTCGCGCCAAAAACTCGCCCTTAAATGCACTCTCCCAGAATTCTGGGGACCATTTTTGTAACCAATAGGAAATGCGCCTGTCAGAGCCAATCAGGGAAATTTTGTTCAAACTGAAGGAGCCAATAGCACGCCGGTGCTCACGGGGTTGTTGTTTACGCGAGCGCCGCGCGAATTCCACGAAGACGTTACGCATTTCCGCTTGGTTACAGCACCGACACACACAAATACACAAAACCACCAGCGGCGGCACAGGGAATGCAAACACTTTGCCCGAACCGCACGCACTGCCCCGGTCGCGCTCTCCCCCCTTCGCTGCTCGTCTTTGGGGCATCCCGTCCGCCAAGCGGTCTGCTGTCGAAAGCAATAAATTTGCACGCGACCCCCTCTCGAGGCCCCAGGGGTCCGCGCATCGGCCGCGTCTTGCGGCCCGAAAGCGGCCTTGCAAAGCCGGCCCTCCTCCTTGTGGTTAACCGTCGTTGCCGCCATCTGCCGCGTTTGTTTCAAAACAAACCCATTTCGGCGGCGCCAGGGTGGCGGCTGCTCAAGGAGCCCCGACAAACAGCCAACGCACACACAAAACCAAGGGGGCCAGGCTACCGTCCTCGGGGTGCGCACGCAACGGGTCCCTGAGCCGCAACCCGGCAACTCAACTCACCCCTTTTCTGCGGCCTTGCGCGAACGAACGGACGCTACAATGATACGTGGCAATATTGTGTAGGGGAAATCTTGTGTAGTTTTTGCAGGTGTGGGTAGGTACCGGTTTGTAGTCTGCGCCAGTCTACCGCCTCCTCTTTGGTGAGCCTTTTGTGTGGGGCTGGGTAGGTTTCCGCTGACCCCTGTAATGATCAGTATATCAGAGTTGTTTGGCGGCGTCTAATGGGTCAGGGCAGGGTTTAGCTGACGACAGCGCTAATTTGAAATCATACCTTCCGTGACGTCACGCTGCATTTCCCTGCACTCGTCCGTGCAGGCACCTTTGACCCAGCAGGCACCTTTGACCCAGCATGGACTAGTGCAGGGAAATCCAGCGTGACGTCACGGAAGATATGATTTCAAATTACCGCTGTCGTCAGCCAAACCCTGCCCTCACCCGTTAGACGCCGTCAAACAACTCTCCGCAGGGTTAGCCGTCGGTGGCGTTGTTTTTTCCCTTCAAAGCAGGCGTTTGTGCGTTGGAAATGTACCGATACCTTCGATGACGTAATCATGCACCCCCCACTCAGAGTTGTGCGCTGCGGAGAAGCTTGAAGGGTGTCCGGATTTTAATCGGCGATTACTTCACTATATCCAGTGCTAGCGCAAAAAAAAAAACTTCACATGCTTTACCTGCAAGTTTCACACATTCAACCATCCTAAGTTCGTTGATTTCTAATACCTATGCAGTTTCCCTTTAAGTCCCTCGTTGTTTGACCGCTTGTTGAAATACATCGCACTTTCCAGGTACAGCAGCGACTTTCTGCCCGAATCTCTGCGCCCTGAGGCGGAAGAAATTGTCGTGGACGTTCGGCAAGCGTTTTACCGTCGCGTCCTTAGCTGGGAGCACTACAGGGAGGATGTCACCGTCGTCCACGACTGGAACTCTACCGACGTCGCGATGATGTACTTCCACGATCCGATCCCGCCGAACTCAAGTGAGTCAGCTCTGCCGACACTGCGAAGTACGTGAACATAGCACGTAACCACTCATATTAAATGCATATCTTGTGGCAACAACTGTATTAGAGGCTTTCTTCCGCGGAAAGCTCATATGATATCGACGTTGATGTTGTAGCATGTCGTCCAAAAGCGAGCGTGTAATCACAGACACAGGCGGCGGGCTGTTGCGGAGTTATCCTGTGCACTTGATGGGAGCTAGAAGTAAGGGTTTTTTTTTTTCTATGTGGAATTTCAGGCGCCAGCATTTCCCGAGCTCTCACTTGCGCAGTTCACGACAACAGATTCGCATATCCAGTGCAGTCCTCGCCGGCTAACAATCGAAGTTGAAGGTCCTTGAAGGTCCTTGAACGCGAGGAGTTTATACAATAACTCGTATATAGACTATACACTGCAAGCATGGCAGCGTAAGGGTGAGTACATATTATACTAATAGAATAGTGGTAGTCGGGAAGAATGGGTGGTAGTCGGTGATGAAGATATTTTTGATAGAAAAGAGGGGCTTCCAAAGAAGCTCCCCCAACGTAAGCACAAAGAAATTTGGATCAAATCCAGATTCCTTGGAAATCCCGTTTAGGTGCGAGGCAACTGTGGAATATTGTAAAATTCTGCTACAAACATATCGAAGGGAACAGCCTAACCTTCGGACGCGTAGTAAAATCGCGCTTTTAAAGTTTGTCCTGTACTCATACCGAGTAGTTAAGACTGCCATATAATACTAATGGGGTGCGCGAGGCAACTGTGGAACATTGCAAGAAACTGTCATGAACATAAGGATAGGAATGGTTAATTTTCAAATTCGTTGCAAAATATTCTTTTTAAGGTGTGGCATGCGTTCGCACTCAGTAGAAAAACAATGGGGTTCATTTTTGACAATAAACAGCAAAAAAACTTAAAACGCATCGAGAAAGTATCTGTGAATTTCTTATTTGTTATGGCGACATTTTACGATTTGCAAAAAATAAAATTCCGTTCATTCCAGTTGAAAAAAGCGCTCGCTCGTAACCCCCGCGGTGGCTCAGTGGTTATGGTGCTCGGCTGCTGACCCGAGAGACGCGGGTTCGATCCCGGATGCAGCAGTAGAACTTCGATGGAGACAAAATTCTACAGGCCGGTGTACTGTGCGATGTCAGTGCGCATTAAAGGACCACAAGGTCACAGTCACAAGGTCACAGGCCACAAGGACACAAGGTCACAGTGCCTCATTGTAACACAGTGACATGTGCGCAATCATATTTTCCGCTAACCTCTAAAGAATGGAATTCCCTACCCGCATCATTAACTAGCATCACTGATTGAACTCAATTTAGAAGAATACTTGTCACTTTGATTACATAATGATCGCTCTTGTATTTTATTGTAGTGTTGTGTTCTCCACGTACTAGTATTGTTCTTAAACTATTTTATTAATCTGTTCCGAGTTAATTTTGCTCACTTCTTTTTATCCTGCTTCAGTTGTTCTATAGTTTTGTATGAATTGTGCTTTGTTTATTTTTCTTGTTATCAACTGCCCTTCCCCTCTGAAATGTACTCTGTACGCTGAGAGTATCACAAATAAATAAATAAATAAATAAATAAATAAATAAATAAATAAATAAATAAATAAATAAATAAATAAATAAACTAGGCCGTCAAAAAGCCTTCCTAAAGAACCCCACGTGGTCGAAATTTCCGGAGCCC
Source organism: Amblyomma mixtum (assembly GCF_055824585.1). Taxonomy (NCBI): domain Eukaryota; kingdom Metazoa; phylum Arthropoda; class Arachnida; order Ixodida; family Ixodidae; genus Amblyomma; species Amblyomma mixtum. The sequence continues at coordinate 23,016,880 of NC_143012.1, forward strand.
TTCACTACGGCGTCTCTCATAGCCTCAGTCGCTCTTGGAAGTTGAACCCCGTAAAGTAACATAACTAATACTTCCCGGTGTCTTTAGTACTGAGTTCCGCTGAGTGGGGTAACCAAGGCCCGGGTCGAATTAGCCTTGCACATTCTAGAGCGCTATCATTTGCTACCTCTTCCCCTGATCTCACGGCGGTGTTGCCGGCGTAAGCACCGCGTGCACAGAGCACACGCCACGCTAATTGTCGAGCAGGCAGGGATGGCAGATACGACGTCAGTACAAAGCGTCTTGGCAATGAGCAGAAAAAGGAAAGAACTGCCGGATCCTTGCGGAAATTAATGCCTGAAGGCCCTCTTTTCTCATTTGCTTTACGCAAAGCCTAACGCCGAGTATTCGTGCTGCAGACTCGTAACCATTCTGTGAAGACCTTATTTATTTATTTCTTCTCTATGCATTTAAATATTCTTTGCTCTCCTGGCCTGCAGACGCTGCGGCAACGTGAGACGGATTAAAAGAAAATATAGAAAATAAACAGCGCGTTAACTATGGCGCGGAAAAATTTCGGCCTTCAGGTTTCCGGAGTTGAAGATTGCAATGATTGAGGCAGGAATGTGTATTCTTCCTGCCGGAATGGCGGCTTTTTGTTAGTAAGATTCAAAAAATTTCATCGTTGGGCAGTTTTTAAAAGATCCCATAATGATTCTGTTTGAAACGTGAACCGCGCTCTTTCTTGTAGTTGACGCTATAGTGAGTCGAATCGGGAAATCCCGAATCGGCACATCAGGTATGAAGACATAGCAGGGTAAGGCACCGGATTGAGACAACTTGGGCTTCTTTAACGTGCACTGACACGGTACAGCCTGGTGTCGTTATCTGCATCTCGCCGCCATCGAAGTGCTATCTCCGCCACCGAGATTTGATATATGACCTAAGGGATAGAGTTTCAACGCCCTAGCCTCTAAGCCGTCGAGGAGGGTTGCCAGCCAAGTTTACGCGTGAAGTCATAAACTTCAATGGCCGGTCAACTGGCCTGACCGGCATTCACCCATCTTAGGCCGTAACTGATGCTGTTCGCCAACTTACGCACAGCTTTCCCTGTTGTTGCGACGCAGATTCCGTGAAGAAATACCGCTCTACCGGGCCCAAGTTCGAGGACGACTCACTGGTGGCAAACTGGCGCCTGGTCGTTGAGAGCCTGCTCAATGACACGACGTCTTTCCGCCTCTCAAAAATCATCGAGAACCGGGACCAGTACCTGTTCCGTCTGAGCGGAGCTGGTTCCCCCGACATGGTCTTGCTGCCGTATGTGTTCACCTTCCCGTATTTCAATGAGGCGGTCACACGAGCCTCCAACTACGCTGGAGTGGGCAGTCTTGTGGCAGAGGCCCTGAGCGGGCTTTTTGTCGATGCCTACTACACGTCGTCAGGCGGCAGCAGAGTTGTGGACGCGTTCATCACCTGCATGGAGGACAGCGTGCCCAACAAGGCGAGTGCTAGAATGCGAAACTGTACACAGAAGCCTATAGGGCTTATTTATATAAACCCATCATAAAATGACATCCCTCTAATGAAGGCGTTTTTTTTCTTCTAACGCTGAATTCACCGCAGCATGAATGCATCCGCACGCAGATCTTACCTGAATAACAGTGCCAAGTCTAAGCTTACCCGTACAAAGAATGAGGATCATTCGCTAGTGCCTTTAAGAACGTTCACTGTATGTGGCGATGTCTAGCACTCATTGCTGGTATGTCTGGGTGGAGAGGATATCCATGCAATCCGAATTTAGCTATGAAGGATAGCAAGATGAAAAAGGGAAAGAACTGGGACTTGCAGACTAATAAGAAAATAGCCTCAGTACAATATATGGGCTTCTCTGGGCAAAACTGAGAATGTTCTTCGGCAGGAGTTGCACACAGAGTTTCCCATATGATCTAGAATTTCATACTCAGTGGGTGTTGCATGCACCACTTTCTCCGTGGTAACAGCGTCGACGTCAGCGCCCTCTATGTCGTAGCTGAAAACTCCTGCTTTGCCTCACTCATGAGCGGCGGGTGGGTGGCGTATCTGTTAGTCTCAATGACTCGTTTGCGTGAGTATTGGTAAGACAGAGCTCCTATATACTTTTCTTAGGATAGATATTGGAAAACTACCTGCCAAATGCGTTCTTCCCCATTCTTATTCATCTAGCTATTTCTCTCTCGTGGTTCAGATCAGCGGTCACTATTTGCCCTAAGTAGACGTATTCCCTTGCACTTCAAGCTCGTCGCTTCCAGTTGTACACTGCTGTTCCCTTCCGAGACTGTTGAGCATAAATTTAGTTTAGTGCATATTAATATGCACAAAAAATGTTCTGCAACAACGCAAACAATAGGGAGCGACATTGCAGCCATGCTCAAAGATTGCACATGGATGAAGAGTACATTAAATACCATGCCGAACAAAAAGATACATTGTATCAAAATACGAAATACTACCTTAGTCAAAAATAGGAACTTGCCGAATATCACTGCTGTACTCAAATTACTTGCTGAATAGTTTAAAACAAATACAGCTCATGGAGTAACAAAAGCCACCAAAGAAAACCAAGAGAACAATTGGTATAAAATACTAAGAAAATGTAACTTAAATACGTTGCAAATATTTTCTAAGAGCCTTTTTGAAAACTCAGAAGAACCGGCGATATATTTTGGTAAGTTGTTCCACTCACCTATGCTTCGAACTAAATTGAGTATCTTAAAGTGTTTGTGCTAACATTGAGTGGTGCCGTGTTTCATATCTTTTTTGTAGTGGCAACAGGGTTTTGAAATGCAATATATTTTTCTAGACCGGCCTTATAATCACCGTTTAAAACATCACAAAATAATTGAGCCCATTAAGTTGCATATTCACCGTGATGAATCGCTCTACTTTAAATTTAAGTTCAGTCACTTACTAGGTTCGTCTATATGAGACAGAGTTAAACATCGGCCCTTATTTTGCACACGCTGATATTTCATTATGTTATGTTGAGTGCAAGCTCCCAGATATGACTTGCGTAAGTCATCCCTGGAAGTACAGTCATTCTGTATGCCATGAGTTCAAAACTCCTAAATATGACGCGTAAGTCTGCACTGGAAGTTCTTGTTTTGTAAGCCATGAGTCTATGCTCCGAAAGGAGATTTGCGTAAGTCAGCACTGGAAGTACAGTCATTTCGTAAGCCATTATTTTTACTTCAGGGGAGGCATAGTGAAGTTTTCGTCGCAATGTAGAAAGCTAAAGCATGGCCTTATTGCAGATGTCCACATGCAGTGACCTGTTCAAGCCTTGTCTCAGATCAATTCCTAGATATTTAAACTCTATTATTTCAGTTAATTCGGCACTATTGATGATGTAAGAGAAAATTCATGGATCCTTCTAGCGCTGCAGACACATGCAAAATGTTTTGGAGTCATTAAATTTCGATTTCCAGTTGTCGCACCAGAGGCTAATTTCTGTTGGTCATTGCAGGAGTTCATTTTTGCGGACACAATGGTGTGCCTTTTAACAATGGCGTAATCCCGTCACTAATTCGCACGCAAGCCTTCTCCGTCAGTAACTGTTTGACTCTGCCGAAGCATGGAGTTGAGGAAGCTGTCAGTGAACGTTTGCTCAATATTTCCCACTTTTGGAAGTGCTGGTCGATTTATGATCGGCGCTACGGTGTTTTTTGATCCTCAGAAAACGCGAGATGCTAATTCGAAGATGTTCAGTTGAAATATTCTCAGCAGATCGACCGCATTCGCCACTCTAAAGGTCGACCGTCCTCTTCTTCATCCAATTTTTCGCAAACGTATTGAAGAGTGCTCCGGGTCGTAATTCTATTGAAACACATTCAGATACCACCATATTGTGTGCCTATGGCAGCATACCGTTTTCAAGGATGGCCTGATAAACCTCTGCGCTCAAGGTAGCTTGCATTCGGTGTAGGCGACAAACTCCACGACTAGAGAACCAACCCTGTGCAATACATTTCCTCCTCATTTGTTTAAAATAGAAACTTTATAATTAGGTCCGCATATATTCAGTTTGCGACGATGTATATAATCGATTTCCATCGTCTTTTTCATTCGTCAACAATTTATGCCAGGTAATCCATTGCCTTTATCGTCGTAAAATCTTATTTCTTTTCACATATAAGCAGGTTTTGAGCTGGGATCCTGTCGTGCTCAGTAGTTTGCACATGATGTCTCAGGCTTATGATGTATGAGGGTCAGGGTAATGTGACAGGTCGCGCTACTATAAAATTCAGTAAATGTTGATGGCTCTTCATCCCGTAGTTGTGGCCGCAGATACTTGGTATTTGAGCTGTCTTGGCGATGTTTCGTGGTCTTCCGATCCCTGCCGCTGCTTATAACAATGTGAAGTACAATATGTACCCGCAGAACGCGTCACTTGAATGTGTCAGGAAGCTAAAAACGTTTAGAGCAGGCGGAAAATGGACGCAATGGGAAGCGTCCCCGAAAGGAAAGAAATGAAAAACGAACTAGAGGAAAACAGTTATGCCCCCAGAAACTCCTGGGGGAAGAGGGCATTAATGCCTCATACTGTAGTGAGCAATAAGAAATAGCCCTTACATTCATGATTTTTTTTAAATTATACGAAAATCTAAGAGATCTTTTTGTTCGCTACATTAGAGCTTCCGCTGTACTTTGATGCACGGGAGAAGGAAGCGCAACAACTTTGTTTTGCGAAAAAAAGAAAAGGTCCTTAAGGGTGGGCTTCTACGTGTCCAAGAATCCAGGGGCCTGGGCTTCACACAGAGGTCTGTCCATGGATGGATGGATGGAAAACTTTATTAAGCAAGTGAGTTTGGACCGTACAAGATCTCAGGGCCACCGCACAGCCCTCACATTACGCGCATGTGTCCAGGCCACGTAGGGCCATGGCACTGGCACCCCGGTTCACACAGCGAAGTTGCGCGTCCGGGTCCTGCGACGCAAGGAGGGCCTCCCATTCCTCCCATGTACCGATGGCGGGCTGTCCCTGCGGGGGAGGATTGGCAGGGCAGCCGAAGAGGATGTGGTCTAGGGTGGCGTGCGGTTCTCCGCAGAGAGTGCACTCTGGGGAAACATGGCGGAAGTGGGATAGAAGCTGAGGGGTAGGAAGAGTTCGGGTCTGGAGTCGCCTCCAGAGGATTTGTTGGGAGTGGGATAGGCGGGGGTGGGGAGGGGGATAGAGTCGACGGGCAAGGCGTGCTTGTTGAGTTAGTTCTGAGAACGTGTGTGCCCGCTCCCTCGAGAAATCCCGGCTGGGGTCGCCATTTGCCCGGCAAATAAGTCCTCGGGCTATGTTATCGGCGGCCTCATTTCCGGGATTGCCAGAGTGAGCCGGCACCCACACGAGCTCATTACGCCTATCGGGATTTAGGGTGCACATTCTCAATATCTGCCACGCGGGGGGATGGACGCGTCCGCGGGCGAAGTTAAGAATGGCTGTTTTGGAATCGCTCAGTATATAAGCCGCATTGGTTTGGGCAATGGCTATTGCTATAGCTGCTTCCTCTGCTTCTTCCGGTGTCCAGTAGCCATGTTTAGCCACCTGGTTGAGCAGATCGCAGAGCGGCCTCCAAGGAGGAGGAGGAGGATGGATTGGGTATGGCGGGAACTGCCATCGGTTGGGGGAATTAGCACAGGTAGTGCATGAGGGTGGCTTTGGCTGCTTAACATGTTGAGCAAAGTGGGAGGGTGAAGGTAGGGTGGTAGCGATGAAGGAGGTAAGGTGAGATATAGCAGTTTGTCTGCAGCTGCCGGCAGAGTGCACTGTGTATTGAATGAAGTGTATCATGAGGTGGCGGGTGTGTGAAGCGGCTGTGTTTGTAATGAGTGGGGATTTAGTGGTGTGTGAGTACAGCCCGCGATGTCTCCTGCATGGGTTTGGGTGTCCGATCTTCCCGGGCCCGGAGGGATAGTTCTCGAGCCGGCGCATGAAAACGCTGATTACCGGGGATCGAGGCATGCTTAGGAACCCAGGTGAGGTTTGTCTCTTGCGTAAGCCTGTCTCTTGTTGCGAGGATGTGTCGGGCGGTTGGTGTGATAATGCTTTGCTGATAGTGACGGTACGCAGCTTGTGCGGATTTCAGTGATATCGGGATCTAATGTAGCGTGTTTGACCGCCAAGGCGATGGCCGCGCCCTCAGCCTCCGTAGGGTAGTTGACATGGATGGAAACAACTTTATTACACAAAAAAAAAATTCCAGGGTGATCCCGTACTGGTCCAGGAGTTCACGGGCTTGTGCTTCACGTAAAGCCCGATCCACCAGCCATTTCTGGCCGGCGGGCTGAGCGTGGAGGGTGGCTGCGGCCCCGATGATGCATCTTTGTAGGCGGCGACAGCGGTGTAATAGACTGGTAGGGTATGTTGAGCCGCGTCCACGCAGAGTATGCCGGGTCTGCATCTGTAGTATTTAGGCTAATATTCAGCTCGGGCCTGGCGTCTGTCCTTGTATAGCTCGGTGTTCATATTTATGGATATAAGTTTGATGCGCATTGGACCCTGGATGTCAGGTGAGATCATTTGATGGTTGGGTACAGGTGAGCATGTGGTGAGGGTCAGGTGTGGCTACCGTTAGAGGTGTTGGCAGGTTTCTGTGCGAGTTAGTCGAAGTATCTGGTTTCTTCTTTGGTCCTCGAGTAATTCCGAGATAGTATTGCAAGTGCCCAATATGAGTAAGCGATTTGTACTAACGGACTGTGGTAGGCGGAGCGCTGAGGTGGCCGCCTTTCTAATAAGCACATCAGCTTTGTCTTGTTGCGTTTTGATAGGCAGGTGATAAGGAAGCTGATAAGTCAAAGGGCTGGTGATGAAGGCGTCTGTCATTAAGTTTTTGTCCCTGCGGCAGGTCGTGGTTGCGTGTGGCCACTCTGCTAATAAGGACCACGATTTGTTGGTTTGCTTGTCTAGGAGTTGTAGACTGAAGGTTGCATCGAAAGTGCCCTGTATATAGGGTCCAAGTACCTTGTGTCTATTAACCACTGGTATGTGGTCGTCGTACATTCTGAGGTATATGTCTGGATCCCGGAGAAGTGATCTGATCATGAGCAGTTCCGATTTTAGCGGAGAGCAGTTAAGGCCCATATTGGTAAGATTCGATTGTTGACATCGAATAGCAATTGCAAAGTGTCGCGGTTCCCCTATAGAGCCTTCAGTTGTCGATAAGGTGATGTCGGCGTATACTGCCGCGTGGAGGCCAGGTATGTTGGTGAATTGTTTGGCCAATGGGCTAGGGCTCCATTAAAAAAAAGGGAGACGGGGAGGGGGGGGGGGGGGGGGGTTAGAGAACGGCTTCTTGTGGAATACCCCGATCGGGGAGGGAGGATGGAGGTAATTAATTAGTGCCGAGTTTGATCTGGGCCGTTCGTTGGGTTAAGAAGGCTTGAATGTAGCGCCATATGCGCCGCACAGCACGTGGGGGCCATGGCACGAAGGATAATATTCTCGAAGGCTTTTTGCGCGTTCAGGGCGAGAATTGCGCAAATGCTGGCAGTTTGACTCTTGGCGTAGAATAAGGTTTCACTCAGGGGTAGGAGTACGTCTGTGCCCAGATTGGGACGAATGCCGAAGTGGTTGTTAAGTGGTGTTCCATTACTGAGGACTTTCAAATTCTCTTTGAGGCTTCAACCGCTTATGTTGCCATTGCAGCTCACTCGGCGGAACTACGGTCGCCACATGGAGCCAGTGTCTCTGAGGGCGGCGCTTGACGCGTATCGGGCGAACAGCGGAGCACTGCGACGGGACCTGCCTGTGATGGGCTTGGAGTCCCTGTCCTCCGAGCAGCTTTTCTTCGTGGCGGCGTGCTTTACGAGGTGCGCGGGAAGAGAGGATTCCGGGCATGTTTCCCAGGTGCAGTGCGACGACACCTTCAAGCACGTGCCCGAGTTCGCCACCGTGTTTCGGTGCCAGCCCGGTGCACCCATGAACCCGGACCAGAGGTGCACGCTGCTCTGACTATCGAATCGACAATCAAGGAAGGGCCAGCTTCAGGAACATTTCCTCCTGAAGCATTATGTTTGGCGGGCAACTCAGAACTGAATATTTTTGTGTGCATTCAACTCGAGTGTTATTTAGCGATGAAAACATCTGACACCTTCATATCTATTGTTTTATTGGTACTGAGCATTCTAGTCAGCGTAAGTGCTGCGGGACCATGTCTGAAAGACTTGCCCTAGGTATAACACAGGAGTGCCAGCAGCGAAGGCTTTCGGAATACGGATGCGCGGAAAATATTTTATGTCGGCGCTGTAACGGAAACCATTTGGCTCATTTGCATGCAAGTCGAAAAGTGCACATTTGCTGCATTCGTTGAGATCTCAGCACCTGTCGACTGAGAGGTAAAGTGTAGCTTGCATTGTGTAATACAAGCTGTCTCCTTCATGACATAGCGTCCGAAGGATAGGTGAGGGACTTGATTCCAACCGAAGGCAAACATTGAAGGGGTGGAAGAAAGTAAGATGAGCGGATGAGATTACGAAGTTTGCGGAGACGGTGGGGCCGGCTGCCGACTCCCGCGCGTCGGCAGCCGGCGGAAGGGCCAGTTGGTGGGGCCGGCGGGAAAGCAGTGTGCATAGTGACGAGAGCAGTGATAAGGGTATGAAAACGTGGAAATTCAGATTTTAGCTATGCATATCTCAGGTTTCACAAAACGTTTTTAAAAAATCCTTGCTGGAGTATATTCGTGTAGCGGCGTCCTTTAACATCTTAGGCATACCGCAGCATTTTTGAGAGCCCCTTTGAGAGCCCCTTTAATGCCAGCTTTGCAGCTGATTCTTCCTTCTCGAACGAAAAGCTGTTGCGTTTGCGGGCAGGGCCACGCCAGCTCTGAGAGAAAGGAATAAGGGTGAGGCAGCGTAGACATCTGCCGCCGTTTTGAAGGGCAACCACCTCTCCAGACTTCCCTCTGCATATATTAAGCCGCATGTCACATGGCAAGCTGTATACTTTTGCTGCTAGATTCGAATTTGCGCCTCTGCCACAATGGTCCGGGGGCGAGTTCGAAGCGAGTAATAAGACGAAATAATTTGCTCTAAAATTTCTTAGCATAAGACACTCGGTATTATTTCGAGGGTAAGTTTACATCTGCGTTGTTTACACGAGCGCGTCGCTCGCATGATACACAGCGCGCGCCTGTGGTTCGGCACTACTAACACTGAATGCGACAACTGTGGGCAGTAAAATTAACTGAGCAAAGATTATACGACCTTCGAAATGGTTCACGACGACCCCAGCTTCTACACACAAAATCAGTGAAAAAGATGCTTATGCAAAAAAAAAAACATGTTTACTGTCTGAGTGCCATGCTGGTGTTACAATGATTGATACCGAATGTGCAAACGCATTTAACACTGCTACGAATGTGTAAACGCATTTAACACTGCTTTCTCGTCCGTTTTTACTGACGAATCCGAATTGCCCTGTTCTACTTTATCACTTACAACCACAGCCATGGGACCCATAACTTTCAACAGTAGCGCAATTTCATGCATAATGGATAAAATAAAGAACTCATCCGCCACGGCATAGGTGATACAAACTCAAATATTTTAAGGAACACTAAACTAGCTTGCTCCCGTATCCTTTTATGCACTGCTTACGCAATCACTGTCTGAAGGAACCATACCTGACGACTGGAAAGTTGGGAAGGTCGTTCCCGTCCACAGAACAGGCACTACTTATTCACCTCTTAATTATAGCCCCATTTCGTTAACAAGTGTACCCTGCAAATTAATGGAACATGTCATTTACAGCCAAATCAAACAATTCCTAGATTTCAATCACTTCTTCCATCCGTCCAAACAGGGATTTCAGAAAGGTTTTGTGGTATTGCATTCTGTAGTTCTGTTTGTATAAACTAGGTGGCGCTAGGCACGCGCCCTGTCTGGTCAGCTGACTCATACATCTGGTTTGGTTTATGGGGTTTAACGTCCCAAAGCGACTGAGGCTATGAGAGACGCCGTAGTGAAGGGCTCCGGAAATTTCGACCACCTGGGGATCTTTAACGTGCACTGACATCGCACAGTACACGGGCCTCTAGAATTTCTCCTCCAAAGAAATTCCAGCCGCCGCGGCCGGGATCGAACCCGCGTCTTTTGGGACAGCAGCCGAGCACCATAGCCACTGAGCCACCGCGGCGGCCTGACTCATACATCTGTATATAGATTCATCATGAACTGTGAATAAAGGAGTTGGTCGAAGTGCGTGGCGGGTGCCCAGCGCCACCTAGTTTATACAAACAGAACTACAGAACACAATACCTCATTATACAACAGTTGGCGACGAGTGGTGAAGTAACCGAACGCAAAAGCAATGAGCCTGCATCAACCGCCCGAGTTCCTGCCGACGCCCGGGAAGCTCGCCATTCCTTGGACGCAGTGGCACCGCCTTTTCAAGAACTATCTCCTGGCGTCCGGGAGCGACGCTGACCCACCTGCGCGCCGTAAAGCTTTGCTGCTGCACTGTTTGGGTGTGGAAGGCCAACGCTTGTACTACGCGTTGCCGGAGGAGAAATCGGCGACGCCGCCTACAGAAGAAAAGGAAGGAAGCGGTACGAGCGACGAGTACGATGCAGCTGTGGCTACGTTGGACGCTTACTTCACTTCTAAAACGAACGTCGTCGTGGAGCGGCATCGGTTCGGACAACGCACCCAACTGCCCGGGGAGACTGCAACAGCGTTCGTCACGGCGTTGCGTGAGCTGGCATTAAGTTGCGACTTCGGTAAGCAGGCTGACGATTTTATTCGTGACCAACTTGTAGCGAAAACGTGAAACCTTGTTCTTCGGGAACGCTTACTGCTTGAAGGCACTTCGCTCACTCTTGAACGTGCACTGGCTATTGCAAACAGTATCGAAGAAGCCACGAAATACTCACTCAGCTGCAGTCATCGGCTGCGAGCGTTCAAAAGGTCGAAAAACATCGGACGCCATGCCCCTCAGAAATGCAGTTAGCGCGTTCGCAGCAGCAAAAGTCCTGTTTCCGTTGCGGGTCTTCAGGGCATCTTGCAGATTCCAAGACATGCAAGGCGCGGGGTAAAACATGCAGCAAATGTGGCAAACGAGGACATTTTCAGCGTGTCTGTAGAAGCGGCATGCCTGACGAGAGGGCCCTTGCTGTCCGAGAAGTCGACTAGACACCTGCATTGCATCCGGCGATCTCAACGTGTTGCTTCTCGGCCGGCAGTGCAAAGGAGGGATACACACAGAAGTCCTCGTACAAGATGTTCCTATACGTTTCCTCGTAGACACCGGCTCTGCTGTCTCCATTCTGTCGAACGCCACGTATTCAAGGTTGAAACGCTTCCCTTTGCAGCCAACATCAGCGTCAGTCTACGATTTGTCTCGCCGCAGAATAATCACCTAGGGGTGTTTCACGGCGCCAGTCATCTTCCAGGATCGGCAGGCCGACATTCTCTTCTACGTCGTCAAGGACGGTACTGACATTCTCGGCATCGACGCTGTCGAAACGCTGCGTCTTGCTACAACGGTACGTCATTGCAATGCACCCATATTACGAAAGCGCCAGAAGGCCTTGGCCCTGAACTGTTTTGCCAGTTTTCTGCAAAACCCGTGACACCACCTCTGCAGCCAGTTGCATTCCCATCTGCACCATGGCAGAAGCTAGGCATCGATATTGTGGGCCTTTTTTCCGAAGTGCCGGCAGATTGCCGTTTTGCCATTACAGCCATCGATTACTACAGCAAGTGGCCTGAGGTTTGTTTCTCAGCGAAAGTGACAACTGCAACAGTCATCTCCTTTCTGCGAAGTATCTTCAGCAGGGAAGGATATCCAGACGAGATTGTGAGCGATCATGGTGCTCAGTTTACAGCCTTGGAGTTTGACAGTTTTCTCAAAGAACGTGGCATCGCTCATACGTATTCGGCAGTCTATCACCCGCAAGCTAACGGGCAGGTAGAGAGGTTTAATCGAGTACTCAAAGAGTACGTTCAAGTCTGCACACAAGAACATAGGCCTTTGAAGGAAGCTATCGCCGAATACCTTGGAGTCTACCGTTTCACACCGCATGCGACCACAGGAGTGAAGCCTTCCGTCCTTCTTCACAGCCGTCATCCCAGAACAAAACTTGATCTTGTAGGAGCGCTAGGTAAAGAGTTTTTTCAAGATCCGCAGGCAGCGATGAAGTCCATCCGCAGCAGAGTAGCACAAAGCAACAAGCAAGTAAGACTTACACTGACTGTCGGCGAGCTGCGAAGCACTCTCCATTAACAACAGGTCAACCGGTGAGAGTCAAGTTGCCTGGTCACGTGCCTAAGGGCGTTTTGAGCTACCATTCACCATTGTGGACCAATGTGGTCAAGATACCTACAAGCTCAATGATGGCCGCACATGGAATCGGAGTCGGCTGGTACCTTGCCCGCAACCAGTTACACCACCTACAGTTCCGAAAAGTTGTTCGCCTGAAACAGCAAAACCACTTGGCGAACCACAGCAGGAGAACCACGACCCACCTCAGCAGCCATCTGTTCAGACGCCAGCTGGAAGGGACGTTCCAGAACTGAGGCATTCGACGACACAAAGAAGACCACCAGTGTGGTTTAAAGACTATCAAAGACATTGAGTGTTTATTGTGTTTTTCCAGTATTAGTTACCAACTCTTTTTGAGGGGGGAATAATGTGGTATTGTATTCTGTAGTTCTGTTTGTATAAACTAGGTGGCGCTAGGCACGCGCCCTATCTGCTCAGCTGACTCATACATCTGTATATAGATTCATCATGAACTGTGAATAAAGGAGTTGGTCCAAGTACGTGGCGGGTGCTTGACGTGGTGGTGCTCCGGCGCAGTCGGGCCGGGCAGTTCCCCAACGGTAAGGGATACAACAGGTTTTTCCTGCGAAACTCGACTAGCCATATTTCTTCATGTCATTCACGCCAACCTTGATAATAACCTACAAACTGGTGCCATATTCCTAGACTTTACTAAGGCATTTGACAAAGTACCTCATCAACGTTTGCTTCTCAAACTCTCTAAGCTGAACCTAGATCCAAACATCATCGCGTGGATTAAAGAATTCCTCACGCATCGTTCTCAGTCTGTCTTTATTAATAATCAGCCCTCCCACCCGCTTCCAGTAACCTCCGTCGTCCCGCAGGGCTCCGTCCTCGATCCTTTGTTATTCCTTATTTACATTGACGACCTACCCCAGCACGTATCTTGTCATATCCGTTTGTTTGCTGATGACTGCGTTATTTATCGTTCAGTCACTAACCCTTCACACCAAGAATCCCTACAGGGAGACCTAAACCATGTACAAAATTGGTGTTTTCAGTAGCTGATGACACTCAGCCCTAACAAATGCAAGTATGTCTTTTCACCGCCGCCGAAATCCTTTTTTTTCCAGTACACAATTTCTAACTCCTTTGTTGACCTCGTCCACTATTACGTATGTATCACCATTTCTAATGATTTGTCCTGGCGTTTGCAGGTGGCTAACCTGATATCATCAACTAATAAAACACTTGGCTTCTTGAAACGTCACCTGCGGGATGCCGCTCAACATAAGACATAAGAACTGAACTGGAATTCGCATCGGCCGTCTGGAACCCTCGCCAAGCATATTTAACAAACGCCCTCGAAGCTGCGCAGAACAGAGCCACCAGATTAATTCATTCCTCGTACACATACGACGTTAGCATATCATCTCTAAGATTGCAATCAGGTCTGTCTAATCTTTCTGCTCGCCGTCGCACTGCCAGTCTCGTCTTAGTTCACAAGTTTTTTTATTCACCACTGAGACAAGAACCCTACATCTGCGCACCCCCGCCGCGCCGATCCCATCGCGTCAGTCACCCTCTTCAAGTTATGCGCCCACGTGCCCGTACTCCTATTTTCTCCAATTCATTTTTTTGCCGAGTAGCAGCTGTCGGGAACGGCCTTCCCCACGATATCGCTGCCATCACCTGCCCTGCAACATTCATGCCTGCTGTGAACGCCTGTACTTCGTAAACCCACCTCTTATATAACACGTGTTCTTTAAGGAAATTAAAGTTATGTGACGTGATGTGACGATGACGAGTGCCAAGAGGTTTTCGTTGTAGCACCTATGTGGCGCTTCCATCTGCTGACCGCCGCAAAGATGCCGCAAGAAATAGAGGTGTTTATAAGTGTAGTTTCGCAACTGCTAGGTTGGAAATGTGTAGCGGCATTGCTGGTCTTGCTCTCTTCTTCTTAAGCATTCTCTTGCAGCTTTTATATAGCGGCGCGCTTTCTCTCTCGGCTAGATTGTGCCAGATTGCCTTCCAGAATACATTTCTGCCCGCGACTCTATCGCTTGGACTTAAGTTGCTCCATTCACAGGAAGCATGAAAACGACTGCGTGAATGTGATTGCCTACGCAGTGAGTGATAAGCCAAGAACCTGGCTCCGCGCTTACGAAGCCAATGCAGCAAAGAGTCGACAAACATTTTAAACAGCCCTGATTTTTTCAGACACAGTTTCGGACAACCCTTAATGTCGAAGGAGGTGCGCTTTATTGCGATACTTGCTAGCCCGGATGTTTTCAAGTACAGATAATCGAGAGTTATAGCACAGCGCGACACGCGGTCCGCTATCACGATCTGCTTTCGTGCCCCGCTATGGGCATCGCGCAATCTGGTCCCGACGCGGCAGGTGTGCGGGCAGCTGGCTTGACACACGGTGCTAACTGGAGGCCTCAAGGTGACCTGCGCATGCGCAGTAGCGCCTCGTGTAAGCGGGGCGCACTATGCTGCAACTTTCTAATATTACCAAGAACCTCCCTGCCGCGGGGAACAGAAAATGACTGAAACGATTTCAGGGGACGAAAAAGAATGCAAAATATGTAACAAGTAAGCACGAAGCAATGAACAAGAAGCTAGTAAAATTGGTGATGCAACTCTCACGTCGTCAGGTGCTTTAAACGCCCAAATTCAGGCTCGCACAAATAAGCAGTAAGACCGAAAGTGAAAAAAGAGTAGCACTGCAGATATCAGCAGCAAAAAGAGAATAACTATGCAAGGGCACTATAACAATGCCTAGGTCATCATCTTCTTCGCAACTACCAACATTCGTACGCATTAACTCGTAATCATCATCATCTTCTCAATGTGCGTGCGCACGAGCGTGATTTACCTGCCGGCGAAGAAGCGGAAGAACGTCTCTTAGCTCCGCCATGGAAGGCAGCCCTCAAGACAAGAGCGTCCCGAAGAGCCCTAAGAAGTCCGGACATTCTAAATCAGGCGGGAAGACTCCCCGATCCCCTAAAGCCTCCAGGAAGCAAGTTGAGTCTCCCAACCAACAGAGCCAGAGAGGAAAAAGCGGCGCTGGCAAGCTGACAGAGAGGTCGAGCTCACCGAAGCTTCAAGATGGCGACCCCAACCGGCCTATTCAAGGAACGCCCACTCAAGCAATGGCTCCGAGTTCAGACCATATTCCCGGTACCACCGGCAGGCAAGACAAGGAGCC
This sequence comes from Amblyomma mixtum, assembly GCF_055824585.1. Taxonomy (NCBI): domain Eukaryota; kingdom Metazoa; phylum Arthropoda; class Arachnida; order Ixodida; family Ixodidae; genus Amblyomma; species Amblyomma mixtum. The sequence continues at coordinate 23,032,320 of NC_143012.1, forward strand.
AGCATACCAGCAAGCACCGGGTCAACTGGACGGCATGCCTTCAAGCCAGCGGCAGCTGCCTCATGGTCAAGAACCGGAAGCCACGAAAGCGCCAGCCCAAAACGATAGCAAAACCCTTCTCCCGACATCAAGTGATAGCGTGGCTACCGGTCTAAGCGACGTGCCAAGCAGCGAAGGTAAGGCGCTGGGCTCTTTAGTTCCAGCGAGTGACCCAGCTCGCGTTTCCTCGGAGCAAGGACAACCGTCTGGCGTTCCCACATCGAAAACTGTCAGCAAAGCGACACTCTCTGTGGATAGCGAAGACCCGGCGCTGCAAAACGCCCTCGGCGAAATGCCGTCTCCCATCACTCTGGATACTGTTAATGCCATAGGCAATCAAGGCAAAGAGTCAGTGTCCCCGATTTCAGTGAATAAGCCCGGCTTGTCTTCCCGCCTGGACCAGCTGCCTAGTGGGCAAAGGATGGAGGTTAAGGTCTTAGACGACGTTCTTCCAAGCCAGGAAGAATTCTCCGGTGGTCAGAAGAAGGAAGGTACGAATGTGCCAGCTCCTAGTGGCAAGCCAACTCTCATTACAACATCCGAAGCTGCATTGGCTACTGGTACCACAACCCCCAACATTCTTGGGACCAGCCAGCCGGAGTCAGGCCGTACCATCGGTGCTCGGCTGCAAACCAACATGCCCATTGTTGGCAAGGCTACCCCAACTTTAGAAGGCAAGAAAAATGAGAGAAGAAGCCCGGCTAGAATGCCTGACCAAAATTTGCGTCGAATGACTCCAGAACCAAGATCTAAATCTCCAACGGCGCTTTCACCGGGCATGGACATTGGCAGCCCGAGTCCGGTGAGTCGATTGTTTTCATGATGTTAGCTGACTCGAGCTTTGCGAAGACTCCCTCAAGGCATGGCCCATGCTTTCACTCAGTAGCTACGACGACGTAATATTTATTTTAGATAGGATGAAAACGGTGCAGTGGGGGATGATAAACACCGGGGGCGTCTCATGCGCCGATGAAAAACTACAGGTCGACAAGTTTTCTTTAATCCATTAGCTTGATACTATCATTTGCTTACTATTTCATTACAGGTGCTAGCTAAACCGGCTTTAAAACTAAAAAAAAATTGTCCAGAAAAACAGGAGCAGGAACCCATGGAAAGAACCACGCAGACGCTCACTATGCCGACTATTCTTTCAAAAGCCACAACAATATACTAGATGTTCCAGCTAAAAGTAACCATGCGTTTAATAAATGCAGAGGATCCTATCCCGGTGTAATCCACTCACTGCTCAAAAGGGTCGCCTGGCCTAGGTCTGCAGAATAGTGTTTGTTCTCAAAAGTAAACTAATCGGCAAACACTAACAAGCTAACTTTTTAAATTTTGGCGTCAGGAGTAAGAGGTGCTTTAAGAATTTGCTAACAGTTCTGAAGAGCGGCTGCATGCATCAATGTATCATTTACGTAGCTTTATTTGCTGCCCTGAAAACAAGTCTACCACGTGGCAGCTGCTGGCAGATATCGCTCGCCCGGAGAAGATCTTGTTTCTTTGAGACGCTTCTTAAGACGAAGAAGCAGCACCTCTGTCATAAGAAAGCTTTTGTGTTTTGCTAACTTTCTTTTAACGCCGGTGAAAATAATACTTTGCTTAACTGGTACCTTGGTCCAAAGGTTTTGGCGGCTGTATTAGTGCGGTAGCACTTGTTGTGGGTTCGACTGTCTGTCTGAAGCCGGTTTTGTGGCCGGCTACTCGCCTTTCCACCGGGTGGTGGGCAACCTTGCCATCGTGTCAGGCGGCAGCCTATTTAATCGTGAAAGGCTGTTCGTGAAGGGCAACCTGAGTCGCAAACCAAAACACGCAACCAAAGTCCCACCAACTAGCCACACCTGCCATAGCACCTGCCTTGTGACACTGCGCCACTGCTCACCTACCCACCGGGTGGTTTACTCGCCATTGTGTAGCCGGCGGCAACCAGGCGAGAACTTGCGCCACTATTAGGCAGCGCAGCCCCTGAATGCCCCGACCTAAGTTGAATGAGCAGCAGCGGTTAGGAAGAGAACGTGATTCGAGTGATGCTTAGCTCCTTTGGTGTGGTAATCAGGTGGGAACATCGCACCACCTGGTAGGTCCTCGCTCCAACCGACCATTTTCATCATGCTAGCGCACATATCCGCATGCAGCCTTATGCACGCTCATCAAAGTTGTCGACGGAAAATCAGCGACGAGCTGCGCCGGCGCTGCTGCGCATCGCGCTTGTATGGGAGGTCAGTCGATCCCAATGCAGGGGACCCAACGAGCCGATGGCACAGGGCAGTAGCGCGGCAGTCGACGTTATGCAAAAACTTGAGCTCGAGACGCAAGCCATCAGAAGCATGCAGAAGCTATAGCCGCTGTTTGTATGAACAGGTATCGCTGCCAACTCTTCGGTTAACACCTTCTCAGATTAAATAAAGCGTGCAAAGGAAGATCGAGATGCCAATCAGAAAGCCGAGGCTCACCGGAACTTCGATGTTCGTCAAATGTTTTAGGGGAATCCCCCCAGGTGGAGTAGATCTGTAATAAGTGAACAATTACTCACTGACATCCACCCGAGCGCAGCCAAACGGCTAGAAATGAAAGCTATATAGCTTTCTTAGAAACATCGTAGTTCAAGAAAAAAAAAACTATGAAAAACTACAAAGTTTCTGAGAAAGCTGTATAGCCTTCCCTTGTAGCTGCGCTGGGGTTGATGTATATGAGTAATTACTCTCTTATTACGACTTCGAAGTTCGCGGTCGAGACGCGTAGCAAGAAAATGAGGTGCACGAAGACCCCATCCAGTTTGCCGACTCCGAGAGGTATTTAAATACAATAGGTTAAGCATTTGACGCAGCTAGTAAGCGCTCACATTCGCAGCGTGAGAGCATGAGTGTCGAAATTTTTGTAGTGCGCTAGTACTTAATGTTTTTTGGACACCACTTTAATAAGCTGGGAAGAACTTCATAGTGACTTGACGCGCATTTCCTTCTCTCTGTCTTTATGCCAGTGGACCGCAACCAATAGGCGAAGTTTTTCAGTCATGGTTGGTGTCACGGCTGTCATCGTTACGCTGGCTTTAGTAGCCCTGACATCATTTCTGCTGACTCGAGGCGGGCCCGAGAAAGGGCAGCAGAGCGCCTGCACGACGTTAGCTTGCGAAGAATACTCCAAGCGTCTCCTCAATTCCATCAACACCTCTGTCAATCCCTGCGACAGCTTCACGCACTACGTCTGCGACGGCTGGCGCAGGGACCACGAGTTGAGCGTCAACGAGGACACGATGAGAGCAGCGCTGGACCGCCTGTACCACAAAATTGCAGGCCTGCAAGTTCCCGACAGCGATCAAAGCGCCTTGGGGCGCGCTGCGGTTTTCTACCGAAGCTGCGAATGCATCGGACGGGGAAAGTGCGACCAACTGGTCGACGTCCTGACGGCGCTTACAGAAGCCGGCATAGAGTGGCCCCGGCATGCGCGCAAACCTGACGTTCTTCGTACCATACTTTTCTCTTCACTTCGGCTCCGCTGGGGCGGGGTCTTCAGCTTCGAAATAACGTCTTCAGGACACGAGAAACATCTAATGATTCGAATAGCTGACGAGCTCCACCTGCTGAAAAAGAAAATGCACGAGCAGCTTGTTTTCTCCGTAGAGTTGCGGAAACGATACTTTGAAGCTTTGAGGGACCAGTTCAGGGATACGGTGAACGACAATGGCGAGGACCTTGTCTCCTTTGTGGAGACACTTCACGTAGAGCGTGATATATCCGAAAACCTGTGGGTAAGCGTGCACTCGACGAACACGCAAAGATTGGGAGACGATTTGTTGTACGGTTCCGTGGCTAACTTGACACAAGAACGCTGGAAGGACACCCTGCGAGACTGCGGTGTACCAGTGGACCGTAACGACACTCTGGTCTTCAGCTCGGACGCCTATATGTTCGTCTTCCACTTCATGATGCTCTGGTACCAGAACTCGGAGAAGGACATGCACCTCTTCGTCTCCTGGTGCACCGTACAGGTGGCGGCATTGTTCGCCAATCAGCAGCTACTGGTCAACTTCCACGGTAGCCAGGCGAAGGCGCAGCTGAGACACAAGATATCGTGCTTCAGCAAGACATTCCTTATCACCGGGAACGACGTACTTTACGGGTACGTTGAAAAATACCTCTCATGTCAGTATTAATTCCTTGGAAACTTAACAGCAAAAAAGGAAGCCTACAGCGATGTTCGCCCAAAGAGGCATGAATTTGAGTGTGAGCTGACACCACGTGGATATGATAAAAGTGTACGTATATCCTTGAAATACGACTGGAAGTCTTCGATCTTAAGGTGAACGTTGGTTAATTATTTAGTTTGCTGTTTTGCTTTTTTCTCCATGGAAGCGAAATTTTGGCATGTTTGACATTGAAATCATGTAGCACGCTACTAGCTGCGATTTTTACCTCTAAAGTTGTCACCACTCCAGTAAATTTTTACCTCTAAAGTCGTCACCACTCCAGTAAATGAGCGAACAGAGTGGCGCGTTTGGCGGTTTCACGTAGTCTGGCTTCGGCATAGCGGCACTTGCAAATTGACTAGAGCAGGCTTCTTAACAGTGAAGCTTAAACGCACGGTAGCGCATGTTTAGCGAAAGTTTCAGAAGAGAGAAATGTATACCCCTAAATGTGTTCCGTGGCGGTTAAAAAGGGTCAATCCTAAGCTGTGGAGTGTACTCTGGAGAAACGGGCAGTTCAACGGTTATATCAGACTGGTTTGAACAGGTCCGGCCGCGTACTCCGCGGCTCTAGCCGTTGCGAAGGTTTCGTCTGGAGGACACAACAGCTACCCTACAGCAGGTGACACTGTGAAATCTGCGCCAGCAGAGGAGACGAAAAAGGGAAAAGAAACTCGAAACTAAATTTTGCATTAGTCCCGTCCCGCGGAAACTGAAAAAAAAAGTTCTGGAGAAACGCATTCTTACAAACGCTATCTCAGGCACACAAGGACATAAAATCTCCCATCCTTTCCTTTCTAAAGCCCTGCGCTTCGTTAGCAAACACACACAAAAAAAAAGACCAGTAAGTTTTATTGTGTGTACGTCTTTAAAGGGCAACTGAAGCGGTTTTAGAATTCGATGAGTTTAAGGTTGCCGAATGTGCGAAATGTGCTGGTAAAGCCTGCGAAATAGTTTTGCTCTAGCATTTGAAATGCTGGCGTAATCGCCGAATAAAGTCGTCGTCGGCGTTCAGGCTTCTCTGCAGTGCACAGCGACGGGCAGAGTCCCCGATAATGACGTCACGTATGACAGCACTACGTTTCCAGCGAAGAAACGGTTATTCCATGGAAGAAAACCGACGCCATCGAAGGTGAAGCTCACCATGCATTGTTTGGCGCCATCTGACGACGCATAGCAGCATGCAGACGTAAGCAGCGGACATGGAAATTTCGGCAACAATGACGTCACTGCCGAGTTTCCTCGCACTCCTTCAACGTAGTGAGGAGAAGCCTAAACATCGTCGTGGTTTTAATTGACGATTATGTCCCAATTTTAAATGCTAATGCAAAAATACTTTGCATGGTTTGTCTAGAAGCTTGATAGATTCGAATTCTTGAATAAGCTCGAATTCTCAAAAAACCGTTTCAGCTTCCCTTTAAGTCTCTCGTTGTTTGGTCGCTAATTGAAATACATCGCACTTTCCAGGTACAGCAGCGACTTCCTTCCCGAATCTCTGCGCCCTGAGGCGGAAGAGATTGTCGTGGACGTTCGGCAAGCATTTTATCGTCGCGTCCTTAGCTGGGAGCACTACAGGGAGAACGTCACCGTCGTCCACGACTGGAACTCGACCGACGTCGCGATGATGTACTTCCACGATCCGATTGCGCCGAACTCAAGTGACTCAGCTCGGTCGATACTGCGAAGTATGTGAACATCGCACGTAACTACTCATCTTAAGTGCATATCTTATGGCAACAGCTGTATGAGAGGCTTTCTTCCGCGGTGAGCTCCGATAATACCGACGATGATGTTGTATTGTGTCATCCAGGAGCACACATGTAATCACAGACACAGGTGGTGGGCTGTTGCGCAGTTATCCTCTGCACTTGTGGTGAGCTAAAAGTGAGAGATTTTTTATTTCAATCTGTAATTAAAACAAATTAATTTTTGGCGCCAGTATTTCCTCAGATCTCTCCGCCGCAGTTCACAACAGATTCGCATACCCAATGCAGTCCTCGCCTGGCTAACAATCGAAGTTCAAAATCCCCAAGATAGTGAGGTCCACCTGTGTCCTTGGGCGCGTGCAGTTTATACGAGACCTCGTACTTAGACTACACTGCATGCATAGCAGCGTAAGTGCGAGTACAGATTGTGCTTATTATTTAGGTGAGCTCTGAAGAATAGTAGAGTAAATAAAGGGTAGTATTCGTCAGGAAGATATTTTTGATAAAAAGACGAGCTTTTAAAGAAGCTCCCCCATCATAAGCACAAACGAAGGAGCCTGGATTAAGTCCAGATTTCTTGGACATCTTGCGAGGCAACTGTGGAATATTGTAAAATACTGCTGTGAACACATTGACGGGAATGGCCTAACCTTCGGACACGTAGTAAAATCTCGCTTTTAAAGTTGTCCTGTACTCGCACCGAGTCGTTAAGACTGCCAAATAATACTAATGGAGTACGTGAGGCAACTATGGGACATTGCACAATACTATTATGAACATATTGATATGAATGGTTAATTTTCAAATCCATAGCAAAATATTCCTTTTAAAGTGTGGCATCCGCTCGCACTCAGTAGAAAACCAATGGTGTTCATTTTTACAAGAAACAGCGAAAAACTTCCAGCGCATCGAGAAAGGATTTGCGGATTTCTTGATTGTTATGGTGACATTTTACGCTGTGCAAAAAAAAAATTCCATTCATACGCAGGTTCCAGTCGAAAAAAACGTTCGCTCATAACCACAGCGGTGGCTGCTGACCGGAAAGACACGAGTTCGATCTCGGCTGCGGTGGTAGAATTTCGATAGAGGGGAAATTTTAGAGGCTTGTGTACTCAGCGATGTCTGTGCACGTTACAGAACCCCAAGTGGTACATATTTCCGGAGCCCTTCAAAGCTACGGCGTTTCTCGTAGCCTGAATAGATTTGGGACGTGAAACCAACAAAACGAACTAACATAACCTATACTTCCTGGTGTCTTCAGTGCCGAGTTCCACCGAGTGGGGTAATCAAGGCCTGGGGCGAATTAGCCTTGCACATTGTAGAGCGTCATATTTTGTTACCCCTTACCCTGACTTTACGGCACTGTTGTCAGCGTAAACACCGCGTGCACAGAGCACCAGCCACGCTGATTGTCGAGCGCACAGGAATGGGAGACACGACGTCACTACAAAGCGACTTGGCAACGAGAAGAAAAAAAGAATTGACGCTCCGTCAGCAAAATAAATGCCTGAAGGTCGTGTTTTCCGCTTTGATCCTTTGCTTTACACAGAGCCTAACCCCGAATATTCGTGCCGCAGACTAGTAACCATTCCGTGAAGGTCTTATTTATTTCTTTATCTGTGTATTTATTTACCTCTTGCTTTCCTGCCTGTAGACACTGCGGCAAAGTGGGGCTGGTTTAAAATAATACACAAAATACACAGCGAGTTAACGGTGGCGCGGAAAAATTTCGGCCTTCAGGTTTCCGGAGTAGAAGATTGCAGTGATTGAGGCAGGAATGTGTATTGTGTCGGCGCATGTTCTGTGCACGAGAGTTGAATATAGAAACTGGTTGCGTAAAATGAGAAGCAAGCTTTGAAACGATAATCATGTCATGATGAAGTTACTGAAATTTGGCAAGAAGTTTACCATCGAATGGAGAATTATATGGGCAGTTTTCTTTTAAAAAAAAAAAACGGAAACAGGAGCGGATCTCGAAAAACGAAACGCCGACGCCTAAGATCGTGAGAGCACCCGAGTAGTGACCTGAAAATTTCACAATGCGGGGAGCTAGCTGCCAGTGATTACCTAGCTGGAACGAAGACTCGTTCAAGCCAGTGTTGCCAACCACGTATCTGCAGCTCCGTGCGACGTAGCGGTAGTAGTTGGAAAAAATGTATAGGTCTATTTAAAACGCAAATCTTCCTGCAGCAGTCTACAAAATATAGTTTATCATTAGGTATTCACCTTCGGAAATGCACCGTAACCAGAAAATTAGAATATCTTTGCGCAGCACAAACCATAGAAGAAGCCGATACAGGTGCCACCCTTTATCCTCAAGATCTTTAAACCCGGAATATTTAAAAGTGAAGATATATGATTCAGAATTCTTGGTTTCTATCTCTTGACTTCGTTCAGTTCTTTCATCTCAGAGTGTCAAGTGAGCCCTGTAATATGCAGCTCAGTGAGCAAACCTTCTGTGCATATGAGCCCAGTAGTACACACGGTCACGCATGCAGCTGTTATGCCGACTTTTTAGTAGTAAGATTCCAAAATTTCATCGTTCAGCAGTGCTTAAAAGATCCCATAATGATTCTGTTTGAATCGTGAAACGCGCTGTTTCTTGTAGTTGAATAACAAATCGCGGGCTCGTTGGTTCATCACAAGGCAGAACAGCGCAAGCTACACACGGACAAGAAAGTAGACGAGACACACAAAGCGCTGTGTGTGTCTCGTCTGTGTGCGTCTCGTCTACTTTCTTGTCCGTGTGTAGCCTGCGCTGTTTTGCCTTGTAGTTGACGCAATAGTGAGTCGAATCGGCAAATCCCGAATCACCACATCAGGTATGAAGACATCGCAGGGCAAGGCACCGGAACCTAGACAACTTGGGTTCTTTAACGTGCGCTGAAAAGGTCCAGCCTGCTGTCTTTATCTGCATCTCGCCTCCATCGAAGAGCTATCTCCGCCACCGCAATTTAATCATATCACCTAAGGGATAGAGATTCAAAGCCCTAGCCTCTAAGCCGTCGAGAAGGGTTGCCAGTCAAGTTCACGCGCGAAGTCTTAAGCTTCAATGGCCCGCCAACTGGCCTGACCGGTATTTACCCATCTTAGCTCGTAACATTTAAGCTTGGCGCCAACTTACGTACAGCTTTCCCTGTTGTTGCGACGCAGGTTCCGTGAAGAAAGACCACCCTACCGAGCCCACTTTCGAGAGCGACTCACTGGTGGCAAACTGGCGCTTGGTTGTTGAGAACCTGCTCAATAACACGGCGTCTTTCCGCCTCTCAAAGACCATCGAGAACCGGGACCAGTACCTGTTCCGTCTGAGCGGAGCTGGTTCCCCCGACATGGTCTTGCTGCCGTATGTGTTCACCTTCCCGTATTTCAACGAGAAGGTCACACGAGCCTCCAACTACGCTGGAGTGGGCACTCTGGTGGCAGAGGCCCTGAGCGGGCTTTTTGTCGACGCCTACTACACGTCGACAGGCGGCAGCAAAGTTGTGGACGCGTTCATCACCTGCATGGAGGACAGCGTGCCCAACAAGGCGAGTGCTAGAATGCGAAACTGTACACAGAAGCCTATAGGGCTTATTTATTTAAACCGATCATAAAATGACCTTCCTCTATTGCAGACGTTTATTTTGTTTTAACGCTGAAATCACCGCAGCTCGAATGCATCCACACGCAGACCTTAACCTGAATAAATGTACCAAGTCCAAGCTCACCGTACAAAGAATAAGGATCATTCGCTAATGCGTTCAAGAGCGACCACAGAATCTGGCGATGTCTCGCACTCATTGCTTGTATGACTGTGTGCGTAGTATATCCTGCAATCCAGATTTGGCTATGAAGGATAGCAAGATGAAAAAGATAAAGAACGAGGGCAAGTTGACTAATAAGAAAATAGCCTCGATACAATATATGCGCTTCTGTGGACAAGACTGAGTACGTGTCTCGGCAGGAGTTGCGCCCAGTGTTTAGCATGTGATCTAGGATTTCTTCGTCAGTGGGAGCTGCATGCACCACTTCTGCCCGTGGAATCAGCTTCGACGTAATCGCCCTCTATGTCGCAGCCGAAAACTCTAGCGTTCACGCATTTCATAATGAAATTTCTACCAGGGCCTAATTCAATAGAAGCGGATCTGACACTTTCGCTAACTTGTTTCGGTGATCCAGTGAAGCAAAAATTAAGTATTTTTGCCTTTGCTTAAGTTGTTCAAGATTCTACATACTGCACGCGGACAGCTTTTGTAGTTTTATGTTTTATTTATTTATTCATACTGCCAACAAACGCAAAAACAGGAGTTGCAGTTTTGTCATCATCATTATCCTCCTGAATACACCCACTGCAGGGGCAAAGGTCGCATCCACATCTCTCCAATTAACCCTGTCCGGTGCCATATACGGCCGTCCTAGCACCGCGAACTTCTTATCTCATCCGCTCACCGAACATTCTGCCGCCACCTGCTGCGTCCTCTTGGAATCCAGTCCGTTACCCTTAAGGACCAGAGGTTATCTTGCCTTCGCATTACATGCCCTGCCCAGGCCCATTTTTTCCTCTAGATTTCGACCAGGATGTCATTAACCCGTGTTTGCCCCCTGACCCACTCTGCCCTCTTCCTGTCTCTTAACGTCACACCTATCATATTCGGTTTGGTTTAAGGGGGTAAAACGTCCCAAAGCGACTCAGGCTATGAGGGACGCCGTAGTGAAGGGATACGGAAAATTCACCCACCTCGGGTTTCTAACGCGCACTGACACCGCGCAGTACACGGGCCTCTAGAATTTCGCCTCCATCGAAATCCTGCCACCACGGAAGGGATCGAACCCACATATTTCGAATCAGCAGCCGAGCGCCATAACCACTATTCCACGGCGGCGACAAATCTATCATATTCCTCTTCATAGCTCGTTGCGTTGTTCTTAAGTTGAACCCTTTTTTTGTTACCCTCCACTCCATTGTCCTGCCCCATAGGTGAGTACCAGTGACACACAGCTGTCATACAGGGTCCCAGCTAACTTGGACCAAGATTTCCAAAAAACCTAAGCGTTCTTCAGAACTGAAACCACATGGATCTGGCTGGGGTTTATTTCTTTCTGAAAGCCGCCGCTGAGTGGTTACGGCACTCGGCTGCTGACCCGAAAGACGCGGGTTCGATCCCGGCTGCGGCGGCTGAATTTCGATGAAGACGAAATTCTAGAGGCCCGTGTGCTGTGCGATGTCAGTGCACGTTAAAGAACCCCAGGTGGTCGAAATTTCCGGAGCCCTTCACTACGGCGTCTCTCATAGCCTCAGTCGCTTTGGGACATTAAACCCCAACAAATCAAATTATTTCAAGTTACTGCACCATATTTTCGCTTGTCCTATCTGAATAACTAGTCGAGATAAGCGAATTAACATTTTAAATATAGCTTGAAACGTTCAAGCATCAATAGGAATGGTGTGGAGCTCCACAAATATTATCCAACTCAGGCACTTCCAACGAGATAGACTTAGCGAGGCCGTTTTTATTCGGGAAAACGAAAGCGCGCAGAGTTTAAAAAAATACCACCGGAGCGCGCCCGGATACGCCGCGATTACATCGCTCTCATCCGTGCTTTGTAAAAAACGTCACTCGCTTCGAGCCTTTCGTGCTGCCCAAGACAGAGCTTCGCGTTGAGCTTGGTTCCAAGATGAGCGCCAGTAGGCTCGGGCGGCAGTTGAAAGAAAGCGCGGCTCCCGTTTTTCAGCGTAATTCACACGACGTTATCAAGCTTGTTATATGCGTCTTTGCTTGTTGGGATCTTGCTCCCAAGTTCGAACTCATGAGATTGTCATCGTTCCTTCACATGCATTCTGCTAACGTGAGAGAGCAATTGTCGCCGCAGAACGGGACCCGCACTTTCTTTCAACTGCCGACCGTATACTCACTGCCGCTTATCTTGCAACCAAGCATAACGCGAAGCTCTCTCTTGGCCAGCACGAAAGGCGGGAAACGAGTGATGCTTTTTTACAAAGCATGGATCAAAGCGCTGTAGTCACGGCGCATCCGGGCGCACGGAGCGCGCTGTCACGAGCTATTTTTAATCTCCGCAGGCTTTAGTTTTTTCACGATTAAAAACGGCCACGCTAAGTCTATCTCATTGAAAGTGTATGGTTTGGACAATATTTGTGGAGCTCCACAAATTTCCCATTCACACCCGAACGTTTCAAACTATATTTAAAATGTTAATTTATTGATCTCGACTAAATATTCAAATAGGACGAGGGAAAAAATGACGCTGTAACTTTAGATAAACCCTAACAACATTCACACGATTTCGGTTTTGAAGTTTGATATGGGCCGTTCGTTGCGTTAAGAAGGCTTGAGTGTAGCGCCATATGCGTCGCACAGCCCGTGGTGTTCATGGCGCGAAGGATACGGTCGTGGCTAATATTCTCGAAGGCTTTTTGAATGTTCAAGGCGAGAATTGCGCGTGTACTGGCAGTGTGACTCCTGGCATAGAATAAGGTTTCCCGCAGGGGTAGGAGTCCGTTTTGTGCACAGTTTGGGACGAATGCCGAATTGGTAGTTAACTGGTGTACCATTAATGAGGAGTTTCAAATTCTCTTTGAGGCTTCAACCGTTTGTATTGCCACTGCAGCTCACTCGGAGGAACTACGGTCGCCACATGGAGCCAGTGTCTCTGAGGGCGGCGCTGGACGCGTATCGGGCGAACAGCGAAGCACTGCGACGGGACCTGCCTGTGGTGGGCTTGGAGTCGCTGTCCTCCGAGCAGCTTTTCTTTGTGGCGGCGTGCTTTACGAGGTGCGCGGGAAGAGAGGATTCCGGGCCTGTTTCCCAGGTGGAGTGCGACGACACCTTCAAGCACGTGCCCGAGTTCGCCACCATGTTTCGGTGCAAGCCCGGTGCACCTATGAACCCGGACCAGAGGTGCAAGCTGCTCTGACTGTCGGATCGGCAATCAAGGAAGGGCCAGCTTCAGGAACAATTCCTCCTGAAGGGTTAAGTTTGGCGGGCAACTCAGAACTGAGTATTTTTCTTTGTGTGTGCATTCAGCTCGCGTGTTATTTAGCGAAGAAAACGTCTGACATCTTCATATCTATTGTTTTTTCGGTGCTGAGCATTATAGTCAGTGTAATTGCTGCGGGACCATGTCTGAAAGACTTGCCCTAGGTATTATACAGAAGTGCTAGCAGCGAAGGCATACGGAATACAGATGCGCGGAAAATATTTATGTCGGCGCTGCAACGGAACCCATTTGGCACATTTGCATGCAGGTGGAAAGGTGCACGCTTGGTGCAACCGCTGGGATCTCAGCACCTGTCGACTGAGACGAAGAGCGTAGCTTGCATTGTGTAATGCAAGCTGTCTCCTTCATGACGTAGCATCCGAAGGATTGCTGAGGGACTAGATTCCAACTGAAGGCAAGCGTTGTAGGGGTGGCAGAAAGTAAGATCAGCGGATCAGATCACGAAGTTTGCGGAGATACGGTAGGGCCGAGTAGGAGGGGAGTTTGCAGAAGTGACAAGAGCAGTGATAAAGGTGCGAAAACTCGGAAATTCAGATTTTACCTAGAGATAACTCAGGTTCCACAAAAAGTATTAAGAAAATGCTTACTGGATTATATTCGTGAAGCGGCGTCCTTTAACACCCTAGGCATACCGTAACATTATTGAGAGCCCCTTCCCACTAAACACGGAACGTCTTATAAACGTCCTGAAACAGCTCGAAATGGCTTCACATGTCTTGCGCTAGAATGGAATGTCTCATATACGTCGACGGCAAGATGTCTTTTAGAAACTTCTTTAAGACGTCCGTTTAAGACGTCCGCGGTTCCCCCAGAGCCAGCTTAATCCCAGCTTTGCAGCTGAATCTTCCTTCTCGAACGAAAAGCTGTCGCGTTTACTGGCACGGCCATGTCAGCTCCGACAGAAAGGAATAAAACAGGCAGCGTAGCCACCTGCCGTCGTTTTGAAGGGCAACCACCTCTAGAGACTTTCCTCTAGATATACTCAGCAACTTGTCGCAAGGCACAGTGTATATTTTTGCAACAAAATTCAAATTTGCATCTTCGCCACAATATTCCGGGAGCGAGTTCGAAGCAAGTATTAAGACGAAATAATTCGTTTTATAGTTTCTTTACATTAAACACTCAGTAAAATGTTTCCAATGTGTGATTACGTCCACGTTGTTTACGTGAGCGCGTCGCTCGAACGATAAACAGCGCATGCCTGTGGTTCGCCACTAATAGTGAACACCACATTCCCACAGCAAGTTTCTGTAAAGCCTATATTCTCGCAAAACTCAAATGCAAGAATATCGTAATAACCGAAATAATGAGGTGAGCAGTACGCCTAGCCCCGCGCAGCAAAGTTCAGCTGCCTCGCGGGCAAGTCATCGGGTGATGTTCCAACGGGTGAAGCACTCGTGCCTCGTACCTTCCAAGGGTTTTCAGTGGATAGTGTGCCGGGGTCCTGGAGATTGCTTTTTGTTTGCACGCTGAAAACTTTTGTCCTGGCAGTATAAGACTACTTCGGCAAGGGTTTCGTATCAAAACAACTAAATCATGCGCCTAATAATCGACAACGGAGAATGTCGATCGAGTGCGCAGTTTCGTTTCTCAGTGTATATAGAACGTTCGACATTTTCAGCATGCTATAAAAAGAAAGATCACTTCTATTACGATGTGATCGTTGACTTCTGAAACTCAATTCTCGCTCAGTTGCGCTTAGTCGTTGTCAATCATCTGCTCCATAGAGTACAAGGGATAAACGAGCATTTCTCCTTTAGTCAAGTTCGCTTGCCGAAGTAGCTGTCAAGCTGGCAGATATTTTTGAAGCCGCAACGCGACGCGTCCCAAATGCAGCGTGGGAGCTATGCACTCACGGAGAAGAGCTAGGGCATGGAGTTTCTTTTCCCCCATGAGAGGCAGTGCGGCGGAGAGAGGGAAAGGTGAAATTATGAAGCCAATGTAGTTTCTATTTTATTGCGAAAGCAATACTACTTGCACTTCGCGGGGTGACCACCATCGTGCCGCGGCGGTGACCATCATTGACCTTCATTTGACCTTGAGCTGTTGAACGCTAAACAGACTTGTCTACATTGCTTATCGTTAAATGGAGGGCACCAGGGGACACCTTCATTTGACCTTGATTGCATTAGATTGGATTACATTAGATTGAATTGGATTGGATTGGATTTGAGCGGAATGAATTGGATTGGATTGCATTGGAATGGATTGGATGGGATTGGATTGGTTTTGATTGGATTATATTGGATTACATCTGACTAGATTGTATTAGAATGGATTACATTGGATTATATTGGACTGGATTGGATTAGATTTGATTAGATTGCACTGGATTTGACTGGACTGGATTGGAGTGGATTCAATTTGTATTGTATTGTATTGAATTAGATTGGATTGGATTAGATTACATTACAGTAGATTACATTGGATTGGATAGGAGTGGATTGGATTGTATTGAATTGGATTGGAGTGGATTGGGTTAGAGTGGATTGAATTGGATTGGATTGCATTGGAATGAATTGGATTGGATGGGATTGTATTGGTTTGGGTTGTAGAACCGATGCATCACCACAAGTCTAACCACGAGCACCACCACCAGCTACACTACCAGCTGTACCATGGAGTAGGTACGGATATTGCTTTCGCAATTACCAGGCTTAACCAAGCTAAGCCACAGCGAATTTTTTCTGCGAGAGATGGCGCTCCGCGTCACTCGAAGGTAGCGGGGCCTGGCGGTGCTTTCGGAGCCTATTAAGAGTACAGCAACCGTCAAGAAGGTACAGCCGACAGTGCACTTTCTATAAATATCGCTAGTGATTGACAAATAAAAATTAGCGTCGTTTATTTTATTTATTTATTCAAAAATACCCTTAAAGGCCATCTTTCGAGCGTACTACATAAGGGGGGGGGGGGCAATAGAAAGGGAACTTACAATGTGACATGAAAAAAGCACACTATAAAACACAAATTATTATACGGAGTCATGCAAATAAATTTCTAATGCGAACAAGAAATGTACGGGGTGCAAACAACAACCACGGCCGCTCAATGGAGGCGCACTTTCCATTGAGCGGCCGTGCAACAACAGATGAATTACAAAATCTAAATACATAGAGTAACATGCGCATCATAACATATGGGGCGGCAGAGCATTGCAGTACTAAAACTGTTGATGTCTTTAGATGGTATCCAAAGCGGAGATCAGTTTTTGTAATTTAGATGTGTTAAATTCGGTAGCGATATTGGATGGTAAGCTGTTCCATTCGATGATCGTGCGTGGTATCAATGATTTTGCAAAAAGGGATGTGCGGCATGGAGTGCGCTTCACTTTAAAAGGATAAACACGGCATGGAAAATTGGCTGCAGGTTCCTGAAAGAAATCTTCATGCAGCGATGGGTGATGATAAAGTATGAAAAAGTGAAACACGGGCAAGTTTACGGCGGAAAGCAAGTTCTTTTAATTGAGCGCGTGCTTTTAAAGCTGTGACACTGGTATTTCGTGAATAGTCTGAATAAATGAAACGTACCGCACGGTTTTGCAAGGCTTCTATATTATTTATGACGTAAGTTTGGTCGGTGTCCCAGATGGCAGATGCGTATTCTATTTTAGGGCGGATTACTAATGTAATTGTCGATGTCATTAATAGCTGCCTGTGTTATTTTCTTTGGTTTTTTTATTTCCTCTGTGGCGCGTTTAGTTTTTTTTTTTTGGGGGGGGGAGGGGGGGCGCAGTTCATTGCACCTCCTGAAACAGTTTAGGCCGCTACACTGGACCTTTCTTTTTCCAGACACTTCTTTTCCTGGCATGTACGATAGCCTACGTTGCCTATTATAGAGCGAGCCACGGATATTTTGGCGGTCACCGCTGTGTCCCAATTTCGTCAAGCATATGTTTCACGTTTCTGACTAAAACCGATGTTATTGCCGTTACTCTTGCGAGGCAAGGTAATCATCAACCCCGGCCGTGGCAGCCGCTTCTCAGTGGATGTGGAATTTCAAACACGCCCGTATGTAGTGCGACGTCAGATCCCGTTAGTGAACGCCAGGTGGCCTAAACTACCCGCAGCATACCACTACGGCGTCTCATAACCCGTGTACAGGTTTCTGAGCGTTAAACCCCGCATAATAAACGACAAAAAAAGCTGTTGCTCTGACGGTGGCCGTCACGCAAATTGTACTGGAATGATCTAGTCAAATGTAGGTGCACCTCATCTGTGCCGTTGCTCCACAGAATGTGTGTGGTGCCTGCTGTATACAACTTTTACCCTGACAACCAAAGGCATGCGCAGAATTTTCAGCAACGGGGGGGATACAAAAAGCAGTACATTTCACGTACTAGCGTTTCTTTTCGCGTGGATCTCGGCGCACAAGCTACTCAAAGTGTCTTGTTCAGAAATAAGCACATTCACGCCAGCTCTTGCAGCAATATTTTTTATGTTGAGTTCTAAATAGGTGGTATGACTGCGTAGCGTGGCGTTTAAGTCTAGACTAAGCAATAAAAAATTGGAGGGGAGACTTGAGCTCCGCCTTCGGGGCATGACGTGGTGTGACGCGATGGTGTAGTTGGTTAATTCCCATGTATGCAGAAGGTAATTCTAGGCGCGCAGGTAATTCTGGGTAAATCTGCGCGCGCGCAGTGTCGCATGTGTGAGTACGGTATATGTTCGTAGGCTTGTCATCGCCTTCTTATCTTCTGCAGCAGTCCTGGCGCAGCGGTTTTTTCCTATGGTATCTCTAACAGTACATTTTGCTGGGCTAGCTGGTGTGACATTGTGTTCAGGAAAGTAAAAACAGCGCTAAATTCTACACAAACAACACGAAACAACACAAACAACAACAACGTCCTGTCCGTCTTTCTGTGTTTTTTTGCTGGTTGAGTGCACATGGGTTTGCCTGTCATCCCTCTGATAATTGATTCTTTTGGTATATAAGCAGCTGGTGTCTCGGAAATAAAAACTAGTTGGAAGTTTGCGCGCTGTCCTGTCCTCAAGCCTCTTGCGTTTTTCTTCTTCAACCCTTTGCGCAATTTTATTCCTTTAATTGCTGTTATGAACCAACTCGTCAGTGCTTTTGTCATCTGTCTTCTGGGTAGACTGTATAGACTTTCTAAGAAAAATTATACATTGAGGAAATGGAATGTGTCGGTGACTTCTCTGAGAAAACCCCACAATGGCCCCTCACTCGTATTGTAAGCAGGCGCAAACAAAATAATTAAATGGACACTTAATCATCTGTTAAAAACAGTCGGGAGGAAGGAATGGATTGCGGTTTTAAAAAAAGAAAAACCTTTAAACAAGCTGATAAACAAACACGTGCTGAAGACCAGCTCCACCAACCTACAGAGGGAAAAACAATTTATCTCGACGCATAGGCTTCCACTGAAAGCGCCAACAAAAGTCGCAAAAATTCCGCTATGCATTGTCTGTACTTTTTTTCTTGTACAATGAAACACCTACATTACACTGATAAGCCTCGAAACCAAGAATATATTGCAAAATTGTGCTCGTGCAAATAGAGACAGGTCTCTACGCATCCAAGCCTGCGTTTGTTTAACGATGTTTGAGAATTCCAGTGTTGTCCATTCTTACGATACTGATGCAAGGGAGCCCCCGTATACTGTAAATCTTCGGAGTCCCACCTTATGCCACCAAAAAACTTTCTTTTGTTCTCCAGCGACCTAGCCAGAACTAGAACATTGAGGCACGTTTACTCGACTTGGTTAAAGGGAGACCTTGTGTGTCTTATAGTGCGTCACGTAGTCTAATATGCCAACTCATTTAATCTAATGGGTATGACTAATTATAAAAGAAGTACTAATTAAGAAAGAAAGCGACAATAATCATTAAAGCCCTCGCGTCATACCTTTAGGACGGAGCTTAAGTGTCCCCCTAGTTTTTTTCTTTATGTAAGAAACCTTTTAAATTAAATGCAGCAAGACTTATGAGAGAAACTGCCATTTTACATCAGAATGAATCAAACCTTTTGCATAGAGTGTGAAATCGCGAATACGTCACATGTGCAGATAACAAACGCTAAAATGTACTGTCTGCACAAACTACATGCATTGCCTACATAACGATAAACGGATAACTGGAGAGAGATATATGACATAGGCATTTGCCCTGCAGTAGACGTAGTCAGGTTGATATGATGATGAATCATAAACGTCATTGTGCCACAGTGACTCAGTGTATTTTTCACGCTATTCTATCCCAAAGCCGTGAGTTGGGCCCCGGTCGTGGCGGCTCTACTTCAATAGAGGCAAAATAAAAAAAAAGCGCTTTTCTGCTGTGCGATGTCAACGTTAGAGAGCCCAAATGGTCTAAATTATTCCGGAGCTCGCACTACGACGTCCGTCGCAGTCATGTGTCGCTCCGGTACGTTAAACCCCACTATGTACTATCAGCAAGAAATGAAACGCGAACAAGACAACTGAGCCAATGACAGCAAAATATTAAGCTCTTAGCCACGGGAAGCTCGATACAAGCTCAGGTTGTTTGAATTTCGAAAGCGATAACAGTCTCCTTGAGAAATGTTAATCAATCTTGCTTGTAGTTCCTCTTTAGGAGCTAATATGACGGTGTTTTTGTGTTGCCACCTCACTTTTCTTGTTCGCATTTCATTTGTTGCTGATAGTACAGGCGCGGCCATAAGTAAACGGAGCACGCTATTGCGTTCGAAGTGCAATCACGCTTTCTCCATTGGTAATGAAGAAGCGTTGTTTGTCTACAAGAAAGCCCACCAACCTCCTCTACCAGCATGCGCGCACCACTGCTGGAAATTTCAATTAGGTGACGCGTGAAAAATATTCGAAGACAGTTGCGTGCTCCGTTTACTTTTGTCCGCGCCTGTACAACTCATTTGCATAGTAATTATTTAATTATTCATCGTTTAGGCTTTATAATCATCGCATAGGGATGTAATAATGTGGCCTCTAGTTACGATGCAAAAACTTGGCCACTTCGCAAAATCGCTGCCGCAGCGAAACACTATTTCAAAGCCTACTTTTCTTTGGTCTCAGTTACTGATGAGCGCCATAGTTCGACTTGGAAACAACCGCTTCTCTGCAACGAACCTTCCGAAAATCAAGAAAGATGCGCTCGAGAGTAGGCTTCTATGCAAAAAAAGAAGACACAATCCATAGTGCTCTTATATTGACTGAATAAAAGTAGAACACTTGTGAAGTGGGACAGTCTAGTATAAGTTTTTGAATGCTGAGAGCGAAGGATTTCCTTTATGTAATGTCAAATTTGCATCCGCAATAATTAATAAAGAATAAGGAGAGCTCAGGAAAAACAAAGAAATGTTGAATGAGGCGCTGCGTTAAACACGAGCAGCGTTACATCGCTAACAATAGTCTTGTTGGTCGGAAACAATTTGTTATCTTCCAGTGTTCAAGAGCCACTGTTTGCTTTGCAAGCGGCCACGCTTTCTTTATGGCGTCATGAAACCGCATAGCCGTTTTACCGCCACTTGCCGCAGTTGACCTCGCAAGAGCACGGCAGTGGTGGTAGTGGTTTATTTAAAAATAAAAAAGTGAAGCAAAAGAGTGTTGCCGGCCGCGGCAATTGCTATCTAATATCTTAAGCACCCGAGCTGCAGCCGGCGGAAATGAAAGGGAAAGGGAGAGGATAGTGAGGAGAAGTATAGAGGGGAGCGACAGCAAGAAAGGACAGGGGAGAGCTTTGTACACTATTTACAAAATACAAAAGTAATCAAGCTCGCGCCGCTCGCGCGCTAATGTCCAAGCATTGTCCGAAAATAAGTGCGCACGAGCGGCCACCGCGCACAATCCACAAAAGAAGTAAACTCTATGTACATAGCCGCTCGCACGTAGCGTCCTGTCTCGGACTAATCAAGAGCACGGCAGTACTCCAGCGCCCCGCGCAAAAAGCACAACGCGAAACGTTCGCTACGCCGTGATTGACAGAAAAACGGTGACAACAAAAAGAAAAAAAAATGAATAATACGCAAGCTGCGCATTTTTCCAGGTGCAGCGAAGGGGGGGAGGGGGAGCCAATCGCCGTCCACAAAACTGGGCGAGAAGTGCATCCACGCGGAGAGTTTGAAGCGTGATGATACTTTGAAATTATCAACAGGCCTTAGGTAAGGAGGGTTAGTGAAGGTGGTCGCGGGCGACGGGAGCTCACGATAAGCACGTCCTATCGTTACAAAGGCTCACAATAATTCCCATTGAGAGAGAAGTGGGTGTCACGTGACACTGGCCTGAACGGAGACGTCTGGCTGTTGTGTGGAGCACGCCGCCTCATTCCGTTTTATCGCTTAGCAGGCCCGACTGCTCGGATATGGCTGCCGCGACTGTGAGCTTCGGAGACTACGCCACGTTCGCCTGCTTGACGTCCCTGAGTCTTGGTAAGTAAACATTACCGCTGTCCAGGATGTCCTCCACAATACAGGGACACAGAGAACCACCGAATTCGAGCAAAGTTTTCCTCCCGTGTTTAGTTCCAGAGCTCTCATGGAACTAATTTCCAAGTCAATCGCTTTTTTTATGCCTTTCCTAGACACAATAAGGCATGAATTACAGTGGTTGAGTAACCTCGTCGTAGATAAACAGCGGTTCAGAAAATATAAGGAAATGTGAAAGTTAAAGCGAGCAAAATTCGTCCAACTTCACAGAGAAAGCAGCAGGACTTAGAAGAATGCCGTCAGTGTCATGTTGGTGTTAGACTCGCAGCAAATGTTTTTTTCTGCCTTCAGTCGTCACTAACTTTTCTCGACCGTGGCAGCAGTGAGAAAAGCAAAAAAAAAGCAGCTGAAATTTCATGGTCCATGACTTCAAATGTGCACAAGTGTACTCATTAGGTGCAATTGTATAATGCAGGTTTCAGATTATATTATCTGTTCCCTTTTTTCCTTGAAACATTGGCAGTTATTTTTGTTTGCTGAAGAGTTTCTTGATGTTGCATATTGCTAAGCCTTAAGGTCTCTATTTCTGAATGACGCAAAACTGTCTTTTAAAACATTCTGGGTAATTTTCCTTTGAAGTTATAATCGACACTTCGTGAATTTGTTTGCTGCGGAACTCGTGTGAAATTTCAAAATGTTATTCTTGTTAATGCATACTCTGTTATTTCTTTATTGTCCATGTTTTTTATTCAGTCTAATGTATGCAAAATATTTTATATTTACTTTAACACTCTGAACGATAAAGTCATCGCCTACCGCCTTGTTTTGTGGTTTTGAGAGCCTTTGTCAAGCTGTCAGGAACAGCTTTGTGCGTTGCAACGTGTACGTGCTATTTTTTCCATTAGAGATTCTCTAACGTAGTTTCCAGAGCCATGCGGTTACGTTTCGGCTCTGATTGCTTCCCTAGCACGAACGTAACAAGTTTGAACATTGCGGGCAATTATGTGCTTGGACGAGTCGAAAAACATGACCTCAGAGGTCTCTTCAGTCAAAGAGATTCTCGAAACACTGACAACTGTCAAAGCTACACATGAAATATGCGACACGATGTACAGGAACATAGGTAAGAAACAGCGTTTGAAAGCTTTTTATGGCATTGTTTTGCCGAAGGGTGTTCCAGCTTATCAAGTGAATCTGACGACACACAGATAATTGATGCCAGTGAAATAAGCAGTCTTTTTTTGTGACGAGTATTTTGAGGCCTTTCTTCTAAAATATCTTGCTAAAGTTCACCTCTGGCTCCCTGATATTTTTGCAAAACTTTTATGCTAGCAGGTTATTGTAATACCAAAATAACAGCAATGCCGTATCTGTTTGGATATCTGTAAGTGCAAAACGTGACCCCATTTCGTGTGTATTTGCCTAAACATAACATGAAGAAAGTAATTCACTATATCTGCAGTTGGGTTGATACAACTTGATTTTAAAAGATCAATGTACAACAAAATTGCAAGACATACACAATATTTGCATTTAGTGAGCAATTAAGTGGCGCTAGCGTGGCCTGGTATTGGAATGGCGACCTCGTGTTATACACTCCAACACATCCGCCACACTGCCACTGTGGCGACTTGCAGTTTCGCAGACAGCTGAAAAAACTTTGAGCACCAATACGATACTCGGTACGTGCTATGGCAGCGCAGATCTCGGTGATTTCTGCGATTGAAAGAACAAGCCACTTTAATATTTATGTATTTTGATGCTAAGTGAAGCTTTAAAGTGACTTTCACAGCCTGATTTTATCGACTGTGGACTTTACGCAGGAGGAACGTTTAGATTCACCATTACCGAGTGTTGTAATCGTCGTGTGACTTTCACGGTACCGTCCAGGTGTTCACTAGGTTTATATGGCTGCTCATCATCATCATCAGTCTGACTACGCCCGCTGCAGGGAGAAGGCCTCTCCATGTCCCTCCAATTAACCTGCCCTTTGCCACCTGCGGCCACCGTATCCCTGCAACCTTCTTGATCTCATCCACCCACCTAACTTTCTGCCACCCCCTGCTACGCTTGCCTTCTCTTGGAATCCACTGCGTTACTCTTAAGGACCAGCGGTAATCTTGGGTTCGCATTGCCCAAGCCTTTTTCTTCCTCTTGATTTTGACTAGGAGGCAATTTACCTGCGCTTTTTCTCTCACCCACTGTGTCCGCTTCCGGTCTTTAACGTTAAACCTATCAATCTTATTTCCATACCTCGCTAAACTTTTCTGCCCATAGGTGGGTACCGGTCAGATACAGCTGTTGTACACTTTTCTCTTGAGGGATTTTGGTAAACTGTCATTCATGATCAGAGAACCTGCCATATGCGCTCCAACCCATCCTTATTCCTCTAGCTACTTCCCTCTCGTGGACGTATTTTCCTACCACTTCCAGCACCTTGCTACCAATAGTGAACTGTTGTTCCCTTGGGAGACTGTTGAACACCACTTTGGTTTTCTGCGTGTTAATTTTAAGACTTATCGTCCTAATATGCCTCTCTAACTCGATGATCGTGCTTTGCAGCTTATTCTCTGTGTGACTTAGCAAGGCAATGTCATCAGCGAATCACAAATTACTTAGGTATACTCCATTGACTCTTATCCCCAGCTGTTGCCAATCCATGTCTTGGAACACCTCCAGTAAAGAGGAGGTGAATAGCATTGACGAGATCGTGCCTCCTTGCTTGACACCCTTCTTCGTTAGAGTTTTATTGCTGACTTTATAAAGGACTGCGGTGGATGTGTAGTTGTTATCGATATCTTCCAGGATTTTCACATGACTCTTCTACACCCTGATTCCGCAATGCCTGCATGAATGCCGAGGTTTCCACTGAGTGAAATGCTTTCTCGTAATCAATAAACGCTATATAGAGAGGTTGGTTATGTTCTGCGCATTTCTCTATCACCTGATATGGCTGCTACCACGTTCTTATTCCTTACGACCACGTGTCACATGCGATGAGACTACCAAGGTTGCATGATTCGCGATGGCACGGCCAGCGTGTCCGGGCTAGCTGTTCACTTCATCGCGGCAAGATGTGCGCATGGTTGCGTGATCCCGGGTGAGCGTACGCATCTCCTGAAGGTGAGGAAGGTAGCAGAACTAGTGGAACACAAGTAAATATACAGAGATAGGAGCCTTTTTCTTGATGCAGGGTGAGTATTGGCCAACATACTTGGCCAACATAGGGTGAGTATTGGCTGAGAGATGATATTGATGATGAAACTGTTTTCCCCCGCTCTTATCAAGTTTTTCGCCGTGATAGAGCAACACGTGGAGGGGGAGTAGCGGTCCTGGTGAATCAAAACACAGAGGCACACTCGTTGCAGCAAATAGCTAACCATGAAAGTGTGACTTTAAAACTGTCGTACGGGGGTAGATCGTTTGTGCTTTTTGCTGTATACAGACCACCTGATTCACCACCTCAATATTTATGTGATCTGGCCGATCACATGTCTAAATTTCGCCGTGATAAAATATACCTTGTCGGTGATTTTAATCTCCCAAATATTGACTGGAATAGTCCCTTCCCTAGTACAAACAATGACATAAATGCCTCATACATGTGTGATATTATGCTGACTCATAATTTGCAACAGGGAGTTAAGCACCCAACGCGCATACACGGTGAAGCTGCATCTATTCTCGACCTCGTCTTTCTCAGCCAAGAAACAGAACGTTTTACTGTTTCAGTTGAAACTGGGTTATCTGATCACTGCATGGTGGTTTTTACTTGTCCCATTCAACAATATGTCGACAGTGAACCTGCAAAAATTATTTCCGTGAAAAACTTCTCCAGAGCTAATGATGAAAGTGTGTTAGACTACTTCAGGTTACACCTTGACATGTTTCGAGGAACTAATGTTGATGAACTCTGGAATAAATTTAAAGAAATCTGTACGTACTGCATTGATAACTACATTCCTAATAGAACAAAGAAAACGTGTAAAAAAACTCCTTGGATCACGCGAGAAATAATACATTTGAAAAGAAAAATCAAACGTCTGAAGCGTGGGGGTGCCTGTCGAAATATAGTTAAAATACATCAGGCTAACTTCACAAGCGCTTTGCGCCAGGCTAAACAAAATTACTTTCAGCATAGCCTGCCAAATTTTCTTCGTGACTCACCAGATAAGTTCTGGAAATTTTTATCGAAAAAGAAAAAAGCAATTACGCGCATTTCATGTCAAGGTGTGCAGCTTGCTGATAAATCGCAAATCTCTGAGGCATTCAATAAGTATTTTCAGAGTGTGTTTTCCCATCATAGTTTATTTGTTCAACCCAGTACCATGTCTCCCAACTCGACCCCCGACATTGTTTCTTCATCTGGCGTATTCTCCATGCTACTTAACCTCAAACCTAAAGCGTCCGCTGGACCTGACGGGATACCAAATATTTTTTTGCGCCGTTATGCAGAAGCCATCACAGAGTTCCTGGTTGTTATTTTCCGCAAATCATTTGAAACAGGAAACATTCCTTCCGACTGGAGGAAAGCGCGGATTGTGCCCGTGCTGAAAAAGGGTGATCCTGCCTTGATTGCTAATTATCGTCCCATATCAATAACTTCCACATGTTGCAAACTTGCTGAGCATATCATAGCTAACTACATTACTACATTTCTAAACGATATCAAGGTACTTACCTCCCATCAGCACGGGTTTCGAAAAGGCTTTTCCACTGTCACTCAGCTAACTTCTGTCATTCATGCTTTTGCAAGTGTACTAAATAGCGCTGGTCAAATGGATGTTATATTTTTAGACTTCAGCAAAGCCTTTGATGTTATTGCTCATGCCAAACTAATTTACAAACTTGAACTTATTGGTCTCCCTAATTTCATAATTCGTTGGATTTCCTCATACCTTTCTCACCGCACACAATTTGTTTGTATTGATGATTGCTATTCAAACCACCTGCCGGTCACTTCAGGCGTCCCACAGGGAAGCGTCCTCGGACCTCTCCTCTTTTTAATATATATCAATGACATTATTAACGTTATAACTACCCCTGTTGAAATTAGATTATTTGCAGATGACTGCGTTTTATTTCACCAAATTACTTGCCAAGATGATCAAGTTTTACTAAACTCCAATCTTCAGAACATACATACATGGTGTAATAAATGGGACATGAAGCTAAATTTAGAGAAAACAGTATACATGACGATAACTAACAAAAAGGCTTCCTTCTCATTTCCTTACAATATTTCATCTCACCTTCTGACCGAAATGAGCGAGTACAAGTATCTAGGAGTTACAATAACAAAAAACCTTAGCTGGAATAAACATGTATCAAACGTATGCTCCTCAGCATTTCGTAAACTCTGCTTTCTTAGACATAAACTAAAACTTGCCCCACCTGAACTTAAAAAATTAACCTACTTTTCGATAATAAGACCATCACTAGAATATGCGTGCACCGTCTGGGATCCCTACACTAAACGTAACATCGAGGCCCTTGAAATGATTCAACGCAAAGCCGTCCGTTTTATTTTTTCAAAGTATCGTGTAACTGACTCACCAACGACCCTCATGCGAACTCACGGTATTGAAACATTACAGCTGCGGCGGAAAATTCAAAGACTGAAACTACTTTTCTTACTAAAAAACCATAAACTGTCTATGAATGCAGACCCCTTCCTCAAACCTGACACTACGCGCCAAACACGAAATCATCATACACAATCATTAACCCCTTACAGTGCTAGGATTAACGCCTTTAAATACTCATTTTTTTCACGCACCATTGAGGAGTGGAATAGGTGTCCGCCAGATCTCTTAACCAGAGCTGATTCTTTTCACTCAATGTTTTCTTCACAGCATTTAATTTGAGAGCCATTTATTTCTACGTTTACTTTTTGTATTTTGCATCTGAGCCTTGTATTTATTGCTGTATTTTGTGTTACAACTTGTATTTAACATTTTTCAATTTTGCTAAACCTGTTCTTTTTTGCATATATTATGTATTCGCCCCTCCTGCTTGGGCCTACTGTAGGCCTGCAGTATGTTCTAAATAAATAAATAAATAAATACTCGTATTTTTCACCTAACGCCGCACTTTGGCCACAACTCTTTCGGATGAGCTGATCATGCAGTTTTAATGTTTCATTTCTGCTAAGTTCACTTTACGTTCACCCGAAGCGCAGCCTTTCTGAACACCTTGAACAACCTCGCGAAAAATGTTGCCGCACTTCATTTCTGCATCACTAGTCTTCACTGGAATGAAGACCTGCTGTATCTATTTAAACGCTTACTGACAACGCGCTCCTCAATAATTCTGTGCTGATCCGACGGACTTCAGAGATCGGATACAATACACGCAGCCAGCAAAATTTCCTGCGACGCCACCCCCTCCTCTCCGCAGTTTTTTTTTTTTTTTCACATGTGGCGCCTCCTGCACGCCAAGGTTAATGACCGTTGCCAGCCAAATGTCCCGGTCTGTCTTAACTGCGAAGCTACGTCAAAAGTCTGGGCCAGGCGCCACGACTGCGCCATGCCAGGTGTACACCGACAGCTGCAGCCTAGACGTGGTAGATCCTGCGTGTGTTACCAGCGTAGTCTTGCGCTAAAACGTGGTTATCATAACAGAGCATCCGGGAGCGTTATTGTGCAGCGCACGATAAAGCTGCGAAGCGAGGGAAAATCTAGCGAACGGACCAGGTTAAAAAGCTATACAACGTACTGGCTTCAGATTAACCCAAGGTGCGTCTTTTTTCGCAACAAGTGTTCGCAGTTCAGCGGAAGCGACGATAGCGAAGCGGCGGCTTTCGCAGGTGTAGAGTGCAAGTGCTCTCAAGCGACGTCCGCACGTGCTTGAAAACAGTCGAAACAGCCGCTCGTAGCCGCTCTACAAACACAACGAAAGTCAAAACCACAGTGCAAAACAAGAAGCCACAGAGCGGAGGTGATCATACGGCACAGGCCTATGGTCAGACGCCGCGTGTCAATGAGCATGATAGAGTGACGGAATTGTCAGGGGTGCACACTTAGATGAAGATGTAAATTTCTCGAACTTTTTAGTGTTGAAAAATACACAAAAATATCTTTTTATTTAAGAAAGACTGGAAAACTACTCGAAACTGAAAACGATTCGGTATAATTATAATTTTTTTTTCGTATATAGTAGAATCTTGGTGATAAGAATCTCGCAGGGTCGCAAAAAATATTTAATCACCAGATTTTCGCGTAATAATAAAACGAACAAAATCCGTATCCACAACCACGTGAAATGCATTAATGCCGATCTGTTTGCAGCTGAGGAAATTTATTTGAAGCCCGCTCACTGCTCACGTTGCGCGCCGCGCCACTGGCGATCGCGACATAGGCGATGTGTGGACCGCGTTTGGTGTTCGAGGGTGCGATCGCTGCTCACTCGTTCGTATCGTCCCAGCGACGTGGGGGAGTATTCAGAACATCCGAAATTTACACAGTGTATGAAATTCTCTATGGCCACAAAATTTCGCAAATTGATATCATTCTTAAAATCCATACCATTCACGATAATATCGTTGAGATTATACTGTACTTAATATTTCCAGGCGCTTTCGTTGGGGGATAATTTGGTCCGTACTTATAGCTATGGCGGGGTAAGGGTAGCAATGCACACTGCGAAGTGTGAGAAGTGGCCATCGGACAGTGTCCTCCGCTCATTCTGTACAACATAACGTTTTAAAGATTTCGTCCGGTTACAGCTCCCCTAGGAGGCAATCCCCTGGAGATATTAGAAACGGGAGTAAACTGTGGAAAGCTAGCAACGCCAAGAATAAAAATGAAGCTGTTTAACAAGATGATAATTATGCTTTTGGTTGGTTGGTTTATGGGGCTTAACGTCCCAAAGCGACTAAGGCTATGAGAGACGCCGTAGTGGAGGGCTCCGGAAATTTCTACCACCGGGGGTTCTTTAACGTGCACTGACATCGCACAGCACACGGGCCTCTAGAATTTCCCCTCCAAAGAAATTCAACCGCCGCGGCCGGGATCGAACCCGCGTCTTTCGGGTCAGCAGCCGAGCACCATAGCCACTGAGCCACCGCGGTGGCTGATAGTTATACTTTTAGACAAACATATATCTGTTGAGTGAATTGCACCCGACTGCCAGAACAAGTCTGATGACGCGTTGCGACCAACGAACTATATGCGCCAGTGCGGCTGTTTTATCTTTAGAACCGGTATCACCTAAAAGCATTTGTAGTTCGAGGGCTTGCATTTTTTCCGCTCTCCGACCGACACTCTCTAGGCAGTCAAATCCTGCAGGTTGAATATGAGAGGGTATGAGGCAAGCAAATAAAAAGCATCTCCGGCATCTTCTCTTACTGACCATCTGTTGTAGCACCAACGTGCACGGGAAGAGCACGCTGAACTTTCTCGAGGCTCTGTCGGAGCTAATCCTCTACGGCATACCGTAGAAACTGACGTCCACAGGCAACTCCGATAGTATATATCTGTTGCCACTTTCAATAGTACTAGAGTTTGGCAGTGTGAAAGAGTTTGCTATGTATCTTTCCGAACAGAACTGGCGAGCAACTTGAAATTGCATATGGGCGATCATAAGCCAGCATTATTTTATGCCAGAATGGTGGGTTGTTGACCCTACGCACCTTACCTGTGTTTTTCTCAAGTAAATTAGTCGTTAGAAATTAAGGCGTCGTAATGGCTGATAAAATTCACAAAGAACTCTTACATGACTCATGGTTAGTTCGCAAAATGCAGGAATGTGTTTCGAAACACTATTTTTTTCTGTCACCCCAAATTTCTAAATTAGCGGCAATCAACTTTTGTAGAAATTAAAAACAGAAGTGCTGTACTGTTCCCAGAAGCTTCTTTTTTTTGTTTCATGAAACTCACCTTGTGTAAATTGGAAAGCGCTAGTGAAGGAATATCAGCTAACCTTAATATTTAATTTTGAGACCTTCAGCCCGTGTAACAGCGCTCCCATGCTGAACAGAACCGCTCAACGTTTCAGATCGTCTTGGCTAGAGCTCAGAACTAAAAGCCAAAGAACGACGACTTCATACGAGAATATACAGCACGCCAGAGCTCAAATAAAATCAAAGTGTATTTGACATCGGAAAAATTTCAAATGGATGGATCTCGAAGAAAAAGTTGCTGTGCACGACTCCACTGGCCCGCAGTGCTCTGCTTCTGATAGCGGCAGCATCATTAAAAGAAGCAGAAAACATCGCTCAGTTAGAACCCAAGATTGCAATACAATGACACCTATATTAACTGAAGAACTCTAAGCGAAACAAACAATCAAGCATGACGATACTATCGCCAAAAGCGCCTAAACGTAAAAAAAGCACATTCGAAGATCATAAATAAAAAAGCGTCATTCTTACACTTACATCTATTGATATGTTATCGCACTGTCATACCCCCAAAAAAAAACAATTCACGGAGAAGCACTTTTCAGAATATTTACATTTATGTCGCGATATACTCGTGCAGAGCACGAAGTTCTTCATGCGTGCAAAAAAAAAAAAAAAAAACTGGTCGAAACTATTCAGTCTATAGTTACTTACCAAGGAAGGAAGAAAACAGTGTCATTCACCAAATCTAAACCGGGAGAAGGCACGAGCCAGGACTCTCGCTCTTGTCGTATAAGCGCATTCTCTTTTTTTTTTTTACATTCTGTCAATCCTGCAT
The DNA here is from genome assembly GCF_055824585.1 of Amblyomma mixtum. Lineage (NCBI taxonomy): Eukaryota > Metazoa > Arthropoda > Arachnida > Ixodida > Ixodidae > Amblyomma > Amblyomma mixtum. The sequence continues at coordinate 23,063,294 of NC_143012.1, forward strand.
TAGCTGTCGATATCATTTTTGTTTTCGATTTAACTCTCAAGCGTAATCAATATTTATAAAGATTGTGGATTCTAAATATTCTACAAACGCTTAAAAGGATCTAACTCGTCACTGTATAACGGGAACTGTATACCGGGAACTGTGCAATGTGTTCCGAGGTTTTTTTAAATATAAGCTTTTTGAGTCAGAACAGCAGTGTTTTAAAAGGCATTGCCAGTGGCGTAGAGCGTCAGAATACAGCTAAATGCGAACTGGCAAGCTGGTTAATTAAACTGAATCATTAACATTTTAACTATTACTGTTAGTCTCCTTATTTATGAAAAGGCGTCTAGCCAACCATGAATAATATCTATATCAGTCTTTGGAATTTCGCAAACGCAGTTAAGCTAGTTCCACTGGCCCAGCACATTTTGGTTATTACAAAGAGTTAGTTTTCTGGTGGGTTGCTTTGTTTGCAAGCCTTTCCAAGCGCATATATTTTGGCGCGATGTAGGCAAACTTTGTAGGGCCACAGCGACGAGAGTACCTGAGTTTTCGAAATTCTAAAAACTGATATGGATGTTACTTATGGTGATCTACACGCGTCTTAATAAATAAGGAGACTTACAGTAATGGTTAAAAAATCCACCATTCATTATTAGTTAACCACCCCGCGGCATTTTGATGCACTACAGCGCTGACAATGCTATGCCGAAACAAGCGTTCTAACTCAAAAAATGCAATTCTGAAAAATTGCGGAACTTTTCACATGGAACGCTCGGTATATGGCGCATGTATTTTTTGTAGGAGGGAAAAATTGTACAGAGTAGAACGTCATGCAGTTCAACAGCCTAAGGGACAGTATACTCCGTTTCATACATCAGGTGCAACGCTGTCAAAGCTAGCGCTCTTTTTTGGCAAGCCTGCATCCGTGACAGAAAATAGTGCGTTGCTTCTGGTGAGCGAAAAATAACAAATGCTTTGCCGACAGGCTTCGTGGATAATACATTTGTCATCAGCGTGACAAAAAACGATGTTATTTCGAGCGAATCGGTCAAGATCTGTGATTTTGTATTTTGCGTTTGTCGTCTTTTTCCATTTCACGTTTTCGCTGTCCCCGCTGGCCGCCGTGTTTACTCTTTCCGTCCGCCTCCCTTTTACTTTTGAGGAAATGGCGTCCAGGTCAGCGGCCGCGGCCAGCTCTCCTGTGCGCATTTTCCCGAAGGCTCGTGCACGCCAAACAAGTAATTGCGAATGTGTTCTGCCGCACCAGGATCCGTGTTCCGGAGAAGTTGTTCGGGAAGTACTAAGCTAGGAATAGAAGTCAGCTGTATAGTAGCATTCTCACCGGTACAGGAATTAAGGATCGCATGCGGCTTATAATTCAAGCATCCTGAGCTATTTTTTATGATAGGTGATTCACATGTTCATCCCACGACACTCTGGATGAAAATAATATTGCGAGACATTTAGAATTGTCTACAAATTAAATTGTAAGGTCGCTGAGAATATGATTTGTTGTGAAGGAATATTTTTATTTTTTGTTCGAAACATAATGGCTTTTGCTTACTTTACATTAATCTGCCTAGAATTAACTGCTCACTAGTCATGTTGTGATTTCAGTAGTATTGCATAAATTCATTTTTGCAAATCAAAAACGGAAAGAAGAGGGTGAAATCATCAGCATATATGACGTATTTGCGCATGTGATAATATTAACGTCATTTAGGTATGTATTGTAAAGAAACGGACCTATTATGGCACTTCCTGGGACTCCGCAAAACAGATTTTACTTCAATAGCCTTGTTGCCTATCCGGACGACTTGTTTTTTATGAGACAGATATGAGCGAAGCAGCTGCAGAGTCAGTTCAAGGACATCATACCGTTGAAGCTTTTGGAGCGAAACCTTACGATTCAAAAGGTCAGTGGCCTTCGAAAAATCCACAAATACTCGTGTTCTCAAAAAGATACAGAATTTATTCCTTTTGCTCAAGCAGCCCAAGCTCATCTGATGTATTTTTTATGAAAGCGAAATTGATATGACGTCACTAAGTTGCAAGCATCAATGAATACAGATGGTCTCAAATGCAACGCTTTCGAGAGTATCTTTGTAAAAATTGGAAAGATAGACACAGGCCCGTAGTTGCCCAGATCGTTTCTGTTTTTTTTTTTTTTCAGAGAGGTCATTGAAACCCCCTTGCCGCATTTTGTCAGGCAACACTCCAGACAAGTACACGTTGAAAATTCAACGAGAATCGGTGCAATGACATCGGCTGCGTGATTGGCAGACCGCAGCAGGATGCCATCAGCATCGCAGCTGGTGGAATTGTTCTTTCTTTTATTGAGTTCATCACTTCATCACTGGCAGGGTGAAGAAAAAACGACCTGTCGTTAATTGTGTGGCCATATTAAACCTCTCAAGGTGGCCCCCCATTCGAAGCCGTATTTGCAAAGAAATCGTTAAAAAAGTTAGCTGGATGGCTGCCGCATACCAGATCATTATTTGGACGTGATCTCAATGGGACAGCATGTGATTGGCCACCATGTAACAGGATGTTCAGTCTAGACTGTATAGCATACCGCTCATTTTTCACTTCAAGGAACGCAAAATGCTACACTGGTAGCGTTAAGTTATACGACACTTTTTAAATCTTTTCAGAACCGCAGGTTCATGTGTACTGAGAAATTCCTCGTACATCCTATACTAGCCTTTATTTCCAGGTGACGTTCAGGCGTTATTCATGGTTTGCGTATTTTCGATTCTGCCAGCGCTGTTTAGAGAAACATTTACGTTATAAATGTCTATAATGAGTTGTAAGCCTCGTTTGCGTCACTGGGTTTCGTTATATCGCTCCAATCAGCAACGAAGAGGGATTCATAAAAGGCAATTAATATTTTATCTGTAATTAATTGGCAAGAAAGTATCTGGTCCTTTTTCATAGTTCAGCCAGTTTCTGTTGCGAGAAGAAATGCAGGTGATCACATATATAGCAAGGTAGCACTACGGCAGGGTTCTTAGATACTAAACAAACGGCGATAGAGACATTTAGTACAGATGGCCCATCGATGGTTGCTCAACCGGGTTCTGTATAATCATTAGGAAATCCGTCGGAAAGAATAACTGTTTTAAAATCTCTTACGGCAGGATTAGCACCAGTTATGACGGTATCAAAATTCCCGCCTGCTAGTTGAATGTAATTATTGTCAGGAATAAAAAAAGCAAATTCAGTAAAAAGTAATATAGCTCAGGAAGCTTGTTCCTAAAAGAGTGTGTGTTTAAAGTGTGCATTTTTGACTGTTTGATGGAAGTTATCTGCAATTTGGCTGAGTTAGGAAGGTCACAGTTAGGTTCGTTTTTATTTACAGCATGAACGTGATTGCATAAAACAAGTATTCAGGACGAGTTCCTGAAGTCGGCGACTGAATTGTACCTTCCTTTGATAATGGACGTGAAAGTGTACAGAACAAAATACATAATTAACAAAACGTTAACTAACAACACAACAGCATTTACATGTCCGGTACAGAAAGCAAAAATCCCCACATTTCTGATACGCAATCCGCAAGATTACATCAAGAGATTAGGTGACAGTACTCAGAAAAATACAAAAAACACTTAACAAGATAGGTAATATTGCTTAGCCACATTCGCGACAGCTGTCTACTACCAGGCCCCGTACCCCGTACAGTATATTAAGTTCATCCCAGCTTTTGATTTTACGGGCGTGTCTTCCCGGCGGTTTTCGTCCAGAAACTTTCCTATCTGGTGTACCAAGCAAAGCGGTACTCTTTATCGTTTCCTCTAGCTTTCGTTGCTTTATTAAATTAGCGTAAGCATTCGTACAAGTCTGTATTCATGTCTGTTCTCATGAATAAGAACACAGGGCTATTTTATCAAACTGAATTGTATTGCTAAACTTTCCCACAATTTTTTTTTCGATACAGCCATACGTCGCACTCTCGACGCTAACAAGAGTCTTGATTAGGCTACTAAACTAGGCTTGGTTATTTTCAAACCGTGTATGCCTTATGAAAAACATAAAGCATTTGTTTCCAAAATTCCTCATTTTCTTCCGAGCCCTTCTAAGTAGGGCGGCTACCTACGTTTTGTCAGCTGCGTTGACATGGGAGCATAAATGCGAGGCTTGATCTGAATTTTTTTGTACCGTCTTTCGCCGTGGACATGCGTCTCTGTAGTATTTTGCAAAAATAGTCGTGACTGCCAGACTTCTGCATAGTGGTTGTTAATTCAAAACATCGAAATAGTTCTGGAGAAATCCTTCTGGTATCCCAGGATTGGAATCTTCGAACAGTTTGAGATATAACTCGAACAGAGAACATGTATTAATGTATTTTTTAAAATTGCCTCATATGCTCAGATTATTTCATTTTTCTCTCGTTCGTCACGCCCACAGTGAGAATTCTCCAGGTGTTTGCGGTACCTGAGAAGCTCAAAAACCACAAACCTACGTCCGGTTTAAAACGCTTATGCGTGCGTGTTTCCTTTTCTCAATTCTTTTCCTCGCCCGTTAAGGCAAACCTCGAAGAAACTGTCCTGAAGCGGCCCATCGGCTACAGGGGCTCTGAATTAATTTAAACCACCTAGGGCTCCTTAAAGCTCCCTGATCTCACGCAACAAGCATTTTTGCGTTTAGCCTTTCTTGAAATGCGGCCCGCGCGGCCAGGATTCTATACAGCGACCTTGGGAACAGCATCCGAACGCCATAGTCACCCAGCCCCCAGAGCAGGTAAGACCGAAGGTTTTCTAACGACTATAAAATTATTGTCTCCTAGGAACGGGCCTCTACATGTCTCTGCGGAGAAGACCACGTCTGATGAGCAGGGATGAGGCGTTCCTAGGAAACCGCAGCCTGCGCGTGATTCCGCTGGCTCTGTCCATGGTGGCGTCTAGTGTCACTGCAGTGGGCCTCATAGGCTTCGTAGCCCATTACTACATCTACGGCATGCACACGTTGTGGGCGATACCGGCTTTCGTACCGGCGGCGTTAATCATGGCTTACCTCTTCTTGCCCGTCATGTACGAGCTGAAGGTGACGTCGATCTTCGAGGTAAGCCAGTCCACTGCACTTTCTTGTCACGCTACGTTGCTGCGTATTTAACGCTACCGCGCTGTGTTTCGTAACTTTCGCATCATTGAAGATTGCTGCGCTAGGGTGCTTGTCGTGGTGTTTCGTCTTTATATAAAGTGAGCAACTTGCTTTATAAAGCAGGGGCCAAATTACGAGTCGCTCTCAATCCAAAACAGTCTCAAAAACACTCTCAATTCCCCGTTCCTTTTCGTCGGCTGGGACCGGCGGCAGTATTGATTTTTTGGGCCACCGGCTGACGTTCTAAACGTGCCAGAAGTGTTGACGTTGCTCACCTAATTATGCGAGCCGAGTGAGACAATTTTCTGAGGGCAAAAAAAGTGGTCTCAAACCGTTTGAGAGCGAAAATGGCGCCTGTTTACATTGCCGTATACGCGGGTGGCCGCGCGAGCAACGGTATAGGTGGATGCATGAAGACGGTTTTTACGTGCGGGACAAGTTGTTTCGACTTTTCGGCACAGCAAAATGACTGCACAATGGCTGTGCGACGAATTCGCCGTTGAACAGGGAGGTGTGCGGGTGAGTGTGCTGTCAGTGGAGCGGGAAGTGCTGTGCGCGCTGCGCTTTTTCGCCACCGGTGGGTTTCAAGGCACCGTAGGAAATGAAGCAAAAATCGGTGTAGCGCAGCCGACTGTGAGCAAATGTTTGCGGCGGGTTGCGGAGACCACTGCCAACGTTAAGTCGCAGAAAGTGCGCGCTTTCCGGCGAGATCCTAAGACAAGGCAGCGGCGAAGGAGGGCTTCCTTCGATTAAACTTTCGCCACCGCAGTATCCCCGGCGGCGTAGGATGTTTAGATCAAATGAGCATCACCCAAACGGAACGGCGGCAACATCAACACGAACATCAAGTGCTTAGCCCGAAGCGGGCGGCATGAGTCGGTTACGAGGCAGAAGAGTGATTGTTGCCCCAGTGACCGGGCGTGCCGGCTCTCATTTCCCGCACTGAGATTGCAAGCTGTCAGCAGCTGCACCGGTCTGCTTCCGTATGCCGGCAGTTGCTGCAGTGGTATGATTCGTGGCCGCCTGGTATTTTCTAAACAAAAATAAATAGAAGCACGCGTCACCCTCGGAGCACATTTGCCATCGATAGCAGGCGCCGACGGAGAACGCAGGCTAGGCGGGTTCACACTGGCGAGTCGTGGACACACAGGCTTAAATCGATTTGTTACGCTTCCTCCCCACTTTGCACATCCGAAACCGCATATCCGAAACTGACCGAAATTGGTCGCGCGACGTTTGCGACTCGCCAGTATGAACTCGCCTTAAAGTTGCTTTCGTTGATTTTCGAGCCGAGCGCTCCTAGCAAATTGATCTCGACAGACCTGTAGCAATCACTGCCTTCAAGCAGATTTTTCCGCGCACTTAAGACGCCCGCACACTACCTTGATTCTAGACAATGCGTAAAAGCGCAGGACAGCCGTAGAATGAGCTGTTCTTTTTTTTTATGGCTGCCGTGTTCACGATGGATGAATATGCGGGTGGATGATAAGGCTGAATCCATTGAATCGGGCGGCAGTTCGCCTCACCTAGCTGACGCTTGTTCATCATCAGCGTACACTCGCGGCAGCAGAAGTGACTGAATAGCAAACTTAATTGCAAAACTGAGGACGCTTCTTGTTTTGCTTCTTGTTATTGAGATTGAAACGTAGTTTGTTAGCAAAATAAAACATTGTTCATTTTATTCACGGCGTGTTTACAGCAAAACGTTAGCCTACGGTCCCTTATCGTGCAAATAATGCTTCAGGGGCGGAGCCCTGCTACTAGCCACCGCAACCTTGCTGCTAATTGGTTGATTCCGTGGTCAGCATCTCGCGATGTCATCATTTTGACCTCACGCTCTCAAAATTGAGAGCGATATTGAGAGAAACTCTTAATTCGGCCCCAGGTGTCTCACCAGCCGCCTAGGTCATGTGACTTTATGAACTAGTCACAACCTGCCACCTATATACGAGGGGGTACCCAAAAGAAACCGGACTAAATTTTTTGGTCGGCAAAGCTTCTGTGGTACCGCGTTTTGCCACTAGGAGCGCATAGAACGAACATTCCAGAGTCAGTAAGCCGAGTGCCGTCGTTGAAGGAGGTCAGACTAGTTTAGGCAGAGTTTTAGAGTGACGACTGTTTTGTGTGAACGTCGTTTTTGCAATGGCTGATTTTCGTGAACAGCGTGCGCCGGTGAAATTCTGATTTTTGCTCGGAAAAAGTTGAATGGAAACTCTTGAAATATTAAGAAAGACGTACATGGACGCTGCTATGGGGTCAACTCAAGTGTTCCTGAATCGAATCCTGAATCAAAGCAACAATCATGCAGATGGAAAACTTCAAATTCACCTCGCCTCAAGAAAGCTCGTCAGGTGAAACCAAACCTCAAAACAATGCTGATTTGTTTTTTCGACGTGAGAGGAGTCGTTCATTGAGAATTTGTTCCGCAGGGTCAGACAGTTAACCAGGCTTTCTACTTGGATGTTTTGAAAAGATTGGGCAACAGTGTGCGGTGGAAGCGGCCAGATTTGTGGCGGTCGGGTGACTGGTTTTTCCATCATGACAATGCCCCTGCTCACACAGCCCTGTCTCTACGACAATTTTGGACCAAAAATGGCATGACCCCTATTCCTCAACCCTCATACTCTCCCGACCTTGCCCCGTGCTACTTTCTTTATTTCCTAGAATGAAAAAATAGGTGAATGGAAAGCGTTTCGCTGATGTTGCTGAGGTGAAGAAAAAAACGACGGAGGCACTGTCAAGCATCACAAAAGATGAATTTAAACAATGTTTTGAAAAATGGAATGAAAGATTCGACAAGCGTATCATTGCAAGGTGAGAATACTTTGAAGGAGGTGAAGGTCTGTGCTTAAAATGTGAACAAATAAGTTCAAACAAAAATAAGTCCGGTTTCTTTTGGGTACCCCCTCGTAAAATATATATACATATATATGTGTGTGTGTGTATATTTATATTTCATGCTTCATAAGAAACAATGCAGGGGTCGCACCTGTATATTGTATTTCCCTATTTGCTACATGTTCTGCGCACTCTCCATTTCTTCTTGCCCCCCCCCCCCCCCTCCTCCTTCCCTTTTCTCCTTTTTCGTATCCATGTTGATTTCTTTATGTTCTCCCTGAATTTTTTTTACTTATATCTACATATTTCTGTACACTCTGGACGTTTTTCGCTTACCTGTTTTGTGTACAACCCCTATAAAAGAGGAAACTACGATGAAAATCAGCCTAGAAATAGATCGGTCCTCCGATCAAAACGCCGTCAAATACAAATGTTTTCTTTAACAAAGCCTATATTTAGCTACACAAGGTGTTCCCCTAAAAAAATTGGCGCATTTTTTAAAAACAGGCTTTTGTGTAAGGAGAACGCTTTTTTCGGCACAGCAGTGAGAGCGGTGTAGTACATCAAGATGCAGCTAACATGTGCTAACTAGCCAGTTGGTTACTAATATTGAATACTTAATTCTTTAACTGTGTCCATTAGGCTCCTAATTACTTCTAGGCGTGTAGCCCTCCGCAGTAATATAAATGATTGCTTTTTTATTTTCGAAAATGCGATTACCCTCGACGCTGTGGCCCAACAAATTTTGGCTCTGTCGACGAGTTACGTGCACAGGAGAGGTTGCTTTGCATGCAAGCTTCTTCAAAGCACGTAGCTTGGCGCGATGTAGACAGCACTGTTGGGCTACAGAACCCAGGGTAACCACGTTTTCGGAACTTAAAACTGATATGAGTATTGACATGCCTCTCAATAATTGAGGAGTCCAAGACTAAGAGTTAAAAAACTAAGTATACAATATAAGTTAACCAGCTGGCTAGTTAGCACGTATTAGCTGTATTCTGATGCGCTGCACCGCTGACAATACTAAGCCGAAAAAAGAGCTGTTCTAAGTCAAAAGCCTATTTTAAGAACTTGGTTTGAACACCCTGTGTACTCTTTAAGCAGTCAAGCACATCATGTCCTCGCAACCTAAATGTATACTATATACATAAAGTATACTGACATATGCTTAAAGACTTAACAAGGATTTACTGACGTGTGACTTGTGTCACACGTCAGTGTGAACTGTGTGAACTGTTGTGTTTAGTTGCGTGCATGTCTGCTCCGAAATTTTGTGCTGTGCGAACTGTGTATGCGTTTTGCACTCTGCGCGCGTCTATTCAGACGTTTTGTGTTGTTTGAACAGTGTGTGTTGCGCTGCACGTGTGTGCGCTCCGACATTTTCTGCTCTGTGAATTGTGTATGTGTTTTGCTGTGTGCACTTCTACTCTGACCTTTTGTGCTGAGTGAACTGTGCGTGCGTTTTGTTGTGCGCATGTGTACTCCGACCTGTTGTGCTGTGCGAACTGTGCATGTGTTTTGTGCTGCGTGTGTGTGCCGACGTTATGTGCTGTGTGAACTGTGTATATGCTCTGTGCTTTATGTGTCTTCCGACATTTTGTGCTGTATGAACTGTGTATGTGTTTTTTTCTGTGCATGTCTGCTCCGACCTGTTGTGCTGTGCGAACTGTGTATGTGTTTGGCGCTGTGCGCGTGCCGCTTCCGACGTTTTATTCTGTGTGAAGTGTGTATGTGTCTTGTTGTGTGCTTGTCTACTCCAACCTTTTGTGCTGTGGGAACTGTGTATGTGTTTCGCGCCGTGCGTGCGTCTATTGCGATGTTCTGTGCTGTGTGGACTGTGCATGCGTTTTGTGCAGCCCCTGTGTGTGTTCCGATGTTTTGTGTTGAGTGAATTGTGTATGTGTTTAGTTGTATGCATGTCTCTCCAACTTTTTGTGCTGTGGGAACTGTGCACGTGTTTTGCGCTGTGCGCTCGTCTATTCCAACGTTCTGTGCTGTGTTAACTGTGCATCGTTTTTTTGCTGCCCCTGTGTGGCTTCCGATATTTTGTACTGAGTGAACTGTGTTTGTGTGTTGTGGTGTTTCTATGTCGGTTCCGACGTTTTGTGCTGTGTAACTGTGTATGTGTTTAGTTCTGTGCATGTCTACTCCGACCTTTTGTGCTGTGCGAACTGTGTATGTGTTTTCCGCAGTGAGCGTGTCTGTTCCCACGTCTTGGCTGTGTGAACTGTGTATGTATTTTATTCTGTGCGCTTCTCCGTTCCGACGTTTTGCACTGCGTGAACTGTGTACTCGTATTTGTTTTCTGGAGTCCTTGTATCTGTGGACGGCGTTTTGTGCTGTGCCAATTGTGTATGTGTATGGTGCTCGGCATGTCTCTGTTCCGACGTTTTGTGCTTAAGGAACTGTTTATGTATCTTGTGCTGTGCATGTGTCTGTTCCCACGTATCGCGCTGTGTGAACTGTGTGTGTGTTTTTATGCTGTGCTCGTGTCTGTTCCGACGTTTTGTGCTGTGCGTGTGTCTCTTGCGACGTTTTGTGCTGTGTGTGTAGTGAGTGTGTCTGTCCTGACGTTTAGTGCTTTATGGACTGTGTATGTTTTTTTGTGCTGCGCGTGCGTCTGTTCCGACGCTTTGCGTTCTGTGAACTGTGAAAGTGTTTTGTGCTGCGCGTGTGTCTGTTCTGACGTTTCGTGCTGTGTGAACTATGTATGTGTTTTGTGCTCTGCATGTATGCTCTGACCTTTTGTGCTGTGCGAACTGTTTTGCGCTATGCGTGTGTCCGTTCCAACATTGTGTGCTGCGTGAACTGCGTACTCGTATGTATTTTCTGCATTCCTTGTAACCGTTTCGGCGTTTTGTGCCATGCGAATTGTGCATGTGTATTGGGCTCGGCGTGTCTCTGTTCCAACGTTTTGTGCTATGAGGTCTGTGTATGTGTATTGTGCTGTGCAAGTGTCTGTTCTGAGGTTTCGCGCTGTGTGAAATGTGTGTGTGTTGTGTGCAGTGTTTGTGTCTGTTCTGGCGTTTTGTTCTGTTGGCGTGTCTCTTGCGACGTTTTGTGCTTTGTGTGCTGTATGTCATGTGCTGTGAGTGTGTCTGTTCTGACGTTTTGTGCTGTTCGAACTTTGTATGTGTTTTGTGCTTGAGTGTCTGTTCCGACGTTTTATACTTCGTGAACTGTGTATGTATTTTATGTTGTGCGCTTGTCTGTTCCGACGTTTTGCGCTGAATGAACTGTGTTGTCATGTTTTTTGTGTGCAGTGCTTGTATCTGTTCCGGCGTTTTGTGCTGTGCGAATTGTGTATATGTATCGGCGTGTCTATGTTCGGATGTTTTGTGCTGTGTGAACTGTGTATGTGTCGTGCTGTGCATACGTCTGTTCGGACGTTTCGCGCTGTGTGAAGTGTGTGTGCGCTTTGTGCTGGGTTTGTGTCTGTTCCGACGTTTTGTGCTGTGTGCGTCTAATGCTGTGAGTGAGTCTGTTTTGACGTTTTGTGCCGTTTGAACAGTGAATTTGTTATTTGCTATGCGTGTCTCTGTTCCGACGTTCTGGACTTCATGAACTGTGTATGTGTTTTGTGCTGCGCGTTTGTGTGTCCCGATGCTTTGTGCTGTGTGAACTGTGCATGTGTTTTGTTCTATGCATGTCTGCTCCGACCTTTCGTGCTGTGGGAATTGTGTATGTGTTATGCGCTATGCGCTATGCGCGTACCGGTTCCGACGGTTTGTACTGTGTGGACTGTATGTTTTTTGTACTTGCGTGCGTCTGTTCCCACGTTTTGAGCTCCGTGAGGTGTTTTGTGCCGCGCCTTTGTCCTGACGTTTTGTGGTGTGTGAACTGCGTATGTTTTGTGCTGTGCGCGTGTCCCGATATTTTGTGCTGTGCGATATGTGTATGTTTCGTGCTGTGCGTGTGTCTGTTATGAAGTTTTGTGTTCTGTGAACTGTGTAAATGTTTTATGGTGTGTATGTGTCTGTTCCGACGTTTCGCGCTGTGTGAACTGTTCATGTGTTTTGTTGTGTGCATGTCTGTTCCGACGTTTTTTGCTGTGCGAATTGTGTATGTTTTTGCTATGCGTGCGTCTGTTTCGACGTTTTGTGCTGTCTGAACTGTTTATGTGTTTTTTACTATGCGTGTATGTTCTAACGTCTTGTGCTGTGTGGCTTGTGCTGTCCGTCTGTCTGTTCCGACGTTTTGTGCTCTGTGTTTTGTTTGTGTGTCTGTTCCGATGATTTGTGCTACTTGTGCGTATTGTGCTGTGAGTGTATGTGTTCCGATGTTTTGTGCTTTGTGTGTGTTCCGTGCTTTGCGCGTTTCTCTTCCGATGTTTTATTTTTTGTGTGCCGTGTGTGTTTTGTGTTGAGCGTGTGTCTTTACTGACATTTTGCCTTGCGGGTGTGCGTGTTCTGGTGTTTTGTGCTTTGTGTGGTGTGTGTGTGTCTGTTCTGACGTTTTGTTATGTGTTTGGTGTGCGTCGGTTAGGACGTTTTCTGCTGTGTGTGTGTCTTTAGCTGTGCGTGTTCCGGCGTTTTGTGCTGTGTTGGCTGTGTGGGAGTTTTGTGCTGTGCGTGTGTGTGTTCCGGCGTTTTGTGCTGTATGTGTGGTTTATGTCGTGAGTTTGTGAGTTCGGGCATTTTGTGGTGTTCGTTCGTGTGTTTCGTGCTTTGCGTGTGTGTGTTCCGGCATTTTGTGCTGTGTGTGTGTTTTATTTTGTGCGTTTATGTGCTCCGGCGCTTTGTGCTGTGTGTTCTGTGTGTTTTGCGCTGTGCGTGTGTGTGTTTCGGCGTTTTGTGCTGTGCGTCTGTTTTGTGCTGTGCCTGTGCGTGTTCCAGCGTTTTTTTCTGCGCCAAAAGTGCGGCTTATGACCTCTCAGACAACACTGAAATATCCTGAGGTCATAGTGAGGACATTTTTCTCAGGACATTCTTTATCCTCAGGATGTCCTCAAATGATCTTCAAAATGTATCGAAAAGGTCCTGATGTCCGGCCTCAGGATATTCTCAGAGCAGCCTCAAAAGGGATGTTTTGAGTGCATTCTGAGGGGGTTATAGCTGGTCAAGCTGCATGAAAAAAAAATCGAAAAATTAATGAAAATCATTTTTTGCTGAGCTCTTCAGTTGCTTCCCTGCTGTTTGCCGCCATTTCTGTGCGCTGTGTCAGTCTTTTTACGTCTCTTATGACCTGCTGTCTTTTGTGCTGCGAACAGAAATATAAAGTCCGCAGTTGAATATGTGTAATTCAGTTCAAGCACGGAAGCAAGCAGTTCTTAATGCTACTAGTACAATAAGGAGCTGCAAATATGACTTTTAATATCTGAACATAAGTTACAACTTACAGTACAACACTGCCCTTCAGCATGAGCAACTGCCATAAAAGTTAGTCACTGCAACATGTATCCCTGCTTTTACACATAAACGGCATTACTGTCCTCCCGACATTTCGGAAAGGTCACTCGACTTTTTCGGAGTTCGTAGGCAAGCCACTAAGCTCTCGCCGATGGCGGAAGCGAAGAAAAACATCTGTGGCTGCGGAGCACTTTCAAAAGTGACGTGGCAGCGGCATGCGCCGACCCAGACTCTACTGCCCGCGTTTGAAGCTTACGCCGAAAAGTCGCTATGTCCTTGTCATCGCGTTCGTGATCCGCTTCACAACCAACCTTGCCATCAACCTGACGAAAATGGTCTTGATGATTGCACTCAGCGCTTGCATCTACAAAATCCATAATGTCCCAGGTTCAATGTCTTCGCTTCTGAAACCTGAAAAAAAAAAATGTTTGCTCACACACAGAATTCACACTGAAGCTGATTGCACTGTTTTGACAATTGATCAGGAACAGCTTCGGAACATGCAGCGAGCACAGGCTAACGTCAACGCGTCGTTTCCTTGTGCGGCAAAATTGTCAAGCATGTCTATCGGCTGAAATCGTGAAAATATACAAAGGCATCACTCAATTTGTTTTGCATGTACCCATGATTTACGCACAACAAAGCGTACGTGCGAGTCACTTCCGTCTTGCGTGAGTCGATGTTGCGGATGCAGACTTTGGCTTGGCTTGAATGCAAACTAGCCGCACACAATAATGACGATCATGAAGTTGCGGTTGGTATCCGAATTTATGAGGCAATAAATATTGTGTAACGATTGGCTTTATGAAAAACAAATTTCTTATTGCCAAAATGCAAACTATTTATTGAAGTTTGTCTACCCAGCAAACCAAAGATGGACCCCAGGCCCCCCAAAATTCAAGCCTGTGGCTCGGGCTCCTTCGCCAACGCAAAAGCTAGCGGCATGGCTAGTGGCATTGTTTACATTATGAAGGGCAGGAAACGATTAACAGAAACAATCAGCGCGATGGCATCATCGCATAAAAGAACAGCATACGCAACTGCTAAACACCAGAACTCATCGATTTTAACAGGGCATGAACCAGCAGCGATGCGGGTTGTAGCATAAGGTTCAGTACGACGTTGCATAACCGATGCCTAACCGAGCATAACCGCTGCATAACCGTTGCATAAACGTTGTATAACCGAGCCGCGCCCATGCTAACCGCGCGAGCTGGGGCCGTGTCTCTCTCGGTCTGGCGTGACGTCACCACAGGGGTCAGCTAAAGGTCAGTGGTGGAAGCGCCACGACCACGCTAATGGCTCGAAAGTGAGAGCAGTATTGCTTTCGCAATAATACCGTTCACTGAAGATGAGCGTTTTACTTGAACATGCAGCCGCAACCTTAAATACGTGCTAGTTGCAGTAAAATAAGACTATATATACGAGTTTGTTTATGACTAAAGGATAGAAGGAAAAAAAGGTCTCTATATGTGGCTGTCGTTCCTCCATGCGCTCAGCTATTTCCCTATTCTTGTTCCAAAACGCAGTACCTTCGTATGCGCTACGGAAACGGCGTTGGAATCGTGTCGTCCCTGATGTACTTCGTGCTCAGCGTAAGTAAATATTTTAATCATGTACGACGAGCTTTGAACCGCAAATTTGTCAGAAAAAGGTCGTGTGAAAACATTTTTTTCGACGGTTAATGCACTATGCAAATTGTGCAGTCTCTTTGGTACACGGAATAGCCAGAAAATATAGAGGCGGCAAGACGGACTGGTGTTCGGTGTGCTCACAGTTTTATTGGTTTTGATCGTTTTCATCCTCACCTGTACCCGTGCAAACTATTAGCAATTTTTCAGTACGCTTTCACCACGCGTCGCCAGCAGCAACTGAGAAGGTGATCACAACGCAGTCTGGCACTGACAATGACCATACTGCAGTCTCGGTAGCCCAACGCCTAGGGCAGTTTCATTTCCGACTTCATATTTATAATCCGTGGAGGGTGCAACACGTCACCTTCAGTGTCTCTGATCATGCTAACTGTATAGGACTTGAGCTAAGAGAACAAAACGCTCCAAAATGCCCGTGAAGACGTATAGAGTATTTCGTTCCAAAGGAAAGGAAACGGTATGCATTTTATGCTTCAAAACAAAAGCGTACGAGAGAAGCACTTGTAACTGGGCATGTTGGTGCATATTCAGGGAAGACACAGTACCGCAAAAGGCGAAACGGACGTGGTAAGGGAACAGGACGAGCGCCTTACTTGCAGCAGATTTGAAGGATTGAGATCGCTTATATAGCTTTATTTCTAGCGACGCACCAAGGCATGGAGTTTTTTGACGCATATCTGGGAACGCATCTAAAGGCCCCTCTGCTCGATTCATATCTGAAGACACGTGACTGTTTGGGGTCGTGCCTTGGTGCATGGATAGAAATGAAGCTATATAAGCGATCTTAGTCGAATAAAGCCTTTTGCAAGTAAAGCACTCGTTCTGTTCCCTTACCACGCTTACGTTCGCCTTTTGCGGTACTTTGTCTTTCCTGAAAAGCAGACCACACCGACAACTGCAGGCTCGAACAAGCTACAGCGTACCAAATATTTAGCTCTCTCGTGCGACTAACGGCTTTCGTGGCCCCGGCGCCTTATAACAGAACGAACTTGCAAAAAGGTCAAGGCTATACGCATCCTAACAAAGGGCCCCTAGCTAGCAACATCATTTCCTATGCTGTTCCTTATTCAGGGCACCACCCCATATTGAAATGTGCCAAGCAAGCTGGCAACATGCTCAAGCTGGTTGTCGAGCGCAGACTGAAACTAAGTGGAACGGCTTTGTCAGTATATTATGTGCTGAAGGCTCGCACCATAGCAACCGACCAAGGAATTAAGTTTTAAAGATAGGCCAAACGCTCTTAAACATAACTCAAAGCATGGCTACTTTGGTTTCTTACTTCCTGGCGTGGCGCTTTATTCATCTCTAGAAAAAGTAAACACTCCCTGCTACGTCGAGATATAATTTTTTTTCTTGCAGCTCCACTGTCGCCGAAATGCTGAAAGGCAACAAGGGTGTTTGTCATATCTAGAATATATAACAGCCGCGCTGTACCGCGTGTTCTTGGCAGTGTTCAGCAGCCACCGTAATTCCATCTTATGTACAGCCTTTGTCAAAAGTTTGGAGCCCAGAGGGTTTGCTTCTGAGCCACACTGTATGGTTCGTAATGCATCTCCAGCGCTCCAAATTTCCTGAAGGTAAGATGATTTCTGGTCCTGCCTCCTCCAATGAGTAAGGCTGCCACGAATGCTTCAGGAGTCTCACTACAAGGCTTAGAATCAAACTCCCTGGACTCTAAACTTTTGACAAAGACTATACCTCTAGAGAGAACATGTTCTAGGTATGAAAGAAGCCAACAGCCACAGAAACCAAGGGGCACAGGGGATTTTTTTTAATTACTTTATTTATTTTGTGGTGTTGATCAATTTAGAATATTACTGAATATGTTATCGCTTAAAGCTAATTGATTAGAAAAGCAGAAGAAAAAACAACCACATGCCGCCGGTGGGATCCGAACCCACGACCTCCGAATTACCCGTCCGGTGCTCTACCTCTGAGCTACGGCGACGGCTGTCAAATCTTCTGTTTTCGGGGGTATTTATGTTTACAAGTAACGTAACCTTGAGAGTTTTCATCAGCGCCACCCACGTTCATAAGCGGCGGACGTAGAACGTCCTGAGTTACCGCAGGTGTGACGTAGAACGTCATCGAACGGAGAGGGTGGAAGCTGCGTGAGAACCCTCTTATGCTTCGTATGGCGTCAAGGCTGCCAGAACCGAGGCCCTCGCTAAGCAATTAAGCAAACAAGGGAAGGGGAATGAGGGGCTCGTTATAAATATGAAAGAAGCCAACAGCCACAGAAACCAAGGGGCACAGGGGATTTTTTTTAAATTTATTTATTTATTTTGTGGTGTTGATCAATTTAGAATATTACTGAATATGTTATCGCTTAAAGCTAATTGATTAGAAAAGCAGAAGAAAAAACAACCACATGCCGCCGGTGGGATCCGAACCCACGACCTCCGAATTACGCTTCCGAATTACGCGTAATCCGGAGGTCGTGGGTTCGGATCCCACCGGCGGCATTTGGTTGTTTTTTCTTCTGCTTTTCTAATCAATTAGCTTTAAGCGATAACATATTCAGTAATATTCTAAATTGATCAACACCACAAAATAAATAAATAAATTTAAAAAAATCCCCTGTGCCCCTTGGTTTCTGTGGCTGTTGGCTTCTTTCATATTTATAACGAGCCCCTCATTCCCCTTCCCTTGTTTGCTTAATGTTCTAGGTATGTCAGCGAGCCGCACATTGCAGAAGCTTTACTTCCTAGTTCTGTTGACAATATGTAAACTTTCGCCGCATAATATACCGACGAAACCGCGCCACCAGACTGGTTTGGAACGCGCACGCATGCTGCGGGTTTGTCTGAAACGTGCTAATAAAGGTGGGCCACCGGAATAAGCCACAGCCTAGCAGACTGTTTTCGAGCTGCGCGTGCTTTGTGGGGATGAGCTGAGCCTTGATATTCTCACAAGTTCTCTGCTTCAACCGCTGGCGCACAGAAAAGGCGGCGAAGACATGAGATAACCAAAGATTTGGCCGACTGTACCTCTTCTGACACTGCGTCGTGGTGTATTTTCTTTTTTCTTTATGACGTGGAAAAACAATCGCTTCTCTTAACCGGTTCATGCCTTACATAACCGGGACGTGCTCTGCTGTGTCGGGACACCCTTTACGCCGTCACAAGCTCCATTCCACCTGCACATGAAAATCCTAGGAGGTGCGCAAATCTTAAGAATGGGCAACCAGTCAGGGCGTTCATCTTGCTCAGCATGTACCCCGCCGCACCGAACCGCACCGCTCTCTGAATAGGAATCGCTGGATGCGGCGGCTCAACCTTACGGCTCTTCCATAGACTGAGGAGTCTCATCAGCACACGAAGATCACACGACATTTTAGAGTGGATGGTCTTATATGGTTTGGTATCCACCACGGCATCGATGACACAGATAGGTTTGATATCCATTGTGCCGCGTCACCGTTAAAGTTTTGCTGCTGAAACTGCAGTTGCGTGTTTTAAACGCAAGTATTTTAAAATGGTTGTCCTGATTTTTTTTCATGACCCCATCACTATATCGTAGTTTCATCTGCGCTACTGCGAGAATAATGGCGGTGTATGCTGTTTAATCGACACTTGAAAGCTTTCGTGATGCCCGGCTTAGCCATAACAATGATGAAGATCAAACAAGTTTGCTACTAAGAGAAACCAAAAAAAGGGAGGGCAGTTTCAGTCTGGACCATAAAACTTCTCCGTTATGGGTAGGCGCGGCCACAAGGTTTGGAGATCTCTAGAAACATTTTCCAGTATTCATAATGCTCAGTCACTCAGGATCTTATCTCAGCCTAGAAACCGGCAGGGAGCAACAAAAAAAAAACGCTAGATGATCATTTGCACGCACATTGTTGGGTCTCAGGTGCCGAGTCCTGCTTGGGTGTTGGGATTTGGTTATTTTTCGTCAGATTACTGAATGATTTACCTCCTTGTCTACTTATTTTTTGGCAGCAAACCATTGGTGCAGCCGGAATCTTCAGTGCTGCAGCTGCCACATCAACAAGTAAGACATGAAATTTAACGTTACTTGCTTAAGATCGCGGCTTGAATGCCATGTGCTTTCGGGAAACAGCGAAAATTCCTTGCTACTGGCTACGCTCTGCGTAAGCGTGAGTTATTCACCGGTAATCACTAAGCTTTATCATCCCTTGTATTAGTCTTGGGCAGACAAATGACAAAATTGGTATTAGAAGCAGAGAGGAAGCCGGAAAGGACACGTGGTTTTCCCATATCTAATACGAAACGCAAAAGGAAGTATGTGTCCCAGATTAGGAATGAAATATTTTCCAGGAAAACCGCCTTAGAGTTTAAAAACTTATGGCCGCCTCCCTGGTATGTTCACCTCTTTGGCGATTTTTATTATATTCTTTTAATGGTCGCGCAATCAAGATCGCAGGCAGAGGAGCCCTGGGTCGAAGTACGCATAATGCTATGTGCCCCTCCTATCACCTTAGAGTTTTTCTTTCCTTTTTTGCCAGAATGATAATCTATTTTTAGGGATAACGGTGTCCATTAACTCAAGGGGCCTTGCACTCTGTCTTCAGGCAGCAACAATTTACGCATTTTCTCCAATCTAGGCCGATAGTTTTTCGCAAGATCACTGGTCGAAAACTAACAGATCGACCTGAGATTCGGGGATGAAGCCCCGCAAATGCAGTCGCTAAGCAATCTTTCGGAGTTGTACATTAATTGTATAAATCGCACCTCGCTTCCCGACGTGATAGCTCCGACCACGCAGCCTCACTATAATGTTGCTTTCTAGCTGATTATCTTATCAATGAAGAATTATCCGATCTGCAAGCGCGGAAGGTACGGCGTGGAAATAACCACAGCCTTCCAATACCTTTTACTTTCATAAAGCATCTGCGTAAATCTATGAAAGAGCCAACGAATTTACGTAATTATTTCTTCTCTCCAACATGTCAGACCAACTGGCCCAAATCTCCCCCTTATTCAAAACCGTTTCGCATGTGGCCAGAGGTGACCGCGCCGTGGCGCTAGCGGTCGCCGAGGTTTCCTTTGGAGGTTTCGGCGTGGAAGGCAATCGTCACTGGCAGTGATCTAAGCGGTCGAGATAGCAACGGTGATGCGTAATTTTTGCAGCTGGTTCTGTGCGGTGCGTGCGGAATTCTGCATTTTACTTCAGTGAAAGATGCCGAACGTTCCCTGTGCGCCGTTCGGTAGCAGCGGGTTTAGAATAAGGGAGAAAAAAAGAAAGTCATTGTCCACCTTCACGCGCCAGTGCGAACGGCGAGGAAAGCTGAAATGGTTCTTTAGCTTTCCTCCGAACGGCCGCGACTGCAAAGAGAATTTTGTAGTGGCAGATATTTGTACCGTTCAAGGTGTAGTCAGTCACATTCCAGCAGGGGGGCAAGCGAACATCGCCACTATCCTTCGCAGTACGGAGCAGGTGGGTGCAAGGTACCCGGCGCGTTCGTCGAAGTCGAATATGCGACCTCGTCCATTGACGCCACTGCAATCGGACGTACGCCGTCGAGAGCCATCACTTGGACGTGATGCTCTTGACGTACAAGTTTGGCGTGCTTGAGGTTTGCATTTTTGTTGTTTCTCGGTTGCACAAGTGTGTAGAGACAGATTTAGGCGCGGCATGCCAAACCGAGGGTGTTTGGTCACTGATCACACTTCTCATGACCAAATAAACACAACTTTCCCGTTCTGGGTGACCTGTTTTCTGACGGCTTCATTTGAGAACGCAATTTCCTACTCGTCGTAGGCTTCGCGAAATTTCGGGACCAGCTTAGAATCGAGGCCGGCTCAGATTCAAGTAAATACTGCTATTCGCCTATAAAAGCTAGAGTTTGTGTTCAGGAAAGTAAAAACAGCGCTAAATTGTACACAAACCACACAGAAAAACGGCCAGGACGGGCGCTGACTCCAACTAAGTTTATTGAAAGCCACATGTTGCATATATATAGCCCGAAGAAGGTGAACGCATGCGCATTTCCTACATGGCAGAACACACACACAAGGACGATAACTCCTCATAATCGCGTATTTTTTAACAATCTGTGCTCACTTCCTCGTAGGGAGATAGAAGTGGTGCACGCACATGCCACCCCTCTCTTTGATAAAAAAGGCTTCTGCTAGTTCGCGAGCTAATCTATCCTTACTTCTGGTTAGAATTTTAATCTCTTCAAGTCGTGGTGCACAGTGCTTTTTATTTTCATCAATGCAAGAGCGGCAATGGGCGGGTAGGTTTTCGAACGAATCTGATGCGTTCCCTAACGACCTTCTATGTTCCCCGGCACGCTCGTTGACGCAGCGTCCAGTCTGACCGACGTACACCTTGCCACATGTAAGGGGGATCTCGTAGACCACTCCCGTGGCACACCTTACGTAGGGCTTTGAGTGCTTCTTCCCACACCCAGATGTTCCTTTACCACCGCTGCTAATCTTGGGGCACATCTTGGCCAATTTGCAGGGGGCGAAGAAGACCATGAGTACGGGGTGTACTTGTTGCCAATTCGTTTTAAATTGTGGGACACCTTGTGCATATACGGTATCACCACTGGCTTGGCTTCACCGAAAGGTTCTTTCCGCCGTTGCCCCTTTGGCTTGCCCTTAATTTTCTGCTGGAATGCCTCGGTTACGGCAGCCAAGGCGTGGTCAGGGAACCCTGCTTTACGCAGTCTGTTCACCTCGCCCTGGAAGCTCGCCCGCATCATGTGAGAGCACGACTTGAGAAGTGCTGATTCCATAGAAATGGTGGCGATAGCCCTCTTAACAGTTTTGGATTGAGCCGAATCATACGGTAAAAATCTTTCTTGGCCCTGAGCAGGTAGAGCCAGCAAACACTTCCGTCCCCCTGCTTAATGTTAAGGTCCAAAAACTGGAGGCGGTCCTGTTCAGGAAGCTAAAATGTGAAAGAGAGCCCCTTCCCATGTTTTGCGAACATTTCTAAAATTTTTATGGCAGTCTCCTCATAGCGGCCTGTGTCATGTCTCTTTAAAGTCACTAAAAAATCATCAACATATCTAAAAATCTTTAGGACAGTTCCGTCGTCAGTTAGTGATGCCAAAATGTTGTCAATGAGGAAGTGAGCACAGATTGTTAAAAAATACGCGATTATGAGAAGTTATCGTCCATGTGTGTGTTTTTGCCATGTAGGAAGTGCGCATGCGTTCACCTTCTTCGCGCTATATATATGCAACATGTGGCTTTCAATAAACTTAGTTGGAGTCAGCGCCCGTCTTGTCCGTCTTTCTGTGTGGTTTGTGTACAATTTAGCGCTGTTTTTACTTTCCTGAACACAATGTCCCACCAACCAGCCCAGCAAAAGGTACTGTTAAAAGCTAGAGTTGCCCATTATTCCATTCCTCACGACGTGGCGTTACTCTGTATTTAGACTTCGCCAAAAAATTTGCGCGGCCAATTTACGCAGGCTTTGCAAAGCCTAGTGTTTCTTGTTTGCTTTTGTTCGGCAAACGCTTCTCTTAGTCACCAGGCATTTCGAAATTTCTAAAGTGCAGATGTATGCACAATAAGAAAACACGTTTGCAATGCAGACTTCTTTCACCATGACTGTTTCATGAGTGCGTTATTTCTTCCCTATTTCATCTTACAGTCTTTGAAGTGTCACTGGAAGCGTCAAGTATCCTTATCGGCATCGCAGGAACTATGTACACAGCCCTGGTAAGTTTTTTTTTTTTACATCTCATCGTCAGGAGTGAACACAATCATGCCGACAGAATGAAAAGAAAGCTTACAAGCTCTCTCACCTCTCCTGAGAAAAAAAAAATTACATAGACGTCTGTATCTTTCCCCTTCCCTCATTTCCATTTCCCTCTCATGAGTCAGCAAAATGCCGAGACCATCTGCACAACCTGACCGACAGCAGATAGTGCATTCTCAAGAGCGCCAGTTCCACAGGTCGCGCGTACCTTATGGCTAGTGCCTACTAGGAGCCCTATTTCTTAACCTTTAATTTCGTATTTATCTAACTTGATCATCTGCTATTGGTCGCTGCTCCCGATGACGTAGGTTGTGGGAATGGCGTCATGACGACCGTGAGGTAGCAACACACGTGTTATACGACGGCCATGTTGCTCATTTAAATAGCGGCATATATATTCTAAGAAGAAAAGCGAACAATAAACGTATACTTACGTTTGTTTTTAACCTACGAGCAAATGGTATTTCATTGCCTGCAACTTGCCGCGCAGAAAATATGAACCATGCAAGGACTCTAGGCCAGTGGAACAGTTAACGTAATGCGTTATCACCACCTAGAAAATATTTTCTTTGTTTCATTGCCTCTATTCTTTTTTTTTTTTAGCCAAAGACTTACGGGCGTATGTTTTGTAGCCAGTTTAAACCACAACGTTTTTCTTACCAATAGCGCATATGCTTCAGTGCCTGTGGATACTTGCAGGTTCAAATTCTCCTTAAAGGGGGAGATCGCATTAAACTAATAGAAAAGTCGATGCAAATGAAATGGTTCCAATACGATCCCTGTTAATGCCATCTACGGCTTCATTACTGTTCTCGTTTCTGACAATGCAGCAATAATTATATGATTAGGCCCGCACGTACATGGCCATCTCTGGGCAGCTGACAGTGGTCTAACGCCTAGCATTCCCCAAGCCACTAACTCAGCTAACGCGTACGGCGCAAGTGTATGAACGAAAATTTAGGCCACAATAAGGACAAAGCACAGCAGGGAGAGTAACGATGGCACTTTCTGGGGTGGTATTAGTCCTGTGACGTACAGGCTTCGTCAGAAGTTTTGAGCCCAGTGAGTTTGCGCCTAGGCCATGTCGTGTAGGTCGTTACGCATCTACAGCATTCGAAATCTCTTGAAGGTAGGGACTACTGTGGCCGACCCCCCTACGAAGATTAAAAATCCCGTGGATGTCACATGATTCCTTTTGCGTGGCGCAGGAGCACAAACCTCTGGGCTCTAAATTTTAACAGAGGCTGTACGTAATAAGGCGGCTGCTTTTCTAGGGCGGCCTGCGAAGCGTCGTTTGGGCTGACAGCGTGCAAGCTCTGATCATGGCTGCCTCTCCGGTCGTGATCTTGGCGAAAATACTGTACGATTCTCGACACAGTACCGTGCCTCTTCGTTCCCTGGGCGATCTGAATGTCACGTCGTACATCTTTCGGTAAGACCACACACGCGACACAATTTTTGTGAAATAGGAAAATTAAAAAACAATATCAAAATAAATTGCAGGTTCACTAAACAGGTATTCGTGTCTGTGCTGCGCTTCCCGCAAAACTAACGTGAAGAAATTCGTAGGTTCTAAGCATTCGTACAGTCAAAAGCGGAGGCTGATAATTTTTTCTTTTTGTTTTACTTCGCTTAACTATTCAGATATTTTTAGTTAGATGGTAATCGGCTCCAGTGTTGACGCAGTAGGTTGCGCTAGTTGAAAAATCCACTTTTCGCCCCATGTTGAATCTTCATCCCTCCTTTATCTACTGCCGTCCCATCCATACGGTGATATTTACTATGACTTCAGTGCAAATAACTCCGACCTGCGAGCACCAACCCTTACACTAAGTGATGATTAGTGTTTGTCAAAAACGAATCGCCTGCTATTGAAGGGCTGTACAAAAAGGTATAACGCGACTTTTTCTTGCGTTAAAGCCAGATACGTACAGCTTTTTGGGATCCACTAAAATTTTTATTCACAGATGTTATTGCAGATGTTGCAGAACAAAGGCACAGTATCCGGTAAATGAAATCATAAACTTGCCCTCACATTCAACAGAAAAACGAGAAAGTGATAGCCTTCATGTGAGGGTTGAAGGAAAAGATATATTCAACGGAATAGAAGACGGCGTTCTAATTTCTCGTGCGGATCCTGAACGGGACACGGGGCGTACAGGGTCGAGTCTCCAAGCAGATATCCTCTTTCACAGCCGCTAACGCACCACAGGATGTAACCACTGGTCCGTTTTTAGTTGACTTAACTCTGTGTCTGCTTCACGTGCAGAACAGATATGGACATCACAGAAGACGAAACTGTCTGGGCGGCAACTTTTGGAGCATTCCCATTCCACCTCATGCGGATGGGCCTGGACCAGATGATAACGCAAAGATTTCTGGCTGCAAGATCACTACCGGACGCTCGGTTGTGAGTTACTGAACCCTACGCTAACACGCCACATATTTCTTTCTGACAGTATATTACAAACCTTAAAAGCTGGGCGTAATGAAAGTATTTTGAAATTCCCGTGTTGAAATAGCAAGGTCTTTTTTCTTAGCTGATTCTTTCTTCTTCAAAGCACTCGCTAGTTATGAGCACGGTACCGATTATTCTCTGTTGTGCGGGTGAATCATGACCTTATACATGCAATAAGAGCCGCTGTAATTCTGCATTTGTCAAAATGCTTTGATAACTAATCCTGCCTCAATTAGAAGGTCAATATTATATGGAACCGTGTGTCAGCATGCTTCAGTAAAACGTTCAGCCTGAACGCGGCCAGGTGCGGAATGCGCGTCTCGTTGCGATTGCTCGGAATGCAATGCAAGAAAAACTCGAGGGGACCCTTGAGCTCCGCCTTGAGGGTATTACGCGTGCGCGTAAATGAGTTATTGCCCATACATGCGGAATTGGTCAATCTCAACTTTACATTCATAGAACCTTCAGAGTCCAGACACCACTCATTGCGCGATGGTTCAGCAGTTAAAAAGATATGCCATTGCCCTGCGATGGCAGGTGCTGCCACGTACCGGTGGGTATTGTACGACCCAAGTTGCTCTTCCCGAGCAACGTACCTCTCGCGTTCAATCATGAATTTAACCGACACCTCCCACGCTAGTCAGTTCGCTCACAATCTTGTGGGTAGGTTGTGGTGACGCTGCAAGGTCACGTGACCTATGCGGCCTGCCTACTTTGCTTCTCCGGCTGGTGGCCACCTCGGCCACCCTACGCCGCCCTATTATTGGGAAAGCAATACTACTTGCACTTTCACGCCTTTGCCGTGCCGCGGCGGTGACCACCATTGACCTTCATTTGACCTTGATTGCATTAGATTGGATTAGATTGGATTAAATTAGATTGGATTGGACTGGACTGGATTGGGTTGGATTGGATTAGATTAGATTACATTAGATTAGAGTAGATTACATTGTATTGGATTGAATTGGATTGGATTGGATTGCATTGGAATGGATTGGATGGGATTGGATTGCTTTGGATTGGATTGGATTGTATAACCGATGCATCCCCACAAGTCTAACCACAAGCACCACCACCAGCTACACTACGAGCTGTACCATGGCGTAATTACGGATATTGCTTTCGCAATTACCGGGCTTAACCAAGCTAAGCCACCGCGAATTTTATTCCGCTCACAACGCTGACGCCGACGCCAACGACGCCGGATTTTGTGGATAACGGGAGACAGAACGCTATCGCGTTAAAAATGGCCAGCGTGGAGAGAGAGCGCCTCAAACGTTGTATCTTGTGCGTCGTGTTAAACGCAAAGTCGAAGGCGAGAGAGAGAGAGAGAGAGAGCAAACCTTTATTAAGCAAATAGAGAGAATGAGCCGCGGGAATCACGCATTGAAAATAAAAATTAAAGTGCAAAAATAACTCGAAAATATCTTCATTCATCATGATCATCATGACTAAATAAAGCTTCGGGAACAAGATGCCAGCCATGGTGCGCCATTTTCTTGAATTTTTCCTCTATTACAAAATCTTATGCGAATTCCACTTGCAAATCGCAAGCCACTTAATAGAGTCATATGAGGATTCCACTTCTAAGTCGCAAGCCACTTTTCTTTAGTCAGTCTATGTACTCTCCATATAGAGTTTTGTCTCTAAAGTCAGCCCACTTCCTATACACAAAAACTATTTTCTAGTCTATTGATAATAGAAATTCTATTGACAGTCTATAACCAATCTATACATTTATGGCTACACCCTTTCAGTAGACATGTCTATGGTAATATATATCTACAAGAGATATATGAAAGTCTATAGACTATTTTTATTAGGGACTGGTGCCATCGCAGTAATGTTTCAGTTGAAATTGCAAGGTGACATAGTCTAGCAGGCAAGAAAAGAGGATTCGAAAGGTTTGTAAGTGTATAGCATACTAAAGAAGCCAACAGTCACTGATAGCTACGGGAACGTAGAGAAATATATTACTACTAAGAGAGCAATATTTTAGCAACAACAGCATTAGAACTAAGGTTGTAGTAGTTCTCCACGTTATTGCTGGTTTCAGAGGCTACTGGGTAATTTCATATAGTATAGCTCCTTAAGGCTGTAATTATTATTAAAGGAAGGAAAGTTTTTAACTTCTAGACTCAGCATGCAAAGACCGTAGAGTATAAATGCGCACCTTCCCAGATGATTATTTAACCAATTTTCTTCTGGCTCTGTAATCCACATGGGGATGGATGGATGGAAAACTTTATTAAGCAAGCGAGTTGGGACCGTGCAAGATCTCAGGGCCACCGCACAGCCCTGTCAAAAGCGTTTTCAAGGTTTCAATTATGTCTCCTTTTACTTACACCAGTCGTAAATTGAAATGCGAACAAATCGGTATATTTTAGACATTTCAAAGCAGCCATGCTTGCAATACAAGCACAGTCACCGCAGCCTTGCCAGAGCTACGGTAAAGAGCAGAGATGCGCTTACTAAAAACAATTTGTTTCACTCATTTCGCATGGCTTGAGATGGCTATATGCAGCACTTTTCAGCTTTTAGCGCATTTCCCTGCAGGTTTTCGTACATTGAATCTAACTATGTACATACATTGTGCCTAACTATGTACGCAGCGCCTGAATAGAATTGGTTTATAGAGTTGTAATTTTCTTACCCTCAGCCTCTTTTGTTTTCACCATGGTTTCTGCCTTTCTTTGTTTCACTATTTCTTTTCTCTTTCCTTTAGGATAGCATTTGCGGGCTTAGGCCTGCTCTCATTTTTCTACATTCTTCACGGGCTGGTCGCATTTGCTCTTATCTACTGGTTCAAAGACTGCGACCCTGTTCTTTCTGGCTCCGTTCCTCGCTATGATCAGGTACTGTGTATTTTGTATTACTCAGCCAAGCAACCAACCGGCTGCAGCGATTTGTTTTAAACCGGGATTTTCTTTCCTTCGTGGTTCCTCGATGCAAGCATTACAACGCCTTATAGAAAAACGGCATAATAATTTTTATGCTTAACATATCCTTCCTCTGTCCGAAAGCATTCTTTTTGCGTTCCTGTAGTTAATTTAGCTGCGTTTGAAGTATTTATAATCTCTAAATTACAATTACGCTTTACGCGAAGTTTCTTCGTAAATTTCTTTAAATTGCTATAATGCTAATCGTTTCAGTCTCCAACCTCTGTATGGATGTATTACTTCATAGCTTCATGACAAAAAGTCACGCTGAACTGACCACAATTTCAAAGAAGAACGTGCGCATAAAGTCTTCTTATTTTCAGATAGTTCCGTTCTACGTGAAGAATGCCACCAAGGGCATTGACGGCATTCGAGGCTTATTCTTGGCTGGAATTGTCAGTGCGTCCATAAGGTGAAACAAGTTTTACTGAACTCGCATTCGCTCTTAGGTAGGGGTCGTTTCGCTAAAGCTGAGCTTAGACAGGCAGCTGCGCAGAAAACTTTCAGCATCAGTGTTTTATGCTACAATAAAAATAAATATCTGCAGTTCTTTTCAGCTATAAAACCAAATATAAAGACAGAGCAGATGAAGTCAAGGCATGGACGTTTCCAGTTTTTAGTTCGGGCATTGCTTTCTTTTCTGCCTGTTTTGGCCGATATATGCGTCAAATTTAAATGCTGCATTGGCAGGAACTCATAAGTTTGGGTTTGCTATTAACAGTCGTTATTCTTAACTAAGCAGCCAAGTAGCGAAGCTGGATAAAGAATCAGCGGTTAAACCTTGATGGTGAATACTGCTACGGTGATTCATCAGTGAATGATAGTGGTCAGAGCTTTGGAGGGGAATACCATTAGATCATTCCTATAATTGGCATCAGCCTACGTTGCTGCTTGTCAC
Organism: Amblyomma mixtum; assembly: GCF_055824585.1. Classification (NCBI taxonomy): domain Eukaryota; kingdom Metazoa; phylum Arthropoda; class Arachnida; order Ixodida; family Ixodidae; genus Amblyomma; species Amblyomma mixtum. Next base: position 23,092,201 of record NC_143012.1, read on the forward strand.
CAAAACTTCTGAAGGTGGCGTTGGGCTCCAGAAAAGCCAATGAGTTGCACTGATGCCTGCCTTTCAGCTGACGTGCTGCCTGCTTAAGTTGCATACGTGGGGCAGCTTAGCTTTTCAAGAAAAATATAAATTTTAAACCATTTTCCTCAGTGGTCTGCACAGAGCTCGAAGCATGCGCGTATTATAAGGAAAAGTAAACCAGCGCCAAACACGGTATGAAAGAAGAAAACGACGCAACAACGCGCTGGTTCTTCCTGTCAGCCTATACCCTATTACTACTCCTTTTCCTCTAAAACTGCTAATATTTCTAACAGTTCACCGCCTGTGTCTTGGCCACTCCCCCGTAGTGGGTATGTGCCATTTTACTTGAGGCCAACCAACCAACCAATCTTCCTTCGTCCCGTGTTTAGCGCTGGTTTACCTTTCTTTAGAATGTTGTGCAACTTGACCGAGCTTCCACATTGATGCGTGTATCATAACTAGTACTTCAAGATGTTGTACAACAAACTGTACTTCCGTAACATTTTGGCACACAAGATGAACATGAATTCGTTGGAATAATAAGACATTAAAACACGCACATCTGTATTTTAAAAGCATTTTTCTAGGCAGGAAATTTTCATTAAACCGCTCTAAAGTTGAGACTGATTCTATGTACTTCTGATGATCAGAATTAGCACCCGAAACAGATTTTTGGTGCCAGTAAATTTGAAGACGCCCTAAAAATGTACCTATTGCAGTGAGATGTTTTATTGATAGATTTGTGTGTGAACAATGTTTTACTGTTTTTGTGCTTGCTTGAAATGTATTTGACATTTTGTTCTTTACCACTCGTGCTTGGGCATAAATAAAGCTATCCCTCCGCATCACAAAAAAAATACAAGTGGGCGTACCTTTAGATCTCAGTGTTTCTATCAACAGTCTGCGCATTTTTTACCTTTCTTGATGAGCCACTCCTGTTCGCGTTTGTTCCTCGTGAACCAAGGACACTCTGGTCAAGTCGATCAATGTTCATTGTTTGGCATCACTTAATTCTATGAACTTCTATTTGGTTCCTTCACTTCGTCCACTGCAGCACAGTGTCGTCGGTGGTTAACTCCCATGCGGCCGTCTTATTTGTGGACGTAGTTTCTCCAAACATTCACGTACCAGAAGCGAAGGCTTCAATAATAATGGCCGGACTGGGTGAGTTCGCACTTTTATGTCCTTTAGTCGTTCGCTTTCTGTGGTCTTGCGTTATTTTCACTTTTCCTATACAAAGAATCGTTGGTTATTCGTGACAAAAATCTATTTAAGTAGACATGAAATTTATCATATTGATTATCTGCTTTCTAATTGAATGTACAATGAGAGTAAAATCAAACGCGAACAAAACATTCAGATGGAAACAGTAGAAAGAAAGATTTCGACTAGAGGAGACAATACGAGCATTTGATTTTTTTATTTCGATGCCGCGAAGACAGCTGTGTAGAAAGGTTAATTAATGGACACCGCTTCCAATTTTTCTCCAGCACCTGACATTCGGGTGCTTGTATGCCCACTTTTCAGTTGATTGTTTCACGTTCCACTTGATGCCGTCAGAATCGCCACCCGCAAGCTTAACCAGAATGCTTAAGTGCATGGCTTGAATTGACATTAGCGCCACTGAGTGTTGACCCTTGGGTCGGAGACCACGATAGGGTGACTACAGGGCCCCCGTTATCGTCAGCCACCCCAAACACATCGCGAAGCATGGACTCAAACACAGCGGTCAAAGCTCCAACCCGCTAATGTCAATCCAAGACACGTGCTCGAGCACTGTGCGGAGGGCGGTACATCTCAAGGAAGTACTCCTGACTTATAAAAAAGACAACGCGCTATTTTCGCGCATGCGCACACAACAACGCAACATCTCTGAGAGAGCCAACATTGGTGCTTTGGTTACATTTTGATGTCGTTGTGCAGCAGGATTTATTGAGGTGTTCCCACAGCGGCGGCCAGTGGAACAGTGATGACTGTCATAGGCCTATTGGTTCCGTATATTGGATCCGCTGCAAGGGTAAGTACCAGTTAATTTCAGCGCACGGAAGTCAGAGTAACACTTCATGCGAAGTCGTCGCCTGCCAGGCAATACCACGACAAACTGGGTATAGTTTTTCCGCAAGGCTGCTATCACAAACAGTATTCAGTGGGGAAGGAAGCTCACCAACGTTAGTGAGTGTACCGGACTCCCTTCAAGACAGCACCTGTCCCTGGTTGTTTGTGGTGAATGTGTGCTTGGTTTTGCGAGAAAATCATCGTGATAAGCAAGTTCCAACTACTTCTGAAGCGCTTCTAAGCTGTCTTGTTCAAAGTGACTCCGAGACCTACATCCTTAAGTCTCAATGACGCCGTGAGGTTTTATTTGCATTATGTGCCTTTGTCGAGCTTTTTTCTCATCTACCACATTTCTTCATCATTTCGAACAATGCTGCGTAATGTGTTGCTGGGTCCTTTATTGTTGATGTTGAAGTGAAGGCTCAGAGATATTAATAGCGAAAAATGAAGTTATGCTGCCCAAAAGAAGAAACACAGTATTGACCTCGTTTCCACCGGAAAGCAACGCAAATAATGCGAAAGACAAGCGGGAAGAAGTAACATACACGCACAGCAAAGCATGTATGTCGCTCCTCTCTTGTTGTATTACGTTGTAAAAAGCTACCTTTTTATCGTTCTAGCGGCTTTGAGACTTACAAAACGCTTTTGATGGAACATTCCTCGACTTACTGACTACGCTCACGAACCAATAGTTTTCTCTAAGATAGTCTCCGCAGCCAAAGCCGTTAACTGAGCATTTACCTTTCTCTCTTTATTTTCACCCTCTCACCAACACCACAGTTTTTCATCACAATGAACGCCGCAGCATCTGGCCCATTTGCTGGCATCGTTGTACTCGCCTTCTTGTTCCCATGGGCCAACACCAAGGTAAGTGTTCGGGCGAGCCGTCTGACGCCAGTGGAGGGAAGTTATAAGAGGTCAAATGAGATTTCACAAGTGGCTGACAGCGATTCGGCTTTGAAGTTTCGAAGCAACAACAACGTACAGTGCTTTGACTAAATCTGCGTTATTTTTCGTTGGTTTGTAATGTCTCCACTCGACTTTAGGTTGCACCTAAAACGTAGCGTGTAATCACCATAAGACGAGGACCAGACAACCGACAGGGCATGCCCAAGCCTATTCACTTCCGACTTTGAGTGTCACAGAGAGGCAGACTACGACATGTGTTTCTATTCTAAATTATTATGCTACAAACTCCAAAAGGAAAGCCTAATTCGAATATGACTTATCAGGTTTTTTTTTCAACGTAAACAGAACGAGGAGGACATCGCATTCTTTATTAACGTTACATTCTGAGCGTATTAGCAGTAATTATACCACTTATTCAAATACCGATAACATTCAGTCAGCATAAGCATTACGTCATTACGTATATAGAGCTCCGTGAATTTGGCCTAAGTAGACGCTTCAAGCCAGCTAGCTCACATGTTAGCCGCTGCAGATCATGAACCGGACGCTTGCATTTTGTCGTTCAGGGCACAGCTACGGCCGCGCTGGGAGTATTTCTCATCCAGACGTGGCAAACAGCCGGTCGATTCGCAGCCCGCATAGAGCCGCCACGGATGATATACAGCACTGACAGGTGTTCTGGGAATGCAACGCTGCACTTTGCGACACCGCCTGAACAGCTCTCTCAGTAAGAAATATCATGTACGCAAGTTTGCATTTTTAGTCGCCCCGTCATGACTGTCAGAGGCGCTGCGCAAATGGTCGCACTTCAAGTCTGTTGGGCCGCCCGCTGTTATTAAGCAGAAACTTTTGTTAAATCATTAATAGGCTAAGGCGTCCATGTCTGTACGTTGACGCAGTGATGATTGCCAGTCTTCAGTGTTTGTGTCAATTACTGTCCACTCTTGCTGCGGGAAAGCTGATTTGAGGAACTTTAAAGAAAGTTGGTGTCTCCTTTTGCCCAGAAGGGGTTGTTGCAAAAATAAGACATGTTCAAACTTGCGCCAGCCGATCGTGTATCATTTATTCAATCTTTTGCCAAGTCTTCTGGCGCGCTACAGGGCTCCCGTCTGGGTCTTCTTGTGCTTTTACTTTACATTAATGGCAACACATATGGTATCAATTCATCGTTGGGCATGTTTGCGGAAGATTGTGTTATTAAAGGGTCGCCAATGATAAACAGGGACTGTGTATCCTTGGAATCTCACTTATACTGTGTAGCGCTGGATGCACACGTTGGGGAATGGCACTGAATGCTGAAAAGGCCTTACATATGCCTTTTAAACAATACCTTATCCATCTATACTGAATCTATTATAAACATGTTGCTCTAGGTAAAGCCATCGGGACTAAATATTCAGGTGTATTTCTTGGCCTCGAACTTGCGTTGGACCAGAAAAGCCTATTATTGCAAATAAAGCAGCACCTCTGCTCGGTTTTCTACGATGCTATCAAAAGCCCTTTCTGAGCAACCTGGAGCGCCATTTGTACTTTACATATGTGCAATCAATACTTGAATATGCTCAAATTTATTGGACCAGCTCGCACAGTAACTTACTAGTATCCTGAAATAACTTAAAAAAAAAGCCAGTTCGTTTTGTAACCAATAATTATGGATCATCTATCATCGTCAAACCGGTATAGATCGCTAACAGTGTACGACACTAGCCACATCCATATCATAGAGAAGATAACACGGCTTCGAATTCAAGAAGCCTCCGTTTAGGAGCGGCAATTTTCTACATTTGCCTTAGTGCAAAAGCACTACTTCGCGGGATCAAACCCAGCCAAGAACCCTTTGACGTCCCTGACCTATAGGGTGCAGAAATAAATATTGCCACGAATGGGCTTCCAACCCGCCGCGGCGTGAGCAGTCCAGGTTCGCTGACCACTGCGCGAAGCATTATGCTATCACCGCTGTCGATCAGGCTTCGTGTTAACTGTTGTTGTCGTTGTTGTTGTTGTTGTTGTTGTTGTTGTTGTTGTTGTTGTTGTTGTTGTTGTTGTTGTTGTTGTTGTTGTTGTTGTCCTCTAAATAATGGCATGTACCCACTGCGGGGGATTGGCCAAGTCACAGGCGGCGACTGATAGGTGCTCAGAATGTTAAACAAGAAAATAATGATGGATTAAAAAGAATAATAATAATGATAATAATTGAATTTAGGAAATAAATGAAAGAAATTCAGATGTGTAATTGAAATAAGGTAAAGAAATACTGTGAGATAGGTGACTGAAATTGACACACTCTCACTCCGTGCATTGCACATTGTCGTCTTCCTCAACTTCTATCTGCGGCGCGAAAAGATCAAATCAGCTTAACCTCGATCAGAGCTCAAACTGAGTCTGTTATCGTATCCAGACATCCCAACGTCCCAGCAAAGTAAAACTATGAGCCAGAAAGGCTAAACAAATCTTTTCGAAAGCCTACTCGGGTTAACTACGGGTTAACTACGTTAAACCCTTACAACTTTTTTGTTCAGTTAATCCGCCAGTGGAATGATCTCTAGCCTGAAATTCTTTCAAGTGCATCGAACACTGTATTTTTTCACGCGATGAGAGCTTAATTTAGAAACGCCTCTATGTGCATTCTCTGCATCGTTTTACGAGGTTGATTTCCACATTCAAATGTCCGTACCTTACTCTGTATGCTGTAATTGCATCAAGGCGATGCAAGCACTTAACAAATAATAAATAAATGATGAATATGTGCACATGTTTTGTAAGCTTTTGAAAAGGAACATAAATTCTTTTAACTGTTCGGTACTAAGAAACTGCATGTGTATTCATGATAGAGACAAAAGTATGGTTCCGTTTCTGACGCGGGTCCTATTATCCACTATGCGCAGCTCCCAAGTGTTCCCTCTGTACCTGCTCTCTGCCTATTGGTGCTGCCTCATTGCCACTATGCTGACGGTTGTGCTGGGGCTTGCTCTCAGTCTTCTATTCGGTACGCCCTTCCAGATGCTTCAACACCTGCACTTCCTGACGCGTCATTCCGCCAGTTTGTTATCGCGTTTTTTCTTTCGCTTGCAGAGGCTTTCATGTACGTACCAATTGCGCACTTATTCGACGGCAAAAGTTAAAAAAAATGCCGAAGAAAGAGCACGTTCGACTGTTATGCAGATCACAATTTCATTCTTTGTTTTGCAGTGGTAAACGGAGAGTAACGGGGAAGGAGATAGGAAAACTAAGGCGGCATAGGGTATGCATTCGCATGACGTAACTTGGGTGCGCAGTCAGCCGAGATAAAACAGGACAAGTGCCTTAAGGATGCACAGAAGGGCTTCCTGAAACTTGAGACCTGCATGACGGGAGGAGGGCGCGGTGCTAACGAATCTTTTCTTGGGATATTTAACGGCCGTCCAGGCCTTCTAGTACTTTGAAGACCTTCAGCCTTCACAAGCAAAGCCGCAAAAAATGGTAAAGAATGAGGCCTATGGCCTCATTATTTTATTTAGCCACCGCCTTTTATTTAGCCACCGCTAAGGGGAAAAGAAGAAAAAATTCAGGGGGCACTTTGGCTCTCTAAAGTGCTGCAAGGCGAAAGCGTTTCCTGGCCACTGTTTGTTTTTATTTACTTTTTTATTTTTCATGTTTTGTTTTTCATTTATTTTTTGCTCCTTTTCTTAGTTTTTTTTTTTCATTTTTATTTTCACATCTTACTTTTATTTTGTTTTTATTTTCGTTTATTTTCTTATTTTTATTTTTATTTTCCGTTTCTTGACTTTACTCCTTTTATTTTATTTATGAAGCCCATGCATTCACTAGATCCGCCTTTATTCATGCTGGAACCTTGAGCCTTTTAAGCAGTGACGCCGAAAGGCGGACGAATCTGCCGACGCGTCTGTCGACACTTCTGCCGACGCGCCTGTCGACACTCCTGCCTACGCGTCTGTCGACACTCCTGCCGACGCGTCTGTCGACACTCCTGCCGACACGTCTGCTAACGACAGTATGAGGCATTAACCGGCACTCCGATTCTTAACCTGAGAATCGCGTCGTGTCCGGGAGAGTCCGGGTGTGGGCTGAGCTTCCGTGAGGAGTTATAGTAGTGCAGCCGAATACGCCTTAAAACTGAAGTGTCCCATTCTGGCAACATTGTGTGTGCGCTAAACATGAAAGCCTCCAGCAGCGTCCACCCTGAAGAGTGAAATAGACGCCAAAGGTAGTTCGACTGACATGCTTGAGCACCTTTATTTGTAAGGTGACCAAGGCTAATACAGAGGGGAACATTCTGTCGTGCAGCACAACCTGATGGCGGCCTCCAAAACGCCATGACCCTATCGAGCCCCGTAGCGCTGAAGTTCTGGCGGCGGATAGGCGTTCTTCGCCATGCAGTTAAGGTTTGTCTCGTTCAAATGCTTAACAACTTAACCTCCTCCGCTGATATATAAATTGACAGCTCATAAAATTCTTGCCATGATTGAGTTATGACATACTTGTCGTACACGGGGAAGGCTGATTGATATCCAAAATATTCAAATAATTTCTGCATTGTTTTCCTCTGCGTGTTTTTTTTTTCAGAAAGCTCAGAACGCCAGGACAATCGCTATGGGCGAAAAGGTATCATCTTTTGAAATGCAGCCGTTGCAAAAGAAAGAAGCTGATGTGTGCCCCAGTTGCTGAGGCAGAGGCTAAAAAGGTGCAGCGCCTCGCATTTCACCGGATCTCGACTTATTGCCGTTGCGGACAAGACGCTCATATACTCAACGTTTCATTATTGTGTTGCTGATCTGTTTTCGAAGTATCGTGCTTGGGCCACAATGTAGTTCTGCCGATTACGGAAATAAATCTACAAGTTTATAACCTAGGAGACACTTGCAACCCTCACCATTATTTTGTGTGCAAGTGCTGCGTGAGTGTTAGGCGCCGGTTCCAGGCTGATACCTGGAGTTGCTATGGAATGTAGAGGCGCATTTTGAAAACGAAGTTTGTTGCACTTCCGGGCGTTATTCTGATGTTCTCAACAATACCGGACGTCGTCCTGATGTGTGATCTTCAACGTACTTCACGGTTTTCAAAACAACCCGAGTTCAGTGGCATCTGACACAGCTGCTTTTCCCTGCTCCTCTGTTCTGACCTTCCATTCCTCTTTTCTTTTTCTTTCACTCCCTCCACCCTCCTCTCCACGTGTAGGGTAGGGTAAGGTAGAGTACGGTGGTTTATAGTTAACCTCCCTCTCTCCATTGTAGTCTCTCTCTCCTTCCACCAGACGAATCGCATGTAGTGTTTCTATTGTGAAATACCTAGTCTTCAAAGCATATCTTGCTCTCATGCTGCTTTATTTATTTATTTATTTATTTAAATAATTTATTTATTTATATTTATTTATTTATTTATTTATTTATTTATTTATTTATTTATTTATTTATTTATTTATTTATTTATTTATTACCTCAAAGGCCCCGGTTGTGGGGCATTACATGAGGGATGGGCGGATTACATGCAGATTATATAAAGATTACAGAGTACATAAAGATTACAGGATACCTAATAGCCCACTTCGCTTCCTGCACTTCGTTATTTCCCACAACCGCAGTGTTGCACGGAACTTTCGTTAATCGTCCAAATATCGTCTCTAATGCCCCCCCCCCCCCCCCCCCCCCTCCTAGTACAGCGTGGAATTAAGCTTAAAGGTAGTATTAGTGAAGACGGGGTTTTCTTCTGTGAATATCATTGGCTGCACAGAAATGAAATAAAGTGGTTAGCACAAGGGTTGCTCTCTCAACGTATGCACGGATGATGCGTGATCACGCGGCTAATGCCAAAAGCAATTTAACTATAAACAGCCCCCCAACCATCGACCCCCCCCCCCCCCTCACCCCTCCCCCATACCGAATCCATAATAGTGCTGTTTATCTGAAACTATTCACATAAGTTTTGTCCAGAGTTTTGGATGTAGGCACGAATGCTACCATTAACAAATCTAACTCGTTCTCCGCATTGCGTGCATACAACCAACGTCTAAGCGTCTCAAAAGATGTATTGGCCATGCCATGAAATTTCGGAAGTGAACTGAAATCGAAAGGAACACGCACAATTTAGGGCTACATGCAGGACACCCTCAATACGCAAGTATAGCTTGTGTTGGCAATGATGTGGCTCTTGAATGTCTCCACAGAAACATTTTTTGTTCATTTTTTGGCAGGTGGCAAACAGTAAATAAATAATGATAGGGACCACTTCGGGGTAGTCCTTCTGTGTCCTTGTTTTCTTATTAAACCTGGCAGTGTGCCAATTGGTGTGCACCAATTTACTTTAATACCAATTAATTAAAAACAAAAACTTGTCGGACACGGAGGCACTGGCTTGACGCAGCTTCAAGCGTAAAAAATGTTTCAAATTAAAGTTAAAGATGACCAGCAAGCAGAAATCATCGCAAAGAGCCCATAAATTCTCGAGCACGATCAGTACAGTGAATAGCAAAACAAAATACTGTTGCTGTTGTACTGCTGCTGTTGTTGTAACAGTAATAATTAAAAAGTTTAAAATTCAAGACCGGGTAACCAGCATGCTAGTTAACACAGCTTAGTTGTGTTCTGATGTACGGCACTGGTGACAATGCTATGCCGAAAAAAGCGCTAACTCCGAAATCCTATTCTTAAAATTTGTGTTAAGTTTCAGGTGAAACACACTGTACGTGAATATTAAGCGCAATTTTACTGTACTCCACCGAAAAAAGATTGACTTTCACTTTGAATGACATGCTTTCTGACAACGGTTTCGTTTTATGTTCTTTTCGAATTTTATCATTTATTGTTGTAAGGTTTGTTAATTGTTAAAACTCGACATGCCGACGAAGTTCTGAATTGTGAGGCGTCTTTCTGACACAAAAATTTCCTTCGAGGTCCGACCTCTGTATCTTTTCGCTACATAGGCACGGCTATACGAAAAAAAGTAAATGAGAAAATGTTCTACGATCGCCCTTTTATAGAGAATATTGCTAACCGACCATAACAAAGCTGTTGCTGTTGCCTAACCATATCTGTGTTTTATAATTTCTTGCCATTCTTATGACCCATCTTCTAGTAGGTGTTTGTATATCGTACACGTTTGTTTGTCAGGATTTCAAAGAAAAAAGCATTTGTTGTGCGTAATATTTTAAACATCACTGCCAGTCTTTTTTTTTTCGCGGGAGTGATCCCTGTCTTTGTTGAAGCACCCCTTTTCACTGTCTAAAAATAGTCTCCATTGCCTGATAAAAACAGCTTGATTAATCGTTTTTTAGGAGCACTCAAATATATCCGGCTATTGATAACACACTTTGATTGGAATATTCAAAGCTTATATTTTGACAGTGCTCTTCACTTTCATTTGCAAATACATCTGACCTGAAAAAGTGACATGCCGGCAAAAGAAATACTTACAGTCAAGTTGTACGACTGAATATACCGGGTCTGTGATCAAAAATGAACCAATACTTTTTAAATTAGATTTTTTTTTAGGTATGAAGGCGGCTTTTGCGGCATAATAATACCGGCGTTGGGAGACATTAGAAAAGAGGTGAATAATATTAATTAGTTAGCCAGCGTACTAATCTCTCATGATAAACTATTTAACTATAACAGACAGGCACCTTGCTAGCAGTTCGATATTTCAAGCCGGTAGTTAGTACTAGCGATAACAGTTTATAGAATTTAGAATACGCGATTGCCCTCGACGCTGTGGCACAACAAATTTTGACTACATTGTGCCAAAATGCATGTGCTTTCGGGAAGCATGCAGACAAAGCAACTCCTCCAGTGTAGGTAGTACCTTGTCGAAATAGACAAATTTTGTCGAGCCGCAGCATTTAGGGTATTCGCGTTTTCGAAATTTTAAAGAACTGTGATGGCTATTACTAAAGACCGGATACACACCTCTTAGTGCATCCAAGTGTATAATTGCAACCGTTTAAAAGTTAATTATATCAAATTTTTAAGCGCCTAATCAGTTAACATTATTCGCCTCTTTTTTGATGTCATCGAACGCACATAATTTTGTGCCAAAGAGGTCACGTTTATACCTCGAGAAGACCATTTTTAAAAATTCTGGTTCACCTTCGCTGAAACACCTGGTATATTCTAAAATGCCCATACCCACTGCAACGTTTCCAGTCTGTAGTGTAAACACTGCAATAAAAAAATTTAAATGCTAATTCGCAATGTACTTTGCGAACTTCATTTAGTTGCGTGCCCGCGTTCAACCAAAGACTGACGTGTACTCTCATGTCTTGGAGTCAACATAAAAAAATAACGCCAGTCCAGGAGCCGTTAGAAGTATTGAGATAGCACAGCTTTCCTCTTTGTTACGAATGAACGAACACAGATTTTGTTCACTCGCATGCTATAAAAAGAGCGCCATCACGCGCACCAGGTATTGCACCAGATACCGCATGAAATTTTACACAGCTGAGTGTTGATAAACTGCGACTAAGAGGTGCAATTCTGCGAGGAATTGAACCCATATGACGGAGCGAGTTGCTTTGCTCCATTTATTTGGGCAGACTTCTCAGATGAAGGATACTATACATTGCCCAGGGCTTCATTGCCCAGCGATGTTATTAACAGGCGCGCGGAACTCAGCGAGTGGTGGCTACAGCGTTTAGTCACAGTTGGCCACGAAAATAACGGCAAACAATGGCGTGTCAGTGTGCGTGTGTGCTTGTATATGCGTGCGTGTGAGCGTGAATGCGTGCGTGCGTACGTGCGAGTGAGCGTGCGTGCGCGCGTGCGTGCGTGCGTGCGTGCGTGCGTGCGTGCGTGCGCGCGTGCGTGCGTGCGTGCGTGCGTGCGTGCGTGCGTGCGTGCGTGCGTGCGAGCGCGCGAGAGCGCAAGCGCGCTCATGTCCGCTCGCCTGTTAACATCACTGGACAATGGAGCCTTTGACTAAGTAAAGTATCCTCCGTCTAAGAAGTCTGCCCAAATCCATGAAGCAAACAAACCCAGTCGGCCATATGGATTCAATTGTTCACAGAACTGCCCTTCTGATTCGCAGTTTGTCAGCACTCAGCTGTATAAAACTTCAGGCAGTATCTGGCGCAATACTTAATGCATGTAATGGCACTCGTCTAGTTCCTAGCTTGTAAGCGAACGAAATTTGTGCTTGCATCAGCATATGACAAATTCGTTACAAAGAGCGGCACTCGCTCAATACTTCGAAGGGTTGCTGGACAGGCTTTATTTCTTTTTCCTCTAGACTTGAAAACTTGGGAGTACCCGTCAGGCTTGGTTGAACGCAGACAGGCAGCTAAATGAAATTCGTAAAGTACATTTTCATTTTAACCTTTTTATTGCGCCGTGTACACTACAGACAGGAAACGTTGTATTGCATGAGCATTCTAGAATATACCAGGTGGTTCAGTGAAGGCCAACCAGCATTTTTAAAAATAGGCTTTTCAAGCTATAAAGACCGCTCCTGCGGCACAACAGTACCTGTGTTGGCAACACCAAAATACATGCGAATGATGTTAACTAGTTAAGCGCTTAACCAATTCCTGACAATGAAATTTTTAAATACGGCAGTTAGACACCTATTTGAAATTAGTGATGTGTATCCGGTCGTTAGTAACAGCCATATCAGTGTTCAGAATTTCGAAAACCCCATTACCTTTAGTGCTGCGGCTCGACAAAATTTCGCTATTTCGACTAGATACGTGCACTGGAAGGATTGCTTTGCCTGTATGCTTTTCGAAAGAGCATGTATTTCAGCACTATATGTCGCAACAATTTGTTAGGCCACAGCGCCGAAGGCAATCGCGTTTTCTAAATTATAAAAACTTATATGGGTACTCCTAACGACCGGCTTCAAATCTCTGATTGCCACCTGGTGCCTACCTGTAATAGTTAGATAGTCAATTATCAGAAATTAGTGAATTGGTTGGCCACTTAAAGGTGCACTGAAGAGGAATCTGAACTCGTATTTTTACCGCTGGAACTCTATCTACACGTTCCCAGCGTTCTTAGAAACTTCGAATTATTGCCCTCTGCGTTCTATTAACCTCAATTAAATCGTATTAAACGTCCCGGCTCACGCCTTTTGTTTTGTTTTTAATTCCCCGCAGACGGTGGGATGAGTAAACCAACCATTCTACCAGTCCCGTGGCGGCTTTCCGCTCTGCCATCAGCGGAGGGTTACGTAGTAATCGGCGAAAGCAGAGTCCACGCATATTTTTATTTCGGTGGGCCTAATTTGAAGCTATGTAGTCTCTGATTAGATCTAATTATTCATGGAAACTTAAAAAAAAATAAAAGCGAAAGAAAAGCCGCCACGCGACTGCCTGAAAGGCACTCCATGCGTTAACTCCTCCTACCGTCTGCGGGGAATTAAAAAAAAGGGCGGGAGCCGGACGTTAATCCGATTTAAATTAGGGAAAAATAATTCGAAGTTTCCAAGAATTCTCGGAACGTGTAGATCGAGTTCCCGCGGCAAAAATACGAGTTCAGATTCCTCTTTAGTGCACCTTTGACATTATTCACCTCTTTTTTGATGTCCTCCAACGCTGATGTTATTGTGCTGCAAAAGCCGTCTTCATTCGTAAAAAAAAAAAAAAACCTATTTAAAAACAAACTTAGTTCACCATCAATGAAACACACGGGATATTCAGTCGTGCAGCTTGACTACATTTCATTGGCTGGCATGTCACTTTTTCAAGTTAGAAGTTCTTGAAAATTAAAGTGAAGGTCACAGCCAAGATATCCGCGGTGAATATGGCAATCAAACTGTCTTATCGACAGCCGGACATAATTAGACTGCTTCTAAATAAACGATTAATGAAGCTGTTCTAAACGGAAAAGCGAGATTATTTTTGAACATGGAAAGAGATGCTTCGACTAAGACAGGCATCATTACCGAAAAAAATGGTAATATGTTTAAAATATTACGTGCAACAAGTACTTTACTTTAAAATTCCGACAAACACGTGTTTACACAAAGCGAACAACCACTACGAGATGCATCCCAAGAATGGCGAGAATTTATAAACACCGATATCGAACAGCTTTATTATTGTCGGTTAGCAACATTCTCCAAAAAGAGCGCTTGTAGAACATTGTCACCTTTATTTTTTTAATAAAGCACTGCCCACATAAGGAGGAGGTAATGAGTGAAGTATAACCTGAAATAAATTTTACATGTCAGAAAAGGCGCCTCTCAGTTAAGAAACTCGTCGGCACATCCAGTTTTAGCAACAGGACAAACTTTGCAATAACGAATGACCAAACTTGACAACAGCAACGGAACCGTTGTCGCAAAGCGCGTCGTTCTACGTGAAAGTCGATCATTTTTCGATGGACTACATTCCAGCTGCGCTTAACATTTATCTATGAATGAGGACAAAACACCCTCCTCGTTTCCATAGGATGCAGTTAAGAGCAGTCTACCACGAACACAAATGAAAAAAAAAATGGCTGGCGGTTTAGCATTGCTAAGTATGAAATGTACGCAGGCGAGGGGAGACACCCAAATTTCTTCAGTGTGAAGTGGACCAGTGCCAGCGGCAAATGAGAGCGGCCTCAGTGGGCTGGTGAGAACGTTGAGGTGTAGAAGACCACACCTGGCCGCTCGGTCGTGACAGCGGCCTTTAACCGCAGCAGGCATAGCGAGCGCTAGAAAGGCTTGCCAGAAAGCATGGCGATGGCTGCGAGAATAAACAAGTTGTCTTTAGCGCGTTACCATAGAGCAGCGGTTCAGGCAACGATATTGGTCATTCGGCTGAACTAACTGCCATTAATTAGTGAAGGGTGCGGGTGAGATCTTTCAAACGAAAGTCACCAAACTTGTTTGCGTGTTTTCTTCTTCCAAATTTTTTGTTAGACATTAGTAGGGAATCGCACAGTGGAACTCCTCTACAACCACTGAATTGATAACTGAACTCCTTTACTGTTGCTGTCTCGGTCGCAACAATCGAAGGATGGCTGTGACGTGAAAAGTGTGTTGAGGTAACAGGAAGAAAACTGAAATACAGGCGCTAAGACGTAGTTTTATTTCACTACAACGCATAAGCCAGCCTGCTTAAAGAGCCGGAATGACAGCAAGCGATGTGTCGGTGACTGTATCGCAGCTTTCTTTAAGGCCTCATACGACCTAAACCCACCTCTGACGTCAGTGTCAAAATTCGGCTCATGAAGCCCAATCCGAAATAGCATGAGAGAAAAAATTCAGCTGCGCTCTTTACTTGTACCAAGGGAAACACGAGATGTTTAATATTATGAATGTATTACGCATTAGTACGGAGAATAAATTATGCAACTAAAACAACTGTCCATAGTTCCTTAAATTACTTTCGAAACACTGGCTCCCCCTCACCCCATTCAATTGTAAGTGCGCTGTGAACTGCTGGTTAACGTTTTCCTATTTTATCGAAAACAAGCACAAAAGATGTCGGCTATACGAAAGAAAAGCACAGGCGCTCATGTCTTAAACCTTGCTGTGCATTTTTGTGCAGCCACAACTGAAATTCGGGCATTAAAAGTAAAAAACAGATACAAAAGAAGAGAACAGCTGAACAATAGACGCTATTGGGGGTCAACTCTTAACGAAGGACGCTAGCTTTACGAGAACAGTATGGTGGAATGACTGATGCAATTTTTTTCGGGCCTTTAAGCGATGTAACATGTTTCAGGCACTATAAGCGTAGTCTAGTTCCTGTGCTGCACAGTTTTTATGAAACCTAAGCGAACACTTGCAAATGTTGCAGTGAACTGAAGATGGGGACACTTCGTCACCGCCGTTTTATTGCGAAAGCAATACTACTCCCAAGAACGGCCTTTCGCGTAGCGGCGGCCGCTTGCAACGTTTGACCTTTTGAATGACCCCTGACGACATACCATGCCTAGTGACGTCACAGCGTGACGTCATACCAGGAGGGAGAGACGGGCTACTAACTCGGCTCGTCGGGTAATGGCGGCCGCTTGCCACGGCGCGCCGCGCTCCTCCAACGCCTCCTAGAGGCTCCTCCCGCTAGAGGCGCCAGTGACGTTGTAGCGTGACGTCATACCAGGAGCGAGAGACGGGCTACCAACTCGGCTCGTCGGGCAACGGCGGCCGCTTGCCACGGCGCGCCGCGCTCTTCCCACTAGAGGCGCTGCATATGCAGTATAAAACACCTGCTTTCGCAACCTACCAGGCTTAACGAAAGCTAAGCCCCCCGCCAATTTTTTATGCTCTTTAGTGAGAAGCTAATTTCCATTAACTCACCCATTTCGCTTCGTTTTAACAGCTTAATCTTCGAGTTGTGCACGGTGGTCGAGACGCAGGCAGGTCTAGAGAGTTAGCGAGGTTAGACCCCAGACAAGTAGTAAGTTAACCATCGTGATCCAGACCAGCGTTCCGTCGGCGTTAAAAGTGTATTTGAAGGCGCCAAGAAATGCCAGACAAAGGCGGATTCTTTTTTGTTAGCAAGATCCGATAGTTCGGCATTTTCTGGCTTTGTTGCCGCTTGTCCAGCAGGGAAAGGTGCATTTATGAATAAGAGATGTGGATTCGAACTTGAAAAACATTCTCCCGGCGCTATGATTCAAAGTCAGGACTCTCTCATGGCAAAATAGGAGAAAAGTGCCGCAAAGCGATGGAAACGCTAACGAGGACTCCGCGATTGCTGGCAGCGAGGGCTGCACTGCCGTCTAGCAGCCGAAAATAAAACTACTGGGTGGTGTTGAAAACATTTATTAAGAAAGGACAGGAGGTATGCTTGGATCAGTCCGTAAGGGACTGATCTTTACAAACACTACGCCTTCTCACCAATAAATTACTGTGCCCGGCAGCACTAAAGCATTTTGACCCCTCCTTTAACGGCAGCTGTCCGCACTGTAGTGCGGTGTCTTCTGACACCTATCACATGGTGTGGGCCTGCTCCTCCAACCCCGCTATTCCCCCCATCCCCAACCCAACCCAACCCGGGAGGACTGGGAGGCGACCCTGCTCGGCTGCCACGACTTACAGGCCCAACAAGCCTTAGTCAGGCGCGCCCGGGCGGCGGCCACCGCCACTGGGGTCCCATACTAGGGACCTCCACCTAGTGTTTGTAAGAAAACTACTGCCGGCCGGATGTCGATGGCCTCTACCAGCCGTCGTCGCTTGGTTTATGTTCGCACCAACGTTACGATGGATCCCGTTCGCGATTCGCAAAGAACTGCGGCCTGCACTTCAACGACCTCAAACCCACACAACGTGCAATGCTTTTGAGAACTGGGGCGGTGGGCCTTGCAATAAATTCCTAGCGCTAAGGAATCGGCAGCGTAGCTGTGATGGTGATTAATAATATTTGCTGGTGCAAGGGCATCTTACGCCAAAGAGCGCCAGAGACTGACATTGGATGGTTACTATGAGAGAAATGGCGAAAGTCATGAAATGCTGCGAATGTAAAAAAAGATGTCCAGTGTAAATGGGTGGAATATAATCAGAAATCTAAACTTGACAGGATTAAACCGATGTGATGGCCCGGAAAAAAGAAAAGTAACACGTTTTAACGGAGGGAAGTAGAAGGGTTTGCCAAGAGCAAGAGGGCGGGGAATTCCCACCGTGCTTGGCTACGGCGCCCTCTTGTCTATGCCAAGGTACCCTTTAAGCTAATATACAACGATATTCCAGCAGGCTATGACATAGGCTCACATATTAAGTCCCTGCAAAGGTGCAAAGCTTGTAAAACCTGTGTGTGTGTGGCCTGTGTGTGTGGCCTGTCCTCAATCTTGTCAACGCCACTTCAACGATACGATTTTCTAAATGTTCCTTCAAGTCATCCACATGAGGCTTGATAGTGTGCAGTTTATTATCAGTTTCTTCAACGCATTCACTATGCTACAGTTGAATCAGTCTGAGTTTGATGGGAAGTCGGTATTCTTGGTAAGGAATGTGGATAATATCCATTGGTCCCATATGTTTGGATGCAGACGCTGCCGCCTTGTCGCCTTCTTCATTTCCACGTATTCCACGGTGTCTAGGGACCCAAGAGAACGCCAGTTGCAGACCGCTTATTAATGACTCCATTAGTGCCTTTTTTCAGCGCGTTAGAAATGGCATTCATATTTCTCCGTGCACCTGAAAGCCCTGAGACAGCACTAAGTGAGTCAGTGTGTATGACACATTTTGTTATTCTGTTTTCTAAAATCTTATCTACAGCCATGAGGATTGGGATCGTTTAAGCTGTGAAGAGAGCTGCATCCGTTTTGATGGTTTTGGTGGCCGAGAACGTCTTTCCAACAACCGCGCAAGCAACAGATTCTACGCTCTTGTATCCATCAGTGTAGAACTCTTCAGAAGTGTATTTTTCTTGAAGCGACAAAAAATGTTCTTTCATAGCTTGGGAAGGGGTATTCCTTTTAGGAATAGCCAAAATGATTTATCACATTCCATTAGCTGAGTTTACTACGGAACTGGTGCTTCATTCAAGCACTTTATTGGGCAGTCATCGAGAGGCACTTCCATTTCATCTGCTGACTTTCTCAGACGTATCATCAAAGGAAAGGTAAAGTGGTCTGCTAACATACAGCCTCAATGCTAAGGTTCAAATTAATGAACTTCGACACTGCTGATACCTAATCGATTTGAACTTTAAGCGCACATCATCGATAGGTATGTTCACTAACTGGAGAGACTCCACACATTAGTTGCAGCATATAAGCTCTGAACTGGAATAGCTCTAAATGCACCAGCAGACAAGCGAAGGCCCATGTAATGTGCTGGATCGAGAAATCTTAAGACTGATTCTCTTGCAGATGGGAACAATCTGTATCGATAGTCTACTCTTGAAATAATCAGACCACAGTGGAGTTTTAGCAGGCATTTTGTACCGCTACCCCAGCAGGGGTGTCGTCTAAAATTACACCTAAGAATTTTTGCGCTCCCGTTACCGTTAATTCCTGCCTACCAAGAAATACGGAAGGCCTCGGTACTACTCGTCGTTTCCGTGAGAAAAGTACGTAGGCGGTTTTCGCGGCGTTAAATTTAAAAACCATTGTAATTGGCCCATTTTACTATACTGTCAATCGTCACCTGCACGTGTCTCTCGCATATAGAAAAATTTAAAGACCGAAAACTAATCTGCAGGTCGTCCACATAGATTGTACAGAAAAAAGATGCCAGATTAATGATGTCCCCCAAAAAGTTAATTTTCAGGATGAGCAGAGTACAACTCAGTACGCCGCCCTGGAGAATGCCATTTTCTTGCAGAAAAACTCTCGATAGAGAATTTCGCACCCTGACACTGAAGGCCCGGTGAGTCAGGTAGCTACGCAAAATGTAGAGCATATTCCCACCTATCCTGTAAGTTGCCAGATCTTTCAGGATGACATAACGCCAAGACGTGTCATATGCTTTTTCATGATCAAAAATGCAGAGAGGTAAAACTGATTATGTGTAAATGCATCTCTAATATAGGCCTCACGCAGCTCTAAGTTACATGTGGCAGACCGCCCAGCTGTAAAGCCAGACTGGAAAGGGTCTAATATCTCATTCCGTTCTAGGAAATATAACAGACCTCTCCATTATTTTTTCAAACTTGCAGAGGGAACTGGTCAAGCCTGCTTGTAATTTTTAGTGGTAGAGCGATCTTTTCCTTGTTTTAAAAAAGGAATAACTATAGCCTCTTTCCAAGCAGAATGTAGCTTTCTAGTAGGGAAAAGTTTGTTGTAAAGAACCAGTACGCATTCAAGAGTTTCGGGAGCTTTTTATCATTTCGTACGTAATTTCATCCACTACTGGCTGCTTCAAGTTCGCGCCTATTTAGTGGTCTATTGTACCCTTCCCCACAGCATCTCGCCGAATCTGTCTTGTATTCGTTCCACCCAACTCTTGTCACCTAGAAGCTTAGGCGAATAATTTCTCGAGCTCGATACCAATGAAAAGTGCTCTCTAAGTGCATCTGCTTGTGCTTCTGATGTCTCCTCATGTCAATTTATTAGTTAGAGGTAAATGGGTTTATAGTTTCCCTTTCTAGCTTTCTTATTATGCCGTACACCTTGTTTGCATCCGTATGCGAATTTATTAAGGAGACGTAGGCTGACCGACTACCTCGCTTAGCTAAAAGTCGTATGCGTCTTCCATTCGATTTGCAATCCAATTTTCAGCTGTTGGGTAGCGAGAGAACTTGCTCCAGGATTTATTTTGTTTTTCTTAGCTTTCTCACAGTTTTGATTCCACCATGGCTACGCAGCAGTACGATACCTGTGGACTGTGGTTTGGATTGGCGCACTGCATTAAGTATGTTCTGTGTAATTTATGCGCACAGTTCTTGAATATGAATAATAGAGCTGTACGATCAGGAAAACTTTAAACTTTTCCCAGTCGGCACTGTTTGTGATTTAGCAGCGTATCAAATTACCTTTCTGTCTGCAATACTTTTGGGAAATGATCAGTGGAAATGATCAGTGATCAGTATGAATTTTCAAACAAGACATGACATAAGGATGGGTAGGCCTATCGCTAAAACAATTTAGGAATATATGTTATGTGTGGAACTATAGTAAGTGGGTTCGTGTTTGTTAAACAAACGTGCGCCAGATGATAAGAGGAACCTTTCTGTTCGTTGGCCTCCCGCATCACAATGGGAGTCAGCCCATAGTATGTTTTGGGCGCTAAGATCACTTAATAGTAAGCATGGTTCTCGAATTTCATCTATTAAACTTTCACTCTAAAATGCTGAAGGGTAGTCGGGAGGAATAATAAAGACCAAATTGTTACTAGTCTACAAAAAAGTATGGCACGAATATATACGCTTCAAGAGATGCTTTAAACTAAGTGTTGGCATGCCACTGACCTACCTAGTATTATTGCCACACCGCCTGACGGCATACGACAGTCGAAACGTTGCAGTATAGCAAATTGCTTCATAAAGACTGTATTAAAGGCATTCAGGTGCGTCTCCTGCACACAGAGCAGCTTCGGTTGGAATTTAAAGATAAATTGTTTTATACGTATCACCGGGGTCACGTAGCAGGTCTCTGACGTTCCATTGTGTTATTTGTTGTTTCTCTCTCCCTGTGGTTTCACAGAAATCTGGCTGCAGTTAGTAAATCTTTGGTCGTGCAGAAAAACCGGCGCACGCCTAGCTCAGCGGGCGTGCTCTGCGTTTGCATGGTGCTGAACCATTCGTGGAAACCGTGCCAGTGTTCATTGCTACGTGCATTTTGCGTTCGTTTAAACAGACAGAGCTACCTTGCAGAAAAGTGCGTACCCGACCACGCGTTATAACCGTACGATTCATGCGTATCAGCGGCGTGTTGCTCTGCCCACTTTTCCGTAATGTGGAGCAATGCACCTGTAACATACTCTCTTTTTGTCGCGGTCACTGCATAGTGCGCACGTTTGAACACGTTTTATGGTTTTCAGCCGAACTGCATTGACCACTGGCCGTTTTGTTAGTCATAATACGATGTCTTGTTTTCATTTAACGTGACTAGTTTTGCACTTACAGACTGATGACCCGCTGCTCTCATATTTCAGATGGCGTGTCATGTGCACCCACTACATGTGAAGAATTGGGTGGATGACAC
The DNA here is from genome assembly GCF_055824585.1 of Amblyomma mixtum. NCBI lineage: Eukaryota > Metazoa > Arthropoda > Arachnida > Ixodida > Ixodidae > Amblyomma > Amblyomma mixtum. The sequence continues at coordinate 23,113,692 of NC_143012.1, forward strand.
GACATAGTGGCCATGCCTCTCAAGGGCTCACATAGTGTGTTATTTATTCAAAAGTGGAGCCTACATGATTACCTTACGTGTAGGCAACGCGATAACGTTAGGAGCTGTCGATGCATTTACAGGAACTGACGACACTTTCGGTCGCCCGACGTTACTAGCCTACAGCCAATGGGTGCATTTTAAGGCGGAAGCCTTTAATGCCTCATCGTTGTAAGCAGAGGTTGTCGACAGAAATGTCACGCTTTTCAATTGGTCGAAATGGTCGTGACGTCACAGAGCGCGAATTTCAAACGGGGCCAATCGTACTTTCGCTAGTAACCATGCAACCAATTTACTTGGAGCGTCTGAGTTTAGTTAATTAGTTAATTAACCAATTACCCTAATTAACCTTTCTAGACAGACCAGATAAATAAATAAAATCGAGTAGGAAATTGGTCGAGGTGGGGAATCCAACCTGGGTCTCCAGAGCGCGAGACGAGCACGCTACCACTCCGCCATGCCAGCTCGATAGTTTAGAATGAACAAAGGCGCGTCTAGTCAATACGGTCTTTTCGTTCACTCCCATCTTCCTGCCTTCCCTTACGGCGAGGTTCAGGTGTCCACCGATATACGCGAGGCAGATGCATTTCCTTTCCTCAAAAACCAATTTACTGACGAGCAAGGTGTACAGCCGAACGGGCGATGGCGTTCTGTGGACTCCCTGGCAGCGTTGCAAGACGCTGTCGCGTTCCACTCAGAGGCGAAGCTTAACATCTTAACCACACATCAGTGACACAAGTAGCAACCACGCTCCTAAGGCTTCCTCCTCACCGCACTTTAGGTCAACAAAGTGCTCCCCTGAATTTTATTGTGACCGAGGACATATTAGATCGGAAGCTCTACTCTCCGCACTACAACTTCCAAAGTCAAGTTTGGTGCGAGTTTGACCTTGATCTGGTGGCGCGAAGATGTTCAAGTGACGTCATGCCACGTGACTTGGTGTGAAGAGGCACCGCAGCTGCGCTCGCTCGAAGCTTCGCCGCTGCTTTACCATGCGACTAGCGAAGGTAGAACAGCTGTTTCTCTGGCGCTCAAATACTTCGTCTCGCCATCAATGAGGCGCGCACCGGACCGAGTCCGTGGCGCCAAACCATGCACAACCATGCTTAGCAGAGCTTTCGCTCGTATCACTAACAAGCGCTAATCCTCTTGTACAAATTTAGAACCCTTTCTCTACATGGTCTCTGTACTGGGCCCTTAACAGTTCTTCAAGGTGACAGTTGCAGCTCGCACATTTAACTTGTTCATTTAATTGATGAGCAGAGCTATTTTAAGTTTTCGTAGCCCAGAAACATATCGTTTTCACTTTTCTCGACCAAGTTATCTAAAAGAGATCAAGGAGTTATCGGGATTCTTTTTGATATTCCAGTAGCAACCTTGCTTTGACGACACTCACGGGAACCCCGGCTCAGTAGCCGAGCGCTCGAACCACTGAGCCACCGCAGCAGGTTTGCAAGTACAGCGTATTTTTTTCTTTTTCCGTTTCTGAAACTAACAAATCAGATAGTTATAGAGGCTTTCCTTTTTTAATAAACAAAATTTCCTACTTGCGCGACAGCGATCAGTTAGTTGTGCATATGTTATTCTAGGCCACATTTTAGCAACGTGTGTCTAACCCGCCGCGGTCGCTCAGCAGTTACGACGGTCGGCTACTGAGCTGGAGTACCCGGGTTCGAACACGACCGCGGCGGCCACGCTTCGATGGAGGCTAAACGCAAAAGGAGCGCGTGGGCTGTGCGATGCCAGTGCACATTAAAGATCCCAAGGTGGTAGAAATTATTCTGGAGCCCTCCACTGCGGCCCCTCTTTCTTCCTTCTTTCATTCAGGCCTTTATTCCTTCCCTTATGGCGCAGTTACGGCGTCCACCGAAATAGGTGAGACAGTTACTGTGCCATTTCCTTTCTTCAAACCAAGCTCAAGACCAGGTATCTGTGCACGGACCTAGTCGTGGAACAGCCGGAGTATTCTGGGCTGCCGAATCCCAAGCTGGACATCCCACTCACAAATGAAGAAATGAAAGCACAAATCGCGCCATGGGAAAAATGCAGCTCCAGGTCGAGATCAAATAACAGCGAAGCTCTTATTTAACCTCACCGATGACACCATCACCTAGCTTGTGGAATGCTTCAACGAGCAACATTGGGCTACAAGAACGTTACTAGTATCCTGGAAGACGGCCGAGGTTCGGTTCATTCCGCCGCGGTGGCTCAGCGGTTAAGGTGCTCGGCTGCTGACCCAAAAGACGCGGGTTCGATCCCGGCCGCGGCGACTAGAATTTCTTTGGAGGAGAAATTCTAGAGGCCCGTGTACTGTACGATGTCAGTGCACGTTAAAGAACCCCAGGTGGTCGAAATTTCCGGAGCCCTCCACTACGGCGTCTCTCATAGCCTTAGTCGCTTTGGGACGTTAAACCCCATAAACCAAACCAACCAAACCATCATTCCGAATCCGAACAAACCCCTTAAACTGGATAATCTAAGACAGATATCGCTGACCTTATGTTTGGGGAAGCTCATAGAAAGGGTCATCAACATGAGACTGTGTAGATACTTGGAAGAGAACAACTTCCTACCTAACACTCAATTTGGCTTTCGCCCTCACCTATCGACACAGGACGCCCTCTTGTACTTGTACAAAACCCTCCTTGAGACACCTCCCAAGTCACAAACAAAGGCCATCCTGGCACTTGATTTGAAAGAACTGTTCGATAACGTTCTACATAAAAATATCTGGCAAAGCCTCGCCGATACCAACTGTGGCGCAAGAGCCTACAACTATATCAAAAACTTTTTATCAGCCAGGCAAGCCACTCTACATTTCGGTGGAATAAAATCAGATCCCGTCACTCTAGGCCCGAAAGGAACTCCGCAAGGGGCGGTACTATCGCCCCACTTGTTCAATTTGGGTATGAAAGATCTACCGGCCTTCTTTCCCAAATCCCCGGCATCAAACATACATTCTATGCGGATGATATCACTGTGGGAGTGACTCTGGGAGTGACGCCGAGATCGAGGAGCGTCTTCAAGCAGCAGCGGACACGGTGGACCGGTACGCCAGGGAGAGAGGCCTCCAGTGTGCGCCGGAAAAGTCCGAGTCGCTCATCCTGAAGAACCTGAGGACACCCCTAGTGCAGAACATCACGGTGTATATAGACAACCACCCAGTACAGGAACCCACGGAGATCAAGACCCTAGGATAGTACATCCCGTAGTGGTGACAGAACACCCCCACTGTGAAGAAGCTTACAACACCCACCGAGTAAATCCTCCGGATGATGCATCGTATCCGAAATAAACACCATGGCAGGAATGAAAGGGGCACCATCCTCTTAGTGCAAGCTTTCGTGATCTCTCGGATAAAGTACGGCACGGCATACATTAACTTCTCCAGGTCAGAAGTTGAAAAGTTGGAGACACTGATCAAGAAAGCCTACAAGACGGCACTAGGGCTACCAAACAAACTCCACGCCAACGGCAAAGCTCATGGTTCTAGGAGTACTTAATATCCTAAAGAGATGTGGAAGCACAATGGCTCTCACAATTCAATAGGCTCGCACTCACAAAACCCGGCAGAGAAGTGCTCGAGAAGATCTATGTTAATCTGCCCTATAGGATAGACCAAAGGGAATACGTACCACGCGATGCTAGGAGAGACATCACCGTGTACCCCATTCCGCGGAATATGCATCCCGCATATAACATCGAGTAGAGAAAATCAAGAGGGGACGCCCTGCAAAAGCACGGGACGAGCAACGTAACACCCTTTACGTGGACGCAGCAGGCCCAAAGAATGGAGTTATGACTATTGGGGTCTCAACGCCTTCGGAATCGATGGTGAACTGCGCCTCGATAAAAACTTCTAACCCCACTCACGCAGAAGAGGCAGATATTGCATTAGCTGTAGCATCTATCCCCAACGCGTTGTGCTCACTGATTCGGAGAACACCTGTCGCAACTTCAATAACGAATTAATTCACAGGTCAGGGTTGTCATTGCTGACTAAGCATCCACCCATCAAAGCCTCAGCCATCTGGTTTTCCGGTCACCTGGAACTACCAGGAGGAAACGAAGCCGCACACAGGCATGCCCGAGCTCTTCTATACCGGGCGTCTCCCCCTGATGACCATGAAACGTGCCGCGACCTAATTGTTTTAGCAGTGTATGCTGACGATCTCGCGCCATACAGAACAGCCAAAAAGGAGAACCAAACACGACATATATCCCTCAATAAGTTAGAAGAGAACAGCCTTAGGAGAATACTAATCAACACATACCCAACGCCAGCTAAGTTACACCAGAGGTATCCTACACTACACTCTCCACAGTACCCACACTGTAGAGAGGTAGCTAGCTTCTACCACATGGTGTGGCCATGCCAATTTAATCCCTTAGTTGACCCATTCCAAACCCCTCATAGGAGCAGTGGGAGACTATTCTGCTCAGCGCTGATCCTGACCGTCAGCACTTGTTCGTGGGGAGGGCCAGCGCAGCACCAATAACCAGTGGACTACCGGACTAGGCGGCCCACGCACATGTTCTACAAATATTCAGTAAATAAAGATGTTTTCAATCAATCAATCAATTGTTCAAAACCAAACTTCATGGTTCAGAAATATCGTTGGATCCAGCGTGTCCAGGAGCCTCAGACATGCTCGTAGGTGACCAAGAGAAGGGAAGGTGCGGAGATCTGAAGAAAGGAAGAAAACAGAAGAAAAGAGAACTAAAAAAAAGACAGGAGATAAACAGACTTCACAAAGCAGAAGGAGTATATAAAATTCTGGAGAGAGGAAAGTGATCCAGGGGAGAGCTCTGGGTATCTGGTAGAGCCGGCGTGGTTGCTTCAGCGGACGCGGTTGTTGCGACGCGCGCCTTTTCTTTCACTCTGTCTTCTCACATCTTTCAACTCTCCCCTGGCCGCACGTGGCAGCGAGTGTGGGTCAGCTCGAGCCAGTGGGCAGGCTCGTGCACTTTCTTTTTCATCATTCCTACAGTCGCAACAAGAACAAAGTGATCCAGGAATATATGAAAAAGGCAGAGACAGAAGAAAAGAAAAGAAAGAAAAGAAGAAAAGACGCGGGTTCGATCCCGGCCGCGGCGGTTGAATTTCTTTGGAGGAGAAATTCGAGGCCCATGTACTGTGCGATGTCAGTGCACGTTAAAGAACCCCAGGTGGTCGAAATATCCGGAGCCCTCCACTACGGCGTCTCTCATAGCCTCAGTCGATTTGGGACGTTAAACCCCATAAACCAAACCAAACCAAACCAGAAGAAAAGATAAAGAAAGATTGAAATTAAAAAAAAAGATAAATGAACTAAAAAACGGAAAAAAATTCATAGGAGGAACCAAAACATAAAAGAGAAAAAGCAGCAAAGGAAAGAGTTCAAAGCTAACCCCTAGGAGAAAAAAATGATAGGGGTGAAAGGAAATAAAATAAAAAAAAGAGTATAAAGAAGAAAATCAAAAAATGGCTGAGGCTTAGATAAGGTTACGCCTAGTCAGATGCGAAGCATATTGATGGCTAGGCTTGGTAATACATGGCTTTCCTTGGTTGACGTTCATCCCGCTCTCCATCGGTCTCTGTGGCACGCTGAAGCTTTCGCTTCTCGTTCAAATCAGCCCTGCTTCTAGGCGGCATCCCAACACCTGGCCGCCTCGTAAGTGCCCGGAGAGTTGTTGTTGTTGTGACTGAAAGAAGGATGAAGAGGAAATTGCACGGGCCTGCTACTGGCTCGAGCCAAGCCACCACCGCTGCCGCGTGCAGATAGAGGAGAGTTAAAAGATCAGAGGAAAGAGAAAAAGGAAAGAAAAGACTCGCGTCGCAGCAACAACTGCGTCCGCCGGAGCGGACGCTGCTCAAAAAGAAGCGGCCGAAAGCCGCACTCGCCGAGGCGAGAACAGATACTCTACCCCCTAGTGCCCGGAGAGCGAGGCAAGCTCAGCTTTATACCGCTGCTGTAGCGTCACGTGGTCAGCTGCAGCGCCTCTGATGTGGAGCCTCCACCGCCGCGGCCGACCGCGCGAGCCGGCAGCCCATCTCTCCTCTGCTGTGACGTCATGTTGTCATTTGGTGTCACGTGGTCACGCTAAACGTCAATGGTAGCTCCACCGCCGTGCTCGACGGGCTGTAGTGTAGCTCTAGTAATATGCTTCGCATAAAACAGTAACTGCGGGTGCACGCAAGGCGAGCAAACAGCAAGGCCTCCATGCCCGTGCGGTGGGGGCAGTGCCTCGGCCCACCAAAATTGGACATATGGTGCCCCCGACCCCGTGAGGCATGCGGGAAGCTTAGTAATGGCAGGCAGCCCTACGAACCATCCGGGCAGGAATAAACACGACAGATGGGTGGAGGGAAAGAAGAAACGGGAATGCGAATAAGCAGCGCATGAGACCGAGGGGAGGATAAAAATGACGGGAAGTCGCGAGGGGAAAGAAAGTGCGCATAGCCGGGCAGCCGCACTCATATGTCCGCGGTGAGTGAACAGGCGCCTATACTCTGTTTCATACATCATGTGCAACGTGGTGAAGGCTACGGAAGTAGTCCGCAGAAAAAAATAAAGAGAGGTGTATCCCTCCGCGCTGTTTTGTGGCCGTGCGGTCTAACGCGTCGCTCCATCTTCCTCCCTTCCCGTTACGGCGAGGTTTAGGTGTCCACCGAGATATGACAGATACATTTCCTTTCCTAAAAAACCAATTTACCGACGAGCAAGGCGTATTTGTCCGCGTTTCATATTGGTCCAAATTGTCGTCACGCCGCTGAGCTGGACCAAAGCGACCTAGACACTTGGCTGGACGCCATTTTCTCAAAAGTAAAAGGGAGGCGGACAGAAAGAGTAAACACGGCGGCCAGCGGGGACAGCGAAAACGTGAAATGGAAGAAGACGACACACGCAAAATACAAAATCACAGATCTCGACCGATTCGCTCGCAATTATCATCGTTTTTTGTCACGCTGATGACAAATGTATTACCCACGATGCCTGTCGGCAATGCATTTGTTATTTTTCGCTCACCACAAGCAACGCACTATTTTCTGTCACGGATGCAGGCTGCGCAAAAAAGAGCGCTAGCTTTGACAGCGTTGCACCTGATGTATGAAACGGAGTATAGATAATGGAGAACGTCCGCCACAGCTGCGTCGCATGGACAGGAAGGCGAAGGACGGAGTGCAAAGCAATGGAAGTACGAGGGAAAACGGCCGAGGCCATATCGAGGCGGAAGGAAAGAGAGCGAGAGAAGGACAACGCACCGGACGAAAACAGCTGTGAGGATGTCGGAATGTTACGCGGTCCAGGTGGATTGCCAGAGCATGAGGACGGTTGTGTGCATGCGGGCGGCACGGACATGGGGTAAAGCCACGGCGGCCGCAGGAGGCCTTGCGTCGACGCCAGAGAGACGGTCCGCAATGTTAGCTCGTTGCCCCAGGCACTACACTGCGGGATATGATACAGGAAATCGGGACGGTGAAGAAAAATGGCGGCAAGGGTGCGCTTTGTGTCTCGTACGCGTAAATCTAACGATAACAGCTGTTTTAAGCCCTACCAACCACTTGTGTGCACAAACTGCGAAAAAAAAAGCAAAAAAGTGAGCTCTCGCATGAGGAGCTGTATTGAGCAGCGTCGTGAGTAAATTTGTGCTCCGGTGGTGGCTCTGTTTGTAGTGCTGTTTGCGTGATCTGCGCGTGGTGGGTAGAGACAGCGACGAAACCTTCTTTTAAACGAGAATTTTTGGCGCACGACGTCGGCGATGACTTCTACTTCGGGCATCGCTGCTTTGGACTACATCGTGTTCGCAGCTCTCACGGTTATCAGCCTCGGTGAGTGGCTACTCAACAGCACTGCCAACTTGATCCGGATGTTCAACCAAGTCATACCTAGAAATTGTGGCCAAGCCCAATTTTCAACAGGAAGTTGTTTATGAACGCGATATTTTCGTATATCGTAAGACTCGAGTACTACAATAAGTATATCCGCAGATCTCCCCTTGGCACGCTTTCATATTTTCGCTTGTTTTTGCCATTGGCAAAATTTTTCCGCATTGGTTTTCTATGCCAGCCTTAACTTAACTCGATCCTAATGATGGACAAATTTAGAAAAAAAGGTTTTGTTACGCTTTGGAAGGATGAACCATTACCTATTAGTGTTTCCATAACGATGCCTTACATTACTCCACAGTTGTTTCACAATTAAAATTGATGTATGAGAATCCCGGGCTTTCCCTATGATGACGGCAGTACGGTGATTTACGGGCAACCATAACAGGTGCGACACAAGGGCGATGGGGCGCTTAATATATGACATATATGACATATATGAATAATATATGACATCTGCACCGCGATCCCTTCAAACAAAGCACTACTTTTTGGTAGCTAGTTATTTGGCGGATTTGAGAGGTAATGTGACGATGTAGAATTACTTTATACTTGGTCTTTATATTTCTAGAAAAAGTCTATAAATAAGCTCTCGCATGTTCTGCGACATTCACCATCGTCGGATGTAAGCAGACTTCATCAGGAGGCTCAAGTACGCGTGGTATAGTGACGGCAACCCGTGCAATTTTACACGACCATCCTTATCGCGCATAATACCTTACGCCACTGCGTTCACCATCTTAACATCAAATACTGTCATACAAGGTGCAATGTTCACACACGCGAACGCGATAAAAATTTTCTTTCATTTAAACAATGCTGCGTAGAACCATTTCAAGACCGGCATGAGAAATGACGACAGAAAATTGTTTTTAGGATGAACGCGTCCGCATTTTTTGGTTGCTCTGGTACGGCTCCATCGTCTGCGTCTTTTCATTTATTTATTTGAACCCATGACCACTTTAAACGGATTAAAATACACTGATTTGTTTATCGTTTTTCATTTTATTGTATTGCATTATGTTTTGTTGTATTAACGTATTATTCTCAGTTGCATTTGCTTTGTCCCCCCCCCCCCCTTATGTAATGCCTCAACAGAGGCCTTTAAGGGTAAAATAAATGATGATAAATGATAAATGATGAAATAGCCCATTTTTTGACCAGATAGAATAGAAATAAGCATAATTCAGACAATCAAACAGTGTTCAAGCACGAAGTGGACTTAAAATTATCTCAAGAAAACTTCAGGCTTATTCATCTGGTAGGCTGCAAATTTCTTTCTTTTTGTGCAATAAAGGCATGATCCTATCAAAAAACCGAATATTTCCGAATTCTCCTGTTGATGAAGCACACCGTAATTTCTGGTCACAGTTCCTCCCTTTGTATAGTCTCAAAGGTCCGCTCAATAGAGACTTCAGTTTTTTTTTTTACTACCCTCTCCACAGTCGATCTTTAGTCCGCACTCGGTACATTGTGTCCAACCGAACACATTGGGCATTTCATGCTAGTGGGCAGTATAGCCCGAACCTACAGATAGTGCGGGCTATACAAAATATTTTAGCTTCTGAACATGCATAACTCGTGGGCTAATTCGTGGTAATTATTTCTCAGAAAGCTAGAGATTACAAGCTTTAAAAAGTAATCTAACGATTCCAAAAATTGTCTGTAGACTACACTTCCCATAGACTCTATTGCCTTCCAACAGACATTTCCTTGTGTCTATTTACTATCTCTAAACTGCATATAGATAAAACTGTACCAAAGGTGTTGGCCACAAATATATGCATTGTCAGTAGATTGTCTAGAGGATTTGTCGAGAGAGAGTCTATAGACTACTGAAAAAAGTCTATGGACACTCTATAGAGCGTGTTACGGGAACCAACAAATGTAACAACCACCTTTTTTACTTCAAGGCCAGCGGTCTTTTTATTGAGCCAGCGGCTTCCAGAGCAGTCAGGTTTCAGTCGCAGAGTTGTTAGGAAAACATGTGACTCAAAACATGTGGCTTAGACAGGTGAATCAAAAGAAAGCCATTCCCCACTGCAAGGTTTCCAGGTTACCACCGCTGACCTCTCCACCCTTTCCTCTCATTAAAATTCCTTTCTCTCTCTCTCCTCTTTCTGTGCTGCCTTTTGCCCTCGCAAGAGCAGCGTCAACGACGGGGAGGCCACCACTGGCATGTCGCATGGGAAAAATGTGACGCATCCACAGAATCAAAAAAGTTGCACGGAAGAAGGTCACAATCTGTTTCTGCTCGCCCAAGGGGACGAAACTTAGAGGCGAAATAAATGGGTTCGAACTGGCCTCAGCAAAACGCAGTGACCCACGGAATGAAACAATGCACTCAACATGAAGTTCTGAACAGACAGAGGGTGGCATTAGGGCACAAACTCAAGTTAATAAAATTTTTGCATATATCAAGCTGCGGTAATGGTCATGGGTAGAGTACAAAATGGAGAAAAGGCATTGCCGATGTTCTGATACTGGACACCGAGGAAAGATGAGCATAGCAGGCAGCGGCAGAGGGTGAGGTGTGCGGATGAGATGCAGAAGTTTGCGGGGATAGCGTAGGCCCGTTCAGGGCAAGACTAACTGAAGATCAGAGGAACCTCCAGTGAATGTTGTCTGGCTGAAGATGATAATAATGACGACGTCGAAGCTTCACATAAAAAAAGCTCCTTGGGCAGTTTTCTATACGGCCTCGTGAGTCCTGGACGAGTCGTTCTTGTTGCTGCGCTTCCAAGCACAGAGAACAAAGACGGTACTCAGTGTAAGAATAGGTGGCATTACGTTTTTGTGCTGTCTACTTCGTAGCCCTCGCTTCTACACCGCTAGCTTTTATAGCGAAGTTTCCCCGCCTGTACGTCATGCGATCGCCATATACATCGCGCTTCAACGAGCATGTGACCACCTCGGGCACATAACCCCCGCCTCTCGCAAACCACTTCGTCATATGATGATGCGCGGGGTCGAAAAAACCGCCGGCGAACGCCGGTCAACAAAAAAATTGTGGGCTCGTTTAAGTCACCTTAAGATGTCAGTGGGATAGCGGTGCCTTCCGAATCCATTGCGCATGGATCGAAGGTGATAAGGACGACGGCATCCAGAGCACAGCGAGAGAGACCGGCAGTTGAACACGAGGAATGATCAGGAGTATAGCCCATACCAGGGAACGTGCACTTCGTACATCATGCAGGAAGAAAAGAGGCCAGAGCTGAAGACTTGGAAAAATAATGGAAGAAAAATAGAAAAACACTATACGCGGCAGGCTCAGTTGGAGGCATCATGACGATGTAGCAGTTACAGAACCGTATATCAACATCAGGAATAGCGCCGCAATCTGATGCAGAGACCAAAGCCAAGCCGTGCAGGCATCTAGTGCGCTCACAATAACCACACAGAAAAAAAAAGTTATAACCACGGATTCGCAAAACGCATGCTGAAACTACATCAGGGACAGGATAGGGCAGGCAGCCATTACTACCCTGAAGGGCATAAAGAAAGTCGAAAAGCAAGCAGATCTCACATATGGATATCAGCGCATCAGTCCGTGCAGGGGAAATTAGGCCAATTCCTATCCACCCGTCTTTACAGGAACCGGTCTTTACATGTCCGCACGTGGGCGCGGTCGACTAAGAACCAAAGATGAGGCCTTCTTGGGGAGCCGAAGCATCCACTTCCTCCCGCTGGCGTTCTCCATGTTGGCGTCCAACGTCACGGCAGTTGGGATGGTAGCGTTCGTGGCCCACTACTACGTCTACGGTTTCCACACTTTGTGGAACGTACCGACATTTGTGCCAGTGGAGTTCCTCATCGTCTACCTGTTCTTGCCAGTCCTGTACGAACTGAAGATCACTTCTGTCTTCGAGGTGAGCCGGGCATGACGTTTACTTTTAATACAACCATAGATACGTAGGGCACCCAAGGAACTCGCGCACACATTGGACCAGGCTGTGAAAGATTACCGACGCTTACTTATTAAATTGTGTGGACAGCCAAAACGTAACTACACTAAGTAGTACAAGAACACCTTAGAAAGCAAGGTGCATGCAATTTCTGTCTCAAAGTGTAGTTTGTTTATTCACCGGGGCTCCCTTTCGCATGGTGTTGTGGACGGTGGGTTGTGGGGTTCAACGCCTCGAAGCTGTATTTGAAGCTCCGGATCAATTTCGACTTCCTATAGTTCTTTAACGTGCACTGACATGGCGCTGCGCAACGGTGTCTTTAGCGGTCCACCTCCGTCGAAATGTGGCCTCTGCGGCCGGGATTCGAACCCACGACCTTGGGTTCAGCAGTGGAGCTTCAAATCCATTCGGTAGCCAGGGTTAGTGGCACGTGCAAAAACTAGCTCTTGCTGTGACAACAAAGATGCATACGAAGTAACAAGCAATTCAGCCTGAGGACATCATCATCATCAATAATTCAACCACATAGTTTTAAGCTGTTATTCATCGCTCCAGGGACAGCAGCGGTGGCCTTGTGATTTGAGCCTCCACCTAGCATGCGGGAGGTGTCAGGTTCGATCGCTAGTTCCGAGGGGTAACCACTGGTGATGATTCAGAAGGTACAAGCTTTCCTCTGGCGTGGTACTCGGCTTATCGCGGTGGAAATGCTTGGGTAATCTACCTTTGACGCCACCTTGTGTAGGCAAACTTATAAGCTAGCCTCTAAGCGTAAAGTAAACTACTTGAGAAAGTATGATACAGAGAGGATCGAGCAGGCTCTAAAGAAGGCAGCCTAAAAGCGGTAAAGAGAACATTAGTCAATGGCAAAATTCAGATGCAGCCTTTAGAGAAAAGGAAGGCAATATCATTAAGAATATGGATAACATAGTTAAGGTAGCTGAGTTCTTCTGCACACATCTTTACAGTAGCCCAAATAATCAAGATTCTTCAAGAGTTCTTCTAAATAATCAAGAGTTCTTCTGCACACATCTTTACAGTAGCCCAAATAATCAAGATGCTAATGATGTAGCCAGGGATGGGAAAGAATTTGAAGTCCCGTCTAAATGAAAGATGAAGAAATCCTTACATGGAATGCAAATGGAAACAGCAGCTAGTAAGCAGTAGGTAACAGCAGATTTGTTCAAGAAAGGCGGGCACACTGCACAGCAAAAATCTGTCACCTTGTTTAAGCTGTGACCCATGTATTTGAGCGCGGGGGAATCATCGAATAATGATAACATATTGATACATGCATTCGAAGAAACAGAAGTAGTGCATGCACTAGAAGAGGAAGAAGTTAGTTGGCTCTCGCGCGCGTGCTCGAACCACTGAGGGAACGCCGCAGGTTTTTCGTCTCTGCGCTGGTGTACTTTTTGGCGTTGCACGCTACAGTTTGGTGGAGGTGCGGGGTAATGGGACCGTAGCCTGTCGTGCGACGTACAACGGATGCGTACGTGGGTCTGTCATCGAACCGGGACGGCGCTTCGGGGACAGGAGGTGCCTGCGCAGCCTGTCGCACCTCGTCCCTGACGACTTCAGTCAGCGCTGCCAGCGGCGCAGGTGCAACCTGGGGCAGATGGATCCGTTGAAGTTCCTCCCGGACAACTGAACGAATTAGTTCGCGCAAGGTGTCTGCACTGCCGCCGAGACACGACGAAAAGCATTCGGGCACCATGCACTTGATGTCCCGGTTGTACTGGCGGGCCCGTTGTTGCAGCGTCGTCTCCATCGTGGTCGCCTCGGTTAGAAATTCCGCCACCGTGCGGGGTGGGCTGCGCACGAGGCCCGCGAACAGCTCCTGCTTAACCCCACGCATGAGATGGCGCAGCTTCTTCTCCTCTGTCATGTTGGGGTCGGCGCGCTTGAAAAGACGGGCCATGTCTTCGGTGTACATGCGCACGCTTTCGTTCGTGCGCTGATTTCGAGAGTGCAGCGCAGCTTCAGCCTTCTCCCGGCGGTCAGCGTTGGGGAACGTAGCCAGGCGACTCCGGCAAAACGTCTCCCAGGTGGGAAGGGTAGCCTCGTGGTTTTCAAACCACGTCCGAGCAGACTCTGCCAGGGCAAAGTAGACGTTATTGAGCTTGCGCTCGTCGCACAAGCCGTTGTAGCGTGCGACCCGCTCGAAGGTCTCCAGCCAGTCCTCAGCGTCTTCGAACACGTCACCGTGAAAAGATGGCGGTGTTCGCGGTGGGTGGCAAAGGATTGGCGCCAAGGGCCTGGTGTCAGCGGCCATGGAAGTTGGACTCGACGGTAGAGGCTGGATCGGCGGCGGGGTCCTGGTGTCAGTGGCCATGTCAGTTGGACTCGGGGGTCGAGGCTGCGTCGTCCTTGTTGGCGGGGGAAGGGGCCCAAATTCAGGCGACTCTCCGCGGAGACGGCGGCTGGGTCGCTGGTGAACCGGTGTGAGGTCCGTAGTGACGCTGTACGGAGTGTGCAGGTCGAGAAGCGTACCCCGCACCTCCACCAAACTGTAGCGTGCAACGCCAAAAAGTACACCAGCGCAGAGACGAAAAACCTGCGGCGTTCCCTCAGTGGTTCCAGCACGCGCGCGAGAGCCAACTAACTTCTTCCTCTTCTAGTGCATGCACTACTTCTGTTTCTTCGAATGCATGTATCACTGCAGGAAACAACCCGACTGACCCCCTTTCAGCTTGTCTTCGGTCGCCAGGTGACCACTCCGTTGGATGCTATGTTGCCCGTCGACCCTTACTGCGACTCTGACGCTGACCTCGACGTAGATACCTTCGTTCAGCGTGCTGAGGAAGCGCGTCAACTGGCCCGCCTGCGAATCCACCGTCAACAGGAGACTGACGCCGCTGGGTACAACTTTGGGCGCCGTTTCGTCAGTTATGCGCCCGGCGACCTTGTGTGGATTTGGATACCTGTTCGTCGCCGCGGGCTCTCTGAAAAGCTGCTGCGCCGATACTTCGGCCCTTAAGAAGTAGTGCGCCGCATCAGTGATGTGACTTCTGCAGTTGCTCCCGCCCCGACAGCTTGTTCATCGCGCCGGTCGCACCGAACTGAAGTCGTACACGTTGTTCGCATGAAGCCTTACCACGACCGGCTACCTGACTGAACTGCGGTCCACTGCAGCTGTGTTGTACCCTTTCCCTGACTTTTCTCTCCTAGTCGCATCGGGTCGATGCTGCCGAAGAGGGGGGCAGTGATACATGCATTCGAAGAAACAGAAGTAGTGCATGCACTAGAAGAGGAAGAAGTTAGTTGGCTCTCGCGCGCGTGCTCGAACCACTGAGGGAACGCCGCAGGTTTTTCGTCTCTGCGCTGGTGTACTTTTTGGCGTTGCACGCTACAATATTAATCCATAAAAAAAGGACTCAAGGACTTGCAAAGTCGCCAGCTTATCAGGTAGCTGTCCGTTTTTACAAGGTATTTATTATGGTAATCACTAAGCTCATCAGATCAACCTTAGACTTCAGTCAACCAAAGGAGCAGGCTGACTTTCGAAAAGATTAATCGACAGTGGCTCACATTCACAACCATCAGTCAGGTGATCGCGGAAAGTGAAGAATATAACCATCCGCTGTACAAAGCCTTCAGAGATTACATGAAAGCATTCTACTCCGTCGAAACCTCGGCAGTCATGCAGGCATTGCGTAATCAGCAGTAGAAGAGGCGCAGGTAACGGTTCTGAAAAATGTCTATAGAGGTTGCACAACACAGGGAGAGTGATGAAATTGCGATCAGGAAAAGTTTCCCGGCAAGGAGGCACGACCTCTCTGTTGCTATTCACCTTATGTTTACAGGAGGTATTCAGTGAACTTGATTGGGGACAACGGAGGTAAAAATTAAGGAAGGATATCTTAGTAACCAACGGATCGTTGATGATATCCCCTTCCTAGGAAACTCGAGGGACGAACTGCGAAGCATCATCGAGGACCTAGACAGGTAAATCAAGACGGTGGGTCTAAGAATTAATAAGCAGAGAACTAAAGTAATGCTCAACAGTCCCGGAAGGAAATACCAGTTTCCGATGGGCAGCGGAGCATTGGAAGTGGCAGGGAATACATCTACGGGGGGGGGGGGGGGGGGGGGGGGGTAGTTTCGTTTCGCTTCATTCCTTTTATAGGTTTAACGTCTCAAAGCGACTCAGGCGTCAAGGTTTTCGTTCTTGAGACCGAAACAAAATCCAAGGCCAGAAAGAGAAGAAACTAAAAAAAAAAAAAAAACTGGTCACTTGGTTGAAATAAATTGTTCTTTTCACTTTGGCGCTCTATAAATGACCAGCACGACTCTTCCTGTGTTCCCGTCCTTAATGCGACTATGAAAACTATCATATAAAAGTTTTATTTCAGAGCTCTAATTATCTGCTTTGCCTAAAGCTGCACATCATGCATTTTGTTAATTTTATTATTTCCTGTACTTTAATGACCAGTACCTCCGCATGCGTTATGGAAACGCCGTGGGAGTGGCCTCGTCTGTGATATACTTCGTACTTAGCGTAAGTGCCCGACTTTGATTTCTTTACACAACTAAATCCAGCCCTCTGAAAAGTAACCTGCTAGCATCAACTCCTCATTTCTGTTACATGTGACCCCTACAGAGCGCTATTCCTACAGCACACGCGTGCTGTCACACAGTGCCCGCGCAAAACGTCCCCTTCTAGGGAGTGCTTCCTATGCTGTGCTGTTATATTACTGTGATTAAGCCGTTTTAAGTTTCGGAAGGTTGAGGAGAGTTTCTCTCGCCTTGAAGAAGGTTTGTAACGTTGGCAAGGCGTAATGAAGACCACTGCGCGGCCCAGAAGCAAACCTCCCAAGGTCTAAACTTTTCACAAAGTGTGCACTCTCAGTAGGCTCAGGGCACAAAGTAAGTTGTAACTCCATCCTGACTAATTGACACACAGAGACAAACAGACAGAAACAGAGAGAGACAAACAAACATGCAGAGACATACAGACACAGACAGAGACAGACACAGGCGGAGAAAGACAGAGACAGACAGGCACAGAAAGACAAACACAGACAGCCAGATACAGAGAAAGACACACATGCAGACAGACGCAGACAGACACAGACAGACAGGCGCCGACCAACAGTGATAGATAGACAAAGACAGACAGACACAGATCTACAGAGACAAACACAGAGACATACAGACGGACTCAGAAAAAGATAGACAGAGACACACAGACAAACACAGACAGTGGCAGACCACACAGACACACAAACAGACAGACACAGAAACAGGCAACACAGACAGAGACAGACACACACTCAGACAGACTCAACAGACGAAGACTGAGATAGACAGACAAACCAACACAGAGGCAGATAGACGGAGACAGACACAAAGAAAGACATACAAGACAGAGACATACAGATACAAAGAGACAGAGACACACACATAGACACAAAAGCACATAGAGATAGACAGACATACACACCTATAGAGGCAAACAGACGGATAGAAACACACAAACACAGAGGCAGACAGGCACAGAGAGACACAGAGTCAGACACACACAGATAGAGACAAACAGAGAAAGAGAGAGAGATACATTTATTTCCGGCTGATGGTAGAGGCAATGGGCCCAGAAGATCCATGAGGACAGGGTCAAAGGGTGTGTGAGGCGGTGCAACTGGTTTGTAGCAAACCCATGGGCTCTAGGGGAGGTGACTTGCGCCGCTGGCATTCACAGCAACCTCAGATGTAGCGGCGGATGGCGGTAGCAAGTTTTTGACAATAATAGGCCTGGCGCACTCGAGCGAGGGTGCGTGTAAATCCCAAATGACCAGAGGTGGGCTCCGCGTAAAAGGAAAAAGGGATGTCGGCACGGAGGTCTCAAGGCACGACGAGGAGGTAGACGCGGTCACTGTGTCTCGAGTTTTTGAACAGGAGGCTATTTCGCATGCAGAAGGAGGACAGTTCCGGGGAAACTCTCGGGGTACGGTAGCAGTC
Organism: Amblyomma mixtum; assembly: GCF_055824585.1. Classification (NCBI taxonomy): domain Eukaryota; kingdom Metazoa; phylum Arthropoda; class Arachnida; order Ixodida; family Ixodidae; genus Amblyomma; species Amblyomma mixtum. Next base: position 23,131,464 of record NC_143012.1, read on the forward strand.
TGGCCTCCAAATGGTCTTTGACAGATCTAAAGTTCATGAGAGCTCTCTGCATCGCCATTTCGTCGGAATCACTAACTACTACAAGAAGACAACTATCGTCCTCCGTGCTATCATCAGTTAGGTCGACCGGTGCGCGGGAAAGCATGTCGGCATCTTCTTGCTTACGTCCATGTTTATACGCAATTGTGTCATAGAATTCCTGGTGGCGGAGGATCCACCTGCTAGACGGCCTGATGGGTCCCATAGATTGGCCAGGCAGCACGAGGAATAGTGATCTGTCATGACTTTGAAATGGCGGCCGTAGTTGTAATGTAGAAATTTTATCGTGGCCCACAAACCGGCCAGGCACCCCTTTTCCGAGTTAGAGTAGTCGGTTTCGGCGCGAGACTGAACGCGACTCGCATATCCAATCAGTCGTTCCACGCCATGTTGGTGTTGGGCTAGGACATCACCCAGGCCAATGTTGCTGGCGTCGGTGTAGATCTTGGTGGCACGTCCTCATCAAAGTGAGCAACAACAGGGCTTGTGTGCAGGCGTTGGCGTACCACTGTGAAAAACCCCTGTTGCTCGCCAGTCCAGATAAACGGGGTATCGTAACTCGTTAAACGGGTCAGGGGTTCGGCAATCTGGGAGAAGTCGGTAATAAAGCGACGGTAGTAGACGCACGGAACAAGGAAGCGTTCGAGCGTTTTCTTTGTAGTAGGAACCGGAAAATTCGATTACGGCGGCAGTTTTGTCTGCATCGCGTGGGGCACCATCGGTGCTCACAAGGTGGCTGAGAAACTTGAGTTGTTCGTAGCCAAAGTGGCATTTTTAGGGCTTGAGCGATGAATTGGCCGGCGCTGAACATCTATTACAGTCCCCAGGCGGGCGATCAAGGTGTTCGTCAAAGGTTCCAGACAACAAGACCACGTCCTCCAGGCAAAGTAAACAGGTTTGCTATTTGAGGTCAGCTAAGAGAGTATCCATCATTCGCTGAAATGTCGCCGGCTCTGAGCAGATACCGAAGGGCAACACCTCAAATTCATATAGGCCATTGGGAGCGATGAAGGCAATTTTTTCCTGGTCCCGTTCGTCGACCTCAATCTGCCAGTAACCATTCTTAAAATCAGTCGAGGAAAATATTTGGCGTGGCGAAGTCTCTCGAGCGAGTCGTGAATGTGGACCAGTGGGTATCGTGGGCATCATCGCGCTGTTTGCAATGCGGTGTTTTCTAATGGCAGTTTCTTGAACATTCGAATAAGACGCGAAGCAGGCTGTGTACTGCCGTAATAAAGCCCGTAGATCGCGACATTGAACCTGTCATAGCCCTGAGCTGATGCCAATGCGATCGAGAGACATGTTCTGAGGTCCCACGGCTGCGCACGTAAAGCATTCAGAAGCATCGGCCAATTCGTCGGGGAACGCGATCGCTAGGTGTGGAAGAGGGGCTGATGTTCGTTTGTACAATTCGTAGCCAGTAGTTGGGACCTGCCATTACGTAGGTGGACGAGGCTTCGGTCCGAAAAAATGCCGGGCGCCAGCAACATTGAAATATTGCCCTCGTGGACTGCTGTCCCATCACGGAGCCGACCGCTGTCGACACTGAAAGAAACACTGAAGTGCGGCGAAATCAAAACACTCTGGGAGAAAACTCGAAGGGCGGAACTGCGTGGGCAAGTTTCAGGACTGTCCTCGGCGTTGTGTGCAGAAAAGTTAACTGTGCGCTGCCAGAGATGGATAATGGCACTATTCTCTCGGAGGAAGTCAACACCGGAAATCAGGTCACGAGAACAAGCACGGATGACCAGGCAGCTGATAACGAACGTAGAGTCGCGCATCTGGATCCGAGCTGTACCCTTGCCAAGAGGAGTGACGATGTGGCCGCCAGTGTGCAGATCTGTGAAGTGCTGCCAATTTTCAGCTTAAAATTGCAAAATTGGCTCCGGTGTCCACCTACGCGCTAAAGTGAGACCATCGATGAGCACAGGTATGTCCAGTGAAAATCTATCCTCATCTTCAGAAGCTGTGGCCGTCGATGTCTTCAAAATCCTCCCAGCCGATGTCCACGTCACGAGGGAGATTTTAGCGCGTCGAGTTCCAGCAACCCTGCTCCCGGAGGTCGCTCTCTAGTTTTTCCAGCAAGCGCTCGGCGAACGCCCTTGCACTGGTCATTCTTGCGCCGTTCTTATCGCTTGCCGGTGATGGCGACGGTCGGCGAGATGACGGCGCTATTGACTGCGGTCGTTCTGAGGATAGCAGACTCTGCAGCTCCCCGTACTCTTCAATCTCGAGGGGTCGTTGACCGAATTACGGTCCGAGCGCGTAGGCGGGGAAATCCCACAGGCCAACCTCACGATATGGACACTGGCGGAAGGGATGACCAGGCTCTCCACAGTGAAAGCACAAACGCCTTCGGTCGGGGCCACGCCAGACGTCCGCCTTAGGCAAAGGTCATTCGACAAGTATCGCGCCGTCTGCACGCGGTACTTGCACGGAAGGTAGCGGGACGGGATGGTCCGGAACAAAAGACGCAGAAGCTCGGGCAGGCTTCGCAGAGCGTCAGCGTATGTTGGGCAAAGGAAGTCATTCCGGAAGGGTGGAGGTTTGTCAACCAGTAACGGAGGTCTGATCACTTGCTGCACCTCGTTGCGGATGACGATAGCAAGAGAGCCGACCGTTGGTTGCGACGCACTACGAAACTTTTGGAGCTCTGTATGTACAATGGTGCGGATCATGTCCCGAAGGAGGTCAGCGTACTTCCGAATGCTGGAGACTCCGTGGCTGAAGCAGCAAGTACTGGCCTGTTGTATACGGTGGAACGCTGCTGAAGGACTTGCTCTATCGGAACCGCCTCCATCAAAAACTAGGCGACAGTCCTAGGGGGGTCACGCATGAGGCCAGTGAAAACCTGTTCTTTAATTCAACGCATTCAGTAGCGTAGGTTTTTGTCTTCTGACATAGCTAGGTCAGCTCGCCGGAAGAGCCGCGTCATGTCTTCGACATACATGGTGACCATCTCGTTGGGCATCTGTATTCGGGACTGCAGAACACGCTCAGCTCGTTACTGACGATCCGCACTGGTGTGTCTCGAGCAGTCGACGGCGGAACTCACGCCATGATGTTAAAACATCTTCACGGTTCTCGTACCACGTACGAGCGGCCTCTTCCAGGCTGAAGAAGACGTTCCGCAGCTTCGCGGCATCGTCCCACTGATTGAACGAGATGACGCATTCAAACTGAACGAGCCAGTGTTCCACGTCTTCAAGCCGACTGCCATGGAAGCAATTCGGTACTCGTTGGTTCTAACGGGTGTAATAACTAGTACCTTGCACGATTGATCGAGGGGCAGGCGCCGAGGTAGAATCCAATGGGCCATGCTCAGGGGGCAGTCCTAAGTTTCGTCAACTAACTCGGTGAACTGGTGTGTCGACCGGCAGAGGCCCGAGGTCCGCAGTGCGAGGATGGGTGTGTGACACAGGCCAGGAAATCCAAGAATCGAGACACTATTCATTGGCAGTGTTGTTTGCCTCGCTGAAGAGTCCTGACAGTGCGTGTGCAAACCTTAACCTCCTTGTCTTTTGGTGCTACCTGAGGTCATCTGGTGGCAATACAGAGACATACAGACAGCCACAGACTGACATACACGGACAGGGACAGACAGACAGAAAAATACAGACAGAAACAGACAGACAAACAGACAGAGACATAGAAACACGGACAGAGACAGAGACAGCCAGAGACAGACAGAGACATACAGAGGCTGTCTGGCTACTGATTGATTGATTCATTTATTCATTGAGTTATTTCTTTATTTATTTATTTCAGCAAAGTCTAGGTGCTGCTGCCATCTACAGTGCTGCAATTTCCATGAGCACAAGTAAGACAACTAAAATATAAACCAAGCCTGTCCTTTAAACTTGTGCACTTGAAAAATTTCGCTTAAGAGTGGTTTGCATGTCGACCTCATTTGCACTGTCAACAGAAAACAGATGGATGTATGCCCACGCCATATGCGTCTCAGATAACGTGTACTTGGAAGAGTTCGCTTAAGAGTGGTTTGCACGTCGACTTTATTTACAGTGTCAACAGAAAGCATTGGATGTATAACCCCGCCGTGGCTGTCTCGTAAAACGTCAGCGGATGTATATTACAGCCAGTACTTATACCCTTTCGCGAGTACTTACACCCAATTACTAAAACCATTTCATCCGTAAGTAGATTATGACTGGGTACCCGTCCTACCCTTGTTATTTTCCTTCCCATGTCCCTCTCCTTTCACCACTTAATTCCGAACACCCATCTAATCATAGTGTGCAATAAATTCGGCTCTTCAACACGTGGTCCAATTAGAGTTGTTGATACCAGCTTCGTCGCTTGTTGCTTTGTACGGCTGTTCTTTCTAAATGAGCCTTTCAAGGCCCGAAAGGGCTGTCAGGAAAGCACATAACCCTGTTTTTTTTTTTTTTTGATGAAGTAGACTTTCGGTTTGGGCTTGTTGGTCTGTTTGCACAGCGAGAGAAGCAGCACTAAAAAAAAGACATGTCCGCCTTTCCTGTTGATCCTTGTTTTTTGCGCTGCCTCCCCTCACTATCCTTTTTGTTGAAAATGGCACTACAACACTTGAGGCCCAGGTGTTCAGCAAGAGCAGCGGGCACATTGCATATTTACCTCAACGTATCGTGCGCCGATGTTGTTTATCGGTGCTGTCGTAGAGGTCGCACATGGCATGTGCTACCGCGACTGAAATATGCGCAAATGAAAGTGAACTGAAGCGAATACCAGCTACGGAAATGCGATAGCCAGTAGCATCACTCCGGTGAAGAGCGCCTCCGTTAAAAAGCGCAACGTGAACGATAACAAGTGGTCAGCTAAGGTATTTAAATGCTTGTAAAGAAAGATTGCGGACTCACAGTGGCGAATAAAGACTGCAAGAATTAACCAGTAAGTATGCAGAAAACCAGGGTGGAGAAATGACGGGCTTCAAACTACAGGTCAGAAACGCAGAGAGTAAGAGCTGCATGAATTGAATTGAAAGAGACTTCTATATAAAATGTGAAATGAAAATCAGGAAAGAATAGATCTATGATCACTCAGGAGGTAGCGCCCAGCTCCTTGAAGCGAGATCAGAGTGCCTTAGAATGTGAAGTTTCACAAAGAAATTTAACCAAGAAGGCGACACATGTGCAGTGTGTGGTAAATCGGTAAAAACAGCGCAACATGTTTTACTAGAATGTTGCAGTATTCATCCAGATGTCGATACAACCACAGTCACTCTCCCTGAGGCCCTGGAGTTGAAGGTAACAGAGACAACGTGAATGAATCTACGGTACACGTTACCAAAAAAGCAATCGGAAGATTGCTGGCTAAAAAGCAGGACGGTGACGCAAGGAATATTCACGATTGAAAATTGGTCAAACGTAAAATTCAACAAATATTATGTAAAGTAAAATTGCGAAATTATAGATACTATCGCTAAATTTGCCAGATTCTTTGGAGAAATATAATTAAAAAAGAAATAGCGAGCATGGTGGCATCTGCCAGAACCCTGCCTTTAAAGAGGACGCTCCTAACATCCATCCATTCATACAAGAACGCCTCACCACTGCGACTTTCGCGAAAGGAAGCTATAATGTTGCCGCATTAAAACACTGAGTAAATAAGTGAGTTTTTAGTGCCTTTAGCACATGGCCAATTAAGTACACCAGATGGTTATTTTCTCCTTTGCAGTCTTTGAAATATCGCCTTCTACATCAAGTGTGATTCTCGGTGTCGCAGGGACCACGTACACTGCTCTGGTGGGTTTGCGTTGTAACTATTTCTCTTTAAGAATATGAAAGAAGCCAACAGCCAGAGAAACCAAGGGGCACAGGGTATTTTTTTTTAATTAATTTATTTATTTTGTGGTGTTGATCAATTTAGAATATTACTGAACATGTCATCGCTTAAAGCTAATTGATTAGAAAAGCAGAAGAAAAAACAACCACTGCCGCCGGTGGGATCCGAACCCACGACCTCCGAATTACGCGTCCGGTGCTCTACCTCTGAGCTACGGCGACGGCTGTCAAATCTTCTGCTTTCGGGGGTATTTATGTTTACAAGTAACCTAACCTTGAGAGTGTTCATCAGCGCCACCCACGTTCATAAGCGGCGGACGTAGAACGTCCTGAGTAACCGCAGGTAGTGACGTAGAACGTCATCGAACGGAGAGGGTGGGAGCTGCGTGAGAACCCTCTTATGCTTCCTATGGAGTCAAGGCTGCCAGAACCGAGGCCCTCGCTAAGCAATTAAGCAAACAAGGGAAGGGGAATGAGGGGCTCGTTATAAATATGAAAGAAGCCAACAGCCAGAGAAACCAAGGGGCACAGGGTATTTTTTTTAATTAATTTATTTATTTTGTGGTGTTGATCAATTTAGAATATTACTGAACATGTCATCGCTTAAAGCTAATTGATTAGAAAAGCAGAAGAAAAAACAACCACTGCCGCCGGTGGGATCCGAACCCACGACCTCCGAATTACGCGTCCGGTGCTCTACCTCTGAGCTACGGCGACGGCTGTCAAATCTTCTGCTTTCGGGGGTATTTATGTTTACAAGTAACCTAACCTTGAGAGTGTTCATCAGCGCCACCCACGTTCATAAGCGGCGGACGTAGAACGTCCTGAGTAACCGCAGGTAGTGACGTAGAACGTCATCGAACGGAGAGGGTGGGAGCTGCGTGAGAACCCTCTTATGCTTCCTATGGAGTCAAGGCTGCCAGAACCGAGGCCCTCGCTAAGCAATTAAGCAAACAAGGGAAGGGGAATGAGGGGCTCGTTATAAATATGAAAGAAGCCAACAGCCAGAGAAACCAAGGGGCACAGGGTATTTTTTTTTAATTAATTTATTTATTTTGTGGTGTTGATCAATTTAGAATATTACTGAACATGTCATCGCTTAAAGCTAATTGATTAGAAAAGCAGAAGAAAAAACAACCACTGCCGCCGGTGGGATCCGAACCCACGACCTCCGAATTACGCGTCCGGTGCTCTACCTCTGAGCTACGGCGACGGCTGTCAAATCTTCTGCTTTCGGGGGTATTTATGTTTACAAGTAACCTAACCTTGAGAGTGTTCATCAGCGCCACCCACGTTCATAAGCGGCGGACGTAGAACGTCCTGAGTAACCGCGTCATACCTCTTTTTCTTTAAGAAAAGTCATTCCAAAAGCCTCGTTCCCGCATTCTCCCCTCGTGTCAGTGCCCTATCCTCGCATAAATGATCAACGTTTCACGATCGTATTTTTGGTGCCCCGAGACGTCACATTAGTGTAATTCACGGGAAATCTGCCCTTAGCTCATTGGGCAACCGACAGGTTTTGTTTGTTTGTTTGTTTGTTTGTTTGTTTGTTTGTTTGTTTGTTTGTTTGTTTGTTTGTTTGTTTGTTTGTTTGTTTGTTTGTTTGTTTGTTTGTTTGTTTGTTTGTTTGTTTATTGCGGTTTAACGTCCCAAAGCGACTGCGAATGCGAATGCGAATTTTCGTTGATGCTAGAGGCGAGCCAAATAAATATTCCTTCCAATTCAAATTCCGAATTTTTCCGTGAGTACCGGCTTCGCTTGCGAAAGGAGGAAGCTGCATGCACTCCTGGCTCCGTGTAGTAACAACGGCAGTGAGCAATGAAACCGCTACCTAACCCCACTGCGGTAGTTAGCGGTATGTGCACAGCTGAGCCTGGTCAAATCTCGTTGTTCATGCTAGCTGTAAAATACACATGAGCCTGTATATCAAAATTCGGCACAATTGATAACCAGACTTCGAAGGGTAACTGACTGTCACGCCACTAGCGGCGTTCGGATGAACTGTTAAGTACTACTCAGAGCATAGTTAACAGTGGAGAAATAAAAAAAGGCCGCCACGGTCTGGAAGACGTTAAAGTAACGAGCGCTAGCTGTTTGCTTTAATAGAATTGTTATGAATGAGATTAAAGGGTGGTACACCAATGGAAATATGAATTCGTACGTTTATTTCCCCATATGATAAACACACTCACAAACATTCCACTTGCACATATTGAAACCGACTATCACACAAATAATTACATAGCTCCACCTCTATCCACCATATTGAACCATGACGTCATCAGTGGCACGCGGCAGGTGGTTCTTTCTACAATGCTATTGTAGATGACGCTACAAGTCTCAATACGCGAGATGTGTTGTTTTGTAGTTGCTGCCACAGGTGGCGCTGTGATCTCAGGGTGGTAGCAGACCCCACGAAATCTCTAAACGTGATGAGTAAGAGCTCACGCTCTTAAAATTCAAGACGCCACTGATATCTCATTGCACAACTCACAGAGGGCGCCTCCGTGTTCTTTCAGGTATACATCATCCTAAGTAGGACGTTGGGAGTCTTTAGCTGTTTTCTTTATAACCTGTAACATATTTATGAGTACGGCCCCCAGTCACAGCTGCTTCTCCTGCGGATACAGTGATTACCCCAGAGCTCCGCACGGTTCTGCTAGCGCGTGGCTTAACGTCACGTCAGCCAGAGATACTGCAGGTCATTGTAAGCTGAGTGAAGTTTGCAGAGAATTCCTCGCCTCATCGTAAATACAATAGGGAAGAACGCTCTGTGTTTGCAAATTTCATTCCCGTCTTGTCATTTTTACAGGGTGGCCTCCGGAGCGTCGTCTGGGCCGATGCCGTTCAGGCCGTAATTATGACTGCGTCGCCCCTAATAATTATCTTCAAGATAGTATACGATGCTGCCCACAGAGATGCACCACTGCGCCCCTTGAGCGATATGAACGCCACGGCGTATTTTTTGCGGTAGGTAGATCGATATTGCCACCTAGTATTGCCAGGTGGCGAATACGAAGTAGGGCGACGACGACGAAGTAGGGCGACGACGACGAAGTAGGGCTCGCGCCGTGTGGAGTCTGTCGCTGTTGTTGCCCCAGCTTGCCTGGCCTTCCCTTTCGTGCCTACTAATAAACCCCCCTTCGTCAGCAAGTACGTTACAGTCTGGTGGAGGTGCGGGGTAAGATCCCTGTATATGTCTAATACTCCTCCGCATACCCTGGGCCCCAGTCCTTCGCTGGTGGACACCCCCGTGCACCGTGCCAGCCGGAGAAACCAAGGCCTACCTCTCGAACACGGGCTTTTGGAGTCTGCAAGAGCACCCACCCATCGACCTGTTATGCCAGCTGCAGCCTACTATACCTTGCAGAATCCGCGACTGCCCAAACCATTCCATGGCAGTCAGCTCGAAGACGTCGAAGACTGGCTGGTCGAGTTTGAACGCGTGGCCTCGTTCAACCAGTGGGACGACGCAGCCAAGCTTCGAAACGTCTTCTTTAGCCTGGAGGATGGGGCACGTACGTGGTACGAGAACCGAGAAGATGCGCTAACATCATGGCATGAGTTCCGCCGACGCCTGCTGGAGACCTACACCAGCACGGATCGCCGAGAACGGGCTGAACGGGCTTTGCAGTCTCGCATTCAAATGCCGAATGAGTCTGTAGCCATGTACGTGGAGGATATGACTCGGCTCTTCCGGCGAGCTGATCCGGCCATGCCCGAAGAGAAAAAGGTGCGCCAACTCATGCGCGGCGTCAAAGAACAGCTATTTGCAGGCCTCGTGCGCAGCCCACCATCGACCGTCGCTGCATTCCTTGCCGAGGCCGCGACGATGGAAAAGGTTCTTCAACAACGTTCTGCGACTTACAACCGGCCCGTGCATGCTGCTGCAGTTACCGAATCGTTTGCCACCGCCGGGAGCCACCCTGACGATTTGCGCGAACTGATTCGCACCATCGTGCGTGAAGAGGTCCTCAAGTTTTGCAGCCCTTCGCAGTCTGCACTTGGTTCGCTTTCCGCTCTTGTTCGCGAGGAGGTGCAACAGGCGTTCAGGGGTCCTACCGTCGAAACACCACCTCTGCCGGGAGACTACAGCCGCCCTACCTACGCCGAAGTTGCGAGACGCCCGGCTGCAGCTTCGCCACCGCCGATTCCAGTAACGCCTCCTGCACCGCTGTCCCCAGTTCCACCAGTCCCGTATTTCGACGATCGCCGAGTGCACTTGCGGAAGGCCGATGTCTGGCGCACACCTGACAACCGGCCACTCTGCTTTCACTGCGGAGAACCAGGCCATCTCTACCGCAATTGCTCTTATCGACGCCTCGGTCTGCAGGGCTTTCGCGCCGATTCGCCCAGACCCCGGTTTGGCCACCGGCCTCCAGCCATTGAAGACTTCCTCGCGGAACAGCGACTTTCAGCCCGTGCGCCGCATCAGCCGCGCTCATCTTCTCCGCGGCGCTCTTCCCCGAACCCGCACAGCTCCCCGCGAGCAGTACAGGGTCGCTCGCCGAGCCCTCGCCGGGAAAACTGAGACCAGCGACCTTCGGGGGCGAGGTCGCTGGGAGTCGCTGCGCTGAAGACCTCCCGCCGCCGCCGCTACGCTCCGACCGTGAACAGATAGTACCGTCATCTGACCAAGACAGCTGCGTTTCCTTGGACATACTTGTTCTTCTCGACGGTCACAGAGTCAGTGCATTAGTGGACACCGGGGCCGACTATTCAATTATCAGTGATAAATTGGCGACTCTTCTAAAAAAAGTCCTTACGCCTTGTTCTGTAGTGCATCTCCGTACTGCCGGTGGTCATCTCGTTACTCCAAAGGGTATTTGCACGGCTCGCGTTCAGATTCAGGGATCTACGTTCGTCGTCAGTTGTGTAGTTCTATGCAATTGCTCCCGCGATCTCATTATCGGCATTGACTTTCTGCGGGAGTATGGTGCTGTCATCGACCTCCGCCGACGAATCATCACCTTTTCGACCGGTAAAGCGACCCACCTCGCCGAATCTTGCCATCGCAGTGCCGCCCTTCGTGTTTCTGCAGACAGTGTCACGTTGCCGCCACGGAGCAGTGTTTTGGTTGAAGTCACTTGCAACGACTTGCATGACGCAGAAGCAGTCGCCGAGGCTAACCGTTCACTCCTGCTTACTCAAGGCATCTGTGCCGCTCGCAGTCTACTGACGCTTCGTGGTGGCCGGTCTGCGGTCCTGGTCACTAATTTTTCTAATGAGTACCGGCACCTTTTTGCAGGAACGGCTATCGCTTCTGCCGAACCTGTTACCGATATTCCCGTTTGTTTTGCGTCCGCGGCAGCCGGCACAGACGAACCTTCCCTTGAAAACGTCGACATAAACTGCCACCTGTCTCGGGAGCAACGCCTGGCTTTGGAACAGCTGCTGAAGGAATACAAGTCGTGCTTCGCTTCCTCCTCGAAGGTTCGTCAAACACCCATCACGCAGCACCGCATCATCACTTATGACGACGCTCGCCCTATACGACAGCAGCCTTATCGTGTTTCTGCTAAAGAACGGGTGGTTATCCAAACTCAGGTTCAGGAAATGCTTGACGATGGCGTTGTTCAACGTTCCCAAAGCCCGTGGTCTTCACCTGTAGTCCTTGTTAAGAAGAAGGACGGCACTCTCCGGTTTTGTGTCGACTATCGCAAACTGAACAGTGTGACCAAAAAGGACGTCTACCCGTTGCCGCGCATTGACGACTCGCTGGATAGATTACGGCGCGCTAAGTACTTCTCATCCATTGACTTAAAGAGCGGCTATTGGCAAATTGAAGTAGACGAACGGGACCGCGAAAAAACCGCCTTTGTGACTCCAGATGGCCTCTATGAATTTAAAGTGCTTCCTTTCGGTTTGTGCTCCGCCCCGGCTACGTTCCAACGGATGATGGACACCGTCCTCACAGGCCTCAAGTGGCAAAGCTGTCTTGTTTACTTGGACGACGTCGTAGTTTTTTCGGAAACGTTTGACCAACATCTCCAGCGCCTGCGGGCTGTCCTCGAAGCCCTCCGCTCGGCAGACCTTACCCTGAAGCCCCAGAAGTGTCATTTCGGTTACGAAGAGCTGAAATTTCTGGGTCACGTTGTGAGCGCTGAGGGAGTGCGGCCGGACCCCGAAAAGACTGCCGCCGTCGCACGTTTTCCCGTTCCGACCGACAAGAAAGCTGTCCAGCGCTTCCTGGGTCTCTGTGCGTATTATCGGCGCTTTATTGCGGACTTTTCCACGATTGCTGAGCCGTTGACGCGCCTCACCAGGAATACCACCTCCTTTGTCTGGACCACTGAGCAACAGACCGCTTTCTCTACGCTCCGCCAGCGCCTTCAAACACCTCCCGTTCTTGCGCACTTCGACGAAGATGCCGATACCGAGGTCCACACCGACGCCAGTAACATCGGTCTTGGCGCGGTCCTTGTTCAACACCAAGACGGCCTTGAGAGGGTTATCGCCTATGCTAGCCGTACTCTCTCCCGCGCCGAGAGCAATTACTCCACGTCTGAAAAAGAATGTCTTGCGGTCGTGTGGGCCACCATGAAGTTTCGCCCTTATCTTTACGGCCGCCCATTCAAAGTGGTCACCGATCACCACTGCCTATGCTGGCTGGCAAATTTGCGAGACCCATCTGGACGCCTAGCACGCTGGAGCTTACGGCTCCAGGAATTTGACATTACTATTGTTTACAAGTCCGGCCGCAGACACGAAGACGCCGACACACTGTCGCGTGCACCAGTTGATCCTGCCGACGCAGCGCCCGATGACGACAGCGGCTTCCTTGGTACTCTCACCGCCTCCGACCTACTGACTCGGCAGAGGGCGGACTCGGACCTTCGCCCTCTCATTGACGCCCTTGAAGGTAGTGATACAGTTATACCTCGCCACTTCTCTCGACGTCTTGGCTCCTTCTGTTTGCGGCAAGGTCTCTTGTACAAGAAGAACTCGAGAGGCAACGATAGACCTTACCTTCTCGTCATTCCAGCCGACCTCCGATCTGACGTTCTTTTCGCCTGCCACGATGAGCCCACGTCTGGCCACTTGGGCTTTTCACGTACGCTCGCCAGAGTGCGGAACATGTATTACTGGTCTGGACTTTGTGCTGATGTCAAACGATACGTTAAAAGCTGCCGAGAATGCCAGCGCCGGAAAACGCCACCACTTAAGCCGGCGGGTTTTCTCAAGCCCGTTACTGCCCCTCGCGCTCCGTTCGACCAGATCGGCATGGACCTCCTCGGCCCTTTCCCCTTTTCGCAGGGCGGCAATAAGTGGATCATAGTTGCTACCGACTATTTGACTCGCTACGCCGAGACCAAGGCGCCCCTCGTGGCACAGCTTCCGAAGTCGCGGAGTTTTTCATGCACAACATCGTCTTGCGACACGGCGCCCCATCGCACGTCATTACAGACAGAGGGACGGCGTTTACAGCGCAGCTAATCGACCACATCTTTCGGCTGAGCTGCACAACACACCGCAAGACCACGGCCTACCATCCGCAGAGCAATGGCTTGACCGAACGATTAAACAGGACCCTTGCGGACATGTTGTCCATGTACGTAGATGTTCAATACAAAACTTGGGATGAGGTCCTGCCGTATGTCACCTTTGCCTACAACACCGCCCTGCAGGAAACTACGCGATTCTCCCCGTTTCGCCTTGTGTACGGACGCGAAGTCCAGAGCATGCTTGATGCCATGCTCCCGTGCCCAGAGGATGACCAACTCGCCCCAGACGCCCAACAGTTTGCCCAACGTGCTGAAGAAGCCTGTCAGCTGGCCCGCGTGCACATCGGGCAACAGCAGAGCTCGGATGCGCGCCGTTACAACCTTCGCCACCGACAGGTTGACTACAAACCCGGTGACCAAGTCTGGGTGTGGACTCCTGTTCGTCGCCAAGGCTTGTGTGAGAAACTGCTCTCCCGCTATTTTGGCCCTTACAGAGTGGTACGGCGTGTGAGTGAGGTTAACTATGAAGTGGTTCCGGACGGTGCTGCGCAACCGCGACGCCGACAGCCCGACTCTGACATTGTGCACGTTGTGCGGCTTAAGCCGTACTATACACGGTGACGCAACCGTGCTGATGTTTTCGCGCGCTTCAGTTGCGGCAGTTTGCTTGTTTTTTTTGTTTATTTTTTGTTTCACCCTTACGTCGACAGCGACAGCGCTCTTTTTTTTTCCTTCATAAGGGGGGAATAATGCCACCTAGTATTGCCAGGTGGCGCATACGAAGTAGGGCGACGACGACGAAGTAGGGCGACGACGACGAAGTAGGGCTCGCGCCGTGTGGAGTCTGTCGCTGTTGTTGCCCCAGCTTGCCTGGCCTTCCCTTTCGTGCCTACTAATAAACCCCCCTTCGTCAGCAAGTACGTTACAATATCATATCTCCATCGTATGTGCTAATCACACTCTAGTGATCTCACTCTAATTATGGCATGTTGTGGTAGTCGAGAGAAATTCAGCCGTATGTTAACATACACAAGAATTCTTGTGTAGTAGACAGGCAACAGCTTCAAGAATGAACATTTCTCAATTTACTCCCAATATCAACAAAATATTTCCCATGTACTTTCACCAGGGTGGAAATTTGGGCAAGTCGGTATTGATCCATAACATAAGAGTAGCGCAAAACCAGGACGACGGACACAAGGGGAGAGAACACACGCCAACAACACAGGCGCTAACTTCCGACTGACGAAGAAACTCAAACCCAACCAAGTGAACGGAACCTGAGCAAAAGTAGCGCATGCGCTGACCTAAGATAAAAAATCGAAAAAAAAGGTGCGAAAAATGCGATAAAAAATGTGAGATCACGGATGTTTTGAACCCAAGAAGGCCAGCTCTCGTTTAGACAAGGAAATGGACGGAGTACTAACGCAGTTATCTTGTAAGGCAGCAATCTGTGCAGCTTCCACAATTTCGCGAGTTAGCTTATCTCTACTCTTAGCAACGACTGAGCATTTGTCCAAAAAAGGCACGCACTTGCAATCTTTGCAGTGCAAAGCTAGATTGCTGCCGGTATAAGTCTTCATGTTATTATTATAGGCTTCGAGAGCACAATAATAACATGAAGACTTATACCGGCAGCAATCTAGCTTTGCACTGCAAAGATTGCAAGTGCGTGCCTTTTTTGGACAAATGCTCAGTCGTTGCTACGAGTAGAGATAAGCTAACTCGCGAAATTGTGGAAGCTGCACAGATTGCTGCCTTACAAGATAACTGCGTTTGTACTCCGTCCATTTCCTTGTCTAAACGAGAGCTGGCCTTCTTGGGTTCAAAACAACCGTGATCTCACATTTCTTATCGCATTTTTCGCACCTTTTTTTCGATTTTTTATCGTAGGTCAGCGCATGCGCTACTTTTGCTCAGGTTCCGTTCACTTGGTTGGGTTTGGTTTTCTTCGTCAGTCGGAAGTTAGCGCCTGTGTTGTTGGTGTGTGTTCTCTCCCCTTGTGTCCGTCGTCCTGGTTTTGCGCTACTCTTATGTTACCCATGTACTTGTTCAGCGACACCGAATAGAGCTAATTGGAGTGTTCATTCCACAAGACATAACCGGGCTGATGATGATGACGACCCCAGGCAAGTTGCCGGCATGATTTTTCGATTGACTGAAGTACTGACAGCGGAGAGAATATTGTGACAATTTAGCAAGCAGTGAATGAACATGCAGATGAGTTGCTATGTGAGCTAGCTAGTGTGAGAATGCACTATTGTGTTTTGAAGCAAGCAAAGTTTTTCTGTCATATTTACTTCAAACATGTTTGCTTGCCGCTCTCAAACGCACAGGTATCCCGTACGTCGCAGATGTGTCCGAAACAAATCTGACTTCATTTGCCTGATTTCCCCTTCCGCAGGACAGACATCGACTTCACGACTGATGAAACCTTTTGGGCATCCTCGTTCGTATGCTTTCCCAACTCGCTGATGCGCCTAGGCCTAGACCAAATGATCACGCAACGATTCCTGGCTGCAAGGTCACTGCCTGACGCAAGGGTGTAAGTGATTTGCTTAATAGAGCGCCTGTGCAAGGCGTTTTATAACTGGGATCCAAAGAGTGCAACATTTTCGCCCCACATATGTTGGCATCTTGCAGAACGATGAAAAGAAACACTCGCAGCACTGAAACGAAAAAGCGTTGGGGAAACAATTCAAAAACTCATTGGGAAGGCAGTAATTGTAAAAACGGAATTTACAACCAGCACTGCTAACGCAGAATTATCGCATCACGTCATACGATCTCCTGCGCATTTTTTTTTTCAGGGTAGCATTGGTTGGTGCCGCTCTAGTGTCCATTTACTACACTCTCAATGGGGTAACGGCACTGGCCATAATCTACTGGTTCAGGGACTGTGACCCTGTACTCTCTGGCTCCATATCCCGCCATGATCAGGTAAATGACACTGAGGTTCGCATTTTGGTTGTTTTTATTTTGCGTTGATAATTCCTGCACAACATTTCCCAGTCGCACCTCTCTGTGACTAGAAATGCAGAAGGTCATAAAGTGGCAGCAAAATTGTATGCTGGTTTTCATACCTTCGTGGGAACGGATATGTAGTATTAAACATATTGGCTCAAATGTTTGCACTGGAGCGTTGAGCTTTTGTGTTTATGATAGATTAATTTGCTGCTCCATTTCTTTGTAATTGGATGGTATCACCATATCACTTCATTTGCCCCCAAAACAAACATACGCAGCGAAATGCCGAGGGAGGGGGGGGGGAGCTTTGGGAGCGAAATTCAACAAATGCATGCTCAGTCTGGAACACATGTACGTTCTGTATAAAATAGCCTTAGCAGTCTATTAAAAATAGCTGTACGAAGTGTGGCAAAGCAAGAATGCCAAAATCAGAGAAAAAAGCGATAACACGGACTCGTCGAAAGAAAGTTGGAGTTCGGAAACTTGTGGTCGTGGAGGAGGCAAACAGAACATGCAAACAATTGTACACCGACTAAATTCTAACAACTCCATTACGTAATACATACTAAGAGAGAAAAGATACAGGATTGGTCGAAACCCCTCAGCGCACAGGGCATGCTCTTAAGCCTTGTAGCGAAGCATTTATGCCACCGCCCCCCCCCCCCCCCCCCCCCCCCCCCCGAGTCTCAAATTTTTTCGAGGCTGAGGACGGCTCTCATCCTGACCCTGAAGACCTTGGTATGCTCAGAAGCGCAGTTAAGTGTGAGGCCATGTTGCTTGAACGCAGACTCTTTTGAGCAACCCCGCACATAACAGTGCCATGAGACGATGGCAAATCACAGCTACACGAATCATGTTTTCAATTGCTTGTACAATGTTCTTTATGAGCAGTAGGGTGTGAAATACATCAACCAGGGAACATTAACAGGAAAGCACCTCCACTCACCGTGAAAGAGAGCGCCCCCTCCCCTTCTTCATGACTTTCACAAATGCCTGATGTATTTGTCTTTGAATTCGCTGATTTCTATTCCACCGAAACTCTATCGTCACGTTTCGATCTTCTTGGAATTGTGCTCGTTGTAGTCTCTGCAAGAAGCCTTCTTTTTCTCATTCACAAGAGTCCAAGAACCTTTACCGATGGTTCCTCTCTGTTATCGTACCTTCTCCCGTCAAAATGACGCTCGTCTGGGACCTTGCACCTGACCTGATCTTGATAAATATCATTTGACACTTAATGACGTCGCTGTTGCTGTGGATGCGTGGCTTGAGGCACGTAGTTTATGACGCGGCGGGCGGAAGGTTCCGTTCCCTGAAGGGGTGTTGTTGGCAAGTGGCGGCTGTGGAGTGGTCGTGATGAGTACAAAGAGGAAAACGGACTCATATGTTCTAGTGCCAGAGCACTAATTCACGGGTTCTAACAGTCTCAACAAATATGCATGAAGATTGACCTTAAGGGTGATCTTGCAAAAGCTAGCATAGCAACAGCTCATGCAGAAATAAAATAAACACTGCCGCGGCTGAGCTTCGAACCTGCGGCACCGCGAACAAATCAGGTTGACTGGCCACTGCACGAGGGCACTATGCTATCGCCGCAGCCGATCACACCCCGTGTTAAACTGCAATACACTCCCGCGCTGTCCACTGCACATTGTTGTCTTCATCAACTTCCATCTGCGGCGCGAACAAATCAGCTTCGCTGCCCACTGCACGAGAGAATTATGCTATCGCCGCAGCCGATCACACCCCGTGTTAAACTGCAATACACTCTCGCGCTGTCCACTGCACATTGTTGTCTTCATCAACTTCCATCTGCGGCGCGAACAAATCAGCTTCGCTGCCCACTGCACGAGAGAATTATGCTATCGCCGCAGCCGATCACACCCCGTGTTAAACTGCAATACACTCTCGCGCTGTCCACTGCACATTGTTGTCTTCATCAACTTCCATCTGCGGCGCGAACAAATCAGCTTCGCTGCCCACTGCACGAGAGAATTATGCTATCGCTGCAGCCGATCACACCCCGTGTTAAACTGCAATACACTCTCGCGCTGTCCACTGCACATTGTTGTCTTCATCAACTTCCATCTGCGGCGCGAACAAATCAGCTTCGCTGCCCACTGCACGAGAGAATTATGCTATCGCCGCAGCCGATCACACCCCGTGTTAAACTGCAATACACTCTCGCGCTGTCCACTGCACATTGTTGTCTTCATCAACTTCCATCTGCGGCGCGAACAAATCAGCTTCGCTGCCCACTGCACGAGAGAATTATGCTGTCGCCGCAGCCAATCACACCCCGTGTTAAACTGCAATACACTCTCGCGCTGTCCACTGCACATTGTTGTCTTCATCAACTTCCATCTGCGGCGCGAACAAATCAGCTTCGCTGCCCACTGCACGAGAGAATTATGCTGTCGCCGCAGCCGATCACACCCCGTGTTAAACTGCAATACACTCTCGCGCTGTCCACTGCACATTGTTGTCTTCATCAACTTCCATCTGCGGCGCGAACAAATCAGCTTCGCTGCCCACTGCACGAGAGAATTACGCTATCGCCGCAGCCGATCACACCCCGTGTTAAACTGCAATACACTCTCGCGCTGTCCACTGCACATTGTTGTCTTCATCAACTTCCATCTGTGGCGCGAACAGATCAGATCATCTTAACCTCGATCGGAGCTTAAACTGAGTCTAATATCGTCGCCAGACGCTGCCGACAACCCAGCAAAGCAAAACCATGAGCCAATCGCACGTCTACTCGGTTTGGCTGCATTAAAACCCTTCCACTTTTTTTTAGTGACAACTGCAGAAAACTTTCTTCGGGTTAAACGGCATTGGAGTTGTAGCAGTAGGCCTTTACCGAAAAGTCTGGCTTTGAGTGGCTCCAAAAGGCTAAAATGTATATACAGCACCCTTGCACCGCTCGCAGCTGCAAAGCCCTTGTAATTTGCACCCTTGAACTAAACTTGGTAACATTAAGCTCCTTAATGGACTGAGTGTACTTCCCCGCGAAAAAAAAAAAGACAGGGGTAGAAAGGATGTCTTTAGCATCCATATTCACTTAAAAGTACAATTTTTGTTTGCTCGCATGTCGATGTGGTTGGAAGCGCGCAGCTGCCTACTGTTATCCATTATCTTACTGCACATTAAGTCCACCATATAGCGCGCGCATAAGGTGCCCGACTCTGGGTGTAAATGTGGATCTGTTTCTCGTTCGGCGCTATTTCCTCGGCCCGGATCAGAGTGTCACGAATGGCCAGTAGTTTTGCTGTAAAGACTTCTGGTGGTCCCTGGTTCTGGTAGCCGCGCATCTTTGGGCGCGTTTGGCCGGCGTCTTTAATCAGCATACCCGACTACGGTGCGCATACCATCGAACCTGGCGTTGAAGGTAGCGTCGGCACAAAACTCGACACAAAGTAATTAAGTTGTATCTTGGTCGTGCGCCACGACCAATGGGGCATCATGACTGCGGGGATGTATACAGGTCGTAGTCAAGGTTTACGTCACCGGAAGCAGTGACCAATAGCAGATGACCAAGCTATAGGGAAACGAAACAGGACCATAAAAAATGGCTGACAGTCACCACGCCTGTGTAGCCGACATTCTGCGGCAACAGTTTGCTATGCCCTAATGCACCCTTAATTCCAAACAAATTTTGGATCACTGCCTGTCATTACCATGCAAACGTTCAGTATAAATATTATAATCTTATTTCATCATGTACCAGCATGCAGGTACAGAGTTCATTCATAAAAAGAACTGAAAAGCTACGCTTCGAAAGTAGGCTATTTCCTGCCAATTACTTCGCAGGAATAAGCAGAGGTGGGGGGGGGGGGGGCGCCACCTTTTAGCGACAATTAATGACAAAAGGAAAAATATTTTTGCTTTAGTTTCATTTGCTATCGAGTACGAGAAGATCGATGATAGTGGCCATGAGTCCAGGGCTCCTATAGCTCTTGCCGCCCTTCAGGCTCGGCCCAATTGCAGTTCACCTGGCCTTGCCAGCCACTGCTGGACAACCTTTCTTCTTCGCACTGCTCCACGTTGCAATGCTTGGTGTGCTCTGGGCCGCCTATCTTTTGGCATACCCGTGTTTGTGATATATTGTCGGTTTCTCGTTACATGGAGGACACTTCTTAGGGCAGCATGTGAGTTTTTCAGTTGTCGCTGATCTAGATGTAGACATACCGAACAACATCCGATACAACAGAAGACTGCCATTATACGTTAAAGAACCATTAAAGAACCCCAGGTGGTCAAAATTTACGGAGCCCTCCACTACGGCGTCTCTCATAGCCTTGGTCGCTTTGGGACGTTAAACCCCATAAACCAAACGAAACCTAATTTCAGAAGTGTACAAATGTTTCGTTTAGCTTTCCGTTTATGTGTCGGATTTTTACATTGCCGCGAATGTGTGTAGGGTTTGTTTGTTCATTCTTCAAAGCTGCTGGCACGCCGCCTTAACGCTTTGTTCGCGATGGAAGACGCGCCTAGATTTATCTCGATTGATCGCATCCAGGCGGAGCCGACTCTACGTTGTACCAGAGTGTTCTAGTAACTTCCCAAGCTTTATCTCAAAGTTCGCTATCAGCTTTAAAAAGAGCACGGTCTAGAGCGACGTGCATTCCATTCGACGAACGCCGAGCACGCTTGTTGCTACGCCGCCGCCGAGTGATTCAGTTCTTTGCGGGCGCAGGTGAGCCCAAATAAAGAGTTTCGTTTCGAAGACATTCCCGCTGTTTTCCTGTTCGCAGGACTGCAGTCACCACTACGTGACAATATCCATGCATGTTTTCACTGTGCCTTTTCTTGCCGCCACGTCACAGCGCCGTATCCATCCTGTTCAAGGTAGTAACTTGAGCTCAGTTCTCTTCGCTACCCTCAGTCGACGCGACAGTATACGTCCTCCTATTTTCGTCCAATCAATCAGCCGTTTTCTCATACATGGGCTCTACTGGCAATTTAGCAACTGGTATGATCACAGGGCTCAGGGTACAAAAACATGTCATTACAGGCTAACTACTTTCAGATCGTGCCGTACTACGTCAACAAAAGCGCGAGCGCTATAGACGGACTCCGTGGCTTGTTCCTGGCCGGAATCGCAAGTGCTTCGATCAGGTGATGAAAGTACAACGCTTCACGCTTCTACAGCGATCTAGAATACTAGGAAAGTGTGCCGTGCGCCGGAGTAGCGCGAGTCATTTCAGCGATGACCGCTCTGAGCGCACGAGATCTGCAGGGATAAACGATATTCCAATCAAGATGATTATTGACATTGGCTTAAGAAGCAAGGAAACGTTGTTTAAAGCATTAGAAAGAGAATAACAAGAAAGTAAATTCCGCACAGCCGGCGACAGAGTAAAGTGAATTTGATTTATAAAGGGCAAGGAGATTACGGTAACATCTGTTATATACAGGCCGGCAATGCAGGCGGTGAAATTAAAAATGCTGTCATCGATAGAAAGTTGTCAGATACTCGGAAAACTTCATAACGGGTTCAGGAGGACCAAGCGCCTGTTGATGCTTACCCAATGCATAAAAATAGCTAAGGTCGAAAACCGGCCTCTGTATTTGGCCTTCTTGGACATAAGCGGTGCATACGACAACACGAACATAAAACTCGAGTGGAGCATACTAAAACATAAAGAAATCAGTCTTTATTGATTTCCTCCAGGCAATATACCAAGATAATAAAGTTGAAATTACATGAGAAGAGATAAAAAGTGCAACTGTGAAGGTACGCAAAGGATTAAGGCAAGGGTGTCCTTTGTCACAGCTGCTGTTCATACTTTATATGATAGATATTTAAAAGAGGCTGCAAGAAAGTAATCCAGGTCATAATCTGCCATACATATAGGCGGAAAGATCGTTGAGCAAAGGCTCCCCGGTTTAAAGTGTGCGGGCGATTGTACTGTTAGCAGATAGCCAATAAATGTTCTAACTCTGGTTAATTTTTGTGGACATGTAGAAGACTCTCTAGGTTCCGGTTTTACCGCAATCAACTCAGGTCTGAGGATTTTCAACAATGCAACTGATCAGGTGCTTGCAATAAAAGACCATGAAATAGTCAGAGTGGCAGAATACACATATCGCGGAACACGGGTAAACGATGAACAGATGTGCACGAAAAAACGCGAGCAGTCTTGCTAGAGCTACAGGGTGAAGAGATGCCGTGATAATTAAAAATAGGGCATAATGGAGGTACAACATATATGAAGTACTGAGAGGTAGTTGGAAAGTAATAATCGTACCAGGGCTTACTTTCAGGAATGCGGTTTTGTGCTTAAGGGCAGATCTTCATCCAGATTAGAAATAAATCGGAGCGCTGTTAGAGGATTAGAACTAGGTGCCCACGGCAAAGCCACAAACGAGGCAGTTCAGTTGAATATGAGCTGGGCATCGTTCAAAGCACAGGAAACTTAGAGCAAAAATTTTTATATGAAGATTGCCTGAGGAAATTGGACGATAACATGTGGCACCTAACACACAACAAGTGGGCAGCTAAGGTACTTAAATACTTATACCGAAAGAGCGTTGATTCACAGTGGCAGAAAAAGACTAGGAAATTCACCAGTACGCATGTAGGACACATCAACGGAGAAATAACGAGCTTTAAACGACAGGTAAAAAACGCGCAAAGTAAAAACTGTATTAGTTCAATGGAAAAGAAGCACAGTGTAGAATTATATCGAAATTGGAAAAGGCAAATCAGGAAGCAATGGCCCCTCAAGACGCAGTTTCCTACTCTTTGAAGCTAGATCAGCGTGTCTTAGAACGCGCAGCTACTAAACAAATTGAACCAAGACGATGACAGATGAGTAGTTTGTGGGAAATCTTTACAAACTGTGGAACGTCGTGTGGTATCCATCCAAATGTCGCTGCAGGTACAGCCAGTCTCTCTGAGACCCTAGGGTTTAGAGATAACAGTGGTCACGTGAATGGATCTGCGATGGAAGCTAGCAAAAAGGGGGTGAAAGATTTGTGGCTCCTCTAACAAGGACCTACAAAATTGAAGCATCTGGCTCAGTGGCGCAATGAGGAGTATTTGTTTCACATTTATATTATTTTCAGTCCTGTAGTCTCCTTTTTTTTCTATATTTCTGCAGTGTATTTGCAGTATGTATTCTTGTGTTTCATTGTTGTTCTTAACTATATTTATACGAAGTTTTGTGAGCTGACACTTTATTGTTTCTTTTGCAGTTTCATTGTTTCGTTCCACTACAGTTAACTTCAGTCTTACTTTCTTGCTACCGA
Organism: Amblyomma mixtum; assembly: GCF_055824585.1. Lineage (NCBI taxonomy): Eukaryota > Metazoa > Arthropoda > Arachnida > Ixodida > Ixodidae > Amblyomma > Amblyomma mixtum. The sequence continues at coordinate 23,154,946 of NC_143012.1, forward strand.
GTGCTTTTGGATATATTTCTGCAAACCTTTTATCGAGCGCTGTATTTTTTTCCCTCGGCTGTACGAGGCACTCGAGGTTTTTTCATGATCCTTCCGTCATTCCTCTGCGGTTTATTTCAGCACAGTGTCGTCCATTGTAAACTCTCACGCGGCTGTCCTGTTCATAGACCTTGTTTCACCCAACTTCCACGTTCCCGAGAAAAGGTCTACTTTGGTGATGACCAGCCTCGGTGAGTGTCCGAATCATCGGTCAGTTCCTCTCTACTTGCTATACATGGTGATTTTTTTTAACTTTACTGATTTTTGTTTTAAAATTCAGGGGGACACATTGTTGACCTGAAGAGCGGTGTTGCTGCTTGTGTCATTGATGTGTGGTTAAAATGTTAATTAAGTACACAGTTGTTTGTGAATCTTAAATGCTGGAGACACTGGAGGGCGTTTGGGAGGCATCCGTCTAATTCGAAGCATTTCTGCAAACACTCTCCAGCGTCATAGACAAGGAGAACTACATATACGTTGGCAGGAAGTAGCAAAAGAATTCATCTGACTCCACATTCTGTTCGCTATCTCACTGCGCTGCCATTTGTTGATGAACCCCTGGACATGTTCTTTCTGATTGGAATGCACAGCCTCTGGAAAACCCGCATGATGGACAGACACTGTGAACCTGTTGTGTCTACAAAGGATCACTTTAGTCGAATGGTTGTTCATTTAAGAGACGTGTATGCCCAGACTGAGTACGAACCGGAGTGGCACTCACTATTAGTGATGTGCTCTGCATTGCCCCTTTTCTAGTGCATGGTCTTTTCAATATGTATTGTTTACCACTGTTTTCATAATGGCTTGTATATACTTCATGTACATAGAACATTACATCACTGTAATAAATACCATGTTGAAGAAAAAAAAAAGGAAGTAGCGTAGCCATTAGCACGCTCGGCTGCGGAACGGGAGGATGGTGGTTCGAATCCCATCGCGAACGATTATTTTCTGGTCTGAATGGAAAAAGCGTGACACCTCTGCTGACACCCTTCTGTCGACAACGATGAGGCATTAAAGGCTTTCGCCTTAAATACTGCGAGAGATACATCGGTGCGCTCTCCTTAGCTGGGTTTTACATCAAAGCGGACAATATGCCCCTCATATAGATCAGTAATGAGAAAATGAGTTAACTTCAATTACGTGATAAAATTTTGAGGCTTTATTTCAGGGAGCAGAGTTGGTTGGTTTATTGGTGTTTAACGTCGTAAAGAGACTAAGGCTATGAGAAACGTAACAATAAAGGGCTCCGGAAATTTCGACCACGTGGGATTATTTGATGTACACTGACATCGCACAGCACACGGTCCTCTAAAATTACGCCTTCATCAAAATTCGGCCCCGCGTCTTTCGGGTCAGTAGCCGAGCACCATAACCGCTGAGCCACCACGGCGGCATTCAATATATATACTGCAAACTATAATCAGTTCCCTTACCACTAATGTAGAAATCTTCATCACAGTGACGTAACTCTTTAAAAAATGGCAGGCGTATAATAGCTGCGCAGCGAAGCGTGCTCAGGTACTCGATCAACAGGTACTACAACCCTGCAGTGTAGCGCACACTGCCAGTTGGCACTGGCAACTTTCTTGGCTCACATCCTGACCATTTTACATCACGTACATACATATGACGTCCCGATCACTTCTTCGAAGCAAATGAGGCTAATGAGGACATATGCTTTTCAAATTCTCATCAACTTCTGTTTGCCAATACCCACTCCTGAGGTCGACCGAAAGAAGTATTTGGCTCGACGAAGTCGGTTGTCGATACGCGGCAGCGGACATACGGCTTTCTTTGTCATGCTGTTAAAGGGCAACTGAAGCGGTTTTAGAATTAGATGAGTTTAAGGTTGCCGAATGTGCGAAATGTGCTGGTAAAGCCTGCGAAATAGTTTTGCTCTAGCATTTGAAATGCTGGCGTAATCGCCCAATAAAGTCGTCGTCGGCGTTCAGGCTTCTCTGCAGTGCACAGCGACGGGCAGAGTCCCCGATAATGACGTCACGTATGACAGCACTACGTTTCCAGCGAATAAACGGTTATTCCATGGAAGAAAACCGACGCCATCGAAGGTGAAGCTCACCATGCATTGTTTGGCGCCATCTGACGACGCATAGCAGCATGCAGACGTAAGCAGCGGACATGGAAATTTCGGCAACAATGACGTCACTGCCGAGTTTCCTCGCACTCCTTCAACGTAGTGAGGAGAAGCCTAAACATCGTCGTGGTTTTAATTGACGATTATGTCCCAATTTTAAATGCTAATGCAAAAATACTTTGCATGGTTTGTCTAGAAGCTTGATAGATTGGAATTCATGAATAACCTCGAATTCTCAAAAAACCGTTTCAGCTTCCCTTTAAGCTTCGTGTAGCCGAGGCGAAAGCGCAGTGTTCAGTCTTTCATCTTCACGACGACGACAGGAGACGACCACGCACAGCTTGACGGTTGGATGACGCCGTCTGTGAGCATCTCGATGACCTGCCTTTGGATAGCATCTCCTTCCCATGGGGACGCACGATAGGGCTGCTGATGGGCAAAGCGCCTTCATACGTGATAATGCGGTGTTTAACTATCAATGTTTGGCGCCCTTTAGACGACGACGACGGTTTCACCTCTAAATGTCTCTGGACCTAGTTTTCCCGTCGAGGGAAGCCGCTCACCAGGTCGTGAAGCTGTCGGGGTGAATCCTCGCAGTCCCATATGGCGACAAGGGCACCACCAGTAGACATTACTGATCACACACAGTAGTAGCAGAGAGGTCGTTGATCTGAAGCGCGCTAGAGATCAGTCTTCCGCGGCGCCTGGCACCGATCCGCCTAGTAATGAAGCGGTTTGGCAGCGTGTAGCGCGACCAATGGAGGAGTGTAAGGTGAGGGGCCAAGAAATAGAGCTGGGCGGTGCACTACTTCCGCATACGTCACTGGCTGAATGGCGGCCGGGTACAACGCTGGAACGGATGGAGCCGGTTGCGGAGCTGAAACGACCGCAGCGACTGGTGCCCTGAGTGCGTGCTGGACTTATTGCGCGTGCGCTAGTCAGTGAATCGATGCCAGGGGCAAAGGTTGCATGGAGTTGCTGCAGCTCCTCGCGGACCACAGGGCGGATGAGTTGGCAAAGGGAGCTCGGATTTCTCCTGGGGTCGTAGTGGACCCGGTCCAACGTGGACAGTGTGGATACTGGACGCAGTTACCGGGAGTACTGAGTGGACCTCTGCTTTAGCAGTTTCTCCATATGCGTGGGGACAGAAACTATGCGACAATGTACGGCGGGTTCTGTACGAGGCCGGAAAAGAGCTGATGTTTGACGCCGCGCATTAGGTGCCGCAGCTTTTTTTCTTCACTCAAAGCCGGGTCGGCGCGATGGCAAAGACGCGTCACATTCTCGATGTATACTACGACACCCTAGTTTGGTAGATGGATGCGAGAGGTCAGGGCATGCTACGCGCTCTCCCTGCGATCACTGTTGGCGTGCATATTCAGGAGTTGACGTCGGAAGGCCGGCCACGGAGAGAATGTGGCCTCGAGTTTCTCAAACCACGTCCAGGCAGCGTCTTCAAAGCTGAAGTAGACGTTCCGCATTTTTGCAGCGTCATCCCAGCTGTTGAACGTCGCAGCCCGTTCGTATGAGCAAGCCAGTCCTCAGCGTCCTCGAAGTGGTCTGCGTGAGAGGGCTTATGGGACCCTGGGTGTTGAAGGGGGAGAAAGAGGGTGCGATGGTAGGAATAGCCGAAGTAAGGGCGATGGCGTTACTATGAGGGAAGTGGAAGGCAGGGGTAATCCGTCAAGAAGGAAGACCTCGGGAGACAAGCCTTGGAGCATCCGGCTTGCACGATAACCAGGGTTGGTCCCGAGAGGCGGGCGCGTCGAGTCGTCCGCAGGAGAAGGGATCATCAGGGTTGCCAGATGGCTCCGACCTCAGGTAGCCAAATTGGCCTCCGTAGTAGCCCAAACGTAGCCAACAGCGAAATTTTTGCGTAGCCCAAAAGTAGCCAAAAAAATTTGCTTTTTTGACGACATTTCTTAAGCATATTGAATTAATTTTCGGCAAGAATATTTACATATTAGATTTCTTTCCCGCAGATGATGTCTGAGGGGGTGCGCACGGCGTGTTCTTTCCGTTGTTACGTTTCGCATCCGTCATGCGCGCTAACCAGTGCGGCTAACAGGTGCGCTAACCAGGTCCTAAAGATGGGGCCGCAGTTCCACTTTGCAGGTGCGGCAGTAGTCCATATCACCTGAGGCGGGTGACGCCAGCCAGTCTGCACGCGGAAAAGATCGGCGGCGCTAAAAAACGCAATCGCAGCTCTAGTTTAGGAATATTTCACCTTTTAAATGTTCGCACGCAGATTAGACACGTCGACAGTGAAAATACCTTACTGTACACTTACGCAGCCTCACTTTCAATTGCATGCTTTAAGAGGAAGGTTCTCACTGAGAGCGTCACCTCAAAGCATCGAGCAGGTGCCTTCTTGAAGCTACATTCTACGGTATGCATGAGCTGAGAATAAATCAAGGATATATGCCATTAGATCATAATCTATGTCGATTTTATCTTCAGTCTAACAGCACCTTCACAATAATGAGAAAAACAATTACCCTTGAATTCCGGCTCCTTTTTCCATTTCTTTTTGTAGTTCCGGATGTACATCGCCCACTTGCCCATTCTGAAAGTTCTCGTGGCGACGGATCTAATGCCATGTCATGCCACTAACTTCCGGCGCCTTCGTTAGTTACAGTGCGTTCCGCGCCGCGCCGAAGGATGGCTCCACGGCTCCGCATGAGTGAACGCAGATTACGCAACGGACACGGCGCTCTCGCGTCGCTTGCAATGAATCTCGGGGGCTGCACGTGTGCCGCTTGAGGCTGCAGAAAAAGCGTAGGCTCTTGCGAGTGGCACGCTTGCTGTGTCCAGCACGACAATAGGAAGAAACTGAAAAAGACCTTATTAATGCGTAAGCATTACTTGCCTCATGCGCGAATCTTGAGCAGAATGTGTCCGCAGAACCAGAATGAACAATACAAGGAAAGAACATGCCTGGCGATGGGTTTCCAAACAGCCACCTACCCCAGCCGAAGCGAACGCCCAAACCACTAGGCCACGTCTATGGTTAACGGTTAACACGTGAGGATCACGAAACCAGGCAACAGAAGCGAAATAGTAGCATTTAATGCTTACGCATTCGCACCACGTAGGGAGACTTAAGTTCTCTTAATGTTTTCTCTCTATTCTGGGACCATGGTTGTCATGGCCACCCGAGGTGCACCGTCAATGGGAGAACGCTCACATGTGCAGACGGCAACAGTCTATATTCAATGGCGCGCGCGCGGGTGGCGGAAGTTCGCGGATTAAGTGGAATCTATAGGCCATGAAGTGTTTCCGCGGGGCCACTTTCACGTAGTGCCAACTCTTTATAAAAGAAATCGAAAGGCCATGATCCTTGACCGCCTGAAATACAAGTTTTCTCGAACACAGCGTTTACAAATTGCCATTTTGTAGCAGACGCGCTGAATTTCTTTAATCTTCTATAGCGTGCATTTTGATTCCAGCATGCCTTTTATTTCTGTCACTGTATAATTGTAACAGAGCACATTATAACTACTTTAACTTTTTTTTTCACGCATGAAAAAGATGTAGCCCAAAAGTAGCCACATAGCCAAAACGAAATTTCTGACGCCAACTCGGACAACAAGTAGCCCAATTTGGCTATTAATAGCCCAATCTGGCAACCCTGGGGATCATCGGTCGCAACTCTATCAGTGTCACGACCAAAGGATAGCCGTACAGGTAGACGGAGGGTTGAACCCAAGAATGAGGTCGGTCTTTAATTCCAGAGCCAGGTCCTGCCAGCACGCGCATCACGAGCCAACGGCCCTTTTGTCGTCGTTTCTAACAATCACTGAGGCCGCGTGGTGCTACGCACACATTATTCCCCCCGCGAAAGGAAAGCATCGTCTCGATGCGAATTGAGCTATGCACAAGGATATAAAAGAAAGGATAGGGGTGAGGTGAACAATAACAACTCGTACTAGTTTAGAGGGGGAGATAGTGAACTCCCCACTTGCAGGAAGGGGATGTAGGCGCGGAACATAATGTGAAGACTGCGCTCAGTCACACGAAAAATACGGCTTTAAGCACACTTCATGCAAGATTTCAGGCCGGTGACAGTACCATCAGCAACAACCTCGTAGTTGACGCTTTGAAGGCGGTGCAGCACTTTGTACGGTCCTAAATACCTGTGAAGCAGATTTTCGCACAACCCGTTGTTGCGCATGGAAGTCCACACTACACCTGGTGGCCTAGTTCATAGTGCGCGCCCCTGTGCCAAAGGTATAGTGTCGGGCTTCGGTGGATTGTTGGACATTGATGCGCAAGCAGGCCAGCTGACGCGCTTGCTCTGCTTGTTCGACGAAGTGGCCTGCGTCAGGTGGGACTGCCTCATTCCCCCATGGGAGCCTCCTGTTCAACATGGGTGCATTGTGTTTCTACCAAGCCCGGAGGCCGCACGATGCTATGGATATCACATATCGGTGGGTGAGCTAGAGGGCGGGTGGGTGGGTGAGTGAGTGGGTGACTGGGAGGGAGAGTGAGTGGGTGGGTAGGTGAGTGAGTGGATGAGTGGGTGATTCATTGAGTGAGTGAGAGATTGAATGACTGAGTGAGTGAGAGGGTGCGTGAACGAGCGAGTGGGTGCGTGAATGAGCAGTGAGTGTGTGCGGGAGTAGGTGAATGAGTGAGTGGATGAGAGTAGTGAGTGGCTGAGTGCATGAGAAGGTAAGTGGGTGAGTGAGTGGGTGTGTTAGAGTGAGTAGCGAGTGGGTGAGTGGGTGGGCGTGTGAGTGAGTTGGTGAGCGAGTGAGTGAGTTCGTGGGCTAGTGAGTGAGTCAGTGGCGGAGTGAGCGTGTGAGTGGGTGGGTGAGTGTGTTTGAGTGAGTGAGTGAGTGAGTGAGTGGATAAGTGGGTGAGTATGAGAGTGAGTGGATGAGTAGGTGAGTGAGTAGGCGAGTAAGTGAATGAGTCAGTGAGTGAGTGAATGAAAGGATGAAAAAGTGGGTGAGTCAGTGTGTAAATAGGTGGGTGGGTGGGTGGGTGGGTGGGTGGGCGAGCGAGTGAGTGAGTGATTGAGTAACTGAGTGGGTGAGGAGTGGATGGGTGAGTGAGTGCGAGTGGATGAGTCAGTGACTGAGTGGATGAATGGGTGAGTGAGTGAGTGAGTGAGTGAGTGAGTGAGTGAGTGAGTGAGGAGGTGAGTGCATGAGAGGGTAAGTGGGTAAGTGAGAAGTTGGGTGGTCAGTGGGTGGGTGTTTGAGTGTGTAGGTGAATGAGTGAGTGAGTGGGTGATGGGTAGGTAAGTGAGTGGCTGAGTGAGTGGGTGAGTTAGTGAATTAGTGTTCGAGTGAGTGAGTGGGTGAGTGCATGAATGGGTGAGTAAGTTGGTGCGGGCGTGGGTGAGTGTGTGAGTGAGTGGTCAGTGGGTGAGTAAGTTGGTGGATCAGTGGGTAAGTGAGCCAGTGGGTGATTGCATGACTGGGTGAGTAAGTGGCTGAATGAGCGGGTGGGTTTTTGAGTATGTGAGTTAATGGTAAGTAGGTAAATTGGTGGATGAGTGGGTGAGTGAGTCGGTGGGTGAGTGAGTGGTTGAGCGAGTGAGTGACTCAGTGCCTGAGTGACTGAGCGATAGAGTGAGTGGGTGGAAAAGTGAACGCGTGACTGGGTGAGTTAGTAGGTGAGTGAATGGCTGAATAAGTGGGTGGGTGGGTGAGTGAGTGGATGAATAGGTGAGTGAGTGGGTGAGTGAGTAAGTGGAGGAGTCAATGAGCGAGTGAGTAGATGAGAAAGTGGGTGAGTGAGCAAGTGGATGAGTCAATGAGCGAGTGAGTAGATGAGAAAGTGGGTGAGTGGGTTGGTGAGTGAGTTGGTGCGTGACTCAGTGAGTGTGCGGGTGAGTGAATGAGTGGATGAGTTGTTGATCGAGTGAGTGAGTGAGTCAGTGAGTGAGTGAGTGTGTGGATGATTGGGTGAGCGAGTGAGGGAATGGGTTAATGAGTCGGTGTGTGTATGAGCAGTGTGTGGATGCGTGGGTGGATGGATGGGGTTGAGTTATTGAGTTGGTGGGTGATTGAGTTAGTGGGTGGGTGAGCGTGTGAGTTAGTGAGAGGATGCAAGGTTCTGTCGACAAAGTTGCTCACTTCTTTTTTCACGATATTGAGCTTAGACACGGTGAGAGTCAATGAGCGAGTGAGTAGATGAGAAAGTGGGTGAGTGAGCAAGTGGATGAGTCAATGAGCGAGTGAGTAGATGAGAAAGTGGGTGAGTGAGTTGGTGAGTGACTCAGTGAGTGTGCGGGTGAATGAATGAGTGGATGAGTTGTTGATCGAGTGAGTGAGTGAGTCAGTGAGTTGGTGTGTGGATGATTTGGTGAGCGAGTGAGGGAATGGGTTAATGAGTCGGTGTGTGTATGAGCAGTGCGTGGATGCGTGGGTGGATGGATGGGATTGAGTTATTGAGTTGATGGGTGATTGAGTTAGTGGGTGGGTGAGCGTGTGAGTGAGTGAGAGGATGCAAGGTTCTGTCGACAAAGTTGCTCACTTCTTTTTTCACGATATTGAGCTTAGACACGGTGACCCGTCTGCTTTCATTACTGACAGCCTCAAAGCGTTTACAGCTCGGCTCCTATGAGACAACTCAGCTCTACAGATCATCGAAAAAGCAGTGTATCATCTGCAAACAAATGGTCTAATAGCACGGCTCAACAAAACATTTGCCGATATGATCTCGATGTATACGTCGACGTTGAGCATGAAATGTAGCACGAGATCGCGGCGTACGTCACCTTCGCGTACAATACCGCAACGCAAGAAACCACCGAGTTTACCCCGTTCCGTCCTGTCTAAGACAGGGAACTCCGCATGATGTTGATCGCGATGCTCTCATACAGAGACGACGCAGCCCAACCTGACACAAGCTACTTCATCGAACAAACAGTGCAAGCCCGTCAGCTGTCCTGCTTTCGCATCAAGGACCAGCAATCAGCTGATGCCCGACGCTATAACCTTCAGCACAGGGACGGGCACTACGAACCAGGCGGGAAGATGTGGTGTGGGCCCCGTGTGGCGCAAAGGGTTGTACGAAAAGCTCCTGCGTAGGTATTTCGGGCCTTCCAGAGTACTGCGCCACCCCAATAGCGTCCACTACGAAGTTGTTCCTGATGGAACTGTCACCGTGGTCTCTCGGCGTCAGCGCCCTGTAATCGTGCACGTGGTGCGCTTAAAGCCGTACTTTTGGCGTGACTTCTCGAAAGTGCTGAATTGAGCACCCCCGCCTCCCAACTAGGACTAATTGTAAGTTAACCTCACCTTTATTTTTTTTTCTTCCACCCTTGCAGATAGCTCCTTTCGCATCGATACGATGCTTTCCTTTCGCGGGGGGGGGGGGGGGGGGGGGGGAATAATGCCACGTGCGTAGCACCGCGTGGCCTCCGCGCTTTGTAGATACGACGACGAAGCGACGGTTGACTCTCGACGTGCGCTCGGGCTAGACGTGGCTCTGGGATTAAAGACCGACCTCATTCTTGGGTCCTCCCCTACCGTGGGTCCACGGCTCTCCGCGGGTCGTGAAAATCTTGAAGCATTCGCGACATGCTGTTGTTGTGTTCGCTTAGGCCGTTTCTTAAGGTCGGCCAATTTTTTCAGCTGTTGAACCCTACGAAGTGCGAAATTTGTGCCTTAAGTCGACCTGTGCCAGGAACGTTCTTTGATGCTGTCATTAGTGCTGTAAGTTAGAATAGTTGTATTACACTGAGAAATTTGTGGCATTCTCATATTTATTCGCCTCCCCACAGCGACAGCCAGCGGCACTATCATGACACTCCTAGCCCTGTTGGTTCCCTACGTCAGCTCCACCGCAAGGGTAAGTTCTGCCGCCGATTACACTTGATCACATGTTACACGTTGGAGCTTAACCCTAACCCAGGTCAAGCAGCAAATTACAAGGCATTTACTCAGGTAGTCTCTAAAAGAATTAGAGTAACCTCACACTTCAGTGAACAAATGGACCAGGCTGGCTTTCGGAAAGGCGACTCGAAATGGACAATATTCACACCATAAATGAGGTGAAAAAGATATGTGCAGTATGTAACCAACCTCTATAACAGGATTCATAGATAACGACAAAACGTCTGACTCAGTCGAAACACCTGCATTCATGCAGGCATTGTGTAACCACGGTTTAGAAGAGGTATATGCAAAGGCACTGGGAAAAATCTATAGCAGTTGAAGAGCGATCATAGTCCTGCACATGGAAAGGGATAACATACCGCTCAGGAAGAGTGTCGGGCAAGGAGGCATAACTTCTGAGATACTAATCACCGCTTGTTTACAGGAGGTATTCAGAGAACAGGACTGGGAAGAAATGGGGACGAAAGAAAAAAAGGACAGTGCTTTAGTAATCTCTGGTTCGCTGGTGGCATCGTCTTGCTAAGTAACTCAGAGGACGACTTGCAAAGCATGATCGAGGGCTCTGCCAGGCAACGAAGAAGGCTGGGCCTAAAACGTTATAGGCAAAAAACTAAATGTTTAACAGTCTCGCAAGGAAACGGCGGTTTACGAGGGACAGAGATGGGTTGGACGTGGTGAGACAATACATATACTTTGGGCATGCTGTGACTGCAAATACGAACCACGGTAGCGAAATAATTAGGGGAAGAAGAATATAGTGTAGCGCATTTGGCAGTTGCTCTCAGATGATGAATGGTAGTTTCTTTAAAAATCATCGCAAGGAACTGTTAACTGCTTTAGGACTCCGTCAGGACAACACCGTGCATCTGGAGCATGTCCTTGGACCCTGGAGGAATGCGGCTGCGCAAGGGACAAAAGCGTTATTAGTTTCTTATTCTTGCTAGTTTTTTAGGGACACGGGTTTGGTAGACACCCTTGATAATCGTGTGTTTGTGACTGCGTGCGTGTTGAGTATGCTTGATGTCACCTTTCACCCTTTCTTTTTCCTTTCTTCTCTTGTTCACCCTCTTCTTCTTCTCTAGTGTTTTTCTCTTCTTTCACCCTCACCTGGAGTAGCTGGTCGGTCGGTCGGTCGGTCGGTCGGTCGGTCGGTCGGTCGGTCGGTCGGTCGGTCGGTCGGTCGGTCGGTCGGTCGGATGGTAATCACCTATGGAGCTAAAACGTGGAGGTTTGGTTTAATTTATAGTGGTTTAACGTCCCAACGCGACTCAGGCTATGAGGGACGCCGTAGTGAAGGGCTCCGGAAATTTCGACCACCTGAGGTTCTTTAACGTGCACTGACATCGCACTGTACATGGGCCTCTAGAATTTCGCCTCCATCGAAATTCAGCTGCCGCGGCCGGGATCGAACCCGCATCTTTCGGGTCAGAAGCCGAGCGCCGTAACCACTAAAACGTGGAGGTTAACGAATAGTGTTGAACTTAAACTGAGGACAACGCTGCGGGCTAAGGGTAAGTCTGTGATGGGCGTAACGTTAAGCGACATGAAGAGAGCACAGTAGGTGAAGGAAAACACGTGAGTTAATGGCATCACATTCGAAATAAATAAAATGGCATGAACAGGGCATGTAATCTGAAGTCAAGACAACCGATGGTCGTTAAGGGAAACGGACTGAATTTCTAGATACGGTAAGCCTATCACGGAGCGGCAGAATGATAGGTGGGCGGAGGAGATTAGGAAATTTGCTGGGATAAGATGGCCGCAGCTGGCACACGATGAGGTTAATCGGATCGATATGAGAGAGGCTTTTTTCTTGCAGCGGACGCCGTCATTTTTTGACAATGATAGTGATGTACAAGGAAGAGGCAAAACTTTACCTGGATTCTACTGATGATTCAGAGGAAGTCAGCAGCTGTCGAGAAAGTATTTTACAGATTGAGAGCACAGCTTTTGTACGGATCTCAGTAACTTCCCAGACCTTTATGCTATTCTTGACTGAACATCAAAGGTTCACACTTAAATGCAAGGGCCGGCTCCAGTTTAAAAGAAAGTGCCCATATTTTTAGCTCTTTCACAACGTGGAGAAGCAGCAGCGACAACTGAAGTGCTTTCGTCAAATCCCGGCCTTTACAACCCCCTCCCCCCCCCCACCGACATGGCGAAATTCAAGGGCCATTGGCCGCAGTCCTGAATCGAGCCTCAGTTGCTCCAGTAATCTCAGTGGCTCGCAGTACAGTCATTGTCACTTCTTCAACACCGTAGGGGTAGAACGGGAGCGCTGGGAGTTCTTTCAGCGGCAGCTCTTGAAAGGTTGTTCTGCGTAGGTCACTTCGTTCGTACGAGAGACGTCATCGTCATGTGACCACCATCAGTTATGTCACCACAGCTCATGTGACCAGTGGTAACAGTTATGAACCCCATGAAAGTTTTATGTCAAGTGAGCAATAGACCCTCTACGGAAGACCATAACCTCACAGCCATATGACCCCATGACGCCATCTCACGTGACCCCATCCAAAGATGATTGGTTTGGTTTGGTTTTGTGGGGTTTAACGTCCCAAAGCGACTAAGGCTATGAGAGACGCCGTAGTGGAGGGCTCCAGAAATTTTGACCACCTGGGGTTCTTTAACGTGCACTGACATCGCACAGTACACGCTGAAATCCATGTCGCATTACTTGGGCGTGCATTTGGCTCTCTCTTATTTCTTTTTGGTGGAGGCTAGATTCTAGAAGCATGTGTACTGTGCGATTTCAGTGCACGTTAAAGAAACCCATGTGGTCGAATTTCCGGAGCCCATCACTACGGCGCCCCTCATAGTCTGAGTCGCTTTGGGACGTTAAACTCCAACAAGCCAATAAACCAATCTTTTGTTTCTCACCTATGTTCTCATTCGTTCCCTCGACCGTGATACCCATGCGCAGTTCTTCATTGCCCTTTACACCGGAGCTTCTGGACCGTTCTCTGGAATCATGATCCTCGCCTTTCTGTTTCCCTGGGCAAACGCTAGGGTGAGTGGTGTGACCTGCTTTCACAATGTGTTAGCATTGATAGCGCCAACCTTCTCGTTCCCTTCCTCGCAATATCTTCCACAGTGTGCGCACGGAACTGCCTGAGTCGAGGCAGCGGGGAATCGAGCCGCCGTTCCAATATAACTTGTTCGAAGGGTGTTACGCATGCGCCGATGTGCATCTGCTCTGAGTTTCATCGCAGTGGAGCATATAGTGAAACGTTTGGTTAAACCTTCCTCCTCGGAAACGTCAGCTTCTTCACTCAACATTTCAGGGCACTGCAACGGCGGCCCTCGGAGTGTTCCTCGTCCAAATATGGCAGACAGCCGGCAGGTTCTTCAGTCGCATTGAACCTCCCAGGATGGAGTTCGGTGTGGACAAGTGCCCCGCGAACGTCACCACTTTAAACCACACGGCACTGGTCTTGAACACGTGAGAAGCCTTGTTTTGTCTCTTCCACGACTAGAGCTGAGTCACTGAACTTCTCAGTGCTTCTCATTGTTTCATCGTCATTGCATTAGTCGTAGCAATCGTAGCTGCGAAAGACAGCTCGTCGGAACTGAAAGCTTGGTGGCGTTCTCACAACAGCATAATGTGACACCTATCGGGTCCAATGAAAATCAACAAATTCTACAATCATCTCATAACTAATGATAGTGCGCCACATATGATTACTAGGAATTATTTTTACGATTAGTATTAAGAAAGGAAAGGTGCAGTAACTGTATCGCTAAGAATGCACGGTACGACTATTGCACTTGCTCCTACTGAACGGGAAAAAGTAAAATTTATGAAACCTATTTTCTCGGTCAAGGGAAAGAAGAAAGGGAAGTATATCGACTTTCATCCGCTTGCCACACTTGCGGCGCGCATACTGCAAAAATTCAGGGGGCACTTTGACTGTCTAAAGTGGGTAGAGGCGGAAGCGTTTTCCGCGCCACCTTCGCTGTTTCTGTGGCACCGGTGGCGTCACATATAATTGAGTTCTAATTACCAAGTGATTACAAATCACTAATTAATGGTTAATTACTGATTAATGCCTGAATATTAATTAACTGCTAATTAATGACGATTAAGCTTCGCCTTTAAGAGTGGAACGCGACAGCGCGTTGTAGCGCTGCCAGGGAGTCCACGGAACACCACCCGTTCAGCGCGATGCCTTGCCCTTTGAACGCAACGCTTTTTGAGGAAAGGAAATGGCGCAGTAATTCTCTGTCATCTCGGTGGACACCTGAACCGCACCGTAGAGGAAGGGAGGAAGTGGGAGTGAAAGAAGATAGATAAAGAGGAGCCGTAATGAAGAAAATGAAAATTGTACTTGAGGAAAGGAAATTAGGCAGTAATTGTCTCACAAAATTCAGGGGGGCACTTTTTTGAAATAAAGTGTGGTCACTGATGCCCCTAAGAGTGGAACGCGACAGCGTCTTGCAACACTGCCAAGGAGTCCATAGAACGCCATCGCCCATTCGGTTCTACGCCTCGCTTGTCAGTAAATTGGTTTTTGAGGAAAGGAAATGTATCTGTCTCTCATTTGTCGGTGGACAACTAAACCTCGCGGGAAGGGAATGGAGGAGGATGAGAGTGAGTGAAGACACCGTATTCACTAGACGCGCCTTTGTTCATTCCAAACCATCGAGCTGGCATGGCGGAGTGGATAGCATGCTCGTCTCTCACGCCGAAGACCGGGGTTCGATTCCTGAGCTCAACCAATTTCTTAATCGGTTTTATTGTTTTATATGGCCTGACTAGTAAAGCTAATTAGACTAATTGGATAATTAAGCAATTAACTAAGCTCAGTCCCACTTAATTGGAGCATCACTGTACGATCCCTTCAATTGGTTGCATGGTTACTAGCCAAAGTACAATTGGCCCCGTTTGAAATTCGCGCACTGTGACGTCACGACCGTTTCCACCAATTGAAAAGCGTGACATTTTCTGTCGACAACTGCTGCTTACAACGATGAGACATTAAAGGCTTCCACCTTAAAAACAATGTCTCGGCGCAACATAGATTTGCTTAGGAGGGAGCACGACAGTTTCGCAAAAATATTTCTGTAGGGAAATGTGGCGCTGGTGTCAGCGCAGGGTTTGCAAGATGGTGCTTATTGAAACGTCGCGAAATACAGATGAATTCCCTTAATTTGAGCTCCCATAATTAGAACGTCCGGCTTTTTAGAATCGCTGCTCTGGTCCTGTCAACATTAAATGGGTTAAAAAGGATCTAATTCGTGCATGCACTTACAATACATGCTCTACCCATGTCTGTCCCCCACCCCCTCCGCTTGTTCCCGCTAGGGCATTATTAACTCGTGTTTTTCCCCTTACCAACAGTGCTTTTTTTATTTCTCCTGTGGGTAGCCCACTGCATTGCCATCAGTTTAAATTCAAACGATTTAATTCACCTCCAAGTTTCCGCTCTCTGCCTAAGCACTAGTAAAATGCAACAAATAAATATTACAAGGGTAGACGTGCAGGCTAGTTGGTGAACCATGATTATTTAAAACAGCGCAAAAGACACAGCAAAAGACACACACAGCGCTGTGTGTGTCTTTTCTATCTGTGTCCCTGTCTTTTGCGCTGTTTTAAATAAATATTTTCGCCCTCAGAGAAATGGCAAGCTTTCACGCGACCTGAGTGCACCCGCTAAGTACACTGTAACCCATTCTTATTCTTGGAAAACATAGCGCGAAAAAAGGACACGGATGACACACAAGTGGACAGGACAGGCGCCTGTCCTGTCCACTTCTGTGTCATCCGTGTCCTTTTTTTGCGCTATGTTTTCGAAGAACTGTTACCAACTAGCCCAAACCAAGCTACCATTCTTATTCTCCTAGACATTTCGCTCTCACAATACGGTGATTCAATCAGTTATCAATGAGTACACCAATCAGAATGATGAGGCGGGTGGGAGGTGGAGGGTTG
This sequence comes from Amblyomma mixtum, assembly GCF_055824585.1. Taxonomy (NCBI): domain Eukaryota; kingdom Metazoa; phylum Arthropoda; class Arachnida; order Ixodida; family Ixodidae; genus Amblyomma; species Amblyomma mixtum. The sequence continues at coordinate 23,170,871 of NC_143012.1, forward strand.
AGATTCTAGAGGATAGAAATTGGTGGGTGGTGGAAAAAAGCTCGTAGGAGGAAGGTGCATTTGGTGGAAGGTGGATATAGGCGGTGGGCAGTGGCTCCTGTGTGACAGATGTATTTTTATCAACGGGTGCCCGGAGCTGCTTCAGCATGAGACTCCTCCCGCCGCAGTGTGCGTCCGGAGGGTGGAGGCTTCACACACGGCCACACTACCATGGATTTTTTGTAGAAACAGGGCTGTAATGTTAACGCAGTAAAAATAAAAGCAGAATGTGCGTTCTCGTAATGTGACACGAATTTCGGGGTAAGCTGCTAAGGGGGCTTGGTTATGTGCCAGAGGTTTAATGGGTCCAGTGGCGATTACTGGGTCACATCAGTCATGAGACTTGTGGTAGAGGATATTATGGCACTGCAGTGTGATGACGTCATTTCACGCGAACGACAAATACGAAATATCCGGAGAGTCTGGCCATAGCAGATAACGCTCTTAAAAATCAATTTAAAACAACGCGCTCAGTTCCGCCACACTCTTTAGCCAAGGGACTAAGCACAGGGCTCACCACGCTCTCTTATATAATCTACCCGCGAACAGGTCAGATGTGTTCCCCATGTACCGGATATCTCCCTACTGGTGCGGTCTGGTGTCTACGTTTTCTACCGTGCTGCTCGGCCTGGTACTTAGTCTGGCATTCGGTAAGTGGCCAACATGCAGGCAATAATTGCTATTCTAGTTGTTATTCTAGAAGATTCCAAAGAACTTGCCGTCACCATATACAATCAAAGTAGTTTCTTGAAACATCCAATTGACCGAATCACCGTTCTAACTCTTCGCATTATACCGCACGCAAGAAGAATCAGAAGACAGTCCTATGGCCTTTATCCGTCCATTTTACAGGCTTCAATCTGGAAACGCTTACCTTGCGCAGAAATTTACGTTTTGGCAGGTCAATGAAACTGTTAGCTGCTACGACTTTCACTGCTTCTCGCTTGGCTACAGGAAACTACGTTAGGCACTGACACTGGTTTTTATATTTAGCACTGTTGTTCTCACGCGCACAAGAAATAAATCAGAGGTGGTTACTCTCTGATTGCAGGAGGTAACTTTCAGAATTGCCTGCATCAGTGCTGATCAACGCAACTAAGTACTGCAAGTAAGGTTTCAGGATTACGCAAAGCAAGTGGCATTCATTGCTACAAGGGGCAAGAGATCCCGCGAAATCCTACGACCATATTACATGACCCTGGTTTGATATTACCAGCTCGTAATCATCCTGTAATTTTTCCCCCAAGTGAATAACAGTCATTTGGTTCGTCGTGTCTGTGTTGGTGTCCTTTCCGCCACCTCTCAATTCAATCTTATGACATCCAGATCGAAAAGGGCTCAGTGATCCTGGTCATCTCGCGCGTCATTCAAAATTTGAATAGACGCTTAAGCTCCAACTTAAGGGTATGACGTTATAGCGTAATGAGTTTATTGCCGTATATGCAGAAAGTCATGCTCTTCTTCATATTCAAATATCCATGGTAGTCCTCATAGCCCTCCTGGCACAATGGTGCAGCAGTTAAGCGATGCGCCACTTCCCTGCGATGGCAGGTGCTCCCTGCGGTGGGCCTTGTGCGATCCCTGCACATTGCTATTCCCGAGCGACCAATCATTAATTTAACTGCGACCTGCCACGGTGGGCTATCCAGTAGGCAGGTTACAATCATGCCGCAAGGTCACGTGACCTGCCCACCTGCTTCTTAGGTCGATCTCTGGGTACCACCTGCCAGAGTCAGGCTTGTGATTTTCGCTTACAACGCCGATACCGACAACGCCGAAGCCAGATTTTCTGGGTAACGGGGTCTTTCACGCTGTCGCCTTCAACACCACGTGGCAGCGGAGTGCACACAGGCGCAACCGCCAGCAACGTCGCTAAGTAGGGCTCGTGTCATGTCCCCTTCTTTGTCTCAACCGAGCCGCTGCTCGCTGCTCCAGCACCCTAGGCCTGACTGACACGTGTCTCGTGACCTTCTCGCGTTTACGTTCATGCTTGCAAAGCGGCGCACGTTTGAACTGGCTTTTTCACTGTGTATATATACATCAAAACGGAGCTATCGGTTGTTTTGCTGCCCAGCACGAAAGAACGGAGACCTGGACGGTGTCCTGCACCTGTCGAGTCCCCCAGCGCTGAAACTGTGGCGAAGAATCGGCCTTCTCCACCGCATAACAAAGGTATACCTGCAATCCGGCTTGGACTGTCACACATTTCGAACGTCACCGGTTTACATAAGTCCAGCGTGTGCAACGCGCATATAATGCGGTTCCGCACAATATATTCTGATCATGATTAGTACACCTAGCCACCACTTCCAAATGTACCCGGATACCACAGCCGTGCGCGGTGCGCAAAGCATGTAGATCGCCCGCAAAGCAAATAGTTATTGCGCCTGCGAATGACAATGTACGGTTAGTACACACTCCATGGTGTGGTAATGTTTGCCTTATTTTCTTCTTTTTTTTGTTTTTCAAAGGACGGCCAGCATGTTGCAGCCTCGTACCAGGGCCACAGTGTGTCCACCGTCGAACTTCAACCTTTGAACGTCAATGGGGATGACACGTGCGCTCCATCCTCTAAGCCAGCATAAGCTGGCTTATGCTTCTTCTTCAATCTAACAGTGAAAATGCAGTTGAATAGCACACGTCACAGTGAGGGCGAACTTGCTAGGCAGAATAATGAGAATGTTTGTTAGCGTCCCACTGCCGTGCGTATACCTACAGCGCGAGAAAAACGCACGTGCGTAACAAAGGAAGAGATTCGATTGTAGTCGACCCGAATTTAGGCATGTACCTAACAATATCAGCAATAAAATATTCATATCGCCTACCAGCCTCACTGGCGTCGGCTGACTTGTCGAAATAATCGTAATTTTCTCAAGTATACCGCATTCCAATATTGATGTTGCAAAGAGCAGCATGCTGCGAATGTTAAAATAAAAGAAAACATTTTATTCGATTACAATCGAATTTCGTTATAAAGAAACGAATAACAAAGTCGTTGCTAGTAGCTGCAATGTAAAAGCAGGATTTGTTGGCAGACCATGTCATGACCTCTTTAAGCTCCAGCTTAAGAGTGTGACGCTATAGCGCAATTTCAATATACGCAGGAGGTGATTTTCTACTTTACATTCATAGATCCATGTGAGTCCTCATAACCCTTCTGGCGCCGTGGCTTAGCGTTTAAGTGATGTACGACGTACTACCTCGAGACGGCAGGTGCTCCCAGAGCTGGGCCTTGTACGATCAACGCTGCTCTCCCCGAGCGACCAATCATTAACCTAACTGCCACCTGCTAACGGTGGGCAGTTTTTTCACTATCCGGTGGGCAGGTTGTGGTGACGTCATAAGGTCACGTGACCTAGGTGACCCACCTGCCTCCTAGGCAAGACCTACTGAACTACAGACCTGCACATATGGCGGGGTCCTATGGAGCAGCGTGCGCCAACTTTCGTTAGCTTATTGGCCGTTGAGGGCGCTCGGTTGACCTGTTCGTCTGCTATGATCATCATCACCGTTTGCCATTTTGAGCAAAATATTTAATACATTTGTTTCGTCTTCCTCTGCTATCTTAACATCAGCAATAAAAATATCCATGATAACGACTTTTTTCGCTCTGGAAGAGTATAAAAAACGTCTTCCTTTTTATTCGCTTTCTTTTCGTCAGCAGCACCGTGCCTAGCATAGATAAATGGATGATAATGAATACGTGGACAAACGACAAAACTGTCTTGTTTGAAATAAAATGATGGAGGAGGCCATTTTCTCAACAGGTATATATTAGCGCCACGCCGCCCGTAATGTTTCTACCCTAGCGGCAAAAGGCATGAACTAGAATATGCGCGCTGGAGAAGGGTCATTTGTGCAGGTCTGCAGTTCAGTAGGTCTTGCTCCAAGGTGCTCTCTGGGGACCGCCTGCCAGAACAACGCTCGTGATTTTTCACTCACAGGGACGACGCCGACAGTGCCGGCATCGGATTTTCAGGACCACGGGGCCTTTAGCGCTGTCGCGTTGAAACAACGGGCTCTTCTCATTGATGCTTACTCTGGAAAAAAAGATTTCATTTTTTATTTGGTCACGCCCAGTGCTTTGTAAAGCGAACTCGCACACAGAACCAAAGCGGCTAAGCATTTCTCGGCAGAAATTTATTTGTTCACGAGGTCAGCGAGAGCTTTTCATTATCGGGGCCAGTTGCAACTATCTTTCAAGCAGCCACAGAGTTCCCGCTTGCGCTTTCGGCACCACGCAAAAAGTCTCTGGTTCCGTCTGCACATCCTGAACTGAAGATAGCACTGGCGGTGTTACGACCTCGTTGTCACACCATATCCACCCTCGTTGTCTGTTCGCAATAATGCTGCCTGATGTTGGGGGTGTTCCGAGCCGTTCCGATCGCCGCTTCCTTTTCCTCTGTAGAGCGCAGGAAGTGACAAATAACGCTGTTCGCGGATGGCATTCTTCCAAGTGCACAGTCTGCGCAGTGACTTTGTCGCACCGTGTTTCGAAAGAAAGCCTGCTGCAGCATACGCATCAACACGCGGCGTCGTGCACGCTGCTAGAGCAAGGTGCGTATTTTTCTATTTTTCACGTCATGTAGATAGCTTCAAGAGCTGCTTTCTTGGCGCTTTAAGAGCTTGTATACAACTTTGAAGTTGCCGCAGATGATCATAAATGTTTGAGTTTGAGCGCATGTGTGAGGGAACCAGAGCAGTGAAGCATCAGAATTATCGCACGGAAAATTCTTCTGGCACTGGCCACCACTCGAACTCATAGAAACGCATTTTTGGCAGTAAGACATGATAACGAAAATCATGCTTCCCAATATCGCCAAGAGTAGAGTATTGAGTTTTTCAGTTCAAATAGCTGTTGTTATTAATTAAAGACGCTCATTTTTTTACCAAACAATAATCGCCATATATCGGTGTTAAAATAGGAGCCCGCCGTCACCAAGTTTTAAAAATAGGTTTTTTTGAGGTAAAAAGATTTTTTCAGTGGTATTGGAATACCAGCACTGGTCGACATTAGAAAACAGGTTCCTGATATTAACTAGCAACCTGTTTGATTAATTTCTCATAGTTAACTATATAACTACTTGGGGTTTGGTCGGAATTTCAAAATTCTAGGAGGCCGTAAGTAATAGCCACATCATTTTTCATAATTTAGAAAACGCGGTTACCGTTAGCGCCCTGGGTTAACAAATTTTGGACATATGAGACCAAACCATGCGCGCAATCGAAAATGCGCCTCTCGGGCGCACGCAAAGCAAAAGCCGTGCCCCAGCGACTTCACACCGTGTGATACGTCCTACGCGACATTCTCTGCACAGCTCGCGCTGCTGTTCTCGCCGCTGATCCCTCCCGAAGCCCACACAGGAGAAAATAACTAGCTGATGGTTTAGCTTGGTTAAACTATAGTGTGTACGCAAAAGCGTCTCACACGCAGCCGAACGCGTTGTCCGTGAATTTCTGACGAGTCCCAAATTCACTGAGACGAATATCGTGGTTAGTCCGTGTGTCTGACTCGGTTTCCGTCGGCTGTTGGTGAGCAGACGTCGAGGCGGCGGCTTCGTTCGCGGTTCGCTGTCGTCGCTCCTCCGCTTCTTGTCGTCGTCATTTAGAGAGGCCTTCTTCCCGTTCTTCGGGCGTCTCAGTCGCACGCTTCCTTCTCGCGTGGTCCGGCGGCCTTGCACCATGCTACGACTTCGGGATTCGTCGACGGCGCTTCTCCTAGCCTTCGCTGATGCCGTACTGAGTACCTACCGCTTCCCATCCGCTTCTTCATCCATTGCGGTTCTGACAAGCGAGCGCATGCTCACGATCACGGTGACAAGTGAGCGCCGCTGCGCGCGCCGCCGCGGAAAGAGCGCGGCGCATGCGCAGTGAGGCGAATAGCTGAGTCGATGGAACAGCCGATGGAAACCGAGTCAGAGAGTGGACTAACCACGTGATTCGTCTCAGTGAATTTCAAACTGCAACGAGGCAGTTCCACCAGAAATAACGGACTACCCGCTCGGCAGCGTGTGAGAAGATTTTGCGTACATACTAGGTTTAACCAAATTAAACCATCAGCAATTTTATTGCTAAAGCAATACTACTTGCACTTTCCCGCCTTTGCCGTGCCGCGGCGGTGACCACCATTGACCTTCATTTGACCTTGATTGCATTAGATTGGATTAGATAGGATTAGATTAGATTGGATTGGACTGGATTGGATTAGATTAGATTAAATTAGATTACATTGGATTGGATTGCATTGGATTGGATTGTATAACAGATGCATCGCCACAAGTCTAACCACAAGCACCACCACCAGCTACACTACCAGCTGAACCATGGCGTAGCTACGGATATTGCTTTCGCAATTACCAGGCTTAACCAAGCTAAGCCACAGCGAATTTTTTTACTTTTAAATCGTAAGACTTTAATGTACTTAAAGGGGCTACACGTGCGCAAGCGTGTGTTTTGAGAGGTTGGCTTCTGGTTTCCATGGGAACTGGTTGCCATGGAAATGGCGCATGCGCAGATGTAACTTGCGCCCGATACGGCGAAATACTCCGCAGATAGCGTAGTGAAGCTTTCGCTTCAAAAAAGGCTCATGACAGGTTCGCCGTGGAGGAAGGGGAAGCTAATCACGATTTCTAAATTACACAAGCTGATACGGCTATTCATAACGACCGGCTGCAGCTATCCGCAGATCTGCAGATGCTGTGTTGCAACAAAACCTTTAACAGGCATTCAGTGGTTAGACTACCCACTCGTGTTCAGAGCACTAGTGGCTGTAAACTTCGCCAGCCGATGCATCTAAACTTTTTCCGACTCCGTGGAAAACCTCCGCTCCTCTCACCATATGGCGTATTTTTCCTGCAGCATTAAAATCTCTGAAACTCTCAGTCTTCAAAATATGTGTTTGTTAAAAAATTTTCGAGCGGCAGGCATGAAAGCGTGCCTTGACCTATACCTGAGTGATTTTAAAGAAAATTATGTCTCTACTATGGCCCACATTTAAAGGAAATCGCTACCAACTGCGTAGAAAATTTTATTCCCAACAAAGTAAAGAAAATTGGGAAAATAAATCCATGGACTCCGCGGAAGAAAATGAAGAAAATGAGCTCAGGTAGTGGTTTGCTCAACGGCCACATTCTTTTCTTTCAGACGGAGATGTGCATGAAAACTGGCGCTTTACTTCTGTGGGCTGTGACAACAGCCTGTGGCCTCAGCACGTCAATCAACTGCACCCACATCGCTCCTTACGCAACGCAGCTGCAGCGCTTCAAGCGCTGCAAAGTGACTGTTGAAAACGGATACCTCCACGCCGCATGCACCATTCTTGTAGGGCTGGATGGTTGGGATTATGCTATTACTGCCTTGCCGGTGACGTTGACGATAAAACAGCTGCTCGTGTCTGACAAGCCTGTGTACAACAAAACTCCTCAGGGTAGCATCATCTGCATGTCGCTCCGATCCGTCAAGATTCGAAAATGGGATAAATTTCCGCTAGGAAGGAATCCGAAGTACGACCGATTCCTTACGTACTATGACAGAAATTTTGGCCCCTTCAACATTTACACCATGCTCGTAAACATTCACCAGATGACAATTAAAAGCACGTTCGGCAAGCCTCCGCAAGCCGCTGTCGCCGTCTGCAACGGGACTAAAGCCGTCGGAAGCTGTAACTTTGTTGTCTACGGCTTCATCGACCGTTATAGGTACAAGAATGTGTCTAATCCTCGGATTCTAGATTCATTCATTAAGTTCTGGAATATTGGCTACGTCACTACCGAAGCTGTGAACGTCACGTTCACAGACAAAGTTACTACAATCCCTCTACATCTGTCAAATTATCTCGACATCACTCCTATAAAGCGTTTTTTATTCTATAAGTGTAACTTTGATAGCATCGTAATCCTCGATACACCGCGAATTGAGCGCCTCGAGTTTTTCCACACGCCCATTCAGGACATCTATCCACTTTCGACCCCCCTTCAGAACTATTTCGTCAAGTATGCCTCACTTATCGGCACAAAATTACCCGAAATTCCTGAGGTGATTCTTTCCTTACCGCGGCTAGATACGCTCGACATGTCCTATACCAATGTGCCACGTGACATCAAGTTCCAGTACTGTCCCGGGAAATGTCAACGGAACAGCAGCGCTCAGCGGCTAATTTTGAGTGGAAGCAACCTCAGCTCGTTACCAAATCGTGCCTTTTGCGGATTTCCGCTGCTCAAGAGACTCGAGCTAGAGAACTGTCACATAACTAACATTTCTGGGTCGCCATTTGAATGCTTGGAAAACCTCAACAATCTCTCTATGTCTGGCAACAAGATTACGCATTTGGGCGGAGAAAACGTGAAGGGACTTAGAAAACTTATTTTTCTGAACCTCAATAAAAACCAAATCGTGCACTTCGAAGGCCCGCAAGTATTCTCCACTTTGATGTCCTTAACTCGACTCATACTGTCTCAGAACAAGATTAAAGAACTAAGACTTGGTGCAGTGGAGTATGTGCCTATCGACGAGCTAAATCTTGCGTATAATAGAATATCAAAGTGGAACGGACCTTTATTTACTCGCATGGGTAAACTGAAAACCCTGCTCTTAGACCACAACGTGCTGTCCACAATAAGCGCAGACATGTTGCATGACATCGAAAACGTCAGCTACGTGAACCTCAGCTGGAATCCCTGGGACTGCTCAAGCTGCCAGCTGAAGAACCTTCGTTCCATGCTGCAGAAGCATCCTGCTCAGTGTAGCGACTGCTTTGTCTGCAAACAACCTGAGGAGCACGAGGGAAGGTTCGTTCTCGAGGTGCCCTCGAATGAGGACGACTGTCCGCCGCCCGACTACTACAGAATTTACGGCGTTCCTGCGCTCCTCTCATTTATGGTCACCTCCTTGGTTGGCTACGCCGTTTACAGGAACCGCTGGTACTGCATCTACAGCCTGCTGTACCTCAAAATAGCCATTAAAGCACGTCGAAGACAGACGCACACAGGACGCTTTCTGTGGGACGGCTTCCTCTCGTACCACTCCTCGGACGCCGAGTGGGTGCGAGACGTGCTGCTTCCAAAGCTCGAAGCTTCCATGAAGTTTCGGCTCTGCGTCGCCGACCGGGACTTCATCCCGGGCATCCCAATCGCCGAGAACATCTGCCGGGCCATAACGCAGAGCCGCGTGTCGCTGTTCTTGCTGAGCCGTGAGTTCTGCCGCAGTCGCTGGTGCATGTTTGAGCTGAGCCTGGCGCAGCATCGGCTGTTTGAGAACGACCGCAACGATGGCATGGTGCTCATAAGGAAGAACGACTTGCAAGAGTCTGAGATGAGCTCCATGCTGGCGTACCTCATCAACTCCCGCACCTACATTCAGCGACCGCCCGACGGATCGAGCGAGGCCCTGAACAACCTCTTCTGGCTCCAGGTCCAGGCTGCTCTGCAACAGTAGTCATGCGGCTCCAAACTTTCCTGCTTCAATGTATTGCGGTCTAATGATGTTTAGGTCGTTGCTGGTGGTACTAGCCTTTTATTACACTACTACCCGTGCTGCCATAGCGACATTTTCGATAAATTTTCGACACTGTCAGCAATCTCTCAGAGTCCACACACCGCTGATGATAGATCGCTCCGTTGAGGCCTTACGTGCAGTCCAATCCTGGTATCTCTTAATAAGGGCTTAATAAAATTATAGCATATATGTTAGCGTGTACTCTTTACGGGTTACGCTGCAGCTTTCAATTTATCGCCGGCTATGAATTATTTGCAAGTTACGGTCCACCTCTGCTGTATGTCGCGACTCATTTACAGATTAGGCCGTAACGTTCATCCTACCTTCTGAGTGCGCACAGAGAGTGCAGAAAAACTTTATATGCATACTGCGATTCAGAAGCGCTAGAAAGTGAAGGGCACGCCAAGGCAGTGCTTCAGGAAAGGCAAGAGAAAGAAGCCAATGCTGTAAAATCACTACATGAAACGAGACTTCTTATTTCGCTCCGTGTATAGCAGTAAACACCTTTCTCGCATTTCGAAAAAGCGCTCGTACGACTCTCGGTGACCGCTGAGGGTATAGATCTGATTGCCAGCTTAAGCGTGTTTGTAACTGCACTCTCGTAGAAAACGCATTTCGACGTTCGAAACAGTTTGTTATTGCAGGCCAGTTTCTATATCGCGCCATGTTTGGCCGTCTGATCCTCCGGTTCTATAAGGATAGACAAAGCTTCGTGCAGCTCAAAACGTTCCAATAACCATTGCAAGATGCAGAACACCAGCAATAATTCATATAACCAGAGAAATCAATGTTGACATTAGTTACAATGCATGCCTGAGATATAGAGAGTAAGACAGCTTTAACAGATGATTTTACAGGCAAGCAGTATACACTGATGATGCGTTAGCATAGAGCTCAAGCAGGACAGATTACTGCGCAGTGAAATGGGTAGCTTAGCCGCTGCCCTCATACGTTCTTAGTTTAGATATTTCGAATGGCGGCGAATGTGGAACAGGGGAGAGCCACCGGCCAGCAGCATTTCCCCTCCATCGAAATTCGACCGCCCGTGAAGTAGTTTCTCCGCCGATGGACGACAAGGCTCGTCATGATGAACAGGAGCGAAGGACGGTCCTCCCACTTCTCCTGTACTCGTGATGGACTTATTTCCTTCAGCACGTCTGCGGATTCTGGAAGTGTACGTTGTGTTCTGGTGCATCTTTCCGTCTGTTATACGAACTTTCCTGCGTTCGTTCTTGTCATTTTGCAACCACTCACTGCTTATATATTTTGCACGTGATATGCAATGTATCGAAACTGTGTTTGTTAGTGGTCTGCGCTGCAGCACTAGCCTGTCATTATATTCAGAACGCGCTCCTTTGGTTTACCATCTTCAATAAATTCCTTTGACTTCCAAACACATTTTTAGATATGCATTCGTACTTTTTATGATCTGAATGTACTTCTTTCATGCGCACTGTGTACACAGCCATCAGTTACTGTGTTTGCATAAGTATGCAATCATTGACCTTCTTTGTATGTGTCTAGGAGAAAGGGCGGGGGTCCTTTTTTCAAGTGGGTGCCATATTATTTTTGTGAAGCTATTCTAAAGCCAGACAGTTGAAAATTTCGTGTTAAACTTTTTTCTATACCCAGTAGAGTTGTGGTGGATATACCCGTGTGTGTTATTCGCATCTGTAATAAAGGAGTTCATGGACTGTGGCATTCGCGACGGCTTTTTTTTATTAATATTTTTGAGCTGCTGTCCTATTTTTAAGCTGCGATGGCTTAACTGTGAAAAATGTCAGCAGATAATGGGGACTCGTGGCTTTCACACAAGTGGTGTGACCACAACACTCCTTGAAGTGTGAAGTTCTTGGAGAAACAGACGTAGAAGACGTTCTCGTCTTGAGCACATAGAAAAGTGTGTGAAGTGTTTCTCCTGGAGATTTAAACTACAGTCTCATCGTGGTTCATTTCTGCAATGAGCTGGAAATTATAAAAAATGACAATCTTAGAACGATTACCACTTGGGGGCGATGTCCGCCTGGAAAGCGTGATCTGAAGCGTTCATTGTAATCATCATCATCAGAAGTCCGACTACGCCCACTGCAAGGCATAGAAGTCCTCCATATCCAACAAGTTAACCCTGTCCTTTGCCAGCTGCGGCCGCCCTCTTCCCTCAAACTTCTTAATCTCCTCCTCCCACATAACTTTTTGACGACCCCTGCCATGCTTGCATTCTCTAGGAATCACTCCGTTACCCTTAACGACCGTCGGTGATCTTGTCTTTGCAACACATGCCCCGTCCAAACCCATTTCTTCCTCTTGATTTCGACTAGGACGTCGTTAAACCACGTGTGTTCCCTCCACCATTCTGGCTGCTTCCGGTCGCTTAACGTTACACCAGTCATTTTTCTTTCCATGGCTCGCTGCGTTGTTCTTAATTTGAGCTGAATTCTTTTCATTAGCCGCCACGTTTCGGCCTCATATTTTAGTACCGGTAACATACAGCTGTTGTATATTTTTCTCTTCAGCTATATTGGTAAACTGCTATTCATGACCTGAGAGAACCTGTCATACGCATTCCAGCCTAATCTTTTAGTTATCTCAATCTCGGGATCCAGATCTACGGTCATTACCTGACCTAAGTAGACGTATCACCATACAAATTCCAAGCACCTCACTGCCACTTGTAATTGTAATTGTAATTGCCTTCGGAGACTGTTAAACAGTATTTTGGTTTTCTGCATACCCACCCATCTGCTATGCCAGTCGAACTCATTAATTGATCATGCTTTGCAGTTCGTCTCCAGAGTGGCTTAGCAAGGGATTGTCATCACCGAATCGGAGATTACACGAGTATTCTGCATTAACTCTTATCCCCAGCTGTTCTCAATTCAGGCCTCTGAATACCTCGTGTAAGCAGGCGCTGAAGAGCATTGCCGAGATCATGTGTCCCCGCTTGACGCCCGTCCTTAATAAAATTTTATTAAGGCGAAAGCCTTTAATGTCTCATCGTTGTAAGCAGCAGTTGTCGACAGAAATGTCACGCTTTTCAGTTGGTCGAAACGGTCGTGACGTCACAGTGCGCCAATTTCAAACGGGGCCAATTGTACTTTGGCTAATAACCATGCAACCAATTCAAGGGATCATATAGTGCTGCTCCATGTGGGACTGAGCTTAGTTAATTCCTTAATTACCCAATTAGCCTAATTAGCTTTTCTAGTTAGGCCATATAAATAAATAAAACCGAGTAAGAAATTGGTCGAGCTCGGGAATCAAACCCCGGTCTTCGGAGTGCGAGACGAGCATGCTATCCACTCCGCCATGCCAGCTCGATGGTTTGGAATGAACAAAGGCGCGTCTAGTGAATACGGTGTCTTCGCTCACTCCCATCCTCCTCCCTTTCCTCCCGGCGAGGTTTAGGTGTCCACCGAGGTATGAGAGACAGATACATTTCCTTTCCTCATAAACCAATTTACCGACGAGCGAGGCGTAGAACCAAATGGGCGATGGCGTTTTACTGAATCTATGGAGGACTGTGATAACTCTGCAGCCATTCGATATGTATTCAAGTTGTTTTATATAAGGTTCTTCTGCACCTTTGACTGCGTACAGATTCTCTGCATTCTTTGCATCTTCCTTAGATAGGTCACTTCTGAATATTTTTAGCCACTGTCAAGCTCGTAAAGAGCTTCATAGAAATACAAAGCGAGAAAAGAGGCTAGGTCGCATTGCATTTCAGTACTTTAATGCAGTGAGCATACACACAGGACGCACGTAAAATAACACAAACTTCTCGTAGCGCAGCTATCAATTGAATCTTTATTTTCAAAAAACCATGCATTTCATGTGCAAATAGGAAGGGCCCGCAATCACTAAAAATCCCTGTGCGTGTCAGAAGTTTGTTTCTTTTTTCTTTCTCATTCACCTGTTGTCTGCTGCCTGTTATAAAGCCTAATTTGACAAGTGGTCAACTCTTGACTGTGTGAAAATACAAATTGCTCGTGTGTTGACGATGAATATGCCTGCATAATTCAACGCCTATTCAATCTTTACTGGATCTGGTTTTATGGGGATTAAAGTCCAGTAACGACTCAGGCTATAAGGAAGGCCGTATTGTAGTGCTCAGGATAATTTCAAACTCCCATTGTTCTTCAACGGGCGCTCTTGAGTTCTCCTTGTCGCCTTATGCTCCACTCTTTCCTGAGTTTGGCTAACCCGCCTGGATCCTGAAGTCATTGACTTGATCAGTCAGTGTTCTGTTGGCACAGCGACAAAGCTGTCCCCCGTAAATAAATTTTCACGAGAAAGGATGCAGTATATAACATCTTTAATATATTTTAATAGGGGATTTGAAACTATTAAGAACACCTTCGAATATACTGCCGTCTAGAAGCGGCCATAAATGCTAGCAGGAATGCATGCGAGAGAAAAATCCACTTTCAGATAATTTTTTCCGCCTCGTTTTTGACACCGTCGTCAAGCCTGTTAAGTAAAAAAAATTCAAAACTCGCTCATTCAACTAGGATTATTATGTGCTCAATTCTTTCCATGTTTCTATTCTCAGGTAGAAATGACAAAGTAGCGGAAAAGCGCACTTTACAATTATCTTAACTCTTTCCCGCTAAATGTGGCGTGCAATTCGTGATAATCTCTTCGCATGCACACAAAAGGATGACTATCGGCGATCATTCACAGTTTAATATACGTGCTGTTTATTATTAAGAATCAACGGAAAGTGGGGAAGTGCTGCAGTGAATGCAAGTAATGTCCAGCTGATGTTCATGACGGAAAAACGATCTGGAGTCCGTCTGTTGTCGCTGATGACCTATGAAAACTCATAGATGGAATGCGTTCGGATAAGCGTATGACAATGAGGCAGATTTTATTAAGTCAAACTTCAATACTCCAAGCAAACTTATATTAGCTCTCAGCATATTAAGAAAGCTTGGAGCACTTACGACACTGCACAAACGGAAGGGATCGCTGGCAAGTGGTGCCATAGCACCAACCGGGTCCACATCGCGCACGAAACCACCTCACTTCTTATAAAGGTCACCAGGAATATATTGGAGCATGGCGAAATTTGCCCGGACCTGGCCCCCAGTTATTTTCACTCACTTGTTTACCTAAACGAAACATCTGGCTGGAAAACCTTACGCCCATGGCGAGTTCACAAGAGTCATCAGACAGTTTACACGGCAGGTGAAAGCCTTCAGTGACCACCGCATGCAAAAGGTCATTTAAAGCTGAACAATCATTTGTACTATGGCTGAAATTACACAGGAACATGAAGAAAAGTGCAGCGATTACTGTGAGTTTTGTGGAGTAAAAATTTTGTACAGCCTTGCTTGGATTTGCACCTTTACTTCACGGACGTACTTCCAACAATGGCAGCACCGCTGGGAGAAGCGCGTGTAGTACCAAGCAAACTACTTTGAAGGTTATTAGGTTTCTAATGCTCCAGTTATGCCAGTTTTTTTTCTTCGTCCAAAGGTCGGATACTTTTCTAACAGCTCTCGTACTTTATTCTAGCCTTTGTTTTCCGAAACCCGAAGTGGCCTCCCCAGCTCGATTCATGTGCAGTCTGAAGCACCTCTGCACGCCGGGACTTGAACAGAAAAAAGATGCGTTACCGGCTGCCCCATTATCTTATCCGTGTGGTAGAAAAGCCCATCGACTACCGACATACGAGGGGCGTTCAATAAAGATTTCCCCTGACCCACTTCCTGTGGACGCAGAGCAACGAAACTTTGCAGGTTTATTAGTCTTTCTCTACATAGGTGCCACCCAGGGGCACACACTTCTCCCATCTTTTTATGCGACTGCAAACACCTCGCTTGTAGAAGTCGGCAGGTTGCTCCAAAAGCCATGTTGTGACTTCTGAAATCAGAGTCTCTTCTTCTGGAAAATGCTTACCCTTCAAATATGACTTCATTGTTGGAAAGAGGTTTCAGTCTGATGGTGCGAGGTCGGGTGAATAAGTCGAATAAATTTCAAAGCCGCTGCAGCGTGCTTCTATCTGGGCAACATGTGAGTTGTGAACTGGGGCATTATCTTGCAGAAGGCGGACACCTTTGGTGAGCATGCCACGTCTCTTGCTTTCGATGGCCTCCCGCAATTTCCTCAGCAGTGAAGCATAGTATGCCTCAGTAATCGTGGCACCCATTGCTAGGAAATCCATCAAGACTACTCCGTGCTGGTCCCAAAAGACTGTGAGCATGACCTCGCCCGCCAAGGGTTGGGCGCGTGCCTTCTTTGGAGGCGATGAGTCCAAGTGCTTCCACTGCATCGACTGGACTTTAGACTCCGGACCATAGTGATGGACCCAGCTTTCATCCTTTGTAGTCAGTCTGTTTCAAAAAGTCCTCCTGGTTTCCATGGCACATGGTCAAAAAAGCCTGGGAGCATTCGACTCGTTCCTGCTTTTGGAAAGGTGTGAACAGCCGGGGAATCCAGCTAGCGGATACGTTACGCATATGAAGATGGTCCTGAATAATTTTTTCCATGGGCCCCATACTACCCAAGCAACCACAGATATCCGTCGGACGTACGAGCTAGATCCGAACGTCCTTTCCCGAGATCGGACGTCTATCGGACGTACGAACACAATCCGATTTCGGATATCCGTATTCGTACATCCGCCGGACGTACGGACAGTGTCCACTTTTGTATATCCGCATGAGAGACGAAGTGTACGTCCGAAGGATGTAAGGCCGAGCATTTTCCAAGGCCATGAGTATGGACGTTTTTATTTCACAGAAAATTCGCTTCTTTCGTGTATGTATACTGTTTTATTTGCATCAGTTGGAGGGTTTGACGCGAAGATGTTTGTAAATTGGTGCGATTCCCCTCCTTCCTGCAGTGCAAGAGCCGCCAACGAGCTAAATTTATCTAAGAGGATAAGCAGGTGTTGCAGAATTTTGCAAGAACTCAATGACTAGTTTTATATTTATAAAACTTCTCCAAATTAGTGGAGTTGTGCGACATGTCCACCGTTTTGCTAGCTAAACTTGCCATTGAAACCATTCGTAAGTATCAAAACTCCCGTGCATTCTGCTATCACCATCATCATAGATGTCAGTTCGCGGTCAGTCCAATCCAATCCATCAGTACGGCTCCGTAGCGCTGTTGTTGATTTGTCGCGTAGTGTTGTCGCGCAGAGCTTTATAGCTCTGTTATTATTATGTGTGGCTTTGTTCGGTCTGTGGACGAAATTAGTATGTAACTTAAGCAATTCGAAATATACGGGAAGCGCCTGAAGCTCTTCTGGAACACCGGAATCCCGTACTGCGCCGACCTTAGTTTAAAGAAGGCTTAATGCACATGTGATTGCCTACGAAGGTATGTATCCAGTACACTTCTTGGAACTTGCTTCTAGGACAATGCATGCTCATATAACATTCGTTCACAGGACAGTGGGAGCAGTAAGCGCGAGGAGATGGCTTCCACAAGTGTGTGCTGTTCTCACTTTTGGGAGCCTACATCACACAGCTGCGGGAGCCCTCAACTCGCGCGGCTAATTCCCACTCCTCTTCAAAGTTGCGGGACGGAATATTTTCGCATCTTGTTAATTTTTAAGGCATCGCTAGGTTCACTGTGCCTATATAAAGAGTGACAACGCGCGAAAGGCAGACCATAGGAAGCATGTGTAGTTCGCAGTGGTTCGCAATGGAAGCTTTGCGGCTTTCTGTGCTTCTGTGCTTTCTGTGCTCTTCAAATGTGGCAAGCTTGGGACACACATCCGTAATCTTCCCACCCACAGCATTTCTGAAATAAAAAGAGCGCGGCAAACATCAGTCATGTGAAATAAATGGCACAATGCAGCAGCCCAAGTAAAAACATACTGGAACCAATTAATAGAAGTGTTTAATGCTGCAAGTATAAAAGACAATGCACTTTAACAAACACCTCAATAAGTATAAGGCAATAACAACTCTCACTTTTCCACACCATATTTGACAATGTATCTGTTCTTTATTTATTCTCATGGGCCTTAGGGCACTAACCAGCGCAGCACTGTACGCGACTGTGCACAGAAAGCCGCAAAGCTTCCGTTGCGAACCACTGCGAACTACACGTGCTTCCTATATGGTCTGCCTTTCGCGCGTTGTCACTCTTTATATAGGCACAGTGAACCTAGCGATGCCCTAAAAATTAACAAGATGCTAAAATACTCCGTCCCTCAACTTTGAAGAGGAGTGGGAATCAGCCGCGCGAGTTGAGGGCTCCCGCAGCTGTGTGATGTAGGCTCCCAAAAGTGAGAACAGCACACACTTGTGGAAGCCATCTCCTCGCGCTTACTGCTCCCACTGTCCTGTGAACGAATGTTATATGAGCATGCATTGTTCTAGAAGCAAGTTCCAAGAAGTGTACTGGATACATACCTTCGTAGGCAATCCCATGTGCACTAAGCCTTCTTTAAACCAAGGTCGACGCAGTACGGGATTCCGGTGTTCCACAAGAGCTTCAGGCGCTTCCCGTATCTTTCGAATTGCTTAAGTTACATGCTACTTTCGTCCACAGACCGAACAAAGCCACACATTATAATAACAGAGCTATAAAGCTCTGCGCGACAGCACTACGCAGCAAATCAACAACAGCGCAGCGCTACGGAGCGCCGTACTGATGGATTGGATTGGACTGACCGCGAACTGACATCTATGATGATGGTGATAGCAGAATGCACGGCAGTTTTGATACTTACGAATGATTTCAATGGCAAGTTTAGCTAGCAAAACGGTGGACATGTCGCACAACTCCACTAATTTGGAGAAGTTTTATAAATACAAAACTAGTCATTAGTTCTTGCAAAATTCTGCAGCACCTGCTTCTCCTCTTAGATAAATTTAGCTCGTTGGCGGCTCTTGCACTGCAGGTAGGCGTGGAATCGCACCAATTTACAAACATCTTCGCGTCAAACCCTCCAACTGATGTAAATAAAACAGTATAGACAGTAAAGACTGTATGCACATTTGTAAAATAAAATAAAGTTTGGTTGGTTGGTTGGTTGGAAAGACGCGAATTTTCTGTGAAATAAAAAACGTCCATATATACTCATGGCCTGGGAAAATACTCAGCCTTACATCCTTCGGACGTACACCTCGTCTCTCATGCGGATATACAAAAGTGGACACTGTCCGTACGTCCGGCTGATGTACGAATACGGATATCCGAAATCGGATTGCGTTCGTACGTCCGATGGACGTCCGATCTCGGCAAAGGACGTTCGGATCTAGCTCGTACGTCCGACGGATATCCGTGGTCGCTTGAGTCTGTCGGCCGTCTGATGGATATCGGTGGTTGCTTGGGTAATCTTGACATTTTGGGCTAGGTCTCGAACGGTTACACAGTGATTTTCTAAAATGGCGGCCTCCGCCTGCTGAATGGTGTGTTCATCAATATAGCGGAGTTGGGTTTCCCTGCGATATGAGCTGTTTCCACCGAAGTCCCACCTCATTTGAATTGACGATGCCAGTTCTTCACTACATCATATGATGGGGAATCCTCCCCATAAACCTCTTTTATCTCATCGAACGTCTCCCTTGGAGTGCGGCCTTTCAAGTACAGGAATTTGGTGACTGCTCTGTATTCTACTGCATCTATTATCACACCTCACACCACTTCAGCACCTGTAAAAGAAAGACCGTTATTAGTTCAGAGTTGCACATTGGCACGTGACCTACAGTGACCCTGTCCTCCTGACATCGACGAGTAGATGGCGAGCATCGCTACGCCGGACCTGGTCAGCCGGAACTGGTCAGCACCAAAGATGGCACCGAAGGTCGTCATCTTTGGTCTTAAGTCAGTGTCAGAGCGCGGCCGTTTTGTCGCGCTCGTTTTGCTGGCGTTGCTATAAGCGCGGCTGGCACGGCTGTTTGATGTTGATGCACATATGACGTTCGCCTGCTCGAAACTACTCTTCTTAAATGCTGGGATTTTCCTTTATATCTCTGTCCACATTCCGAGCTATAAGACCATTTATACTTCGTCTCACAAGATGTTTGCAGCACTACGGAAGGTAGAGCTCACTCGTTCAATCAGGGCTGCAGAAACGCAGAAAATAGTACCTCGAATATTTGAGGAGTGTATGACTATTAATCAAAACAATAAGCATTGCAACTAAAAACATGATTTGGACAGGTATATTTAAATGGTAGGGGGTGTTTCAATCACTGGTGAAATTACCAGACAAAGCCCGTACGGACACAGCTCTGCGGAGGCCTGCTGCGAGGTAGTGATGCGTCGCCACTTTCCAACATGGCGTCGGTCGAGTCTGTTGTGTCTCCTGTGTGCTCTACACCGACAGTGCGCTGTTTCCCCAAGCAGGCGAAGCAGGTGGCTTTAAATGTTCTTGAAGCGCTTCGCGTCGAGTGCGGGGGCAGTTGGAGTACAAATGCGCTCATCAAGAGGACGGCAAAACTCACGCAGGTGAGCGAGCGAACGCTTTACAAGTGGACAACGGAGACGTTGAACGCGGGCCGAGTGTTGTCACCGAAGAAGCGTTCTGGCGGAAGAGGCCGCGAGCGGACGAAGAAGCTGGACGATTTTGACCTGAGCGTGTTGCGAAGGGTGGTACACACCTTTTTCCAGAGAGGGGAAATTCCAACTATCGCGAAGGTGGTTGCGCATTTCAAAGAGGACGAAACGCTACCGACCGTGTCCGCAGCGACAATGCAGAGGATGTTGAAGAAACTTGGCTTCCGATACAAGAAGCGCTCTCGGAATGCGATGTTAATCGAAGCGACGCACATTGTGCAGTGTCGCCGCCGGTACCTGCGCCAGATAGCGGAGCTGCGACGCCAGGGTAGGCCTATTTTCTTCACCGACGAAACGTGGGTTAACGCCGGTCACACGCGAAGTCGAGTGTGGACTGACTGCACCATCCAATCTGCACACCAAGCGCATCGATCCGGACTGTCGACTGGTCTACAAAACCCCAGTGGCAAAGGTGGCAGGCTTATTGTGACGCATTGCGGTAGTGAGCAAGGTTTTGTCGAAGGCGCAGCGGAAGTTTTCCGAGCGAAGAAAAACTCGGGCGATTACCACAAGGAAATGAACGGGGAGCACTACGAAAACTGGTTCTCCAGGAGGCTTCTCCTACTACTACCACCCGGCAGCGTTATAGTGATGGACAACGCGCCATATCATTCTGTGCAGCAGGATGAGTCCCTCGGATGAGTAGCCTCAAAAAGGACATACAGGCTTGGCTGTCCGGAAAAGGTGTCGCGTGGAGCAGCGGCATGGTGAAGGCCGAGCTCATGCAGCTTGTCAGCAGTGTGAACACAGGTGGGGAGCGATACCGTGTCGACTGCATTGCTGAACCTGCTGGCCATCTCGTTGTGTGCCTGCCACCGTACCACTGCCAACTGAACCCGATAGAGCTTGTCTGGAGCGACGTCAAAGGTTTCGTGGCCAGCCAAAACAAGACGTTTAAGCTCCAAGACGTCGAGCCTCTGGTTTGGCAAGCCATCACGCAAGTGACTGTTGAGAAATGGAAGAATTACGTGCAGCATATTATCAGTGAGGAAGATGTGATGAGAAAACTGGACCACATCATCGACGATGTTGTTGACCAGGGACCGGCCATTGTTGTCAACCTGGAGGACGACACAACCAGCAGTGCTAAATTCAGTTGTTATGAGGACGATGAGATGGTCGAGCCCGTTTAACGTGCGTTGCCTCTCGCGCAGCACATGGGCTTGTTTTGCATTTCGCCACCATCGACACTCGGCTGCCTCGGCACGCTGGAGTAAATAAATTTATATGCACATGACACGATTACTGAAATTTACTGCGACGCGACAACAGAGGAACTGATGAGAACAGGTTGCGACAAAAAAAAGTGGGGCTAGTCCCTTTGGAACGGGCGTCCGCCTGTCCAAAAACAAACCAAAAAAAGAATAAAAAGACATTACGCGCCACCTGCTAGAGGTAGAAAGAAGCCACCTGGACATCAGGTGGATCGAGCCACAGGCGCGTAGGAACACACTAATGTAGTGCGCGCCATCCTGATTGGACGAGAGAGTGCTGCAAACATCTTGTGAGACGGAGTATAAGTAACTGCTAAATTGATCCCGCTAGCAGATGCCTTCTCGGCGCACAGCTGCATTTGACTTTTTAAGAGAAACGCATTTAATATAATGATTGAAAGCATTCAAGTGAGCGTCGTGTAACATGGATTCAGAGGGTTGCCAGAGCACCAGATAAAAGCATACACAGCTGCCGACATGTGCAAACAGTGCTTTGCTCCAGCTGCCACGCACTTCGTGTTGGGGCTGAAATAGAAGAGTGCATTAATCGATTTCTGAAGTTCATACGCGATGCAATAACTACAGCAAATATTGTAGTCGCTATTTCCTAATTGTATCATGAGAAAAATAATGTCAAACATTATAAGCACGTCAGCGATCTCGTTTAAAGAAACCGCCATCCTTGTACTTGAATTGGTAAATTGGAAAATTGGATTTTGAGGAAAGCAAATGGCGCAGTATCTGTTTCACATATCTCGGCGGACACCTGAACCGCGCCGTAAGGGAAGGGAGGAAGGTAGGAGTGAAAGAAGAAAGAGGGTGCTTGAATCAAAACTTTAAAAACAAAAAAACTTGAAGCGGAACACAGAAGCACAATCTGCACCGCATATATTTAGTTTCTTAGGCTGAAGCCCGTGCGCACGTTTCACGGTGTTTTAAAGATACCTCGCCTTCGGAATGACACTTCATATTTTCAAAATCGGTTTTATCCTAAACTCTGTTGTTCTACCCGAAGGTTTGATTTATGGGGGTTTAACATCCCAAAGCGACTCAGGTTATGAGGGACGCCGTTGTGAAGGGCTCCGGAAATTCCGACCACCTGACTCCACAAAGACCGCAGAGAGGCAAGGGCCGACCGCTTACAGAAAACACACGCATCCCAGGATACAACAGTGTATGTGGACGCTGCCACATACGCCATGACAAGGGGACAAGGCACCAACAACGCAGTGGCAACTGTCGTCAACTCGGAATTACACGAGATTACCAGCGCCTCACTGCAAGACTGCACGATAGCTGAGGTTGAAGAAGCGGCCGTCGCTCTAGCGGGAGCGGAGGGCTAACGGACTGGGCGGTCAGTGATAATTCTTACTGACTCACAAGCAGCCTGCCGCAACATATATCTTTGCAGCAGAGTCGGTCACAGAGCGCTCCGCATACTCCGCTCTGTAGACTGCAAGACGCAACAAACACACGCAGAACCACAGAAGCCGATCAAACATAAGATAGTCTGGGTACCGAGGCACACGGGGGTGGCAGGAAACCAAGAGGCGGACAGGATAGCTCGAGGATATACTAACTACCGAGCATCCAACGTCAACGACCTTGAGGAATCCCGGCCAGTACCACAGGAATACTCGGCCGTACTCAACAACTATACAAAGGCAGCAGGATGCGGTACCCACCACCGCACAAATCCTTAAACAAAGAAGAGGCTGTCACATGGAGACAACTTCAAACGGGGTCATATCCAAATCTAAACACACTAAGTAAAATTCACCCCACACTTTACGCACACAATTGTCCGTGGTGGCATGAAAAACCTACACTGTATCACATAACATGGGCGTGTCAAAAAGTCGACGTCGTCCCAGTCATACCAAACCCAAGTGCGGAGCAATGGGAGGGTCTGCTCTCCAGCGACTGCCGCGATGACCAGATCGGTTTGATACAGCGAGCTCCGCTGACGGCAGCATCCAGCGGAGCCCTGGAATAGGGGCAACCGACCGTTGCGGATAGACTCATCTGGCCACATAAAAGCACTTGTGCTAGAACTAAATAAAGTTATCCGATCCTATCCTATCAGTACACGGGCCTCTAGAATTTCGCCTCCATCGAAATTCGACCGCCGCGACCGAGATGCAAGAGACGACATCATAGCTGCACTGCGAAATCCGAACTCAAAATTTTTGCTTCTATGTATTTCTAAAGGCACTAAGCCTATGCTTCGTCTCAGTAATTTCCTGCAGCACTAACAAAGACGCAATGATTGCACAGGCGACGTTCCGACGCTGTAGAATGTGGTGCTAGGGATATGGTTATGTGGGATAGCGTGCCCTAAAGTGCGCATGCGCCAAACGCTATGTCATATCTAGCGTTAATGTACGCTAGCGTTACGTACGCAATTTCCCGGGTCTAGCGTGCGCGACTTGCATACGTTGAAACATCGTTTCCGAAATGGTGGCCCCCTTCGAAGCAGGACCCCTCGCCTTGGACTACCGATGGGCCCCTTGCCAGTCCTCGATGGCCTAGATGCTCGATGGCCTCGGAAGGGCCATCGAGCTTTCGCTTCGTCTCATCTCACCGGTAACAAAACATATGGGCGAAAAATTCGCTTTATTTTTTAGTTAGGGTTATTATTATGCCGCATTTCGTCCTAAGAGGAGCGTCGATAGGTGCATAAAATGGCTCCCGTTCTCACAACCAGATGTCGCCACTGGGGTGAGCTTATCGTTCCGTCTCCGTTTGCATACGCCGAACTAAAAATACGAATATGACAAATGGCATAACATCCCGTTAAATGCTTGCGTTTATAATACATAAGCGTACATATGCCTGTGGAACGTAAACAGCGTCTATTTACGCTCTTTTCGAACCACATCTGTGTACGCTGCGAGCGTACATTCCTTAGGTGAGTGAGGGCCAGCGCATACTTTGCAGCGAAGGGGGCCGGTGCAGTGTCTGGAGATGTGTCCATGTCTCTGGCATTTAAAACACTGCACTGCTGGTCCAGAGTATTCAGTTACAGGGTAAGTGCAAAATCTCAGTGTAACATGTTTAGGCAGAGGGGAATCTTTGGCAAATTCCGATATTACGGTGCGGCGATGTATCTCTTTGATGTTACCACCGTCTTCACGAATGTGAGTGGTGAGTTTCCTTACTGAGACAAGGCCTTGCTCACGGAGGTACTCATGCAGGTTTTCATTTTAGTAATTCAAAGGTGCGTCCTGAATTTTCCCATAGCTTACCGTGTACGAGTATCGGACACCAGCCTCTACACCCATACCGGCCAGTTCTCTCACTGCAAGCAAACGGTTCGCAGCGGGTAGCGTAGATACCGAGACCGTCAAGCTTCCGTTCTTGTTGAGACGATGTCGATGCACGTTTTCTTGGCCCATCATCACAATTGCCATTGCCATGACATTGAGGTTGGCTTTCCATAAGTCGCCTCCTTCTTTTGTCGGACTGAAGACAACAGGAACTCCAGCGGCACATTGTTTTCTTGTATGACACGACGATAAATGCGGTCTGGTCCATGTCCTCTGTATTTTCGCCCAAAGGCTCCCCGGTTGCGTGATCTTCTCGCGATCTCATGTTTGCATCTACACGGTCTGTGGCTGCGGCTAGTCGCCTCTGCTGTTGCTGCCACTGCTGCTGTGGACGCTGCGTTGTCATTTGCCAGAGTTGCCATGAGTGTAGCATGAGGTGCAGCCGGTGACGGGGCGAGTCTGGGCGTGTACGGCGCATGAGGATCTAGAAGCAAAAATAAACACTGAATTGGAACAAATTTCAAGCTGGTTTCTTACCAACAAGCTAATAATTAATTCAAGCAAAACCAAATGTATAGTATTTAGCTCAAGGGGAAAAGTCATTCATAGCAACCAAATAAACATTTCTATTAATGACATTCACTTGAACGAACACACTCATTTAAGTATCTTGGAGTCATTCTAGATGAACACCTTCACTGGAAAAAGCAGATTAACGCCGTCTGTTCGAGGTTGGCTTCAGGCTGTTACGCCTTACTACAAGCCCGCGATTGTCTTAACCCACAAACACTGCATACCCTTTATTTTGCACTTATTAATAGTCATTTAACATACTGTGTATACAATCATGAGGTTTGACATACAATATACTTACCTTGATCCTATCCGGCGATTACAAAAACGGGCTATCCGAATTATAACACAAAGCAAGTATGCCGAGCCAAGTAAACCACTTTTCTAGTTATTAAATATCCTTCCTTTTGACCTTTTGCGCTCTTTAAAGATAGCGGTGTGTGTAAACAACATAGTAAAATATAATCAACCTTTCAATGCCTCCTTGTTTCGCTCATCTTATCGACTCACAAGAAACCTTACACATAGTAACTTTAATCTGCCACCGAATAATAACATCTAGAGAAAAAGATTGGTGCAGTTTTCAGGAGCCAAGGTTTGAAATGCTTTACCCCCAGAAATAAAACAATCTCATGAAACAAATAGAGCATTGCGAACATACTTTATGAGCCTTATTTGAAATATGTGACAGTTGTTTTCGGTTTGTGTCTGTTGTACGATGTTGTTCATGAAAGACTTTTTCATTCTGCTGTAAAATGCACATTATTTTATTTTTTCCTCGTTGTATGATGTATTTTGGTCTTTCGCCGTGATTTTGTGCTTTTAATTTTACACAAGTGCTGTGTCATTGCCATCATGTATTTTGTTTCTGAAGCCCACACTAGCCTCTGGCTATGGGTTCAGTCAGTGTTTTGATAATTTGTACGGCAAGAGTAGAAATAAAATGAATGAATGAATGAATGAATGAACAGTCAGGAGGCTGCCCGACGCGCTTCTTGCGGTGGCCCAGGACCCCCAAATCGTCGCACGATGGATGCACAACACAGATTCACACGTGTAGAGCAAAGAAGCACAAAGAAACTGAAATTAGAAGCTCTGCTCAGAGAGACAGGCCAGTAATCATCGTCTCCCTCGTCTTCTGCCAGGGAACGGATTTTCAGGATATATGTGCGTGTACGCACAGTTCTTCTGTCTCTAAGGGAGGGTTCATAGATTCCGACAGAGATTGTTAATGGGGGATTTTCTGTATGTGCCAGCTGAGAGACGTAAACCAAGGTTATGCACGGGGTACAGTCGTTTTAGGTATGATGGTCTCACAGATCCATATGATGCACCCATAATCTAGGCAGGATGGTACTAGAGCACGATAAATGTGCAAAAGTCATGATCTATCGGACCCCCACCATTTTTCGTGAAGCCACCTTTAGGAAATTTAAGGATCGGGAACCTTTCTTCTTCAGGTTGTTTATGTGTAGAAGGAATGTGGGCTTGATACCTAGAAATTTGTGTTGTTCTTTTAGGAATAATTCGGTTTTCCTTAGGTGGAGGGTGGGATTGTTCTGTAGGGCTCGCTTGAGAGAGAACATGACGGCCACTGTTTTCTGAGGGAAGTGGAATCTGTTTCTGTCTGCCCGTGTCGCCGTACAGTCAATTGTACTTGTCTCTCACATGTTGATATGTTGGTTGATGAGCAGGCGAGCTGGAGATCATCAACGTAAAGTGAGTACATAATTTATTTTGGGATTATTTGGGCTAATGAATTCATTTTCATGACAAAAGAGTGTAGTGCTTAAAATACACCCCTGTGGTGCTGCATTCTTCTGAACAAAATTATTTGAGATGGTTGAACCTAGGCGTACATGAAAGGAACGGTTGGATAGGAAGTCCTTCCTTGGCATCCTTCCTTGGATGCCAAGCTCTGCTAAGTCGTGAAGTATCTCGAACCTCCAAGTTCTGTTATATGCCTTTTCGAGGTCGAAGAAGACAGCAAGACAGTGTTGTCTGTGTATGAAAGCCTCTCGGACAGTATTTTCTGTCTTGCTCTAACCATGAACCGACTAGTCCAACATCATATCTTACTTCAATACATTTCTTCTACTCTAGGCTCTACCACCCTTCCTATGAACAAGGGACAAGCGGTAACCACCTATGTTAACCTCATCGCACTGTCAACGTGCCAGTAAAGAGTCTTGGCCCTGAAGCGAAGGATTGTGCCGCCCGAAATCCAGAGGCTCTTCGGCGCCCCGGGCCCTTCCTGGGGACACGTTCGCCGAGTCTGCGATTTGTGTTGTGTATTCGTGCCTTCTTTTGTCCCGTCGTCTTCGCGCAGTTCTGTTTTGCTCTAGTGTTATTAGGTACAACTCGAATCGTCGGCGCACAGCACCGCACCTCAGCAAGGCGCTTCTTGGTGGCCTCTACTGTGACTGCGATCCAATTCCTCTGGCTGGGTGGGACATGAAGACCCAAACGACTGTAGAATGTGACATCCGTGGTGGACTAGAGTCACCTTGGCATCAGAGCGCTGAGTGTTCCGTGGTTTCGTCTGCTTCCCCTCACTTTCAGCTTAGCGTACTCTCCACTGTCTGATGAAATCGGTGCTAGTGCTGTAGGGTCTGCAGAGCTCCTCCCTCTTGTCTCAAACAGGAGGCTGCTGCAACACTCACTGTAGAGCACTGTAGGCTGGGGTGCCTATTTCTGGAGGCTATAGACCAGATTTTTTTACCCTCGCACGCAGGCTGCGGACGCGCGCCTACTCTCTACGCCAGTCGCCATCTGTCGGCGCGCGCGGCCCGAGGGACTGCGGGTCGCGCCGGCGCCGCGCATAGAACGCATGTTTACGTGTTCGCTTCTGCCGTTTTGTGCTCCATCAGCTAACGTATGAGGGTGTGTGCTGTGCGTCACTACTCACATTTGCCCTCTTCCAGACAGTGCTGCGGTTATCTTGTGCGCAGTTACTCGTTAACGTGACATCCGAGGGTAGTCGACCAGGTAGTGTACCGACTGGAAACCGGCACTTCGAAGCAGATTTCTGCGCTGTCGTGTCGTTTGTTGTCGCCTTTTATGTGCGATATCATCTATGATAATTTTATGCATCAGAATATAGATCTATTGATTTGACTCAGTGGAATAGTAACTGGATAGGCGAGCTGCAGACTGAAGGTTGTCCCGACGGAGCGCGTGTTTTCGATCACTAGTACGTGTTCGGCATCCTTGCGCTCAGCTTGCTCTTGTTCCCATTAAACACATTTCATGCACAGGATTGTAAGCACGACCGCTACCGAATCCAGCTGCTTTTTCCGCACACATGTCAGAGGTATCTGGGGGGTAAAGGTTTATCTATAGTATCTTTCTGCTGTTGGTATCTACCTTAGCTTGGTTTGGTTTATTAAGGTTTTACGTTCCAAAGCGACTCAGGCTATGAGGGACGCCGTAGTGAAGGGCTCCGGAAATTTCGACCACCTGGGGTTCTTTAACGTGCACTGACATCGCACAGTACACGGGCCTCTAGAATTTCGCCTCCTTCGAAATTCGGCCGCCGCGGCCGAGATCGAACCCGCGTCTTTTGGGCCAGAGCAGAGAGCCGTAACCACTGAGCCACCGCAGCGGTGCGGTATCTACATTATTCATAGGAAAATATGCGCGATTTCATTACATTTTCCACACTTAGCCAAACGCCTACGCAACGCTCTCACACGCGGCGAGAGCTCCTGAATAACACAACGCGACTTCGGACCTCAGAATTAGTGAAAGCTGGATTAGCTGCTCATATCTATTCAAGCTTTTATAAATTAAGCGAAAGTACGTTTTTATGCACAAGGTTGCATAAACCATGACAAAATTTGTTTTCTGTTGGCGCTGCGACTCAGTTGAGCTCACAGCGGTAATTTGTTGATAAACTGGCGCGGCGACAAGAAAGCCGTTTGTGCAAGGGGGGGGGGGGGGGGGGGGGGGGGGGGGGGGCTTTATGGCCGGCAGGAAGGAATAAGAGTGCATCGGAATTGGAACTGCATACTAGCCGCACACCTAATTCTTGATATTGAATAAAAAGTTTCTTTGCGGTGGAGCACCAAGACGGAATTCGATATAAGCACGAGCGCTTTCTAAGCGCCGGCACAATTAACCTGAATGTCAAACTAAATGTCATTAAAACGCGTCAATGTTATCGCTTTGATAACGTAAATACTTCCTGCAACACAGCCACGCAGCGGAAGTATGCTCGACAATGTTTTTTTAGCGTCCGAAGCGCGGCTATATGCAGGCGCGGCCGCGGAACTGCCGCAGCCCCGCAGTCCCCAAAGAAACGCCCGCACCGCGGCGCGCCAGTCGGTGCAAAATGGCCGCGCCCAGGAGAGGCTCAAAAATCTGGTCTATACAGGAAGAATGTGGTCTTAGCTTCTACTGCAGCCCACGAAATCTCCCTATCTGAAGCTCTGCGCATCTACAAAGCTCTGTTTGCCGCTTTGCTGAGCAGCTGCCTTCAACCCGCTCTAGAAAGAAGCCACACTTCTTTTCGAGATGGTAGATGCACTTTGTCCATTGGGTGCAAAGGCACACTGCAACCAGGTGGTCAAACACTCGGCACGCTCAACGAGTTCTAGGTATGCACTGGCGACGACCCTTGTTGGTTAGCTTACTCAACGCTTCTCGAGTCCCAAAACCGGGCTGACCTAGGTCTCCCTGCACCACCTCGTTCGCTACCCGGCTACGACAGCCAAGCGAAGTTCGGCCAACCTCGCACTGTTGTCTCCCGAATCCATTCTCGTGTCCACTAGCAAGCGCACTACAGCATTTGCAAGCATCAATACAGGGAGATGCGCAAACTTCCACATGTCACCAAACATCATGTTGAGATTACCTTTCGAAGCATCAGCGACGCAGGAAAGACTGAATCCCCAGGATAGCCTGTCGGATCTAGCCTCGTGAAGGCTGTACATGGATTTTCTGTGCGTACCTCCACTGCCAGGCACCAAAACTCTGAACTCGGACAGCCACACTCTTCTTGGAATTGGGCCTCAGGTGCAGACGCGTAATCTCATTCTGGCAGATGTTTTGCAAACACTGCAAATCCTAGGAAGATTTCAGAAGTAGTACTAGATCGTCCGCGAAGACTAAACCCGGCACTCAGCGGTTGTCATCCATAACAGCTGTCTAATGTGCGGCCACTCGTAGCAGCCCTCACTCAATGCTACGAGTGACGATGACGGGCACCCTTGGCGCAGACCTTTCTTCACTGCGATGGGGCCTTAAGACCGATCTAGGACTCGAATTGCACGACGACCGCGTTTTCCTCACACAGGCGTCTAATGTTGGCCAGCAGTACCTCCGGAAGCCTCAGGTCCGACAGGGAGTAAAAGCAGGGGCCCGACATGAGGTACGTTGTCGCACCAACTCTGTCCTTTTAACTATATTTTTACTTCTAAAGACTAGGCTTCAAGGCTGTCGCCGGACGCTCCCTCCTCAGTTTTTTTTTTCCTCCACGTGTTATAGGCAAATATTTAAGCTATAATTCAATATTTTAACGTTTAAGTTGATTTTATGCATTTTTGCTTTATTTGGCAGCAGCGAAGTGGCCCCCTACCACACTGGTCATAAAGCTGCTTCTTTTTCTTTTTCCCATGGTCTTGTATCTGGAGCAGCACTGCTTTCCTGTTCTTACTACTACTAGTTTTTTTCAGCTACATGGCAATTTCTTCAAACATTGCTTTTTTGTTCCTGAATTGCTTCAGAGGCCCAACTTGTCCAAGTATGGGGCATATAAATCAAGAAGTAATTTAGTTTCTCCTCCCGTCCATTTGCAGGTATGAGCTGGAAAAAGAGGTATATAATTAAAGAGAGTGGAAATACAATGTCCGTTCCTTGAATGATTCTGCCCCCTTAGATGTGGCCATGCGAGGGGCCAGACCGTCCTTCCACACCACGAACTGCAGTGGTGCAAAACTGCTTTCTGACACGGCTTGACGTACAGGCCGGCGGCGAGAACAGGTTAAGACAGGGAGCACAGAACAAACAGGCAGGTCCACCAGCAGCAACGTCGTCGTCGGCGCGCGGCAATCGCTCCTCGTCTTTTTCTTCCACTCGCGACAATACCTCCCCCTATGAAGAAGCATCGTCCCGATGCTAACACGAAAGCAAAAGCACACGACGGTAAACCACACACGCGCCCACCAACTACTGCTGGCCAGTATAAAAGGGAGTGGGAAAATCAGTTCGGGGGCAGGCGATCATCGCGCGTAATACGGCTTAAGCCGCACTACGTGCACTATTTCAGGGCGGGGTGAACGAAGTGATGACGGTCGGGTTCCGTCGGGCAGCACCTCGTAATTAAGTTCACCGAGGCGGCGAACAACTGTATACGGGCCGAAGTAGCGCTTCATGAGTTTTTCGGAGAGACCTCGACGGCGCATCGGCGTCCACACCCAGACCTTGTCTCCAGGGTAAAAATGGACGTCGCGTCGACGGAGATTGTACCGCCGAGCGTCGGCATGTTGTTGATGTTGGGTACGGAGTCTAGCGAGTTGCCGAGCTTCTTCCGCGCGCTCGCAGACTAGTCGGGCATCATCGGCTACGTCGGCAGGCGGATCGTGCGGTAGCATAGCGTCAAGCATCGTGGTGACCTGTCTTCCATGGACCAGCTGGAAAGGGGACATACCTGTCGCCTCCTGGACAGCGGTATTATAAGCGAATGTAACGTAGGGCAGTACCGCGTCCCAACTGCGATGGGCGACATCCACGCGTACATGGCGATCATGTCGGCCATGGTCCTGTTCAGCCGCTCCGTCAGCCCATTCGTTTGCGGATGGTACGCAGTAGTTCGAACCAGTCTATGATGGCCAAATATGAGCCATTCTATATAAACCAGTCTATGATGGCCAAACATGGTAGATTGCTAGAAGATTAAAGGACACAAACAGTGTGAAATAAAACAGTTCTATGTTTGTATACTTAAAGTTACATCACTTATCTCACTGACTCTAAACTTATAAATTAAAGAGTGGAATCTGGTACAAGGCACTAATCCATAAAATATGTACTGGAAGTTAAATCAATTATCTCACCAACTGTAAACTTATAAAGGAATTTGGTACGAGGCACTAATCCGTAAAATCTATCGCGTCGAGCAGTGTGAGCCTCAGTTAGCACACCCTTCAACCAAGGTAGGTTAGAGCACACTTACTAATTTCTGGTGACACCTCTGCATGACCAAGCTCTGCTCCTGCCTCTGCAACAATATTCACACAAAAAAGTTAAAGGCCCCGTGCCAACCCCAGCGCAGCAGACACTCTCTACCTCTCTTTGAGCGAGCCTCCTCTCCTTCCATTCCCTCCTCGAAATTCTTCTCTCCCGCTCCTCGTCGAGTAGGCTCGGCAAGGCAAAATCACCCCTTCGTTCTCCGGTGTAAGCCGGAGGCGTGGTGTCTGTGGAGTGCGTCACAGGGCGACGTCATGGCCCCGCCTTCAATAGAATTCTTTTCTTGGTTTTTGCATTTTCTCCGCACACTGAACGATCGAGAGGCGCGATCGGCTCGACCACCTAGACTTGTTAGCGAGCGCATCCTTTCATACATCTGTTTGTCATTCCCAGTTAACGAGCCACCTTTTCATTTTCTTTTAGGCCTCCCCACAGGGTGTCGAACCGGAATTTTTTCGGGTTCGGTTCAGGTTCGGGTTCACACCTTTCGGGTTCAGTACCGGGTTCGGTTCCAGAGCGACATTCCGTTCCGGTTCGAACCGGTTCGGACCGTACTGAACCGGTTCGAACCGGTTCAAACGGGTTCAGGGCTAAAAAAATTAGAACGTAGATGAGTTTTAATCAACCTTGTTATGGTGTTTACTTTTTTTTGTTGCATCGATATATCAAATAAAAAATGCAAACATTTGTTCAGTTAGAGATTTTCTCACTTTACCCACTTTATTTATTGTCCGCGGCAAAAAGACGAATTTAAGGCAAGAGCCGTAAAATTAAATAAACTCGCAATATAATGTACGGGTATGTGTATGCTATAATCCATCTGATGATATATGAGGAGAAAAGCCGGTGGATTTTGCATCTACAAAACTCTCCAGCTTGAGCGATTTCGGGGACCCCGTCGTGCGAGAAATTGATCTCTTTGAAGCTCGAGTCAGTTGGGAATTTTTCGTACGCAGTGCACTTACGCGGGCGCCGAAATGACCGCCGCGCCCGGCCTTTGCGTTCCCGCGCACTATCGAGATACGGAGCTGCCATGCATCGGCTCCTATATACAGACAGACACCTTTTCGTCGTCCCGAAACCAACTTGCCAGTCATTCCCCTCTCCCCCCCCCCCGCCCTTTCCTACATTATACGGGAATATGTGAGAACCCCCCCCCCCCCCCCCCTCCGAACGAGAGCCTCGTGGGAGCACTAGCTCTCCCTAACACACTGAGCATACCAAAACATATTTTATTGAAATCTCCTCGTCGAAATAGCCTTCGTGACTCGCGTTATATATCTAGAGCCCCTGAAGCTCAGTATCTTGAAAAAGACAGCTAATCGTGTATTCTTACTAGTACAGTGGGAAATTACGACTATGAATTGTTATGATGACGTCGACCTATTTTATTCTGATAGAGAGAGTACGATGAAAAAAAAACACGTTTGGATAAGTTAGGTTGAGGCGCTTCGTTTCTGCACAGACACAAATTGGTAACATCTTCGTTGGGATGTTGCGTTTCAACATTCTTGCAAGTGCAGCATTCTGCTAGGAAGAAGGTGTACTTGCACTGCGTAGAATTTTTGTAATTTTTCCTGGGGGCTATCAAAGGGAGCCTGTGCCTCTACAGAATTTTTTGCGCCTGGTAGAGTCTGGTGAATGTCTCGTGAACAATTGTTTCACCAACTTGCTTCAGGGCATTTATCTTCTAAACTACAAACAAACCCTTTCTGGGAGCTGTGCTTAACAGGCTCAGTGCTCGTATGTCTTTTCTGGACAAGGTCGTGAGAGAACTTTGTGCTGATCCATTCGGTTTTCTCCTTCTCCGCTTTTCCATGGGACACCTGTACGACCTCTCCAAAAGGCAGACGACAAATTTTGTGATCGGTCACTAATTCGTCTACAAGTATATCTGCAGCCTTACCTAACCTTTCTTGATACGAATTCAGCTGATGTAGTCCAGCCCAACGGCCGAAGATATAACGAACGCTCGCTTATTACGAACGGGTGCGGTGTTACCGAGAAAATATGCATGAGGGCAAAGACAATTCGTCGCAGATACAACTAAAAACTTTTGCCACACCACTCGGTTATAGCGAACGAGGGGGCGCGGTAGACTATCCTCGAAGTTGAAGAGGTCCTGCTTCCAGTAAGCGTGGAGTGAGAGAACGCCTCTCAACCTTCACGACACCGCTCCGGAATGAACATCTCGACCCAAAAAGGCGATAAAAGGCGGCACTGCAGTGCGCAGCGCTAACCGGAAAATCCGGCGTCTGGGAACACTGTACACAGTAACGTAAACGCGGTAATGATATGCTATATATCTCCCTATTCAAACAGTAAGTCACCGCAGGCCAAGCCCGCGTCGACGGCAAATGAGGGCAATCACTGCCTGCGTGTTCGTCGGCTGGGCAAAGCCTCTCAAGTGGAAGAAGCGCGGTGCGTGTGAGAAAGGGGCATCGTCGAAATCGAAGCTACTGACCATAGTCGTGGATCAAGTAACAGCAGCGATTTCAGAATTTTTAAAGCCTTGCTAGCCATGCGTGCTAGCTACGGGCTGGTGACGTGGTATGCATAGCCTGCCCAGACGGCTCCATCTTTTGCGCTGCTTCCACGTGCAGGTAGTGTCATACAGCGGCCAGTGCAACTGATGCATTCTGTGCCACGAGCGCTGCGCTACTCTCGACGCTGCATGAGCACAGGAACGACAGAAGCAGCTCGAAAACACACGTGACCGGACGAATGTAGATGTGTGACAACGCTTCGTTCATCCATGGCTGGCCAGATGTTTCCATAGATAAATATATAACTACGCTCCTGTAGACCACAAAATTGCAGAAGCGCGGGCTGTGACGAAGACGAACACCAAGTACAAGCCCTGCCGTACTCTCAGGAATCTTTTTTATGTGGCCGACCTGCCACCGGCTGCTGTGGACACTTCAACCACGATTAGTTATACACCCGTCGCTAAATTTGATAGTTGGCAGCAATGGTCTCCACGAGGATTAACTGACCACCCTAGATAGCCTGGAAAGAGCCGCTGCAGGATCTGCTTTGCACAAGTAGGCGCGCATTAAGCAGTTTTATAAGAAATAAACGCCACTTTTAGTGGCCTCAGTATTTTTGGCTATTATACGAAAAGTACACTTACTACGAACATCAGATATAACGAACGGAATCCGCGTGACCGTCAGGTTCGTTATAAATGGGCTTTACTGTAGTTTCAATAGGCCGCAAAAACATTTTTTACGCTTCAAACGTGGATCTTACGTGTCAGGACGTACCTTTGCGCTAAGGAGGCGTTTGTGCCGTGGTCAGTGAATTGCTACCCGTGAGTGCAACGAGAAATCACTGAGCAACAAAATAATTGTTTCTTTTTGTCGTGGTGCTGCCTTTTTTGGGGTATACTTCTGCAGTCTCTTAAAATGGACATTGAGATCATGCACTTCACAATAACATATCTGTCTGCGACGAAAGACTCTGGAATTCCGTGCGAATTCTTCGTGTTCGTAGGGCCGCTTAGCGTGTGGAACACCCGCATGATGGATCAACACGCAGAACCCCCTCGTTCAACGAGGTTTCTGTTCAGAGAAGAGTGCTCTTTACCGCTGAAGGAATATGCTGCTCAAGCTCAATCTCCTGACTCATTCCGAAATTTCGATGAGCGGGCGGAATAAGGGAGCCATGGTGGCGTAAGGACTTATGCTGAGATCTCTGAATTCGACGAGATCAAGCAAGGCACGAGGAATGTCATAGAGGTTCCTATATTTCATCCAACAACGATAAAAAGAGGCCTCGGAGATGGCGGAGTAACCTAAGGCATCTCCAAACGGAGGTTTCCTGTTGCGCCGCCACTCATACGAATCCAACTCGGAGTGTGCATACTCGTTTAGTTGTCCTTTTTACTGCGTTAGCAGTTTAGCCTCCCTTCCCAAAAATAACCGCACTGTGAGTGTGTGTGTGTGTGTGTGTGTGTGTGTGTGTGTGTGTGTGTGTGTGTGTGTGTGTGTGTGCGCGTGCGTGCGTGCGTCTGTGTCTGTGCGTGCGCGTGCGCGTGTGTGCGTTGTGTGTGTGTGTGTCTGTGTGCGTGTGCGCGCGCGTGTGTGTGTGTGTGTGTGTGTGTGTGTGTGTGTGTGTGTGTGTGTGTGTGTGTGTGTGTGTGTGTGTGTGTGTGTGTGTGTGTGTGTGTGTGTGTGTGTGTGTGTGTGTGTGTGTGTGTGTGTGTGTGCAGCCTCCACCCTTGATGCACACCACACCCCTGCAAGCGCACATCCGGGCACTCACTGGTAAACCTTCACCCCTCACACCACCCCCATCACTCGCCTGCACCCGATGTAGCCGAGGCGGATTGTTGAGAATGCTCAACGTATGCCATTGCCCAAGCGTTCTACGAAAAAACGCCAATAAGCATAAGCTTCTCGTCTCAGATACCAAGAAACGGAAGTATGACAGCGAAAAGTAGATATAAGCCGCCAGACAGAGAATCCAAGATCAAGCAGTCCGAGAACAGTGTGATGAAGCGGCCTGCTAGCGACTGGCATCATGTTTTTATAAGCAGAACAGTTCGGCGTAACGGAATCATTTCATCGCAGTTGCATCGCATTGCAGTAGCATCTTTCTGGGCCTAATCACTATCACATGCAAGCGAACGCATGCATTTCGGCATTGCTCCTTTGTGTAATCAGTATTTAATTTTTTTCTTATAAGTAGCTTCACCACTGCCAACAGTCTGCCTTTCCTTGCTTTTTTCAATCACGTGCAAAAAAGAATATTCGGATTCTAAAAAAAAGCTGCATCAATCTGTCCGTCCTTTATTTCGTAATAACAGTAATAATACCTTGTGTTTGACGTGTCGAGTATACACGGCCTCTATACGATGGACGCTGTAGTGGTGGACTCCAGATTAACATAACCAGCCAGAGTTTTGGAGCGAGAGCTCTATCACGTCATATTTCGCCAAGGTCATCGAGTACTGCGTTTTGACCTTCAGCAGATTGGAGCGCCGGAGGTGTGGCTGTGACGTAAGACCACGTGGCTCACCGCTGCTCCGACTACCGCTTCACCAGACGTGGTCATGTGATTGTGCACGTGATTCGGATGCGACGCAACCTTGGATCAGCAGCCGAGCTCCACAGCCACCGCGGCATTTTTTTTTCTTTTTTGCACCACTGACCCATCGTGAAGGGTTTTATTTAGTACCTGCTGTAAGTGACAACGAACGCTTGTAAAAGTAAATTTTGCTCTACCCACTGCGGTGGCTCAGTGTCTTTGACGCTCGGCTACTTATTTGTTCTTTTTTTCTTTTTATTTGTTGCTTAGACATTTGCCTAAGAAGGGGCTGAGGCTAAAGGCACAATGTTGCCTGACGGGGCCTCAGCCCCCTACTACATGACAAATAAACATAAAAATTACAAAAGTCCGGCGGGCCGGTACAAAATAATATTGTTGATATGGAGAAAAAAAAACAAAGAAAAGTAGGCACAAAAGTAAGCGTTATGCAGAGGAAAATAGATACGGAAGAACATACACAGGAAAATGCATACACATGTGCACTCAGCAAAAAAAGACAAAAGCGCTTGACAAAAATTTGCATCATAAATGTACGATGAGTATATAGATCAGAAACAAAGTCCAAGACATACATGAAACACTACATCAAATAACAAAGTTCTACTTAAGGCTTATTCTAGCCTAGTGAAAAACAAGGCATTATGGACATATAAGCACAAACAAGAGTACATAGATGCGAACACAGAATCAGTAACTGTGAAAAAAAGATTGGACTACAACATGTTTGCATGAGAAATTTTAACGATTGCTATAGGTGACATCGCTACAGAGAAGAGCTCCTTTGCATTCATTTTTGAAAGTGGAGAAGGGTTTACTGTAATTAATATTTATATCTCTTCTATTGAGAATTCCGATAACCTGAAAAGACAATGCTTGACGACCATAATTTGTCCTTATCCTCGGTATCTCTATTTTCGGGTCTCTGATAGCGTACAAGTTTACTCTGTCGGTGGATGTGACGTACAAACGATTTTTATGTATCCATTGTAGCAGCTTAAAGTAGTATACCTTATCTGCCCTCAGCATATTGTACTTTAAAAAAAGTGGATGCGTTCTTAGTTCCCTTTTCTCGCCATGATAATTTTCGCATATGCGTAACACCTTCTTCTGTAAAGTAATTAATTTTTTGTAATTAGAATCGGTTGTCGTATCCCAAACTAAAATACCATAACTTATTCTAGAATAGAATAGAGAATAATATAGTGTCTGCTTCATCCAGGATGGAATCAAGTGCTGGATTCTGTAAAGACAACCAATGACCCGTGATAAATCGGACTTAAGGCAACTAACATGGGCGTTCCAGGACAGATCACTGCTGAACCATACACCCAAGAATTTTTGCTCAGTGACCTCCTCCAACAGGCTACCTTCATATCTGATGCTAATAGGGTTCTGGTCCCTAACGCTTGTGGGTTTAAAAATTACGTATTTAGATTTTGTTGTATTTAGAGTAATGCGATTGGCTTGTAGCCACCTGGAAAGTTTTAATAAGTAATCATTGACAGATTTTTCAAGGCATGTTTTTGTTGTTCCTGTAAAAAAAAAGTTCGTGTCGTCAGCAGACATGATTAACTGGGGGGATCCTGGTATCATAGTTATATCATTCACATATATAAGAAAGAGTAAGGGCCCCAAAATTGATCCTTGAGGGACGCCGTGTTGTATCTTCATTTTACTCGAAGTGCGATCGCTTATGACTACATACTGTGACCTGTCTTTCAGGTACGTTTGCAACAGCCTTAGTGCAACGCCCCGAATCCCGCAGATCTCTAGCTTTTTTATCAATATGTCATGTTGCACAGTATCGAACGCTTTCCGAAGATCTATAAATAGACCAAGGGTTAAGAGTTTCTTCTCTATGTTTTCAATAATTTTGTCTTTTATATGTATAAGAGCTTGTTCAGTAGACTTATTTGCTTGAAAGCCATACTGTGCATCAGCTATTATTTTATGTTTCTGAAAAAAAGCTGGTAAGTCTATCATTAATGACGCGCTCAAATATTTTTGAGAATACAGTTAGAACAGAGATTGGCCGGTAGTTATTCATATTTGTTGCACCGCCCCCTTTATACACGGGTACTACTTTAGCTATCTTAAGGTCATCCGGAAACTCCCCAGTATGAAGCATTAGGTTGATTATATAGGACAACACATGACTAATATGATTTGCAACATGTTTAATTGGCAAAGCCTTTATACCGTCATCTCCAGGAGCTACGTGACTTTTCAAGCTTCCGATTATTTTGCAAATTTCAGTTGGACTGCATGGAAAAAGCGAGATAGAGCCCATTGGGCTTTTTGCATGTGTATGGCAGGACATGCTAGCAAGTGGGCCTGTATATTTCCCTGTGCTAATGAACCTAAGATTCATTTCTTCAGCAAGCTGATCATCAGACAGACGTTCGCCATCGACTGTGATATCTGTTACACAATAGCTTGAGCGCCTTTTGTTCATTAGATCGTTAACCATCTCCCATAACCTTTTATAGTCACTGCGAGCACGAAGAATTTGAGCCCGAAAGTACTCGATCTTTGCCTTTTTCAGGTCTGAGTTTAATTTGTTTCTGTAGGATTTAAATTCTTCCAGTAACTGCAGATCACGACATTTAAGAAAAGCATGAAACTTCTTGTTTTTTTCTCTTATTCGTTTAAACAAGGCCACAGTCAGCCAGGGTTTCCACATTCTTTTTCGTTTTGTTTTATGCTCGCGCAAGGGAAAAGCTGCATCGTAGCACTGTAGCAGCCTACTCAGGAATATTTTGTAGGCGACTGTAGCACTAGTTTCCTTGTAAACGTCGTCCCAGCTTTCTTTCTCGATTAGGCTGCAAAAATGTCGCAGGCTTTGGTCATTAATTGTGCGATGCCAGCTACTTTCTTTTCTACTTCTATATTTACCAGTCACAGGGGGGCCCAAGCAGAATACTGGAAGGTGGTCACTGAGGTCGCATATCATGACACCAGCAGAAATATCCTCACAACTCATGTTGGTAACACAGATATCCAGCGACGTTGCGGTATCAATAGTCACCCTTGTAGGTACTGTCACAACATTAGTACAAGCGTACAGGTGCATAATGTCGCGGAATTCATTTGCATTCGTGCTGTCCGATATTGTATCAATATTCACATCTCCGAGAATAATAAACGACTTTGTAATGGCTCCAACATAACTCAGTGCACTTTCTAAATAGTCACAAAAATCGGACATGATACCAGATGGCGGTCTGTATATGGCTGCAATCGTGGTATCAGATATTTAACAAACAGTCTTTCTGTGTTTCGGTCACTGTGTACCCAGGTGTACCCGGGTTCGAACCCGGTGGCGTTTCGTTGGAGGGAAACGCAAAAGGCACCCATGTGCTGTGTGGTGTCAGTGCATGTTGAAGTCCAAATATTCCGAAGCCCTCCCCAACTGCACCTCTTCCTTCCTTTCTTCGTTCACTCCCACCTTCCCCCTTCCCTTGACACTGTTACTGCGCCATTTCCTTTTCCCAAAAACCACTGCCACAGCGTTGTTTGATCGTTGGGCTAATGTTTCATATATTTGTGGTAAATGACACAAATAAAGGGAAGGGATTCTCAATCGGTGCTTAAAGGACTGTGCACACAAATTTTATTGCGTGCTTTCTTCTTTCAAACGATGGCTTAGATATTGGGATACGTGGATCACCATACGGTATTCGCCTACAGCCGCTGAATAATTTAGAAAAGTATTTATTCTCCATGCTGTTTCGGTTTCATCAACCTACAAATGCTGTGACTTGTAGTTGAACTGTCACCTGAGGCCTGCAAAAACTGTGATATAGACGCTGATACTTCGTTTTGACTCACTACTGCACATAATCCAGCCTGCGTCAAAGGCTATAATTACAACAAACAACTTACTAGCAGTTACATTGCCGGTTTATTTCGTGTCTCATGTAACCTAAATACAACTACAGGTAACAGCCATCGTTCTGCTGATGAAACTAAAACAACGTCACGAAGAAACTCGAATACAAATTATGTATTGGCTGTAGGCAAATACCACGAGGTGCTCCATGTATACCAATGTCGAAATCATCGTTTGAAAGAAGAAAATGCGCAAGGAAAAATTTGGTGTCTATAGTCCTTTACTGACTTAGATCAGTGCTAACAATTTGATTAAAATGATACGCAAACATGAAAAGGAGAAGTAATAACTCAAGATTTCACATAAACCTGCCT
Organism: Amblyomma mixtum; assembly: GCF_055824585.1. Classification (NCBI taxonomy): domain Eukaryota; kingdom Metazoa; phylum Arthropoda; class Arachnida; order Ixodida; family Ixodidae; genus Amblyomma; species Amblyomma mixtum. The sequence continues at coordinate 23,212,425 of NC_143012.1, forward strand.
TACAGTGCTTTAGAATTGGCGCTAGTACATTACAGAAGAGTCGATTAGGTTTCTTTCCACACGCCATCTTTCTTTCCACGAGCGAGGGAAAGGCTCTGCTGCACTACTAATTAAAACCTTGTTTTGGGGGGCTCGCATAGAAGAAAAGAAACTGAGAAGGGAGCGCGCACGCAGAGCGTCTCGTGACGTGATCACGGCGGGGGGGGGGGGGGGGGAGGGGGGGGGGGAGGGGGGGGGGGGCGAACCAACTCCCTCAGTTTTACTATTTTTTTACTTTTTATGGTTAGGGTTCAAGGCTGTCGCCGCACGCTCCCTCCGCAGTTTTTTTTTTTGTTCCTTCATGCGGGTTTGTAGGCATGAGCCAGAACAGAAGGCGCTGCGGAAAGCCTTGTGCAGACGACGCGACGCCAAGGCTACGCCCAACCTTCTCCCGTCAGTCAGAACGATGCACCAATGGAGTGCCTTTAGCGAAAGTATCCCCCCTTGACGTCAGCGGGGTGCAGAGTAGTGGGCCGGGCCCGTTTTTGAAGGAAGGAAAGAACGAACGGGCTTTGATTTGAATTTTCGCAGCTTTTCGGGGCGCGCATGGCTCTAGTATTTTGCAGAGGTTATCTTCGATGCCTCATCTATGCAGTGGGCTTGTTTTTCAAAAATGTCCGGACCCTGGTCAGTGGCCCTTTAAGAGGGTATTCTGGACGGTCAATGTATAACGCTACGATGCAATGTGAAGAGGTGTCTATGATAATATGAAGGTGCCTTAACGACAGGTATTTCGATTGTGATCGCTCACAGCTTTAGCGCCGCACACCGCATAAGCAGCACCTCAGATAAGGGGCTGCATCTGTCAGTACCACAACGACGTAACCAAACCAAAGGATAGAGCCCCAGCGCCTACCCTGCTCCGGCCGCTGCCCCAGAAAGTAACTAACATGCAGGGTCTGTTTCCAATCGTTGCGCGAGGATAGCAGTTGGTACACACTTCATGCCGGCTGGCAACATATGACTGAGTAAAAAATCTAGCTGGGCGAGTTGATAAATCGACGCACTGTAAACCGTAAAGCACTCTGCAGACATGCCATATGTATTGAGTAATACTTGTTGGGGGGCTAGTTGGTGCATGTTTCCAGAAAATGGTTGTAGCGCCGAAACAGACAACACACAGGTTTAGCAACACACCGTCTAGCTTTGTGTGTGTTGTCTGTTTTGGCGCTACAACTATTTTCTGGAACCATATGTATTAATTTATGAACTTCCTTAGAGCATTTTCTGGAACCATATGTATTAATTTATGAACTTCCTTAGAGCATAACCGTGCTCCTCGTTGCGTATACGAGGTTCACCAAAATGCGGTGCACCTCAGGCGTAACATGAACAAAGCGGCTGGTAGGTTCCATCCCGAAAGAAGTGCTTGCTTATCGCTGTACTCGCCGCGTCTCGTCGTCTGCTCAAGCGTATTTGGCGCCAGACCTCAACTTCCGGAATCAGAACTTCCGCTGCGCGTTCTAGTTTATGTCTTTTGCCGCTAGGATACAAACGTTAAAGGGCCACTGCCCAGGGTCCGGACATTTTTGAAAAACAAGCCCACTGCATAGATGAGGCATCGAAGATAACCTCTGCAAAATACTAGAGCCATGCGCGCCCCGAAAAGCTGCGAAAATTCAAATCAAAGCCCGTTCGTTCTTTCCTTCCTTCAAAAACGGGCCCGGCCCACTACTCTGCACCCCGCTGACGTCAAGGGGGGCTACTTTCGCTAAAGGCACTCCATTGGTGCATCGTTCTGACTGACGGGAGAAGGTTGGGCGTAGCCTTGGCGTCGCGTCGTCTGCACAAGGCTTTCCGCAGCGCCTTCTGTTCTGGCTCATGCCTACAAACCCGCATGAAGGAACAAAAAAAAAACTGCGGAGGGAGCGTGCGGCGACAGCCTTGAACCCTAGCCATAAAAAGTAAAAAAATAGTAAAACTGAGGAAGTTGGTTCGCCCCCCCCCCCCTCCCCCCCCGCCGTGATCACGTCACGAGACGCTCTGCGTGGGCACTCCCTTCTCAGTTTCTTTTCTTCTATGCGAGCCCCCCAAAACAAGGTTTTAATTAGTAGTGCAGCAGAGCCTTTCCCTCGCTCGCCCACTTGACCGCTCCGCACACACACCGCTTATCTTTCGTGCATCTTGCGTACGCCTTGACTCCAATGAATGACATATGCTTTGGAGCGGAGAAAAGACACAAACACACAGAACACAAACACGCATGGAGAAAAGCAAACGGGCGGTTGCCGGGTCCGCGCTTCGCCGTGTGTTTCGAACACAACCGACTTCCGCCCCTCCGCTCGTGAAACGGTGGGGAGGCCTAAAAGAAAATGAAAAGGTGGCTCGTTAACTGGGAATGACAAACAGATGTATGAAAGGATGCGCTCGCTAACAAGTCTAGGTGGTCGAGCCGATCGCGCCTCTCGATCGTTCAGTGTGCGGAGAAAATGCAAAAACCAAGAAAAGAATTCTATTGAAGGCGGGGCCATGACGTCGCCCTGTGACGCACTCCACAGACACCACGCCTCCGGCTTACACCGGAGAAAGAACGGGTGATTTTGCCTTGCCGAGCCTACTCGACGAGGAGCGGGAGAGAAGAATTTCGAGGAGGGAATGGAAGGAGAGGAGGCTCGCTCAAAGAGAGGTAGAGAGTGTCTGCTGCGCTGGGGTGGGCACGGGCCCTTTAAGGACTGCGTGGCGCTACTATAACCCTGTTGAAAAAATGGCCTCCTCCTTCATTTTACTTCAAAAAAGACAGTTTTATCGTTTATCCACGCGATCATCATCATCAATCATTTATTTACGATGGCGCCATCAAAAAGAAAGACACTTTTTATACTCTTCTAGAGCGGAAAGTCGTTATCATGGTTGTTTTCATTGCTGATGTTAAGATAGTGAAGAACGACAAAGCTGATGTATTGCACGAATATTGGCAAACGATGATGATGGGGATGCTTTGAGCGCCATGGTGGAGGCAGTCATCGAGGAAAAAAAGGCAGTGGAATATAACCAAAGTGGTCTTGAGAGAGCCCCATGCGAACTCCCATAGACGGGGCGCCAGCTTTCCCTCTAGATTGAGAAACTCTATGGAGCTGGTGACACGCCTTTCTCCGGTGGGTGCAAGATGGCGCCACAGTACCATTGATGCGATGTCTTTCGGTTTTGGTTCTCCGTCGCCGCAGACGATGGTATTTCCAAATAATTCTGACCGAATCGGGCAAGTGCATCATCTAGATGCAGTATAAAATAAAACACCATCAAATTCAACCTCTGTGCAAAATTTGCGGTTCTCAAATGCTATGAAAAGCGCACGAAACTGAACCACGCACTGTAGCAGACGACGCCGCAGAAGATACGATATCGCCCGGGCGGAATTCTAAGGAATTGTAAGGAAAAGCGTAGCGCAAAAGATGACGACTCAGAAAAGACTGAGCGCTGTGTGTGTCTGTCTTTCTGAGTCCTTGTCTTTTGCGCTACGCTTTTACCCTCATCTTCGAGTCGTCCAGCAAAGTACGAACTGAGGACGTTCAGCTGTATTGCAATAAAAAAGTGCTCATATCCTGTTCAGGATGAGGACGTTCAGAACATTTGATGACGTCCTCAGACGTTCGGTGTTGCCTGGGTTCCGTCCTCTTTTCATTGCGCACTACCAGTATAGTATTACAAAAAAAAAATATTTAATGTTCTTTTGCTGCTGTTTTGCCTAAGAACACAGTTGGTGAAAGTATACGCACCATTTCCAGGTCCTGGAAGAGAGTTTTTAGTCAGTTTCACGCACTGAATCGCATGCAGACGTTATCAACAGCGCGCTTCTGAAATTTATCAATTTTCACCTGAGACACACACTGCATCTTCCATGTAGCGTCTGTACAGAGATATTGTATCCCGGTCTCATCATACTCACTGATTGGCTGTCGTTGCGCAGCTGAGTAGTTCGGGGTGCCAGCGGACTGCGACTCTGTTTTGCGCTTTATGGCCTCATTTCCATTCCCGGGCCCTTAACTGGGCTTCATTCCTGGTCGCTGAATACCTACAGCAGTTAAGGCGCTTGGTTTCAGCAGTCGTTCCTTGCTGTCGTATTTAAAATCTGAAAGTCAAAAATGCGAGCTACAGACGGTGGAGTAAATCTGCGAATCACGACAGTGCAACCGTCCTCATTCGAAACTGCTTAGCTATTGCACACGTAAACTGACAGTATTTCATGAAAAGATACATCGGGTTCTTTTTTTGGTGAATTGACTTACATTACGGCACGCAACAATAAAGCATGATGACGAGCTGTGCAAGCAAAGCAGGAGCTGGGACTCAACAGACAGCCGGCACTGAGCGGACAGACTGAACTGCAGCGGTACTATTACCTACGTCTGCTGTTATGGAGTGGAAAAACCCTTTGAATTGAGTAAAGACGGCTTTAAAAAAAAAGCAAAATTGTGCTTTTGAGTAGTTTATTTACTTACAATACGTGTTTTATTTCAATACTATAAAAGCGCAGTTTCGTCTGCTAGCTTTAACTGAGAGCAGTGACCTCTTCGCGGTCATGATAGAGGTAGAGGCGTCTGCTACCAATCGCCGCTAGCAGACGACACTTGCAGTGTTTCTTCCGAGATAACTTTTTAATTTTATAGTCTTATATATATATTACATATAGAAAGGTATTTGTTTGGTGTGCGTTATCAGTGTTCAAGTCGTCGCTTGGTTCTTTCAACCAGCTTTCATTGCGGTGGCTCGTCGAGTCGGCGGAAACCGATCACCATCGCTATGCTCCAAGGCTGCCGGGTCCGTTGATCGCGTCAGGTTAGTCAGGTATGGGCGAAGTGTACTAGGAAGTTTGGTACGGTACGTATCGGCCTGTGTATCCGAAACCGAGGGTTGAAGGTCTGCACATTCCAGCACTAGGTGCTTGATGATCTCCTCGACCCCTCCGCAAAGTTCGCATGAGTGCTCATACCTCCGTGTAGTTTGCCCGAGCGCCCGTTCCAAAGGGTTGTCAACATGTGTCTTGAAGTCTTGACAGCCGAGCAGGGCCGCCTCCCATCCTCTCTGGCGGGGCTGGGGGGGGGGGGGGGGGGGGGTTTGATTGGCACACCCAAACCGTGTGGAAGGTGTCAGCAGCCACTTCCCCAAAAAACTGACACGCGCCATCAAGGTATCTGTCGGAATTTTTAAGCAGCGCCGGGCACAGTACAGTGTTGGTGACAATTTTTATGAGGAGGCGCTCGTCAGCGCGATCCAGTCCCTTACAAGGGGCCGGGTAGCGCCGGTGCTCCTCCTCGTAGTAATCGGTGATGTGTTTGAATGTAAGGGCCAGATTGTCTGATTAAGAGTAGGCTTCCAAGGACCGGAAGATGGTCTGGGGAGAGAGTGCGCGGGTGGCCTGATCGGCCTGTTCCTTTCCCTGAGTCCCTGGTGACCGGGGGCCTAAATCAGGTTACTTGGTACATGACCATCATCATCAATCGAGTGCAAGAGTGCCGCATCTCTTGAACTGATGTAGAAAATGCTTGAGCCAGAACTCAATTCTTTACCGCCTGTCACGTCATCTATGGATATAAAAAAAAAAAAGCTGCTAGTCATATGAAGCTTTTGAGGTTGCTGTTAGCGCAGTGAGATGGTGTCGCAGAGGCTGCGGTGAGCACTTCGCTTGCAGCAATCTCAAAAGTGATATGTGACCCGTTTATCGTGCGCTGCACGCGCTGGCCAACTGCTGTTAACATCGAAGTTATCGAAATGGATGATGGAAGCTTCAGGCCGAACGTATGAGGTAAGAGCAGTAGGAGGCTAGGAGCCATCGAAGGTCCGCAAGCGTCCCGAAGCACCGGAGCCAGCAGCAGCTGTCGTCAACACTGAAACGATTGGCAACTAAGCGTTACAGTAGTGAGTTACTCCTGTGCCGAATAAAAGTAGCTTACCTCGAACTGACATGGCAGTGTGAGATAGCTGTAAAGTGCGGGCGCAGGGCACACATACTCTCATTGTCCTTGTTTGCAACGTTTACAGGGACGGCGCGGAGGTGTTCGTATGGGAAGTCGAACCTCTGGCAGACGTGAGATGCCCTATTGCTCCTTATAAACATTAACTAAATAAAACGAACAAACTGCTGCATGCAAATTTTAGGGTGGCGGCTCTCGGCCCTCTGCCCCCCTTGTCGCCGTCACTGCTTAATTTCCAGGCCTGTCACGGCCAAGGAACTTGCATGTAATGGATATGTTGTGAAAAAATCCAGAGTCCTCTTAGAGCTCAAGTAACCGCAGTAGTAGATGTCCTTGAATTTGTTTAAACGCCTTTATTTAGCATTTGGGGTACGTAGTGGTTTATTTAAATTTGTGTTAGGAAGAAAACGAATGACATGGTAGCCAGCCCCAACAGCTTCTTCATTTGCATGTGAGGAAGTTGTGGAAAAATGACCAAGATCGTGTGTGCGTAAACAGTAGACGGTGCGTGTCTTCAAGCAGTCTCAAGAATGCTGAGGCGGTACTCAGACGCAAGAAAGACAAAACTGAGCCAGCATGTATAATGCAGGAGAGCCAGTGGCTACTCTGCAGGCCTCTCAAGACAATAAATGGATTAGGCAGTTGCTTGGAGGAGTGTCATTCTGTATCAGCAGCTAATGCAGCACTTGCTGTGCCAGTAAATTCACTACAGTACACTATTTTTATACGGTGCCCATTCATTTTGTTAATGTGCTAAATGCGCGTGTAAACCTGTAGGTGCCAGCGTCACTACATAGTTTATTGTTAGATTGGAGCCCTTGCATGTTTTTTGCCCTTTGTGGGTGTGGGGTTGTTAAATTTTTACTGTACAGACTAGCTATAATTATACGATTTCTCTTATCCTCTGTGTCCTCTTTTTATTTGCATGTCCAGAAACAGGGGGACCTTTTGCTTGGCGTGCAGTTTTCGTCCATCATCTCGATTGTGTCCAGCCAAGATCTATAACTGGTATGGCCAAATGCATACTCTCACTGTTATTGCAGGTTTAAAGGTTTTTCAATTAAAAAATTTGGGACCTTTGAAAGCGTACCTGCAATGTTTTCTAATTTACCTTGGAATATGTAATTTTGTAACGTCTCTGCATTTCCTGCTATGTTGCTGTTTGAAAAATTATTCTGGGCACTTGCTTCGCAAACATATGATTTTAGGAAATAATTTTGGGTAAATATAGTTATCTGCCACTACTATTTCGTGAGTTCAGAATTAAAGCAGCAGATATAGACCTGACCAGATCTGTCATATATTCATAAGAATACATTGTGTGATATGAAAAGAGCTAGAAGCAGCCCCTTGTACTGATTTGACAGCTGTGGTTCCGAGTGAGAACTTTTATATGTGTTGGTGCTTTGTCCAAAGTAACACTGCATGCAATTGGTCATATCTTCTTGCAGTATTCAGTCAACATTTATTGCAGCATGTATGAGGAAACATGCCCGCAGATCTCTCGATTTCTGGGGCAGTTGCATGTATTCCCTACCAAAAGCAACCAGGCAGCAGGGTTTGTTTCTTACCCGTGAAGCAACCGCACCAGCATGGCAATGCTGGCGCTTCATAGGTGAAGCGCCCTAGCACCAAAATGCGCTCCTGCAGAGAAGACATGCTCCACTGCTCCATGGAGTGGCAGGCGCCAGCCCAGCCCTCCCTGAGCAGTTAGGTTGGCCGGACAGCGGCACACAGCGTCGATCCGCCGGTAGGCTGTGCAATCTGCAAGCAGAGACGTTCTCTACACTCTCCGCTCTGCGCGTCCCCAGCAACTCGGAGGCCCAGCAGTCCATCCTCAGGGCCAGGGGCCTGCGCTGCCAATGAGCAGGTGCCGAGGATGGTCACCTGCATGGAGAATGTCCTTCACCAGATCCCTGAACACTGGCCACTGAGAGACACTATGCACCTTTTCCTTCTGTTGCCTTTAGAGGTAGGGTTCACGAAGATGGAGCAGCGGTCTGAGCCTCGGGAATCAGCTGCTCTTTCCCAATAGTAATGGCAAGCGTCCGACAAGCGGGAGGTCAATGATAGACGAGCGTCCTGGTCGGATGAAGATAAGGGCCATGGGCTGCAGGACACGGAAGCTTCCGGCGACGGTGGCATCCAGGAATTTTCTGCCTCTCGTGGTCAAGGTTCGGTTGCCCCATTCCCTGTGAAGAGAATTAAAATCACCACAGATAAGAACACTCTAGCCGAGCTGAGCATGGAGGGCAAGAAGGCATTGTTGGATCCCAAGACACACTGGGAGCTAGGTAGACTGCGGACACAGGTATCCATACGGCCCATTCGCATTCCCGCACCACAAATCTCCAAGTGGCCCAAGTGAGGGATGTTATTCCTTATGTAAATGGCTCCACAGGGCCTCACCTTGGAGTGAGCGTCGTGCAAGCGGGGGGCGTCGCTGCAGCCGTGGAGGGGTCAGAAGGAGAGATCGGAGTACCTAGTTTACCCAGGCAGACTGGAGGCTTTGGCTGAGATCAGGGTCCCTGGGGTGCGAGCACATCGTATTCCATGGTGTCCACCAACACAAGGTCATTTAGGTCAGAAACATGCGCGAGCAGGGAATTCACATTCCACAGCATAATGCCTGACCTTGCAGTTTCCTTTAAGAGGACTGCCATGATGGCGGTCGATAGAGCTCTTGGCAGCGAGAGTGCCCTAATACAGCTTGCGAGCCTCTGACCTGAAATGGTTGGCCGTCCTGCGAACGACCGTGGTGACCTGGCTCTGCTCCTTCCCCCTGAGAGGGCTGGAGTCCGAAGCCCTGACGCCTTCCACAGTGGAGGCACCTGCGTTCAGAAGCCGAGCAATCGCCATTGCGATGTGGTCATCAGCCTGACTACGCTCACTGCAGGCCAAAGGCTTCTCCCATGTCTCCCCAATTAACGTTGTCTTTTGCCAGCTGAGACCACCCTATACCCACAAACTTCTTCAACTCATTCACCCACCTAACTTTCTACTCCTCCCCCCTTTGCTACGCTCTCCTTCTCTTGGAATCCACTCCATTACCCTTAAGGACCAGCGGTTGCCTTCGCATTACGTGTCCTGCCCAAGTGCACTTCTTCCTCTAGATTTCGACTAGGATGTGATAACCCGCATTTGTTCTCTCAGCCGTCTGCCCCCTACCGATCTCTTGAAGTCACACCAATCAATTTTCTTTCCATAACTCACTGCGTTGTCCTTAACTTAAGCTGAGCCATCTTTGTTAGCCACCTCGTTTCTGCATGCATCATAGGTGAGCACCGGTAGACGTAGCTGTTATATTCTTTTGTCTTGAGGGGCTTTGGTAAACTCCCATTCCTGATCTGAGAGAACCTGCCATATGCGCTCCAACTCATTCTTATTCTTCTAGTTATTTCAGTCATGATCCGGATCAGCGGTCACTACTAGCCTAAGTAGACGTGTTCTCTTACTACTTTCAGCAACTCCATGGTATTACGCACTGATACTAGTCGTGCAGCGCTGGGGCCTCCTGCAGGTGGCAATCATTTGCTTGTAGCCCCTGCACTAGGAGCACTGAAGGGTCCGGATAACAGAGGGCGCAACCCGAAGCGCATTCCTGTAATCAACACATGGTCAGCGGTGATGGCATGGCCACGGCGCCTTAGGCTGCTAGTGTCGACTGGAGCCTCGATCGTAGCCGCAACGTCGCTGTCGCACACTTCGCTGTAGGCCCCCTAGATACCACCCATGCTGCCGTCAGGAAGGGAGGTCTCGAAGATACGGACCGGAGTGGAGAGGAGGGTGGTGGAGGCCAGAAGCTGCTCCTCGGATGCCTTGGTAGAGACGTCTCCTGTATTCATGTTGCGTTTGCAGTTCATCCGCACCTATAGGACTCTGGGCTGGCTGTAGAGGAAGGGGCTGTAGTCCTCTTTGACCACATCATTGAGGGAGAGGGTCTGTCGTAAAGGAAAGATAAGAACCGTGGTCAGCCTTGGAAATCTACGGGAGGCTGGACGCCAGGCCTTGCGCTGGACTTTGATCCAGCCATCTGGATCGCGGTCGACGCCCGAAGGCTCAGCATTTCCCAGCGAGTTGGCGTGGGTACTCACCCTCCAGGCAGAGTGGTCTCCTGCTCACTGGTCACTTCTGGCCAGATGTCATATCGGGCTCAATGCAGCAGTGCCGATTGATCAGATGTGAGAAAGCGGGAATTAGCAAATCTGCAACGAAAAATTAATGGTGACGACTCGCAGGCGTATCACATTTGCGCAAACTCACCGTGCCAGCCAACTCAGCGCGACTGAAGCCTCAAGCCGAGAAGCTGTTCACCATGGGGCTGAAAAAAAGCATAAAGAAAGCGAACTACCTACCTTGGCTGCAGCGGAATCACGATGTGCCGCAGACCGTAGGCAACGTCCATTCTTCTGAGTTGCTTGTCGTCGCTGGCGAGAACTTCCGAGCGCCGTGTGCTTCCACAAACCACATGTCGCTTAAGAGCACATCCGCACCCTTGCGTTTGATGGCATGACATAGTAGTGGCTTGGTCGCAACGACGTTCGGAACGGATTTCTTTCCGTGACGCAAACGACAGCGGCTCGCTTATGTTACCCCCTTGAGGCAGCAAGCAAAGCCGGCCCTGTATGCACTTTCCTCGCTGGCTCAATACCTACAGCTGACCTGCCTACAGTGAGCTAAGCCTAGAGCTGTACGCACCACGAATCCAAGCTCACCGCGCTTCCGTCACGGAGAAGAAATCCGATGGCGACGGTCCATGAAACCTCTATTTTACATTCTGCTGTTACTTTCTGACTATTATGTAATGGTGCTTGAAACAGCACAAATGAAGCTTAAATTTGCGAAGTCCAGGGGAGGTTTCACAGACCTATATCGCTCTCGCCGCGAGGCCTTGCCCCGCACTCACCTTCGATGCCGGTGGCCTGGCTCAGAAGCATTACCGTTGTCGTTTCGCCGTGGGTTTAACTGCATCCAGGCGTCTCCGGCGGACGGCGATGGCATCCCTCTGGTACTTGCATGTCACGTTCAGAAGTTCTGCAGATAGTACAACAAAAATAAGGGCTCCTAAGATCGTGAAAGAAATACAGGCCGGTTTTCCCATCCGCAAAATTCAACCACTTGAGCGCGCGAGTTAGTAGAGATCTTTAGCAGACGGTGTACTGTGTTACCTTGTGTCTATGTCGTTGCTGCAGTCATAGTCCAGGTCTGAATGCGGAGGTCCATAAAGTAACAGGTCCAGGCAGGCCGCAGGCTTAGAGGAGAGCGTATAGGCTAGTCTCCTTTAGATAGGCAAGCAGGACACTGTGGGCACAGAGGTGGTTTCGGGCCGGGAATGAGAGCTGGTTCTCCACGTTGGCTGGCAGTCCGAGGGCCCGGTAGCTTGAAAAGAGATGGCGATGGATTGGGTCAGAGTTTGGATACGCACACAGCAAGCGTCCCGAAGTGCCCGCATCGCCGCACGACGGTCTTGCAAGGGAGCACGCCAGATCAACGATGAACTTTCCGCGTTGGCGTCCAGGAGCAGCCGATGCAGACGCAGAACGAAGGCGCCGTATCTTGTCCGAGAGCCGGTGGAAGGTTCGGTACGCCGAGATACCCTTGTCAGGGCGAAGTGCCCTTATCTTCTGCTTTTGTAGCAGAGCGCCAAAGTCGTGGGGGGCTAGATACATAGTCACTGACAACCCATTGCTGTTGCCCGCCTTGGCAAGGACATCGACGTCCTCAATGCCCTGGATGCCGGCATAGGCAGGCACACAGTGGTGAGCCACCTGGTCTCCGGCGTCCTCAAGGGCGTTACTCTGGGCGCGCGCAGACACTGGTCAAGGTCTGGGAGATGTGGAGCTCCCTCAGGAGCTGCAGGGCTGCCCGGCAACCACAGAGGACAACAACGAGGCCAGTAGGGTCGATGGTCCCGATCGAATCAGCTCTTACGTGGAGACCTGCAAGTTCAGCTTTTCGGCAGCTGCACAGAAAAGAGAGCCTATAGGTGCGGGACTGCTCCAATTGTGGGAACGCCAGAGCCGCCGCCTGCCAAGCGGCTCGTAGTGCCGAGCCGTCGGCGAACATGAGGGTCGTACCTTTTCAGTCATCAAGTAAGGCTACGGTGGCCAGGCGGAGTGCGACGGCAGGGGACCGACATTTCGTCACCTTGTTAAGGCCCAGGGTAACCTACAGGGGAGATCGGGTTGAGAGGGAGGACCGGTCGCCTGTGGGAAGGTAAAACCGTTTCCACATAGGCTCCAGGCAGCTTACCCTTCATGGAGTTGGGTTGGAATGCAGTCGCTCACGGAGGGCGCCTGCATTCTAGAATGTGATTGAGCCGGTCCATGAGCATCAGGTCTCTCTGGAGGGGCCGGAGATTCAGTCGTTAGTCGACCGCCTCTGCCAGGGTGCCGCCACCAGCAACTGCTGTGGGGCTCCCATAAGTCGACGAATGCATCTCCTGCAAGACAGTTCCAAGCGAGTAAGGAGGGTAGGGCAGAGGGTGACAAGAGGCAAGGCACAAGCGATGGCTGATGTGGCCGTTGCCTCGAACAGTCGGATGGCCCAGGTGGGGTCCAGGCGCTGCCTCGGACGAGGAGGCACTGGGCTGCTCGGCCGACTCCATCAATGTGGCTCAGGAGGGCCTTGTCAGCAGGAAACCAGGTGACCCGGTGGTCGATGGTGAGACTGAGGTACTTCACCTGGGGTTTTTAAGGGAGGTTACTTTCATTGATCTTGAGGGTAGATATTCCAGCCGTGGCTCGTGCTCCGCTCGGATCGACAAAAAGTCCCTCGAACTTGTTGGCTCAGAGTGAGAGGCCCTTGGTCGCCAGGAACCGCTGCACCCGGTTGAAGGCACGCTGGAGGGCCTCCTTGCCTGAGGTGATCTGCCTCGTCGGTGCTCGGAACCAGAAAGCCACATCGTCCACGTACGCAGAGCAGTGAACATTGTGGCGGCGGCACTCCTGGATGGGACCGGGCAGTCCTGCCTTCACCAGGTTGAACAGGAAATGCTCAGGATCGAGCCCTGATGTATCCCGGAGGTGATGAGGTGAGTAGTGCTCAGGATGGTGCCTTCCCGTAACTGCATGGAACGATCAGAGGGAAAAGAGGTTATGAAGCGTGAGAGCTTTCCCATCGGCCGCAGTTCGTCCTGTGCTGGCTCGATGGTGGTGTGGGGCAGGCTCTTGAATGGCGACTGGTCGTCCAGGAGGACTAACCAGTCGATGTTTCCACGATGCCTCGCCTTGTCGAGGGAAGAATCTTCAACCGACATGTAGTGTGTGTGGTGAATCAGTGCCTGGCGTACCCTATCTGGTTCTCCGGCAGGAAGTTGGCACCCCCTGCGGTACATGTGCGTCTTTCGAGTGCCCCTGAATCCAATGTTTTACAGGCAACAGAGGTCCGTGAGACTATCTGTAGGAACACAGCTCCCTGGAGGCCTTGCGGGGCATCAGGATGGGTACCACGATGACAGTGGTCCAACACGATTGTCGTCGAACACGGCCAGGTGACGAGTCTATTCTTGGGCATACAGATTCTGCAGCATCTGCACTGTGACCCGTTGGCCCGAGGGCGCTATGGATCGATTGAGGGCCCTGTGGAGCTCGTGGGTGGTGACTGGATCGTTGCACAACGTGTGTGCTTCCATAGTGCCTGCAGGCGCAGGAGGGCAGCTCTGCGGTGTCTGGGATCTCAGCAAGAGGCTGGGGCGCAGGTGGGTTGCCTTGGAGAGGTGGCCTGCCACCTAATCTGCGAGTGCCTGACAAGACACTCCCTGTGCGACGGCCGCTCCGAGGACAGGATAGCAGTTGGTGGTGACCTGGAGCAGAGACCGCAGGAGGCGGCAGGGTGTAGCCGACTGCCGGGCAGAGCGGATGGAGTGGCAGCAACCAGCCCAGCCGTCCCCGAGCAGTTAGGTTGGCCAGACAGCGGCAGACAGCGTCGATCCGTCGGTAGGCTATCCAATCTGCAGGCAGTGACGTTCTCTACGCCCTCCGCACTGCGCGTCCCCAGCAGCTCGGAGGCCCAGCAGTCCATCCTCAGGGCCAGGGGCCTGCGCTGCCAATGAGCAGGTGCCGAGGATGGTCGCCTGCATGGAGAATGTCCTTCACGAGATCCCTGAACACTGGCCACTGAGAGACACTATGCACCTTTTCCTTCTGTTGCCTTTAGATGTGGGGTTACGAAGATGGAGCAGTGATCTGAGCCTCGTGAATCAGCTGCTCTTTCCAATAGTAATGGCAAGCGTCCGACAAGAGCAGGAGGTCAATGATAGACGAGCGTCCTGGTCGGATGAAGATAAGGGCCATGGGCTGCAGGACACGGAAGCTTCCGGCGATGGTGGCATCCAGGAATTTTCTGCCTCTCGTGGTCAAGGTTCGGTTGCCCCATTCCCTGTGAAGAGAATTAAAATCACCACAGATAAGAACACTCTAGCCGATCCGAGCATGGAGGGCAAGAAGGCACTGCTGGATCCCAAGACACACTGGGAGCTAAGTAGACTGCGGACACAGGTATCCATGCGGCCCATTCGCATTCCCGCACCACAAATCTCCAAGTGGCCCAAGTGAGGGATGTTATTCCTTATGTAAATGGCTCCACAGGGCCTCACCTTGGAGTGAGCGTCGTCCAAGCGGGGGGCGTCGCTGCAGCCATGGAGGGGTCAGAAGGAGAGATCGGAGTACCTAGTTTACCCAGGCAGACTGGAGGCTTCGGCTGAGATCAAGGTCCCTGGGGTGCGAGCACACCGTATTCCATGGTACCCACCAATACAAGGTCATTTAGGTCAGAAACATGCGCAAGCAGGGAATTCACATTCCACAGCATAATGCCTGACCTTATAGTTTCCTTTATGAGACTGCCATGATGGCGGTCGATAGAGCTCTTGGCAGCGAGAGTGCTCTCGTACAGCTTGCGAGCCTCTGACCTGAAATGGTTGGCCGTCCTGGGAACGATCGTGGTGACCTGGCTCTGCTCCTTCCCCCTGAGAGGGCTGGAGTCCGAAGCCCTGACGCCTTCCACAGTGGAGGCACCTGCGTTCAGAAGCCGAGCAATCGCCATGGCGATGTGGTCATCATCAGCCTGACTACGCTCACTGCAGGCCAAAGGCTTTTCCCATGTCTCCCCAATTAATATTGTTTTTTGCCAGCTGCGTCCACCGTATACCCACAAACTTCTTCAACTCATTCGCCCATCTAACTTTCTACCCCCCCTTGCGACGCTCTCTTTCTCTTGGTGTCCACTCCATTACCCTTAAAGGTGCACTGAAGAGGATTCTGAACTTGTCTTTTTGCCGCGGGAACTCGATCTACACGTTCCTAGCATTCTTAGAAACTGCGACTTACTGCCCTGTGTGGCCGATTTCCCTAATTAAATCGAATTAACGTCCGGCTCCCGCCTTTTTTTTTTTAATTCTGCCTCGTACGATGGGCGGAGTCGATCAACGCGTGAAGTTCCTTTCAGCCAGCTCCGTGGAGGCTTTGCTTTGGCTTTATTTTGTTTTTTAGGTTTCCATGAATAAATAGTTTCATTCGCAGATAATACAGCCGTGAAATAAGCCCGCAGAAATAAAAATACGCACGGACTATTTGCTACTACGGACTACTACGTATTACTCCGCCGATGGCAGAGCGGCAAGCCGTCACGGGACTGGGTGAAAGGCACTCCACGCGTTGGTCGACTCCGCCCACCGTACGAGGCAGAATTCAAAAAAAAGGGCGGGAGCCGGATGTTAATTCGATTTAATTAGGGAAATTGGCCACACAGGGCAATAAGTCGCAGTTTCTAAGAATGCTAGGAACGTGTAGATCGAGTTCCCGCGGCAAAAAGACAAGTTCAGATTCCTCTTCAGTGCACCTTTAAGGACCGGCGGTTGCCTTCATGTCCTGCCCAAGCATATTTCTTCCTCTTCATTTCGACTAGGATGTGATAACCTGCATTTGTTCTCTCAGCCAACCGCCCCCTACCGATCTGTTCAAGTCACACCAATCAATTTTCTTTCCATAACTCACTGCGTTGTCCTTAATGCACCGAAGCATGGCCTTGTGGTAGAGCATCCGCCTCGCATTCGGGAGGTGTTGGGTTCGATCCCCAGTGCCGCCGGGTACCCATCGGCTTCTTTAATGGGTACAAGATTTCTCCTGGCCTGGTGCTCGGCTCTTCTAGGGTGAAATGCTTGGGAAAAGGGTCTTAGACCAAACAGTTGCCTTGACGGATGAGTGATAAGTTCCCCGCCAAGCAACCATAAGCCCGCCTCGTGCGACATAAGCCCAATTTGTGGCCTTTTTTTTTTCTGTAAGGCACAGCTTTTCAATTTCTCAAGTTGGCGCATTGCCACTGAGCTCACGTTAGAGCGAACTCGTCTAAACTTCATCGAACTCTCCAAACTCCGTTGAACCTGTAAAGTCTGAACTGAATCACGAACCACCTTTGCAGGCTGATGTGTTCGAAACTGGTTTTGCCCCCGAAAGGACACAGCGTGGTTTGCGGAGCCTCTTCCAAGCGCACACCCCTGAAGAAGCCGGGCGCCGGGCCGGGGGTGGCTTGTACCCTTTTTTACCAGTGGGTGTCCGGCGGTGGGTTTCGAACCAACCACCTACCGCAGCCGAGGCGGACGACCAAGCCTCTAGGCCACGACTGCGGTAAATTAACCTGAGCCGTCTTTGTTAGCCACCTCGTTTCTGCATCATAGGTGAGCTCCGGTAGACGTAGCTGTTGTATTCTTTTCTCTTGAGGGGCTTTGGTAAACTGCCATTCCTAATCTGAGAGAACCTGCCATATGCGCTGCAACTCATTCTTATTCTTCTAGTTATTTCTGTCATGATCCAGATCAGCGGTCACTACTCGCCTAAGCAGACGTGTTCTCTTACTCCTTTCAGCAACTCCATGGTAATGCGCACTGATACAAGTCGTGCAGCGCTGGGGCCTCCTGCAGGTGGCAATCATTTGCTTGTAGCCCCTGCACTAGGAGCACTGAAGGGTTCGGGCAAGAAAGGGCGCACCCCGAAGCGCATTCCTGTAATGAACACATGGTCAGCGGTGATGGCATGGCCACGGCGCCTTAGGCTGCTAGTGTCGACTGGAGCCTCGATCGCAGCCGCAACGTCGCTGTCGCACACTTTGCGGTCGGCCCCGTAGATACCACCCATGCTGCCGTCAGGAAGGGAGGTCTCGAAGGTGCAGACCGGAGTGGAGAGGAGGGTGGTGGAGGCCAGAAGCTGCTCCTGGGATACCTTGGTAGAGACGTCTCCTGTATTCATGTTGCGTTTGCAGTTCATCCGCACCTATAGGACTCCGGGCTGGCTGTAGAGGAAGGGGCTGTAGTCCTCTTTGACCACATCCTTGAGGGAGAGGGTCTGTCGTAAAGGAAAGATAAGAACCGTGGTCAGCCTTGGAAATCTACGGAAGGCTGGACGCCAGGCCTTGCGCTGGACTTTGATCCAGCCACCTGGATCGCGGTCGGCGCCCGAAGGCTCAGCATTTCCCAGCGAGTTGGCGTGGGTACTCACCCTCCAGGCAGAGTGGTCTCCTGCTCACTGGTCACTTCTGGCCAGATATCATATCGGGCTCAATGCAGCAGTGCCGATTGATCAGATGTGAGAAGGCGGGAATTAGCAAATCTGCAACGAAAAATTAATGGTGACGACTCGCAGGCGTATCACATTTGCGCAAACTCACCGTGCCAGCCAACTCAGCGCGACTGAAGCCTCAAGCCGAGAAGCTGTTCACCATGGGGCTGAAAAAAAGCATAAAGAAAGCGAACTACCTACCTTGGCTGCAGCGGAATCACGATGTGCCGCAGACCGTAGGCAACGTCCATTCTTCTGAGTTGCTTGTCGTCGCTGGCGAGAACTTCCGAGCGCCGTGTGCTTCCACAAACCACATGTCGCTTAAGAGCACATCCGCACCCTTGCGTTTGATGGCATGACATAGTAGTGGCTTGGTCGCAACGACGTTCGGAACGGATTTCTTTCCGTGACGCAAACGACAGCGGCTCGCTTATGTTACCCCCTTGAGGCAGCAAGCAAAGCCGGCCCTGTATGCACTTTCCTCGCTGGCTCAATACCTACAGCTGACCTGCCTACAGTGAGCTAAGCCTAGAGCTGTACGCACCACGAATCCAAGCTCACCGCGCTTCCGTCACGGAGAAGAAATCCGATGGCGACGGTCCATGAAACCTCTATTTTACATTCTGCTGTTACTTTCTGACTATTATGTAATGGTGCTTGAAACAGCACAAATGAAGCTTAAATTTGCGAAGTCCAGGGGAGGTTTCACAGACCTATATCGCTCTCGCCGCGAGGCCTTGCCTCGCACTCACCTTCGATGCCGGTGGCCTGGCTCAGAAGCATTACCATTGTCGTTTCGCCGTGGGTTTAACTGCATCCAGGCGTCTCCGGCGGACGGCGATGGCATCCCTCTGGTACTTGCATGTCACGTTCAGAAGTTCTGCAGATAGTACAACAAAAATAAGGGCTCCTAAGATCGTGAAAGAAATACAGGCCGGTTTTCCCATCCGCAAAATTCAACCACTTGAGCGCGCGAGTTAGTAGAGATCTTTAGCAGACGGTGTACTGTGTTACCTTGTGTCTATGTCGTTGCTGCAGTCATAGTCCAGGTCTGAATGCGGAGGTCCATAAAGTAACAGGTCCAGGCAGGCCGCAGGCTTAGAGGAGAGCGTATAGGCTAGTCTCCTTTAGATAGGCAAGCAGGACACTGTGGGCACACAGGTGGTTTCGGGCCGGGAATGAGAGCTGGTTCTCCACGTTGGCTGGCAGTCCGAGGGCCCGGTAGCTTGAAAAGAGATGGCGATGGATTGGGTCAGAGTTTGGATACGCACACAGCAAGCGTCCCGAAGTGCCCGCATCGCCGCACGACGGTCTTGCAAGGGAGCACGCCAGATCAACGATGAACTTTCCGCGTTGGCGTCCAGGAGCCGCCGATGCAGACGCAGAACGAAGGCGCCGTATCTTGTCCGAGAGCCGGTGGAAGGTTCGGTACGCCGAGATACCCTTGTCAGGGCGAAGTGCCCTTATCTTCTGCTTTTGTAGCAGAGCGCCAAAGTCGTTGGGGGCTAGATACATAGTCACTGACAACCCGTTGCTGTTGCCCGCCTTGGCAAGGACATCGACGTCCTCAATGCCCTGGATGCCGGCATAGGCAGGCACACAGTGGTGAGCCACCTGGTCTCCGGCGTCCTCAAGGGCGTTACTCTGGGCGCGCGCAGACACTGGTCAAGGTCTGGGAGATGTGGAGCTCCCTCAGGAGCTGCAGGGCTGCCCGGCAACCACAGAGGACAACAACGAGGCCAGTAGGGTCGATGGTCCCGATCGAATCAGCTCTTACGTGGAGACCTGCAAGTTCAGCTTTTCGGCAGCTGCACAGAAAAGAGAGCCTATCGGTGCGGGACTGCTCCAATTGTGGGAACGCCAGAGCCGCCGCCTGCCAGGCGGCTCGTAGTGCCGAGCCGTCGGCGAACATGAGGGTCGTACCTTTTCAGTCATCAAGTAAGGCTACGGTGGCCAGGCGGAGTGCGACGGCAGGGGACCGACATTTCGTCACCTTGTTAAGGCCCAGGGTAACCTACAGGGGAGATCGGGTTGAGAGGGAGGACCGGTCGCCTGTGGGAAGGTAAAACCGTTTCCACATAGGCTCCAGGCAGCTTACCCTTCATGGAGTTGGGTTGGAATGCAGTCGCTCACGGAGGGCGCCTGCATTCTAGAATGTGATTGAGCCGGTCCGTGAGCATCAGGTCTCTCTGGAGGGGCCGTAGATTCAGTCCTTAGTCGACCGCCTCTGCCAGGGTGCCGGCACCAGCAACTGCTGTGGGGCTCCCATAAGTCGACGAATGCATCTCCTGCGAGACAGTTCCAAGCGAGTAAGGAGGGTAGGGCAGAGGGTGACAAGAGGCAAGGCATAAGCGATGGCTGATGTGGCCGTTGCCTCGAACAGTCGGATGGCCCAGGTGGGGTCCAGGCGCTGCCTCGGACGAGGAGGCACTGGGCTGCTCGGCCGACTCCATCAATGTGGCTCAGGAGGGCCTTGTCAGCAGGAAACCAGGTGACCCGGTGGTCGATGGTGAGACTGAGGTACTTCACCTGGGGTTTCCAAGGGAGGTTACTTTCATTGATCTTGAGGGTAGATATTCCAGCCGTGGCTCGTGCTCCGCTCGGATCGACAAAAAGTCCCTCGAACTTGTTGGCTCAGAGTGAGAGGCCCTTGGTCGCCAGGAACCGCTGCACCCGGTTGAAGGCACGCTGGAGGGCCTCCTTGCCTGAGGTGATCTGCCTCGTCGGTGCTCGGAACCAGAAAGCCACATCGTCCACGTACGCAGAGCAGTGAACATTGTGGCGGCGGCACTCCTGGATGGGACCGGGCAGTCCTGCCTTCACCAGGTTGAACAGGAAATGCTCAGGATCGAGCCCTGAAGTATCCCGGAGGTGATGAGGTGAGGAGTGCTCAGGATGGTGCCTTCCCGTAACTGCATGGAACGATCAGAGGGAAAAGAGGTTATGAAGCGTGAGAGCTTTCCCATCAGCCGCAGTTCGTCCTGTGCTGGCTCGATGGTGGTGTGGGGCAGGCTCTTGAATGGCGACTGGTCGTCCAGGAGGACTAACCGGTCGATGTTTCCACGATGCCTCGCCTTGTCGAGGGAAGAATCTTCAACCGACATGTAGTGTGTGTGGTGAATCAGTGCCTGGCGTACCCTATCTGGTTCTCCGGCAGGAAGTTGGCACCCCCTGCGGTACATGTGAGTCTTTCGAGTGCCCCTGAATCCAATGTTTTACAGGCAACAGAGGTCCGTGAGACTATCTGTAGGAACACAGCTCCCTGGAGGCCTTGCGGGGCATCAGGATGGGTACCACGATGACAGTGGTCCAACACGATTGTCGTCGAACACGGCCAGGTGACGAGTCTATTCTTGGGCATACAGATTCTGCAGCATCTGCACTGTGACCCGTTGGCCCGAGGGCGCTATGGATCGATTGAGGGCCCTGTGGAGCTCGTGGGTGGTGACTGGATCGTTGCACAACGTGTGTGCTTCCATAGTGCCTGCAGGCGCAGGAGGGCAGCTCTGCGGTGTCTGGGATCTCAGCAAGAGGCTGGGGCGCAGGTGGGTTGCCTTGGAGAGGTGGCCTGCCACCTAATCTGCGAGTGCCTGACAAGACACTCCCTGTGCGACGGCCGCTCCGAGGACAGGATAGCAGTTGGTGGTGACCTGGAGCAGAGACCGCAGGAGGCGGCAGGGTGTAGCCGACTGCCGGGCAGAGCGGATGGAGTGGCAGCAACCAGCCCAGCCGTCCCCGAGCAGTTAGGTTGGCCAGACAGCGGCAGACAGCGTCGATCCGTCGGTAGGCTATCCAATCTGCAGGCAGTGACGTTCTCTACGCCCTCCGCACTGCGCGTCCCCAGCAGCTCGGAGGCCCAGCAGTCCATCCTCAGGGCCAGGGGCCTGCGCTGCCAATGAGCAGGTGCCGAGGATGGTCGCCTGCATGGAGAATGTCCTTCACGAGATCCCTGAACACTGGCCACTGAGAGACACTATGCACCTTTTCCTTCTGTTGCCTTTAGATGTGGGGTTACGAAGATGGAGCAGTGGTCTGAGCCTCGTGAATCAGCTGCTCTTTCCAATAGTAATGGCAAGCGTCCGACAAGAGCAGGAGGTCAATGATAGACGAGCGTCCTGGTCGGATGAAGATAAGGGCCATGGGCTGCAGGACACGGAAGCTTCCGGCGATGGTGGCATCCAGGAATTTTCTGCCTCTCGTGGTCAAGGTTCGGTTGCCCCATTCCCTGTGAAGAGAATTAAAATCACCACAGATAAGAACACTCTAGCCGATCCGAGCATGGAGGGCAAGAAGGCACTGCTGGATCCCAAGACACACTGGGAGCTAAGTAGACTGCGGACACAGGTATCCATGCGGCCCATTCGCATTCCCGCACCACAAATCTCCAAGTGGCCCAAGTGAGGGATGTTATTCCTTATGTAAATGGCTCCACAGGGCCTCACCTTGGAGTGAGCGTCGTCCAAGCGGGGGGCGTCGCTGCAGCCATGGAGAGGTCAGAAGGAGAGATCGGAGTACCTAGTTTACCCAGGCAGACTGGAGGCTTCGGCTGAGATCAAGGTCCCTGGGGTGCGAGCACACCGTATTCCATGGTACCCACCAATACAAGGTCATTTAGGTCAGAAACATGCGCAAGCAGGGAATTCACATTCCACAGCATAATGCCTGACCTTATAGTTTCCTTTATGAGGACTGCCATGATGGCGGTCGATAGAGCTCTTGGCAGCGAGAGTGCTCTCGTACAGCTTGCGAGCCTCTGACCTGAAATGGTTGGCCGTCCTGTGAACGATCGTGGTGACCTGGCTCTGCTCCTTCCCCCTGAGAGGGCTGGAGTCCGAAGCCCTGACGCCTTCCACAGTGGAGGCACCTGCGTTCAGAAGCCGAGCAATCGCCATGGCGATGTGGTCATCGTCAGCCTGACTACGCTCACTGCAGGCCAAAGGCTTTTCCCATGTCTCCCCAATTAATATTGTTTTTTGCCAGCTGCGTCCACCGTATACCCACAAACTTCTTCAACTCATTCGCCCATCTAACTTTCTACCCCCCCTTGCTACGCTCTCTTTCTCTTGGTGTCCACTCCATTACCCTTAAAGGTGCACTGAAGAGGATTCTGAACTTGTCTTTTTGCCGCGGGAACTCGATCTACACGTTCCTAGCATTCTTAGAAACTGCGACTTACTGCCCTGTGTGGCCGATTTCCCTAATTAAATCGAATTAACGTCCGGCTCCCGCCTTTTTTTTTTTAATTCTGCCTCGTACGATGGGCGGAGTCGATCAACGCGTGAAGTTCCTTTCAGCCAGCTCCGTGGAGGCTTTGCTTTGGCTTTATTTTGTTTTTTAGGTTTCCATGAATAAATAGTTTCATTCGCAGATAATACAGCCGTGAAATAAGCCCGCAGAAATAAAAATACGCACGGACTATTTGCTACTACGGACTACTACGTATTACTCCGCCGATGGCAGAGCGGCAAGCCGTCACGGGACTGGGTGAAAGGCACTCCACGCGTTGGTCGACTCTGCCCACCGTACGAGGCAGAATTCAAAAAAAAGGGCGGGAGCCGGACGTTAATTCGATTTAATTAGGGAAATTGGCCACACAGGGCAATAAGTCGCAGTTTCTAAGAATGCTAGGAACGTGTAGATCGAGTTCCCGCGGCAAAAAGACAAGTTCAGATTCCTCTTCAGTGCACCTTTAAGGACCGGCGGTTGCCTTCATGTCCTGCCCAAGCATATTTCTTCCTCTTCATTTCGACTAGGATGTGATAACCTGCATTTGTTCTCTCAGCCGTCCGCCCCCTACCGATCTGTTCAAGTCACACCAATCAATTTTCTTTCCATAACTCACTGCGTTGTCCTTAATGCACCGAAGCATGGCCTTGTGGTAGAGCATCCGCCTCGCATTCGGGAGGTGTTGGGTTCGATCCCCAGTGCCGCCGGGTACCCATCGGCTTCTTTAATGGGTACAAGATTTCTCCTGGCCTGGTGCTCGGCTCTTCTAGGGTGAAATGCTTGGGAAAAGGGTCTTAGACCAAACAGTTGCCTTGACGGATGAGTGATAAGTTCCCCGCCAAGCAACCATAAGCCCGCCTCGTGCGACATAAGCCCAATTTGTGGCCTTTTTTTTTTTCTGTAAGGCACAGCTTTTCAATTTCTCAAGTTGGCGCAGTGCCACTGAGCTCACGTTAGAGCGAACTCGTCTAAACTTCATCGAACTCTCCAAACTCCGTTGAACCTGTAAAGTCTGAACTGAATCACGAACCACCTTTGCAGGCTGATGTGTTCGAAACTGGTTTTGCCCCCGAAAGGACACAGCGTGGTTTGCGGAGCCTCTTCCAAGCGCACACCCCTGAAGAAGCCGGGCGCCGGGCCGGGGGTGGCTTGTACCCTTTTTTACCAGTGGGTGTCCGGCGGTGGGTTTCGAACCAACCACCTACCGCAGCCGAGGCGGACGACCAAGCCTCTAGGCCACGACTGGGGTAAATTAAGCTGAGCCGTCTTTGTTAGCCACCTCGTTTCTGCATCATAGGTGGGCTCCGGTAGACGTAGCTGTTGTATTCTTTTCTCTTGAGGGGCTTTGGTAAACTGCCATTCCTGATCTGAGAGAACCTGCCATATGCGCTGCAACTCATTCTTATTCTTCTAGTTATTTCTGTCATGATCCAGATCAGCGGTCACTACTCGCCTAAGCAGACGTGTTCTCTTACTCCTTTCAGCAACTCCATGGTAATGCGCACTGATACAAGTCGTGCAGCGCTGGGGCCTCCTGCAGGTGGCAATCATTTGCTTGTAGCCCCTGCACTAGGAGCACTGAAGGGTTCGGACAAGAAAGGGCGCACCCCGAAGCGCATTCCTGTAATGAACACATGGTCAGCGGTGATGGCATGGCCACGGCGCCTTAGGCTGCTAGTGTCGACTGGAGCCTCGATCGCAGCCGCAACGTCGCTGTCGCACACTTTGCGGTCGGCCCCGTAGATACCACCCATGCTGCCGTCAGGAAGGGAGGTCTCGAAGGTGCGGACCGGAGAGGAGAGGAGGGTGGTGGAGGCCAGAAGCTGCTCCTGGGATACCTTGGTAGAGACGTCTCCTGTATTCATGTTGCGTTTGCAGTTCATCCGCACCTATAGGACTCCGGGCTGGCTGTAGAGGAAGGGGCTGTAGTCCTCTTTGACCACATCCTTGAGGGAGAGGGTCTGTCGTAAAGGAAAGATAAGAACCATGGTCAGCCTTGGAAATCTACGGGAGGCTGGACGCCAGGCCTTGTGCTGGACTTTGATCCAGCCACCTGGATCGCGGTCGACGCCCGAAGGCTCAGCATTTCCCAGCGAGTTGGCGTGGGTACTCACCCTCCAGGCAGAGTGGTCTCCTGCTCACTGGTCACTTCTGGCCAGATCTCATATCGGGCTCAATGCAGCAGTGCCGATTGATCAGATGTGAGAAGGCGGGAATTAGCAAATCTGCAAAGAAAAATTAATGGTGACGACTCGCAGGCGTATCACATTTGCGCAAACTCACCGTGCCAGCCAACTCAGCGCGACTGAAGCCTCAAGCCGAGAAGCTGTTCACCATGGGGCTGAAAAAAAGCATAAAGAAAGCGAACTACCTACCTTGGCTGCAGCGGAATCACGATGTGCCGCAGACCGTAGGCAACGTCCATTCTTCTGAGTTGCTTGTCGTCGCTGGCGAGAACTTCCGAGCGCCGTGTGCTTCCACAAACCACATGTCGCTTAAGAGCACATCCGCACCCTTGCGTTTGATGGCATGACATAGTAGTGGCTTGGTCGCAACGACGTTCGGAACGGATTTCTTTCCGTGACGCAAACGACAGCGGCTCGCTTATGTTACCCCTTTGAGGCAGCAAGCAAAGCCGGCCCTGTATGCACTTTCCTCGCTGGCTCAATACCTACAGCTGACCTGCCTACAGTGAGCTAAGCCTAGAGCTGTACGCACCACGAATCCAAGCTCACCGCGCTTCCGTCACGGAGAAGAAATCCGATGGCGACGGTCCATGAAACCTCTATTTTACATTCTGCTGTTACTTTCTGACTATTATGTAATGGTGCTTGAAACAGCACAAATGAAGCTTAAATTTGCGAAGTCCAGGGGAGGTTTCACAGACCTATATCGCTCTCGCCGCGAGGCCTTGCCCCGCACTCACCTTCGATGCCGGTGGCCTGGCTCAGAAGCATTACCGTTGTCGTTTCGCCGTGGGTTTAACTGCATCCAGGCGTCTCCGGCGGACGGCGATGGCATCCCTCTGGTACTTGCATGTCACGTTCAGAAGTTCTGCAGATAGTACAACAAAAATAAGGGCTCCTAAGATCGTGAAAGAAATACAGGCCGGTTTTCCCATCCGCAAAATTCAACCACTTGAGCGCGCGAGTTAGTAGAGATCTTTAGCAGACGGTGTACTGTGTTACCTTGTGTCTATGTCGTTGCTGCAGTCATAGTCCAGGTCTGAATGCGGAGGTCCATAAAGTAACAGGTCCAGGCAGGCCGCAGGCTTAGAGGAGAGCGTATAGGCTAGTCTCCTTTAGATAGGCAAGCAGGACACTGTGGGCACAGAGGTGGTTTCGGGCCGGGAATGAGAGCTGGTTCTCCACGTTGGCTGGCAGTCCGAGGGCCCGGTAGCTTGAAAAGAGATGGCGATGGATTGGGTCAGAGTTTGGATACGCACACAGCAAGCGTCCCGAAGTGCCCGCATCGCCGCACGACGGTCTTGCAAGGGAGCACGCCAGATCAACGATGAACTTTCCGCGTTGGCGTCCAGGAGCAGCCGATGCAGACGCAGAACGAAGGCGCCGTATCTTGTCCGAGAGCCGGTGGAAGGTTCGGTACGCCGAGATACCCTTGTCAGGGCGAAGTGCCCTTATCTTCTGCTTTTGTAGCAGAGCGCCAAAGTCGTGGGGGGCTAGATACATAGTCACTGACAACCCGTTGCTGTTGCCCGCCTTGGCAAGGACATCGACGTCCTCAATGCCCTGGATGCCGGCATAGGCAGGCACACAGTGGTGAGCCACCTGGTCTCCGGCGTCCTCAAGGGCGTTACTCTGGGCGCGCGCAGACACTGGTCAAGGTCTGGGAGATGTGGAGCTCCCTCAGGAGCTGCAGGGCTGCCCGGCAACCACAGAGGACAACAACGAGGCCAGTAGGGTCGATGGTCCCGATCGAATCAGCTCTTACGTGGAGACCTGCAAGTTCAGCTTTTCGGCAGCTGCACAGAAAAGAGAGCCTATAGGTGCGGGACTGCTCCAATTGTGGGAACGCCAGAGCCGCCGCCTGCCAAGCGGCTCGTAGTGCCGAGCCGTCGGCGAACATGAGGGTCGTACCTTTTCAGTCATCAAGTAAGGCTACGGTGGCCAGGCGGAGTGCGACGGCAGGGGACCGACATTTCGTCACCTTGTTAAGGCCCAGGGTAACCTACAGGGGAGATCGGGTTGAGAGGGAGGACCGGTCGCCTGTGGGAAGGTAAAACCGTTTCCACATAGGCTCCAGGCAGCTTACCCTTCATGGAGTTGGGTTGGAATGCAGTCGCTCACGGAGGGCGCCTGCATTCTAGAATGTGATTGAGCCGGTCCATGAGCATCAGGTCTCTCTGGAGGGGCCGGAGATTCAGTCGTTAGTCGACCGCCTCTCCCAGGGTGCCGGCACCAGCAACTGCTGTGGGGCTCCCATAAGTCGACGAATGCATCTCCTGCAAGACAGTTCCAAGCGAGTAAGGAGGGTAGGGCAGAGGGTGACAAGAGGCAAGGCACAAGCGATGGCTGATGTGGCCGTTGCCTCGAACAGTCGGATGGCCCAGGTGGGGTCCAGGCGCTGCCTCGGACGAGGAGGCACTGGGCTGCTCGGCCGACTCCATCAATGTGGCTCAGGAGGGCCTTGTCAGCAGGAAACCAGGTGACCCGGTGGTCGATGGTGAGACTGAGGTACTTCACCTGGGGTTTCCAAGGGAGGTTACTTTCATTGATCTTGAGGGTAGATATTCCAGCCGTGGCTCGTGCTCCGCTCGGATCGACAAAAAGTCCCTCGAACTTGTTGGCTCAGAGTGAGAGGCCCTTGGTCGCCAGGAACCGCTGCACCCGGTTGAAGGCACGCTGGAGGGCCTCCTTGCCTGAGGTGATCTGCCTCGTCGGTGCTCGGAACCAGAAAGCCACATCGTCCACGTACGCAGAGCAGTGAACATTGTGGCGGCGGCACTCCTGGATGGGACCGGGCAGTCCTGCCTTCACCAGGTTGAACAGGAAATGCTCAGGATCGAGCCCTGAAGTATCCCGGAGGTGATGAGGTGAGGAGTGCTCAGGATGGTGCCTTCCCGTAACTGCATGGAACGATCAGAGGGAAAAGAGGTTATGAAGCGTGAGAGCTTTCCCATCGGCCGCAGTTCGTCCTGTGCTGGCTCGATGGTGGTGTGGGGCAGGCTCTTGAATGGCGACTGGTCGTCCAGGAGGACTAACCGGTCGATGTTTCCACGATGCCTCGCCTTGTCGAGGGAAGAATCTTCAACCGACATGTAGTGTGTGTGGTGAATCAGTGCCTGGCGTACCCTATCTGGTTCTCCGGCAGGAAGTTGGCACCCCCTGCGGTACATGTGAGTCTTTCGAGTGCCCCTGAATGCAATGTTTTACAGGCAACAGAGGTCCGTGAGACTATCTGTAGGAACACAGCTCCCTGGAGGCCTTGCGGGGCATCAGGATGGGTACCACGATGACAGTGGTCCAACACGATTGTCGTCGAACACGGCCAGGTGACGAGTCTATTCTTGGGCATACAGATTCTGCAGCATCTGCACTGTGACCCGTTGGCCCGAGGGCGCTATGGATCGATTGAGGGCCCTGTGGAGCTCGTGGGTGGTGACTGGATCGTTGCACAACGTGTGTGCTTCCATAGTGCCTGCAGGCGCAGGAGGGCAGCTCTGCGGTGTCTGGGATCTCAGCAAGAGGCTGGGGCGCAGGTGGGTTGCCTTGGAGAGGTGGCCTGCCACCTAATCTGCGAGTGCCTGACAAGACACTCCCTGTGCGACGGCCGCTCCGAGGACAGGATAGCGGTTGGTGGTGACCTGGAGCAGAGACCGCAGGAGGCGGCAGGGTGTAGCCGACTGCCGGGCAGAGCGGATGGAGTGGCAGCAACCAGCCCAGCCGTCCCCGAGCAGTTAGGTTGGCCAGACAGCGGCAGACAGCGTCGATCCGTCGGTAGGCTATCCAATCTGCAGGCAGTGACGTTCTCTACGCCCTCCGCACTGCGCGTCCCCAGCAGCTCGGAGGCCCAGCAGTCCATCCTCAGGGCCAGGGGCCTGCGCTGCCAATGAGCAGGTGCCGAGGATGGTCGCCTGCATGGAGAATGTCCTTCACGAGATCCCTGAACACTGGCCACTGAGAGACACTATGCACCTTTTCCTTCTGTTGCCTTTAGATGTGGGGTTACGAAGATGGAGCAGTGGTCTGAGCCTCGGGAATCAGCTGCTCTTTCCCAATAGTAATGGCAAGCGTCCGACAAGAGCAGGAGGTCAATGATAGACGAGCGTCCTGGTCGGATGAAGATAAGGGCCATGGGCTGCAGGACACGGAAGCTTCCGGCTATGGTGGCATCCAGGAATTTTCTGCCTCTCGTGGTCAAGGTTCGGTTGCCCCATTCCCTGTGAAGAGAATTAAAATCACCATATATAAGAACACTCTAGCCGATCCGAGCATGGAGGGCAAGAAGGCATTGCTGGATCCCAAGACACACTAGGAGCTAGGTAGACTGCGGACACAGGTATCCATGCGGCCCATTCGCATTCCCGCACCACAAATCTCCAAGTGGCCCAAGTGAGGGATGTTATTCCTTATGTAGATGGCTCTACAGGGCCTCACCTGGGAGTGAGCGTCGTCCAAGCGGGGGGCGTCGCTGCAGCCATGGAGCGGTCAGAAGGAGAGATCGGAGTACCTAGTTTACCCAGGCAGACTGGAGGCTTCGGCTGAGATCAAGGTCCCTGGGGTGCGAGCACACCGTATTCCATGGTACCCACCAACACAAGGTCATTTAGGTCAGAAACATGCGCGAGCAGGGAATTCACATTCCACAGCATAATGCCTGACCTTGCAGTTTCCTTTAAGAGGACTGCCATGATGGCTGTCGATAGAGCTCTTGGCAGCGAGAGTGCTCTCGTACAGCTTGCGAGCCTCTGACCTGAAATGGTTGGCCGTCCTGTGAACGATCGTGGTGACCTGGCTCTGCTCCTTCCCCCTGAGAGGGCTGGAGTCCGAAGCCCTGACGCCTTCCACAGTGGAGGCACCTGCGTTCAGAAGCCGAGCAATCGCCATGGCGATGTGGTCATCGTCAGCCTGACTACGCTCACTGCAGGCCAAAGGCTTTTCCCATGTCTCCCCAATTAATATTGTTTTTTGCCAGCTGCGTCCACCGTATACCCACAAACTTCTTCAACTCATTCGCCCATCTAACTTTCTACCCCCCCTTGCTACGCTCTCTTTCTCTTGGTGTCCACTCCATTACCCTTAAAGGTGCACTGAAGAGGATTCTGAACTTGTCTTTTTGCCGCGGGAACTCGATCTACACGTTCCTAGCATTCTTAGAAACTGCGACTTACTGCCCTGTGTGGCCGATTTCCCTAATTAAATCGAATTAACGTCCGGCTCCCGCCTTTTTTTTTTTAATTCTGCCTCGTACGATGGGCGGAGTCGATCAACGCGTGAAGTTCCTTTCAGCCAGCTCCGTGGAGGCTTTGCTTTGGCTTTATTTTGTTTTTTAGGTTTCCATGAATAAATAGTTTCATTCGCAGATAATACAGCCGTGAAATAAGCCCGCAGAAATAAAAATACGCATGGACTATTTGCTACTACGGACTACTACGTATTACTCCGCCGATGGCAGAGCGGCAAGCCGTCACGGGACTGGGTGAAAGGCACTCCACGCGTTGGTCGACTCCGCCCACCGTACGAGGCAGAATTCAAAAAAAAGGGCGGGAGCCGGACGTTAATTCGATTTAATTAGGGAAATTGGCCACACAGGGCAATAAGTCGCAGTTTCTAAGAATGCTAGGAACGTGTAGATCGAGTTCCCGCGGCAAAAAGACAAGTTCAGATTCCTCTTCAGTGCACCTTTAAGGACCGGCGGTTGCCTTCATGTCCTGCCCAAGCATATTTCTTCCTCTTCATTTCGACTAGGATGTGATAACCTGCATTTGTTCTCTCAGCCGTCCGCCCCCTACCGATCTGTTCAAGTCACACCAATCAATTTTCTTTCCATAACTCACTGCGTTGTCCTTAATGCACCGAAGCATGGCCTTGTGGTAGAGCATCCGCCTCGCATTCGGGAGGTGTTGGGTTCGATCCCCAGTGCCGCCGGGTACCCATCGGCTTCTTTAATGGGTACAAGATTTCTCCTGGCCTGGTGCTCGGCTCTTCTAGGGTGAAATGCTTGGGAAAAGGGTCTTAGACCAAACAGTTGCCTTGACGGATGAGTGATAAGTTCCCCGCCAAGCAACCATAAGCCCGCCTCGTGCGACATAAGCCCAATTTGTGGCCTTTTTTTTTTTCTGTAAGGCACAGCTTTTCAATTTCTCAAGTTGGCGCAGTGCCACTGAGCTCACGTTAGAGCGAACTCGTCTAAACTTCATCGAACTCTCCAAACTCCGTTGAACCTGTAAAGTCTGAACTGAATCACGAACCACCTTTGCAGGCTGATGTGTTCGAAACTGGTTTTGCCCCCGAAAGGACACAGCGTGGTTTGCGGAGCCTCTTCCAAGCGCACACCCCTGAAGAAGCCGGGCGCCGGGCCGGGGGTGGCTTGTACCCTTTTTTACCAGTGGGTGTCCGGCGGTGGGTTTCGAACCAACCACCTACCGCAGCCGAGGCGGACGACCAAGCCTCTAGGCCACGACTGCGGTAAATTAAGCTGAGCCGTCTTTGTTAGCCACCTCGTTTCTGCATCATAGGTGAGCTCCGGTAGACGTAGCTGTTGTATTCTTTTCTCTTGAGGGGCTTTGGTAAACTGCCATTCCTGATCTGAGAGAACCTGCCATATGCGCTGCAACTCATTCTTATTCTTCTAGTTATTTCTGTCATGATCCAGATCAGCGGTCACTACTCGCCTAAGCAGACGTGTTCTCTTACTCCTTTCAGCAACTCCATGGTAATGCGCACTGATACAAGTCGTGCAGCGCTGGGGCCTCCTGCAGGTGGCAATCATTTGCTTGTAGCCCCTGCACTAGGAGCACTGAAGGGTTCGGGCAAGAAAGGGCGCACCCCGAAGCGCATTCCTGTAATGAACACATGGTCAGCGGTGATGGCATGGCCACGGCGCCTTAGGCTGCTAGTGTCGACTGGAGCCTCGATCGCAGCCGCAACGTCGCTGTCGCACACTTTGCGGTCGGCCCCGTAGATACCACCCATGCTGCCGTCAGGAAGGGAGGTCTCGAAGGTGCAGACCGGAGTGGAGAGGAGGGTGGTGGAGGCCAGAAGCTGCTCCTGGGATACCTTGGTAGAGACGTCTCCTGTATTCATGTTGCGTTTGCAGTTCATCCGCACCTATAGGACTCCGGGCTGGCTGTAGAGGAAGGGGCTGTAGTCCTCTTTGACCACATCCTTGAGGGAGAGGGTCTGTCGTAAAGGAAAGATAAGAACCGTGGTCAGCCTTGGAAATCTACGGGAGGCTGGACGCCAGGCCTTGCGCTGGACTTTGATCCAGCCACCTGGATCGCGGTCGACGCCCGAAGGCTCAGCATTTCCCAGCGAGTTGGCGTGGGTACTCACCCTCCAGGCAGAGTGGTCTCCTGCTCACTGGTCACTTCTGGCCAGATATCATATCGGGCTCAATGCAGCAGTGCCGATTGATCAGATGTGAGAAGGCGGGAATTAGCAAATCTGCAACGAAAAATTAATGGTGACGACTCGCAGGCGTATCACATTTGCGCAAACTCACCGTGCCAGCCAACTCAGCGCGACTGAAGCCTCAAGCCGAGAAGCTGTTCACCATGGGGCTGAAAAAAAGCATAAAGAAAGCGAACTACCTACCTTGGCTGCAGCGGAATCACGATGTGCCGCAGACCGTAGGCAACGTCCATTCTTCTGAGTTGCTTGTCGTCGCTGGCGAGAACTTCCGAGCGCCGTGTGCTTCCACAAACCACATGTCGCTTAAGAGCACATCCGCACCCTTGCGTTTGATGGCATGACATAGTAGTGGCTTGGTCGCAACGACGTTCGGAACGGATTTCTTTCCGTGACGCAAACGACAGCGGCTCGCTTATGTTACCCCCTTGAGGCAGCAAGCAAAGCCGGCCCTGTATGCACTTTCCTCGCTGGCTCAATACCTACAGCTGACCTGCCTACAGTGAGCTAAGCCTAGAGCTGTACGCACCACGAATCCAAGCTCACCGCGCTTCCGTCACGGAGAAGAAATCCGATGGCGACGGTCCATGAAACCTCTATTTTACATTCTGCTGTTACTTTCTGACTATTATGTAATGGTGCTTGAAACAGCACAAATGAAGCTTAAATTTGCGAAGTCCAGGGGAGGTTTCACAGACCTATATCGCTCTCGCCGCGAGGCCTTGCCTCGCACTCACCTTCGATGCCGGTGGCCTGGCTCAGAAGCATTACCGTTGTCGTTTCGCCGTGGGTTTAACTGCATCCAGGCGTCTCCGGCGGACGGCGATGGCATCCCTCTGGTACTTGCATGTCACGTTCAGAAGTTCTGCAGATAGTACAACAAAAATAAGGGCTCCTAAGATCGTGAAAGAAATACAGGCCGGTTTTCCCATCCGCAAAATTCAACCACTTGAGCGCGCGAGTTAGTAGAGATCTTTAGCAGACGGTGTACTGTGTTACCTTGTGTCTATGTCGTTGCTGCAGTCATAGTCCAGGTCTGAATGCGGAGGTCCATAAAGTAACAGGTCCAGGCAGGCCGCAGGCTTAGAGGAGAGCGTATAGGCTAGTCTCCTTTAGATAGGCAAGCAGGACACTGTGGGCACACAGGTGGTTTCGGGCCGGGAATGAGAGCTGGTTCTCCACGTTGGCTGGCAGTCCGAGGGCCCGGTAGCTTGAAAAGAGATGGCGATGGATTGGGTCAGAGTTTGGATACGCACACAGCAAGCGTCCCGAAGTGCCCGCATCGCCGCACGACGGTCTTGCAAGGGAGCACGCCAGATCAACGATGAACTTTCCGCGTTGGCGTCCAGGAGCAGCCGATGCAGACGCAGAACGAAGGCGCCGTATCTTGTCCGAGAGCCGGTGGAAGGTTCGGTACGCCGAGATACCCTTGTCAGGGCGAAGTGCCCTTATCTTCTGCTTTTGTAGCAGAGCGCCAAAGTCGTTGGGGGCTAGATACATAGTCACTGACAACCCGTTGCTGTTGCCCGCCTTGGCAAGGACATCGACGTCCTCAATGCCCTGGATGCCGGCATAGGCAGGCACACAGTGGTGAGCCACCTGGTCTCCGGCGTCCTCAAGGGCGTTACTCTGGGCGCGCGCAGACACTGGTCAAGGTCTGGGAGATGTGGAGCTCCCTCAGGAGCTGCAGGGCTGCCCGGCAACCACAGAGGACAACAACGAGGCCAGTAGGGTCGATGGTCCCGATCGAATCAGCTCTTACGTGGAGACCTGCAAGTTCAGCTTTTCGGCAGCTGCACAGAAAAGAGAGCCTATAGGTGCGGGACTTCTCCAATTGTGGGAACGCCAGAGCCGCCGCCTGCCAGGCGGCTCGTAGTGCCGAGCCGTCGGCGAACATGAGGGTCGTACCTTTTCAGTCATCAAGTAAGGCTACGGTGGCCAGGCGGAGTGCGACGGCAGGGGACCGACATTTCGTCACCTTGTTAAGGCCCAGGGTAACCTACAGGGGAGATCGGGTTGAGAGGGAGGACCGGTCGCCTGTGGGAAGGTAAAACCGTTTCCACATAGGCTCCAGGCAGCTTACCCTTCATGGAGTTGGGTTGGAATGCAGTCGCTCACGGAGGGCGCCTGCATTCTAGAATGTGATTGAGCCGGTCCGTGAGCATCAGGTCTCTCTGGAGGGGCCGTAGATTCAGTCGTTAGTCGACCGCCTCTGCCAGGGTGCCGGCACCAGCAACTGCTGTGGGGCTCCCATAAGTCGACGAATGCATCTCCTGCGAGACAGTTCCAAGCGAGTAAGGAGGGTAGGGCAGAGGGTGACAAGAGGCAAGGCATAAGCGATGGCTGATGTGGCCGTTGCCTCGAACAGTCAGATGGCCCAGGTGGGGTCCAGGCGCTGCCTCGGACGAGGAGGCACTGGGCTGCTCGGCCGACTCCATCAATGTGGCTCAGGAGGGCCTTGTCAGCAGGAAACCAGGTGACCCGGTGGTCGATGGTGAGACTGAGGTACTTCACCTGGGGTTTCCAAGGGAGGTTACTTTCATTGATCTTGAGGGTAGATATTCCAGCCGTGGCTCGTGCTCCGCTCGGATCGACAAAAAGTCCCTCGAACTTGTTGGCTCAGAGTGAGAGGCCCTTGGTCGCCAGGAACCGCTGCACCCGGTTGAAGGCACGCTGGAGGGCCTCCTTGCCTGAGGTGATCTGCCTCGTCGGTGCTCGGAACCAGAAAGCCACATCGTCCACGTACGCAGAGCAGTGAACATTGTGGCGGCGGCACTCCTGGATGGGACCGGGCAGTCCTGCCTTCACCAGGTTGAACAGGAAATGCTCAGGATCGAGCCCTGAAGTATCCCGGAGGTGATGAGGTGAGGAGTGCTCAGGATGGTGCCTTCCCGTAACTGCATGGAACGATCAGAGGGAAAAGAGGTTATGAAGCGTGAGAGCTTTCCCATCGGCCGCAGTTCGTCCTGTGCTGGCTCGATGGTGGTGTGGGGCAGGCTCTTGAATGGCGACTGGTCGTCCAGGAGGACTAACCGGTCGATGTTTCCACGATGCCTCGCCTTGTCGAGGGAAGAATCTTCAACCGACATGTAGTGTGTGTGGTGAATCAGTGCCTGGCGTACCCTATCTGGTTCTCCGGCAGGAAGTTGGCACCCCCTGCGGTACATGTGAGTCTTTCGAGTGCCCCTGAATGCAATGTTTTACAGGCAACAGAGGTCCGTGAGACTATCTGTAGGAACACAGCTCCCTGGAGGCCTTGCGGGGCATCAGGATGGGTACCACGATGACAGTGGTCCAACACGATTGTCGTCGAACACGGCCAGGTGACGAGTCTATTCTTGGGCATACAGATTCTGCAGCATCTGCACTGTGACCCGTTGGCCCGAGGGCGCTATGGATCGATTGAGGGCCCTGTGGAGCTCGTGGGTGGTGACTGGATCGTTGCACAACGTGTGTGCTTCCATAGTGCCTGCAGGCGCAGGAGGGCAGCTCTGCGGTGTCTGGGATCTCAGCAAGAGGCTGGGGCGCAGGTGGGTTGCCTTGGAGAGGTGGCCTGCCACCTAATCTGCGAGTGCCTGACAAGACACTCCCTGTGCGACGGCCGCTCCGAGGACAGGATAGCGGTTGGTGGTGACCTGGAGCAGAGACCGCAGGAGGCGGCAGGGTGTAGCCGACTGCCGGGCAGAGCGGATGGAGTGGCAGCAACCAGCCCAGCCGTCCCCGAGCAGTTAGGTTGGCCAGACAGCGGCAGACAGCGTCGATCCGTCGGTAGGCTATCCAATCTGCAGGCAGTGACGTTCTCTACGCCCTCCGCACTGCGCGTCCCCAGCAGCTCGGAGGCCCAGCAGTCCATCCTCAGGGCCAGGGGCCTGCGCTGCCAATGAGCAGGTGCCGAGGATGGTTGCCTGCATGGAGAATGTCCTTCACGAGATCCCTGAACACTGGCCACTGAGAGACACTATGCACCTTTTCCTTCTGTTGCCTTTAGATGTGGGGTTACGAAGATGGAGCAGTGGTCTGAGCCTCGGGAATCAGCTGCTCTTTCCCAATAGTAATGGCAAGCGTCCGACAAGAGCAGGAGGTCAATGATAGACGAGCGTCCTGGTCGGATGAAGATAAGGGCCATGGGCTGCAGGACACGGAAGCTTCCGGCTATGGTGGCATCCAGGAATTTTCTGCCTCTCGTGGTCAAGGTTCGGTTGCCCCATTCCCTGTGAAGAGAATTAAAATCACCATATATAAGAACACTCTAGCCGATCCGAGCATGGAGGGCAAGAAGGCATTGCTGGATCCCAAGACACACTAGGAGCTAGGTAGACTGCGGACACAGGTATCCATGCGGCCCATTCGCATTCCCGCACCACAAATCTCCAAGTGGCCCAAGTGAGGGATGTTATTCCTTATGTAGATGGCTCTACAGGGCCTCACCTGGGAGTGAGCGTCGTCCAAGCGGGGGGCGTCGCTGCAGCCATGGAGCGGTCAGAAGGAGAGATCGGAGTACCTAGTTTACCCAGGCAGACTGGAGGCTTCGGCTGAGATCAAGGTCCCTGGGGTGCGAGCACACCGTATTCCATGGTACCCACCAACACAAGGTCATTTAGGTCAGAAACATGCGCGAGCAGGGAATTCACATTCCACAGCATAATGCCTGACCTTGCAGTTTCCTTTAAGAGGACTGCCATGATGGCTGTCGATAGAGCTCTTGGCAGCGAGAGTGCTCTCGTACAGCTTGCGAGCCTCTGACCTGAAATGGTTGGCCGTCCTGCGAACGATCGTGGTGACCTGGCTCTGCTCCTTCCCCCTGAGAGGGCTGGAGTCCGAAGCCCTGACGCCTTCCACAGTGGAGGCACCTGCGTTCAGAAGCCGAGCAATCGCCATGGCGATGTGGTCATCATCAGCCTGGCTACGCTCACTGCAGGCCAAAGGCTTTTCCCATGTCTCCCCAATTAATATTGTTTTTTGCCAGCTGCGTCCACCGTATACCCACAAACTTCTTCAACTCATTCGCCCATCTAACTTTCTACCCCCCCTTGCTACGCTCTCTTTCTCTTGGTGTCCACTCCATTACCCTTAAAGGTGCACTGAAGAGGATTCTGAACTTGTCTTTTTGCCGCGGGAACTCGATCTACACGTTCCTAGCATTCTTAGAAACTGCGACTTACTGCCCTGTGTGGCCGATTTCCCTAATTAAATCGAATTAACGTCCGGCTCCCGCCTTTTTTTTTTTAATTCTGCCTCGTACGATGGGCGGAGTCGATCAACGCGTGAAGTTCCTTTCAGCCAGCTCCGTGGAGGCTTTGCTTTGGCTTTATTTTGTTTTTTAGGTTTCCATGAATAAATAGTTTCATTCGCAGATAATACAGCCGTGAAATAAGCCCGCAGAAATAAAAATACGCACGGACTATTTGCTACTACGGACTACTACGTATTACTCCGCCGATGGCAGAGCGGCAAGCCGTCACGGGACTGGGTGAAAGGCACTCCACGCGTTGGTCGACTCCGCCCACCGTACGAGGCAGAATTCAAAAAAAAGGGCGGGAGCCGGACGTTAATTCGATTTAATTAGGGAAATTGGCCACACAGGGCAATAAGTCGCAGTTTCTAAGAATGCTAGGAACGTGTAGATCGAGTTCCCGCGGCAAAAAGACAAGTTCAGATTCCTCTTCAGTGCACCTTTAAGGACCGGCGGTTGCCTTCATGTCCTGCCCAAGCATATTTCTTCCTCTTCATTTCGACTAGGATGTGATAACCTGCATTTGTTCTCTCAGCCGTCCGCCCCCTACCGATCTGTTCAAGTCACACCAATCAATTTTCTTTCCATAACTCACTGCGTTGTCCTTAATGCACCGAAGCATGGCCTTGTGGTAGAGCATCCGCCTCGCATTCGGGAGGTGTTGGGTTCGATCCCCAGTGCCGCCGGGTACCCATCGGCTTCTTTAATGGGTACAAGATTTCTCCTGGCCTGGTGCTCGGCTCTTCTAGGGTGAAATGCTTGGGAAAAGGGTCTTAGACCAAACAGTTGCCTTGACGGATGAGTGATAAGTTCCCCGCCAAGCAACCATAAGCCCGCCTCGTGCGACATAAGCCCAATTTGTGGCCTTTTTTTTTTTCTGTAAGGCACAGCTTTTCAATTTCTCAAGTTGGCGCAGTGCCACTGAGCTCACGTTAGAGCGAACTCGTCTAAACTTCATCGAACTCTCCAAACTCCGTTGAACCTGTAAAGTCTGAACTGAATCACGAACCACCTTTGCAGGCTGATGTGTTCGAAACTGGTTTTGCCCCCGAAAGGACACAGCGTGGTTTGCGGAGCCTCTTCCAAGCGCACACCCCTGAAGAAGCCGGGCGCCGGGCCGGGGGTGGCTTGTACCCTTTTTTACCAGTGGGTGTCCGGCGGTGGGTTTCGAACCAACCACCTACCGCAGCCGAGGCGGACGACCAAGCCTCTAGGCCACGACTGCGGTAAATTAAGCTGAGCCGTCTTTGTTAGCCACCTCGTTTCTGCATCATAGGTGAGCTCCGGTAGACGTAGCTGTTGTATTCTTTTCTCTTGAGGGGCTTTGGTAAACTGCCATTCCTGATCTGAGAGAACCTGCCATATGCGCTGCAACTCATTCTTATTCTTCTAGTTATTTCTGTCATGATCCAGATCAGCGGTCACTACTCGCCTAAGCAGACGTGTTCTCTTACTCCTTTCAGCAACTCCATGGTAATGCGCACTGATACAAGTCGTGCAGCGCTGGGGCCTCCTGCAGGTGGCAATCATTTGCTTGTAGCCCCTGCACTAGGAGCACTGAAGGGTTCGGGCAAGAAAGGGCGCACCCCGAAGCGCATTCCTGTAATGAACACATGGTCAGCGGTGATGGCATGGCCACGGCGCCTTAGGCTGCTAGTGTCGACTGGAGCCTCGATCGCAGCCGCAACGTCGCTGTCGCACACTTTGCGGTCGGCCCCGTAGATACCACCCATGCTGCCGTCAGGAAGGGAGGTCTCGAAGGTGCAGACCGGAGTGGAGAGGAGGGTGGTGGAGGCCAGAAGCTGCTCCTGGGATACCTTGGTAGAGACGTCTCCTGTATTCATGTTGCGTTTGCAGTTCATCCGCACCTATAGGACTCCGGGCTGGCTGTAGAGGAAGGGGCTGTAGTCCTCTTTGACCACATCCTTGAGGGAGAGGGTCTGTCGTAAAGGAAAGATAAGAACCGTGGTCAGCCTTGGAAATCTACGGGAGGCTGGACGCCAGGCCTTGCGCTGGACTTTGATCCAGCCACCTGGATCGCGGTCGACGCCCGAAGGCTCAGCATTTCCCAGCGAGTTGGCGTGGGTACTCACCCTCCAGGCAGAGTGGTCTCCTGCTCACTGGTCACTTCTGGCCAGATATCATATCGGGCTCAATGCAGCAGTGCCGATTGATCAGATGTGAGAAGGCGGGAATTAGCAAATCTGCAACGAAAAATTAATGGTGACGACTCGCAGGCGTATCACATTTGCGCAAACTCACCGTGCCAGCCAACTCAGCGCGACTGAAGCCTCAAGCCGAGAAGCTGTTCACCATGGGGCTGAAAAAAAGCATAAAGAAAGCGAACTACCTACCTTGGCTGCAGCGGAATCACGATGTGCCGCAGACCGTAGGCAACGTCCATTCTTCTGAGTTGCTTGTCGTCGCTGGCGAGAACTTCCGAGCGCCGTGTGCTTCCACAAACCACATGTCGCTTAAGAGCACATCCGCACCCTTGCGTTTGATGGCATGACATAGTAGTGGCTTGGTCGCAACGACGTTCGGAACGGATTTCTTTCCGTGACGCAAACGACAGCGGCTCGCTTATGTTACCCCCTTGAGGCAGCAAGCAAAGCCGGCCCTGTATGCACTTTCCTCGCTGGCTCAATACCTACAGCTGACCTGCCTACAGTGAGCTAAGCCTAGAGCTGTACGCACCACGAATCCAAGCTCACCGCGCTTCCGTCACGGAGAAGAAATCCGATGGCGACGGTCCATGAAACCTCTATTTTACATTCTGCTGTTACTTTCTGACTATTATGTAATGGTGCTTGAAACAGCACAAATGAAGCTTAAATTTGCGAAGTCCAGGGGAGGTTTCACAGACCTATATCGCTCTCGCCGCGAGGCCTTGCCTCGCACTCACCTTCGATGCCGGTGGCCTGGCTCAGAAGCATTACCGTTGTCGTTTCGCCGTGGGTTTAACTGCATCCAGGCGTCTCCGGCGGACGGCGATGGCATCCCTCTGGTACTTGCATGTCACGTTCAGAAGTTCTGCAGATAGTACAACAAAAATAAGGGCTCCTAAGATCGTGAAAGAAATACAGGCCGGTTTTCCCATCCGCAAAATTCAACCACTTGAGCGCGCGAGTTAGTAGAGATCTTTAGCAGACGGTGTACTGTGTTACCTTGTGTCTATGTCGTTGCTGCAGTCATAGTCCAGGTCTGAATGCGGAGGTCCATAAAGTAACAGGTCCAGGCAGGCCGCAGGCTTAGAGGAGAGCGTATAGGCTAGTCTCCTTTAGATAGGCAAGCAGGACACTGTGGGCACACAGGTGGTTTCGGGCCGGGAATGAGAGCTGGTTCTCCACGTTGGCTGGCAGTCCGAGGGCCCGGTAGCTTGAAAAGAGATGGCGATGGATTGGGTCAGAGTTTGGATACGCACACAGCAAGCGTCCCGAAGTGCCCGCATCGCCGCACGACGGTCTTGCAAGGGAGCACGCCAGATCAACGATGAACTTTCCGCGTTGGCGTCCAGGAGCAGCCGATGCAGACGCAGAACGAAGGCGCCGTATCTTGTCCGAGAGCCGGTGGAAGGTTCGGTACGCCGAGATACCCTTGTCAGGGCGAAGTGCCCTTATCTTCTGCTTTTGTAGCAGAGCGCCAAAGTCGTTGGGGGCTAGATACATAGTCACTGACAACCCGTTGCTGTTGCCCGCCTTGGCAAGGACATCGACGTCCTCAATGCCCTGGATGCCGGCATAGGCAGGCACACAGTGGTGAGCCACCTGGTCTCCGGCGTCCTCAAGGGCGTTACTCTGGGCGCGCGCAGACACTGGTCAAGGTCTGGGAGATGTGGAGCTCCCTCAGGAGCTGCAGGGCTGCCCGGCAACCACAGAGGACAACAACGAGGCCAGTAGGGTCGATGGTCCCGATCGAATCAGCTCTTACGTGGAGACCTGCAAGTTCAGCTTTTCGGCAGCTGCACAGAAAAGAGAGCCTATAGGTGCGGGACTGCTCCAATTGTGGGAACGCCAGAGCCGCCGCCTGCCAGGCGGCTCGTAGTGCCGAGCCGTCGGCGAACATGAGGGTCGTACCTTTTCAGTCATCAAGTAAGGCTACGGTGGCCAGGCGGAGTGCGACGGCAGGGGACCGACATTTCGTCACCTTGTTAAGGCCCAGGGTAACCTACAGGGGAGATCGGGTTGAGAGGGAGGACCGGTCGCCTGTGGGAAGGTAAAACCGTTTCCACATAGGCTCCAGGCAGCTTACCCTTCATGGAGTTGGGTTGGAATGCAGTCGCTCACGGAGGGCGCCTGCATTCTAGAATGTGATTGAGCCGGTCCGTGAGCATCAGGTCTCTCTGGAGGGGCCGTAGATTCAGTCGTTAGTCGACCGCCTCTGCCAGGGTGCCGGCACCAGCAACTGCTGTGGGGCTCCCATAAGTCGACGAATGCATCTCCTGCGAGACAGTTCCAAGCGAGTAAGGAGGGTAGGGCAGAGGGTGACAAGAGGCAAGGCACAAGCGATGGCTGATGTGGCCGTTGCCTCGAACAGTCGGATGGCCCAGGTGGGGTCCAGGCGCTGCCTCGGACGAGGAGGCACTGGGCTGCTCGGCCGACTCCATCAATGTGGCTCAGGAGGGCCTTGTCAGCAGGAAACCAGGTGACCCGGTGGTCGATGGTGAGACTGAGGTACTTCACCTGGGGTTTCCAAGGGAGGTTACTTTCATTGATCTTGAGGGTAGATATTCCGTACCCTATCTGGTTCTCCGGCAGGAAGTTGGCACCCCCTGCGGTACATGTGCGTCTTTCGAGTGCCCCTGAATCCAATGTTTTACAGGCAACAGAGGTCCGTGAGACTATCTGTAGGAACACAGCTCCCTGGAGGCCTTGCGGGGCATCAGGATGGGTACCACGATGACAGTGGTCCAACACGATTGTCGTCGAACACGGCCAGGTGACGAGTCTATTCTTGGGCATACAGATTCTGCAGCATCTGCACTGTGACCCGTTGGCCCGAGGGCGCTATGGATCGATTGAGGGCCCTGTGGAGCTCGTGGGTGGTGACTGGATCGTTGCACAACGTGTGTGCTTCCATAGTGCCTGCAGGCGCAGGAGGGCAGCTCTGCGGTGTCTGGGATCTCAGCAAGAGGCTGGGGCGCAGGTGGGTTGCCTTGGAGAGGTGGCCTGCCACCTAATCTGCGAGTGCCTGACAAGACACTCCCTGTGCGACGGCCGCTCCGAGGACAGGATAGCAGTTGGTGGTGACCTGGAGCAGAGACCGCAGGAGGCGGCAGGGTGTAGCCGACTGCCGGGCAGAGCGGATGGAGTGGCAGCAACCAGCCCAGCCGTCCCCGAGCAGTTAGGTTGGCCAGACAGCGGCAGACAGCGTCGATCCGTCGGTAGGCTATCCAATCTGCAGGCAGTGACGTTCTCTACGCCCTCCGCACTGCGCGTCCCCAGCAGCTCGGAGGCCCAGCAGTCCATCCTCAGGGCCAGGGGCCTGCGCTGCCAATGAGCAGGTGCCGAGGATGGTCGCCTGCATGGAGAATGTCCTTCACGAGATCCCTGAACACTGGCCACTGAGAGACACTATGCACCTTTTCCTTCTGTTGCCTTTAGATGTGGGGTTACGAAGATGGAGCAGTGGTCTGAGCATCGTGAATCAGCTGCTCTTTCCAATAGTAATGGCAAGCGTCCGACAAGAGCAGGAGGTCAATGATAGACGAGCGTCCTGGTCGGATGAAGATAAGGGCCATGGGCTGCAGGACACGGAAGCTTCCGGCGATGGTGGCATCCAGGAATTTTCTGCCTCTCGTGGTCAAGGTTCGGTTGCCCCATTCCCTGTGAAGAGAATTAAAATCACCACAGATAAGAACACTCTAGCCGATCCAAGCATGGAGGGCAAGAAGGCACTGCTGGATCCCAAGACACACTGGGAGCTAAGTAGACTGCGGACACAGGTATCCATGCGGCCCATTCGCATTCCCGCACCACAAATCTCCAAGTGGCCCAAGTGAGGGATGTTATTCCTTATGTAAATGGCTCCACAGGGCCTCACCTTGGAGTGAGCGTCGTCCAAGCGGGGGGCGTCGCTGCAGCCATGGAGGGGTCAGAAGGAGAGATCGGAGTGCCTAGTTTACCCAGGCAGACTGGAGGCTTCGGCTGAGATCAAGGTCGCTGGGGTGCGAGCACACCGTATTCCATGGTACCCACCAATACAAGGTCATTTAGGTCAGAAACATGCGCAAGCAGGGAATTCACATTCCACAGCATAATGCCTGACCTTATAGTTTCCTTTATGAGGACTGCCATGATGGCGGTCGATAGAGCTCTTGGCAGCGAGAGTGCTCTCGTACAGCTTGCGAGCCTCTGACCTGAAATGGTTGGCCGTCCTGTGAACGATCGTGGTGACCTGGCTCTGCTCCTTCCCCCTGAGAGGGCTCGAGTCCGAAGCCCTGACGCCTTCCACAGTGGAGGCACCTGCGTTCAGAAGCCGAGCAATCGCCATGGCGATGTGGTCATCGTCAGCCTGACTACGCTCACTGCAGGCCAAAGGCTTTTCCCATGTCTCCCCAATTAATATTGTTTTTTGCCAGCTGCGTCCACCGTATACCCACAAACTTCTTCAACTCATTCGCCCATCTAACTTTCTACCCCCCCTTGCTACGCTCTCTTTCTCTTGGTGTCCACTCCATTACCCTTAAAGGTGCACTGAAGAGGATTCTGAACTTGTCTTTTTGCCGCGGGAACTCGATCTACACGTTCCTAGCATTCTTAGAAACTGCGACTTACTGCCCTGTGTGGCCGATTTCCCTAATTAAATCGAATTAACGTCCGGCTCCCGCCTTTTTTTTTTTAATTCTGCCTCGTACGATGGGCGGAGTCGATCAACGCGTGAAGTTCCTTTCAGCCAGCTCCGTGGAGGCTTTGCTTTGGCTTTATTTTGTTTTTTAGGTTTCCATGAATAAATAGTTTCATTCGCAGATAATACAGCCGTGAAATAAGCCCGCAGAAATAAAAATACGCACGGACTATTTGCTACTACGGACTACTACGTATTACTCCGCCGATGGCAGAGCGGCAAGCCGTCACGGGACTGGGTGAAAGGCACTCCACGCGTTGGTCGACTCCGCCCACCGTACGAGGCAGAATTCAAAAAAAAGGGCGGGAGCCGGACGTTAATTCGATTTAATTAGGGAAATTGGCCACACAGGGCAATAAGTCGCAGTTTCTAAGAATGCTAGGAACGTGTAGATCGAGTTCCCG
Organism: Amblyomma mixtum; assembly: GCF_055824585.1. Lineage (NCBI taxonomy): Eukaryota > Metazoa > Arthropoda > Arachnida > Ixodida > Ixodidae > Amblyomma > Amblyomma mixtum. The sequence goes on from NC_143012.1 coordinate 23,257,227, forward strand.
CGGCAAAAAGACAAGTTCAGATTCCTCTTCAGTGCACCTTTAAGGACCGGCGGTTGCCTTCATGTCCTGCCCAAGCATATTTCTTCCTCTTCATTTCGACTAGGATGTGATAACCTGCATTTGTTCTCTCAGCCGTCCGCCCCCTACCGATCTGTTCAAGTCACACCAATCAATTTTCTTTCCATAACTCACTGCGTTGTCCTTAATGCACCGAAGCATGGCCTTGTGGTAGAGCATCCGCCTCGCATTCGGGAGGTGTTGGGTTCGATCCCCAGTGCCGCCGGGTACCCATCGGCTTCTTTAATGGGTACAAGATTTCTCCTGGCCTGGTGCTCGGCTCTTCTAGGGTGAAATGCTTGGGAAAAGGGTCTTAGACCAAACAGTTGCCTTGACGGATGAGTGATAAGTTCCCCGCCAAGCAACCATAAGCCCGCCTCGTGCGACATAAGCCCAATTTGTGGCCTTTTTTTTTTTCTGTAAGGCACAGCTTTTCAATTTCTCAAGTTGGCGCAGTGCCACTGAGCTCACGTTAGAGCGAACTCGTCTAAACTTCATCGAACTCTCCAAACTCCGTTGAACCTGTAAAGTCTGAACTGAATCACGAACCACCTTTGCAGGCTGATGTGTTCGAAACTGGTTTTGCCCCCGAAAGGACACAGCGTGGTTTGCGGAGCCTCTTCCAAGCGCACACCCCTGAAGAAGCCGGGCGCCGGGCCGGGGGTGGCTTGTACCCTTTTTTACCAGTGGGTGTCCGGCGGTGGGTTTCGAACCAACCACCTACCGCAGCCGAGGCGGACGACCAAGCCTCTAGGCCACGACTGGGGTAAATTAAGCTGAGCCGTCTTTGTTAGCCACCTCGTTTCTGCATCATAGGTGGGCTCCGGTAGACGTAGCTGTTGTATTCTTTTCTCTTGAGGGGCTTTGGTAAACTGCCATTCCTGATCTGAGAGAACCTGCCATATGCGCTGCAACTCATTCTTATTCTTCTAGTTATTTCTGTCATGATCCAGATCAGCGGTCACTACTCGCCTAAGCAGACGTGTTCTCTTACTCCTTTCAGCAACTCCATGGTAATGCGCACTGATACAAGTCGTGCAGCGCTGGGGCCTCCTGCAGGTGGCAATCATTTGCTTGTAGCCCCTGCACTAGGAGCACTGAAGGGTTCGGACAAGAAAGGGCGCACCCCGAAGCGCATTCCTGTAATGAACACATGGTCAGCGGTGATGGCATGGCCACGGCGCCTTAGGCTGCTAGTGTCGACTGGAGCCTCGATCGCAGCCGCAACGTCGCTGTCGCACACTTTGCGGTCGGCCCCGTAGATACCACCCATGCTGCCGTCAGGAAGGGAGGTCTCGAAGGTGCGGACCGGAGAGGAGAGGAGGGTGGTGGAGGCCAGAAGCTGCTCCTGGGATACCTTGGTAGAGACGTCTCCTGTATTCATGTTGCGTTTGCAGTTCATCCGCACCTATAGGACTCCGGGCTGGCTGTAGAGGAAGGGGCTGTAGTCCTCTTTGACCACATCCTTGAGGGAGAGGGTCTGTCGTAAAGGAAAGATAAGAACCATGGTCAGCCTTGGAAATCTACGGGAGGCTGGACGCCAGGCCTTGCGCTGGACTTTGATCCAGCCACCTGGATCGCGGTCGACGCCCGAAGGCTCAGCATTTCCCAGCGAGTTGGCGTGGGTACTCACCCTCCAGGCAGAGTGGTCTCCTGCTCACTGGTCACTTCTGGCCAGATATCATATCGGGCTCAATGCAGCAGTGCCGATTGATCAGATGTGAGAAGGCGGGAATTAGCAAATCTGCAACGAAAAATTAATGGTGACGACTCGCAGGCGTATCACATTTGCGCAAACTCACCGTGCCAGCCAACTCAGCGCGACTGAAGCCTCAAGCCGAGAAGCTGTTCACCATGGGGCTGAAAAAAAGCATAAAGAAAGCGAACTACCTACCTTGGCTGCAGCGGAATCACGATGTGCCGCAGACCGTAGGCAACGTCCATTCTTCTGAGTTGCTTGTCGTCGCTGGCGAGAACTTCCGAGCGCCGTGTGCTTCCACAAACCACATGTCGCTTAAGAGCACATCCGCACCCTTGCGTTTGATGGCATGACATAGTAGTGGCTTGGTCGCAACGACGTTCGGAACGGATTTCTTTCCGTGACGCAAACGACAGCGGCTCGCTTATGTTACCCCCTTGAGGCAGCAAGCAAAGCCGGCCCTGTATGCACTTTCCTCGCTGGCTCAATACCTACAGCTGACCTGCCTACAGTGAGCTAAGCCTAGAGCTGTACGCACCACGAATCCAAGCTCACCGCGCTTCCGTCACGGAGAAGAAATCCGATGGCGACGGTCCATGAAACCTCTATTTTACATTCTGCTGTTACTTTCTGACTATTATGTAATGGTGCTTGAAACAGCACAAATGAAGCTTAAATTTGCGAAGTCCAGGGGAGGTTTCACAGACCTATATCGCTCTCGCCGCGAGGCCTTGCCTCGCACTCACCTTCGATGCCGGTGGCCTGGCTCAGAAGCATTACCGTTGTCGTTTCGCCGTGGGTTTAACTGCATCCAGGGGTCTCCGGCGGACGGCGATGGCATCCCTCTGGTACTTGCATGTCACGTTCAGAAGTTCTGCAGATAGTACAACAAAAATAAGGGCTCCTAAGATCGTGAAAGAAATACAGGCCGGTTTTCCCATCCGCAAAATTCAACCACTTGAGCGCGCGAGTTAGTAGAGATCTTTAGCAGACGGTGTACTGTGTTACCTTGTGTCTATGTCGTTGCTGCAGTCATAGTCCAGGTCTGAATGCGGAGGTCCATAAAGTAACAGGTCCAGGCAGGCCGCAGGCTTAGAGGAGAGCGTATAGGCTAGTCTCCTTTAGATAGGCAAGCAGGACACTGTGGGCACACAGGTGGTTTCGGGCCGGGAATGAGAGCTGGTTCTCCACGTTGGCTGGCAGTCCGAGGGCCCGGTAGCTTGAAAAGAGATGGCGATGGATTGGGTCAGAGTTTGGATACGCACACAGCAAGCGTCCCGAAGTGCCCGCATCGCCGCACGACGGTCTTGCAAGGGAGCACGCCAGATCAACGATGAACTTTCCGCGTTGGCGTCCAGGAGCAGCCGATGCAGACGCAGAACGAAGGCGCCGTATCTTGTCCGAGAGCCGGTGGAAGGTTCGGTACGCCGAGATACCCTTGTCAGGGCGAAGTGCCCTTATCTTCTGCTTTTGTAGCAGAGCGCCAAAGTCGTTGGGGGCTAGATACATAGTCACTGACAACCCGTTGCTGTTGCCCGCCTTGGCAAGGACATCGACGTCCTCAATGCCCTGGATGCCGGCATAGGCAGGCACACAGTGGTGAGCCACCTGGTCTCCGGCGTCCTCAAGGGCGTTACTCTGGGCGCGCGCAGACACTGGTCAAGGTCTGGGAGATGTGGAGCTCCCTCAGGAGCTGCAGGGCTGCCCGGCAACCACAGAGGACAACAACGAGGCCAGTAGGGTCGATGGTCCCGATCGAATCAGCTCTTACGTGGAGACCTGCAAGTTCAGCTTTTCGGCAGCTGCACAGAAAAGAGAGCCTATAGGTGCGGGACTGCTCCAATTGTGGGAACGCCAGAGCCGCCGCCTGCCAGGCGGCTCGTAGTGCCGAGCCGTCGGCGAACATGAGGGTCGTACCTTTTCAGTCATCAAGTAAGGCTACGGTGGCCAGGCGGAGTGCGACGGCAGGGGACCGACATTTCGTCACCTTGTTAAGGCCCAGGGTAACCTACAGGGGAGATCGGGTTGAGAGGGAGGACCGGTCGCCTGTGGGAAGGTAAAACCGTTTCCACATAGGCTCCAGGCAGCTTACCCTTCATGGAGTTGGGTTGGAATGCAGTCGCTCACGGAGGGCGCCTGCATTCTAGAATGTGATTGAGCCGGTCCGTGAGCATCAGGTCTCTCTGGAGGGGCCGTAGATTCAGTCGTTAGTCGACCGCCTCTGCCAGGGTGCCGGCACCAGCAACTGCTGTGGGGCTCCCATAAGTCGACGAATGCATCTCCTGCGAGACAGTTCCAAGCGAGTAAGGAGGGTAGGGCAGAGGGTGACAAGAGGCAAGGCATAAGCGATGGCTGATGTGGCCGTTGCCTCGAACAGTCAGATGGCCCAGGTGGGGTCCAGGCGCTGCCTCGGACGAGGAGGCACTGGGCTGCTCGGCCGACTCCATCAATGTGGCTCAGGAGGGCCTTGTCAGCAGGAAACCAGGTGACCCGGTGGTCGATGGTGAGACTGAGGTACTTCACCTGGGGTTTCCAAGGGAGGTTACTTTCATTGATCTTGAGGGTAGATATTCCAGCCGTGGCTCGTGCTCCGCTCGGATCGACAAAAAGTCCCTCGAACTTGTTGGCTCAGAGTGAGAGGCCCTTGGTCGCCAGGAACCGCTGCACCCGGTTGAAGGCACGCTGGAGGGCCTCCTTGCCTGAGGTGATCTGCCTCGTCGGTGCTCGGAACCAGAAAGCCACATCGTCCACGTACGCAGAGCAGTGAACATTGTGGCGGCGGCACTCCTGGATGGGACCGGGCAGTCCTGCCTTCACCAGGTTGAACAGGAAATGCTCAGGATCGAGCCCTGAAGTATCCCGGAGGTGATGAGGTGAGGAGTGCTCAGGATGGTGCCTTCCCGTAACTGCATGGAATGATCAGAGGGAAAAGAGGTTATGAAGCGTGAGAGCTTTCCCATCGGCCGCAGTTCGTCCTGTGCTGGCTCGATGGTGGTGTGGGGCAGGCTCTTGAATGGCGACTGGTCGTCCAGGAGGACTAACCGGTCGATGTTTCCACGATGCCTCGCCTTGTCGAGGGAAGAATCTTCAACCGACATGTAGTGTGTGTGGTGAATCAGTGCCTGGCGTACCCTATCTGGTTCTCCGGCAGGAAGTTGGCACCCCCTGCGGTACATGTGAGTCTTTCGAGTGCCCCTGAATGCAATGTTTTACAGGCAACAGAGGTCCGTGAGACTATCTGTAGGAACACAGCTCCCTGGAGGCCTTGCGGGGCATCAGGATGGGTACCACGATGACAGTGGTCCAACACGATTGTCGTCGAACACGGCCAGGTGACGAGTCTATTCTTGGGCATACAGATTCTGCAGCATCTGCACTGTGACCCGTTGGCCCGAGGGCGCTATGGATCGATTGAGGGCCCTGTGGAGCTCGTGGGTGGTGACTGGATCGTTGCACAACGTGTGTGCTTCCATAGTGCCTGCAGGCGCAGGAGGGCAGCTCTGCGGTGTCTGGGATCTCAGCAAGAGGCTGGGGCGCAGGTGGGTTGCCTTGGAGAGGTGGCCTGCCACCTAATCTGCGAGTGCCTGACAAGACACTCCCTGTGCGACGGCCGCTCCGAGGACAGGATAGCAGTTGGTGGTGACCTGGAGCAGAGACCGCAGGAGGCGGCAGGGTGTAGCCGACTGCCGGGCAGAGCGGATGGAGTGGCAGCAACCAGCCCAGCTGTCCCCGAGCAGTTAGGTTGGCCAGACAGCGGCAGACAGCGTCGATCCGTCGGTAGGCTATCCAATCTGCAGGCAGTGACGTTCTCTACGCCCTCCGCACTGCGCGTCCCCAGCAGCTCGGAGGCCCAGCAGTCCATCCTCAGGGCCAGGGGCCTGCGCTGCCAATGAGCAGGTGCCGAGGATGGTCGCCTGCATGGAGAATGTCCTTCACGAGATCCCTGAACACTGGCCACTGAGAGACACTATGCACCTTTTCCTTCTGTTGCCTTTAGATGTGGGGTTACGAAGATGGAGCAGTGGTCTGAGCATCGTGAATCAGCTGCTCTTTCCAATAGTAATGGCAAGCGTCCGACAAGAGCAGGAGGTCAATGATAGACGAGCGTCCTGGTCGGATGAAGATAAGGGCCATGGGCTGCAGGACACGGAAGCTTCCGGCGATGGTGGCATCCAGGAATTTTCTGCCTCTCGTGGTCAAGGTTCGGTTGCCCCATTCCCTGTGAAGAGAATTAAAATCACCACAGATAAGAACACTCTAGCCGATCCAAGCATGGAGGGCAAGAAGGCACTGCTGGATCCCAAGACACACTGGGAGCTAAGTAGACTGCGGACACAGGTATCCATGCGGCCCATTCGCATTCCCGCACCACAAATCTCCAAGTGGCCCAAGTGAGGGATGTTATTCCTTATGTAAATGGCTCCACAGGGCCTCACCTTGGAGTGAGCGTCGTCCAAGCGGGGGGCGTCGCTGCAGCCATGGAGGGGTCAGAAGGAGAGATCGGAGTGCCTAGTTTACCCAGGCAGACTGGAGGCTTCGGCTGAGATCAAGGTCGCTGGGGTGCGAGCACACCGTATTCCATGGTACCCACCAATACAAGGTCATTTAGGTCAGAAACATGCGCAAGCAGGGAATTCACATTCCACAGCATAATGCCTGACCTTATAGTTTCCTTTATGAGGACTGCCATGATGGCGGTCGATAGAGCTCTTGGCAGCGAGAGTGCTCTCGTACAGCTTGCGAGCCTCTGACCTGAAATGGTTGGCCGTCCTGTGAACGATCGTGGTGACCTGGCTCTGCTCCTTCCCCCTGAGAGGGCTCGAGTCCGAAGCCCTGACGCCTTCCACAGTGGAGGCACCTGCGTTCAGAAGCCGAGCAATCGCCATGGCGATGTGGTCATCGTCAGCCTGACTACGCTCACTGCAGGCCAAAGGCTTTTCCCATGTCTCCCCAATTAATATTGTTTTTTGCCAGCTGCGTCCACCGTATACCCACAAACTTCTTCAACTCATTCGCCCATCTAACTTTCTACCCCCCCTTGCTACGCTCTCTTTCTCTTGGTGTCCACTCCATTACCCTTAAAGGTGCACTGAAGAGGATTCTGAACTTGTCTTTTTGCCGCGGGAACTCGATCTACACGTTCCTAGCATTCTTAGAAACTGCGACTTACTGCCCTGTGTGGCCGATTTCCCTAATTAAATCGAATTAACGTCCGGCTCCCGCCTTTTTTTTTTTAATTCTGCCTCGTACGATGGGCGGAGTCGATCAACGCGTGAAGTTCCTTTCAGCCAGCTCCGTGGAGGCTTTGCTTTGGCTTTATTTTGTTTTTTAGGTTTCCATGAATAAATAGTTTCATTCGCAGATAATACAGCCGTGAAATAAGCCCGCAGAAATAAAAATACGCACGGACTATTTGCTACTACGGACTACTACGTATTACTCCGCCGATGGCAGAGCGGCAAGCCGTCACGGGACTGGGTGAAAGGCACTCCACGCGTTGGTCGACTCCGCCCACCGTACGAGGCAGAATTCAAAAAAAAGGGCGGGAGCCGGACGTTAATTCGATTTAATTAGGGAAATTGGCCACACAGGGCAATAAGTCGCAGTTTCTAAGAATGCTAGGAACGTGTAGATCGAGTTCCCGCGGCAAAAAGACAAGTTCAGATTCCTCTTCAGTGCACCTTTAAGGACCGGCGGTTGCCTTCATGTCCTGCCCAAGCATATTTCTTCCTCTTCATTTCGACTAGGATGTGATAACCTGCATTTGTTCTCTCAGCCGTCCGCCCCCTACCGATCTGTTCAAGTCACACCAATCAATTTTCTTTCCATAACTCACTGCGTTGTCCTTAATGCACCGAAGCATGGCCTTGTGGTAGAGCATCCGCCTCGCATTCGGGAGGTGTTGGGTTCGATCCCCAGTGCCGCCGGGTACCCATCGGCTTCTTTAATGGGTACAAGATTTCTCCTGGCCTGGTGCTCGGCTCTTCTAGGGTGAAATGCTTGGGAAAAGGGTCTTAGACCAAACAGTTGCCTTGACGGATGAGTGATAAGTTCCCCGCCAAGCAACCATAAGCCCGCCTCGTGCGACATAAGCCCAATTTGTGGCCTTTTTTTTTTTCTGTAAGGCACAGCTTTTCAATTTCTCAAGTTGGCGCAGTGCCACTGAGCTCACGTTAGAGCGAACTCGTCTAAACTTCATCGAACTCTCCAAACTCCGTTGAACCTGTAAAGTCTGAACTGAATCACGAACCACCTTTGCAGGCTGATGTGTTCGAAACTGGTTTTGCCCCCGAAAGGACACAGCGTGGTTTGCGGAGCCTCTTCCAAGCGCACACCCCTGAAGAAGCCGGGCGCCGGGCCGGGGGTGGCTTGTACCCTTTTTTACCAGTGGGTGTCCGGCGGTGGGTTTCGAACCAACCACCTACCGCAGCCGAGGCGGACGACCAAGCCTCTAGGCCACGACTGGGGTAAATTAAGCTGAGCCGTCTTTGTTAGCCACCTCGTTTCTGCATCATAGGTGGGCTCCGGTAGACGTAGCTGTTGTATTCTTTTCTCTTGAGGGGCTTTGGTAAACTGCCATTCCTGATCTGAGAGAACCTGCCATATGCGCTGCAACTCATTCTTATTCTTCTAGTTATTTCTGTCATGATCCAGATCAGCGGTCACTACTCGCCTAAGCAGACGTGTTCTCTTACTCCTTTCAGCAACTCCATGGTAATGCGCACTGATACAAGTCGTGCAGCGCTGGGGCCTCCTGCAGGTGGCAATCATTTGCTTGTAGCCCCTGCACTAGGAGCACTGAAGGGTTCGGACAAGAAAGGGCGCACCCCGAAGCGCATTCCTGTAATGAACACATGGTCAGCGGTGATGGCATGGCCACGGCGCCTTAGGCTGCTAGTGTCGACTGGAGCCTCGATCGCAGCCGCAACGTCGCTGTCGCACACTTTGCGGTCGGCCCCGTAGATACCACCCATGCTGCCGTCAGGAAGGGAGGTCTCGAAGGTGCGGACCGGAGAGGAGAGGAGGGTGGTGGAGGCCAGAAGCTGCTCCTGGGATACCTTGGTAGAGACGTCTCCTGTATTCATGTTGCGTTTGCAGTTCATCCGCACCTATAGGACTCCGGGCTGGCTGTAGAGGAAGGGGCTGTAGTCCTCTTTGACCACATCCTTGAGGGAGAGGGTCTGTCGTAAAGGAAAGATAAGAACCATGGTCAGCCTTGGAAATCTACGGGAGGCTGGACGCCAGGCCTTGCGCTGGACTTTGATCCAGCCACCTGGATCGCGGTCGACGCCCGAAGGCTCAGCATTTCCCAGCGAGTTGGCGTGGGTACTCACCCTCCAGGCAGAGTGGTCTCCTGCTCACTGGTCACTTCTGGCCAGATATCATATCGGGCTCAATGCAGCAGTGCCGATTGATCAGATGTGAGAAGGCGGGAATTAGCAAATCTGCAACGAAAAATTAATGGTGACGACTCGCAGGCGTATCACATTTGCGCAAACTCACCGTGCCAGCCAACTCAGCGCGACTGAAGCCTCAAGCCGAGAAGCTGTTCACCATGGGGCTGAAAAAAAGCATAAAGAAAGCGAACTACCTACCTTGGCTGCAGCGGAATCACGATGTGCCGCAGACCGTAGGCAACGTCCATTCTTCTGAGTTGCTTGTCGTCGCTGGCGAGAACTTCCGAGCGCCGTGTGCTTCCACAAACCACATGTCGCTTAAGAGCACATCCGCACCCTTGCGTTTGATGGCATGACATAGTAGTGGCTTGGTCGCAACGACGTTCGGAACGGATTTCTTTCCGTGACGCAAACGACAGCGGCTCGCTTATGTTACCCCCTTGAGGCAGCAAGCAAAGCCGGCCCTGTATGCACTTTCCTCGCTGGCTCAATACCTACAGCTGACCTGCCTACAGTGAGCTAAGCCTAGAGCTGTACGCACCACGAATCCAAGCTCACCGCGCTTCCGTCACGGAGAAGAAATCCGATGGCGACGGTCCATGAAACCTCTATTTTACATTCTGCTGTTACTTTCTGACTATTATGTAATGGTGCTTGAAACAGCACAAATGAAGCTTAAATTTGCGAAGTCCAGGGGAGGTTTCACAGACCTATATCGCTCTCGCCGCGAGGCCTTGCCTCGCACTCACCTTCGATGCCGGTGGCCTGGCTCAGAAGCATTACCGTTGTCGTTTCGCCGTGGGTTTAACTGCATCCAGGGGTCTCCGGCGGACGGCGATGGCATCCCTCTGGTACTTGCATGTCACGTTCAGAAGTTCTGCAGATAGTACAACAAAAATAAGGGCTCCTAAGATCGTGAAAGAAATACAGGCCGGTTTTCCCATCCGCAAAATTCAACCACTTGAGCGCGCGAGTTAGTAGAGATCTTTAGCAGACGGTGTACTGTGTTACCTTGTGTCTATGTCGTTGCTGCAGTCATAGTCCAGGTCTGAATGCGGAGGTCCATAAAGTAACAGGTCCAGGCAGGCCGCAGGCTTAGAGGAGAGCGTATAGGCTAGTCTCCTTTAGATAGGCAAGCAGGACACTGTGGGCACACAGGTGGTTTCGGGCCGGGAATGAGAGCTGGTTCTCCACGTTGGCTGGCAGTCCGAGGGCCCGGTAGCTTGAAAAGAGATGGCGATGGATTGGGTCAGAGTTTGGATACGCACACAGCAAGCGTCCCGAAGTGCCCGCATCGCCGCACGACGGTCTTGCAAGGGAGCACGCCAGATCAACGATGAACTTTCCGCGTTGGCGTCCAGGAGCAGCCGATGCAGACGCAGAACGAAGGCGCCGTATCTTGTCCGAGAGCCGGTGGAAGGTTCGGTACGCCGAGATACCCTTGTCAGGGCGAAGTGCCCTTATCTTCTGCTTTTGTAGCAGAGCGCCAAAGTCGTTGGGGGCTAGATACATAGTCACTAACAACCCGTTGCTGTTGCCCGCCTTGGCAAGGACATCGACGTCCTCAATGCCCTGGATGCCGGCATAGGCAGGCACACAGTGGTGAGCCACCTGGTCTCCGGCGTCCTCAAGGGCGTTACTCTGGGCGCGCGCAGACACTGGTCAAGGTCTGGGAGATGTGGAGCTCCCTCAGGAGCTGCAGGGCTGCCCGGCAACCACAGAGGACAACAACGAGGCCAGTAGGGTCGATGGTCCCGATCGAATCAGCTCTTACGTGGAGACCTGCAAGTTCAGCTTTTCGGCAGCTGCACAGAAAAGAGAGCCTATAGGTGCGGGACTTCTCCAATTGTGGGAACGCCAGAGCCGCCGCCTGCCAGGCGGCTCGTAGTGCCGAGCCGTCGGCGAACATGAGGGTCGTACCTTTTCAGTCATCAAGTAAGGCTACGGTGGCCAGGCGGAGTGCGACGGCAGGGGACCGACATTTCGTCACCTTGTTAAGGCCCAGGGTAACCTACAGGGGAGATCGGGTTGAGAGGGAGGACCGGTCGCCTGTGGGAAGGTAAAACCGTTTCCACATAGGCTCCAGGCAGCTTACCCTTCATGGAGTTGGGTTGGAATGCAGTCGCTCACGGAGGGCGCCTGCATTCTAGAATGTGATTGAGCCGGTCCGTGAGCATCAGGTCTCTCTGGAGGGGCCGTAGATTCAGTCGTTAGTCGACCGCCTCTGCCAGGGTGCCGGCACCAGCAACTGCTGTGGGGCTCCCATAAGTCGACGAATGCATCTCCTGCGAGACAGTTCCAAGCGAGTAAGGAGGGTAGGGCAGAGGGTGACAAGAGGCAAGGCATAAGCGATGGCTGATGTGGCCGTTGCCTCGAACAGTCAGATGGCCCAGGTGGGGTCCAGGCGCTGCCTCGGACGAGGAGGCACTGGGCTGCTCGGCCGACTCCATCAATGTGGCTCAGGAGGGCCTTGTCAGCAGGAAACCAGGTGACCCGGTGGTCGATGGTGAGACTGAGGTACTTCACCTGGGGTTTCCAAGGGAGGTTACTTTCATTGATCTTGAGGGTAGATATTCCAGCCGTGGCTCGTGCTCCGCTCGGATCGACAAAAAGTCCCTCGAACTTGTTGGCTCAGAGTGAGAGGCCCTTGGTCGCCAGGAACCGCTGCACCCGGTTGAAGGCACGCTGGAGGGCCTCCTTGCCTGAGGTGATCTGCCTCGTCGGTGCTCGGAACCAGAAAGCCACATCGTCCACGTACGCAGAGCAGTGAACATTGTGGCGGCGGCACTCCTGGATGGGACCGGGCAGTCCTGCCTTCACCAGGTTGAACAGGAAATGCTCAGGATCGAGCCCTGAAGTATCCCGGAGGTGATGAGGTGAGGAGTGCTCAGGATGGTGCCTTCCCGTAACTGCATGGAATGATCAGAGGGAAAAGAGGTTATGAAGCGTGAGAGCTTTCCCATCGGCCGCAGTTCGTCCTGTGCTGGCTCGATGGTGGTGTGGGGCAGGCTCTTGAATGGCGACTGGTCGTCCAGGAGGACTAACCGGTCGATGTTTCCACGATGCCTCGCCTTGTCGAGGGAAGAATCTTCAACCGACATGTAGTGTGTGTGGTGAATCAGTGCCTGGCGTACCCTATCTGGTTCTCCGGCAGGAAGTTGGCACCCCCTGCGGTACATGTGAGTCTTTCGAGTGCCCCTGAATGCAATGTTTTACAGGCAACAGAGGTCCGTGAGACTATCTGTAGGAACACAGCTCCCTGGAGGCCTTGCGGGGCATCAGGATGGGTACCACGATGACAGTGGTCCAACACGATTGTCGTCGAACACGGCCAGGTGACGAGTCTATTCTTGGGCATACAGATTCTGCAGCATCTGCACTGTGACCCGTTGGCCCGAGGGCGCTATGGATCGATTGAGGGCCCTGTGGAGCTCGTGGGTGGTGACTGGATCGTTGCACAACGTGTGTGCTTCCATAGTGCCTGCAGGCGCAGGAGGGCAGCTCTGCGGTGTCTGGGATCTCAGCAAGAGGCTGGGGCGCAGGTGGGTTGCCTTGGAGAGGTGGCCTGCCACCTAATCTGCGAGTGCCTGACAAGACACTCCCTGTGCGACGGCCGCTCCGAGGACAGGATAGCGGTTGGTGGTGACCTGGAGCAGAGACCGCAGGAGGCGGCAGGGTGTAGCCGACTGCCGGGCAGAGCGGATGGAGTGGCAGCAACCAGCCCAGCCGTCCCCGAGCAGTTAGGTTGGCCAGACAGCGGCAGACAGCGTCGATCCGTCGGTAGGCTATCCAATCTGCAGGCAGTGACGTTCTCTACGCCCTCCGCACTGCGCGTCCCCAGCAGCTCGGAGGCCCAGCAGTCCATCCTCAGGGCCAGGGGCCTGCGCTGCCAATGAGCAGGTGCCGAGGATGGTCGCCTGCATGGAGAATGTCCTTCACGAGATCCCTGAACACTGGCCACTGAGAGACACTATGCACCTTTTCCTTCTGTTGCCTTTAGATGTGGGGTTACGAAGATGGAGCAGTGGTCTGAGCCTCGGGAATCAGCTGCTCTTTCCCAATAGTAATGGCAAGCGTCCGACAAGAGCAGGAGGTCAATGATAGACGAGCGTCCTGGTCGGATGAAGATAAGGGCCATGGGCTGCAGGACACGGAAGCTTCCGGCTATGGTGGCATCCAGGAATTTTCTGCCTCTCGTGGTCAAGGTTCGGTTGCCCCATTCCCTGTGAAGAGAATTAAAATCACCATATATAAGAACACTCTAGCCGATCCGAGCATGGAGGGCAAGAAGGCATTGCTGGATCCCAAGACACACTAGGAGCTAGGTAGACTGCGGACACAGGTATCCATGCGGCCCATTCGCATTCCCGCACCACAAATCTCCAAGTGGCCCAAGTGAGGGATGTTATTCCTTATGTAGATGGCTCTACAGGGCCTCACCTGGGAGTGAGCGTCGTCCAAGCGGGGGGCGTCGCTGCAGCCATGGAGCGGTCAGAAGGAGAGATCGGAGTACCTAGTTTACCCAGGCAGACTGGAGGCTTCGGCTGAGATCAAGGTCCCTGGGGTGCGAGCACACCGTATTCCATGGTACCCACCAACACAAGGTCATTTAGGTCAGAAACATGCGCGAGCAGGGAATTCACATTCCACAGCATAATGCCTGACCTTGCAGTTTCCTTTAAGAGGACTGCCATGATGGCTGTCGATAGAGCTCTTGGCAGCGAGAGTGCTCTCGTACAGCTTGCGAGCCTCTGACCTGAAATGGTTGGCCGTCCTGCGAACGATCGTGGTGACCTGGCTCTGCTCCTTCCCCCTGAGAGGGCTGGAGTCCGAAGCCCTGACGCCTTCCACAGTGGAGGCACCTGCGTTCAGAAGCCGAGCAATCGCCATGGCGATGTGGTCATCATCAGCCTGGCTACGCTCACTGCAGGCCAAAGGCTTTTCCCATGTCTCCCCAATTAATATTGTTTTTTGCCAGCTGCGTCCACCGTATACCCACAAACTTCTTCAACTCATTCGCCCATCTAACTTTCTACCCCCCCTTGCTACGCTCTCTTTCTCTTGGTGTCCACTCCATTACCCTTAAAGGTGCACTGAAGAGGATTCTGAACTTGTCTTTTTGCCGCGGGAACTCGATCTACACGTTCCTAGCATTCTTAGAAACTGCGACTTACTGCCCTGTGTGGCCGATTTCCCTAATTAAATCGAATTAACGTCCGGCTCCCGCCTTTTTTTTTTTAATTCTGCCTCGTACGATGGGCGGAGTCGATCAACGCGTGAAGTTCCTTTCAGCCAGCTCCGTGGAGGCTTTGCTTTGGCTTTATTTTGTTTTTTAGGTTTCCATGAATAAATAGTTTCATTCGCAGATAATACAGCCGTGAAATAAGCCCGCAGAAATAAAAATACGCACGGACTATTTGCTACTACGGACTACTACGTATTACTCCGCCGATGGCAGAGCGGCAAGCCGTCACGGGACTGGGTGAAAGGCACTCCACGCGTTGGTCGACTCCGCCCACCGTACGAGGCAGAATTCAAAAAAAAGGGCGGGAGCCGGACGTTAATTCGATTTAATTAGGGAAATTGGCCACACAGGGCAATAAGTCGCAGTTTCTAAGAATGCTAGGAACGTGTAGATCGAGTTCCCGCGGCAAAAAGACAAGTTCAGATTCCTCTTCAGTGCACCTTTAAGGACCGGCGGTTGCCTTCATGTCCTGCCCAAGCATATTTCTTCCTCTTCATTTCGACTAGGATGTGATAACCTGCATTTGTTCTCTCAGCCGTCCGCCCCCTACCGATCTGTTCAAGTCACACCAATCAATTTTCTTTCCATAACTCACTGCGTTGTCCTTAATGCACCGAAGCATGGCCTTGTGGTAGAGCATCCGCCTCGCATTCGGGAGGTGTTGGGTTCGATCCCCAGTGCCGCCGGGTACCCATCGGCTTCTTTAATGGGTACAAGATTTCTCCTGGCCTGGTGCTCGGCTCTTCTAGGGTGAAATGCTTGGGAAAAGGGTCTTAGACCAAACAGTTGCCTTGACGGATGAGTGATAAGTTCCCCGCCAAGCAACCATAAGCCCGCCTCGTGCGACATAAGCCCAATTTGTGGCCTTTTTTTTTTTCTGTAAGGCACAGCTTTTCAATTTCTCAAGTTGGCGCAGTGCCACTGAGCTCACGTTAGAGCGAACTCGTCTAAACTTCATCGAACTCTCCAAACTCCGTTGAACCTGTAAAGTCTGAACTGAATCACGAACCACCTTTGCAGGCTGATGTGTTCGAAACTGGTTTTGCCCCCGAAAGGACACAGCGTGGTTTGCGGAGCCTCTTCCAAGCGCACACCCCTGAAGAAGCCGGGCGCCGGGCCGGGGGTGGCTTGTACCCTTTTTTACCAGTGGGTGTCCGGCGGTGGGTTTCGAACCAACCACCTACCGCAGCCGAGGCGGACGACCAAGCCTCTAGGCCACGACTGCGGTAAATTAAGCTGAGCCGTCTTTGTTAGCCACCTCGTTTCTGCATCATAGGTGAGCTCCGGTAGACGTAGCTGTTGTATTCTTTTCTCTTGAGGGGCTTTGGTAAACTGCCATTCCTGATCTGAGAGAACCTGCCATATGCGCTGCAACTCATTCTTATTCTTCTAGTTATTTCTGTCATGATCCAGATCAGCGGTCACTACTCGCCTAAGCAGACGTGTTCTCTTACTCCTTTCAGCAACTCCATGGTAATGCGCACTGATACAAGTCGTGCAGCGCTGGGGCCTCCTGCAGGTGGCAATCATTTGCTTGTAGCCCCTGCACTAGGAGCACTGAAGGGTTCGGGCAAGAAAGGGCGCACCCCGAAGCGCATTCCTGTAATGAACACATGGTCAGCGGTGATGGCATGGCCACGGCGCCTTAGGCTGCTAGTGTCGACTGGAGCCTCGATCGCAGCCGCAACGTCGCTGTCGCACACTTTGCGGTCGGCCCCGTAGATACCACCCATGCTGCCGTCAGGAAGGGAGGTCTCGAAGGTGCAGACCGGAGTGGAGAGGAGGGTGGTGGAGGCCAGAAGCTGCTCCTGGGATACCTTGGTAGAGACGTCTCCTGTATTCATGTTGCGTTTGCAGTTCATCCGCACCTATAGGACTCCGGGCTGGCTGTAGAGGAAGGGGCTGTAGTCCTCTTTGACCACATCCTTGAGGGAGAGGGTCTGTCGTAAAGGAAAGATAAGAACCGTGGTCAGCCTTGGAAATCTACGGGAGGCTGGACGCCAGGCCTTGCGCTGGACTTTGATCCAGCCACCTGGATCGCGGTCGACGCCCGAAGGCTCAGCATTTCCCAGCGAGTTGGCGTGGGTACTCACCCTCCAGGCAGAGTGGTCTCCTGCTCACTGGTCACTTCTGGCCAGATATCATATCGGGCTCAATGCAGCAGTGCCGATTGATCAGATGTGAGAAGGCGGGAATTAGCAAATCTGCAACGAAAAATTAATGGTGACGACTCGCAGGCGTATCACATTTGCGCAAACTCACCGTGCCAGCCAACTCAGCGCGACTGAAGCCTCAAGCCGAGAAGCTGTTCACCATGGGGCTGAAAAAAAGCATAAAGAAAGCGAACTACCTACCTTGGCTGCAGCGGAATCACGATGTGCCGCAGACCGTAGGCAACGTCCATTCTTCTGAGTTGCTTGTCGTCGCTGGCGAGAACTTCCGAGCGCCGTGTGCTTCCACAAACCACATGTCGCTTAAGAGCACATCCGCACCCTTGCGTTTGATGGCATGACATAGTAGTGGCTTGGTCGCAACGACGTTCGGAACGGATTTCTTTCCGTGACGCAAACGACAGCGGCTCGCTTATGTTACCCCCTTGAGGCAGCAAGCAAAGCCGGCCCTGTATGCACTTTCCTCGCTGGCTCAATACCTACAGCTGACCTGCCTACAGTGAGCTAAGCCTAGAGCTGTACGCACCACGAATCCAAGCTCACCGCGCTTCCGTCACGGAGAAGAAATCCGATGGCGACGGTCCATGAAACCTCTATTTTACATTCTGCTGTTACTTTCTGACTATTATGTAATGGTGCTTGAAACAGCACAAATGAAGCTTAAATTTGCGAAGTCCAGGGGAGGTTTCACAGACCTATATCGCTCTCGCCGCGAGGCCTTGCCTCGCACTCACCTTCGATGCCGGTGGCCTGGCTCAGAAGCATTACCATTGTCGTTTCGCCGTGGGTTTAACTGCATCCAGGCGTCTCCGGCGGACGGCGATGGCATCCCTCTGGTACTTGCATGTCACGTTCAGAAGTTCTGCAGATAGTACAACAAAAATAAGGGCTCCTAAGATCGTGAAAGAAATACAGGCCGGTTTTCCCATCCGCAAAATTCAACCACTTGAGCGCGCGAGTTAGTAGAGATCTTTAGCAGACGGTGTACTGTGTTACCTTGTGTCTATGTCGTTGCTGCAGTCATAGTCCAGGTCTGAATGCGGAGGTCCATAAAGTAACAGGTCCAGGCAGGCCGCAGGCTTAGAGGAGAGCGTATAGGCTAGTCTCCTTTAGATAGGCAAGCAGGACACTGTGGGCACACAGGTGGTTTCGGGCCGGGAATGAGAGCTGGTTCTCCACGTTGGCTGGCAGTCCGAGGGCCCGGTAGCTTGAAAAGAGATGGCGATGGATTGGGTCAGAGTTTGGATACGCACACAGCAAGCGTCCCGAAGTGCCCGCATCGCCGCACGACGGTCTTGCAAGGGAGCACGCCAGATCAACGATGAACTTTCCGCGTTGGCGTCCAGGAGCAGCCGATGCAGACGCAGAACGAAGGCGCCGTATCTTGTCCGAGAGCCGGTGGAAGGTTCGGTACGCCGAGATACCCTTGTCAGGGCGAAGTGCCCTTATCTTCTGCTTTTGTAGCAGAGCGCCAAAGTCGTTGGGGGCTAGATACATAGTCACTGACAACCCGTTGCTGTTGCCCGCCTTGGCAAGGACATCGACGTCCTCAATGCCCTGGATGCCGGCATAGGCAGGCACACAGTGGTGAGCCACCTGGTCTCCGGCGTCCTCAAGGGCGTTACTCTGGGCGCGCGCAGACACTGGTCAAGGTCTGGGAGATGTGGAGCTCCCTCAGGAGCTGCAGGGCTGCCCGGCAACCACAGAGGACAACAACGAGGCCAGTAGGGTCGATGGTCCCGATCGAATCAGCTCTTACGTGGAGACCTGCAAGTTCAGCTTTTCGGCAGCTGCACAGAAAAGAGAGCCTATAGGTGCGGGACTGCTCCAATTGTGGGAACGCCAGAGCCGCCGCCTGCCAGGCGGCTCGTAGTGCCGAGCCGTCGGCGAACATGAGGGTCGTACCTTTTCAGTCATCAAGTAAGGCTACGGTGGCCAGGCGGAGTGCGACGGCAGGGGACCGACATTTCGTCACCTTGTTAAGGCCCAGGGTAACCTACAGGGGAGATCGGGTTGAGAGGGAGGACCGGTCGCCTGTGGGAAGGTAAAACCGTTTCCACATAGGCTCCAGGCAGCTTACCCTTCATGGAGTTGGGTTGGAATGCAGTCGCTCACGGAGGGCGCCTGCATTCTAGAATGTGATTGAGCCGGTCCGTGAGCATCAGGTCTCTCTGGAGGGGCCGTAGATTCAGTCGTTAGTCGACCGCCTCTGCCAGGGTGCCGGCACCAGCAACTGCTGTGGGGCTCCCATAAGTCGACGAATGCATCTCCTGCGAGACAGTTCCAAGCGAGTAAGGAGGGTAGGGCAGAGGGTGACAAGAGGCAAGGCATAAGCGATGGCTGATGTGGCCGTTGCCTCGAACAGTCAGATGGCCCAGGTGGGGTCCAGGCGCTGCCTCGGACGAGGAGGCACTGGGCTGCTCGGCCGACTCCATCAATGTGGCTCAGGAGGGCCTTGTCAGCAGGAAACCAGGTGACCCGGTGGTCGATGGTGAGACTGAGGTACTTCACCTGGGGTTTCCAAGGGAGGTTACTTTCATTGATCTTGAGGGTAGATATTCCAGCCGTGGCTCGTGCTCCGCTCGGATCGACAAAAAGTCCCTCGAACTTGTTGGCTCAGAGTGAGAGGCCCTTGGTCGCCAGGAACCGCTGCACCCGGTTGAAGGCACGCTGGAGGGCCTCCTTGCCTGAGGTGATCTGCCTCGTCGGTGCTCGGAACCAGAAAGCCACATCGTCCACGTACGCAGAGCAGTGAACATTGTGGCGGCGGCACTCCTGGATGGGACCGGGCAGTCCTGCCTTCACCAGGTTGAACAGGAAATGCTCAGGATCGAGCCCTGAAGTATCCCGGAGGTGATGAGGTGAGGAGTGCTCAGGATGGTGCCTTCCCGTAACTGCATGGAACGATCAGAGGGAAAAGAGGTTATGAAGCGTGAGAGCTTTCCCATCGGCCGCAGTTCGTCCTGTGCTGTTCGATGGTGGTGTGGGGCAGGCTCTTGAATGGCGACTGGTCGTCCAGGAGGACTAACCAGTCGATGTTTCCACGATGCCTCGCCTTGTCGAGGGAAGAATCTTCAACCGACATGTAGTGTGTGTGGTGAATCAGTGCCTGGCGTACCCTATCTGGTTCTCCGGCAGGAAGTTGGCACCCCCTGCGGTACATGTGCGTCTTTCGAGTGCCCCTGAATCCAATGTTTTACAGGCAACAGAGGTCCGTGAGACTATCTGTAGGAACACAGCTCCCTGGAGGCCTTGCGGGGCATCAGGATGGGTACCACGATGACAGTGGTCCAACACGATTGTCGTCGAACACGGCCAGGTGACGAGTCTATTCTTGGGCATACAGATTCTGCAGCATCTGCACTGTGACCCGTTGGCCCGAGGGCGCTATGGATCGATTGAGGGCCCTGTGGAGCTCGTGGGTGGTGACTGGATCGTTGCACAACGTGTGTGCTTCCATAGTGCCTGCAGGCGCAGGAGGGCAGCTCTGCGGTGTCTGGGATCTCAGCAAGAGGCTGGGGCGCAGGTGGGTTGCCTTGGAGAGGTGGCCTGCCACCTAATCTGCGAGTGCCTGACAAGACACTCCCTGTGCGACGGCCGCTCCGAGGACAGGATAGCAGTTGGTGGTGACCTGGAGCAGAGACCGCAGGAGGCGGCAGGGTGTAGCCGACTGCCGGGCAGAGCGGATGGAGTGGCAGCAACCAGCCCAGCCGTCCCCGAGCAGTTAGGTTGGCCAGACAGCGGCAGACAGCGTCGATCCGTCGGTAGGCTATCCAATCTGCAGGCAGTGACGTTCTCTACGCCCTCCGCACTGCGCGTCCCCAGCAGCTCGGAGGCCCAGCAGTCCATCCTCAGGGCCAGGGGCCTGCGCTGCCAATGAGCAGGTGCCGAGGATGGTCGCCTGCATGGAGAATGTCCTTCACGAGATCCCTGAACACTGGCCACTGAGAGACACTATGCACCTTTTCCTTCTGTTGCCTTTAGATGTGGGGTTACGAAGATGGAGCAGTGGTCTGAGCATCGTGAATCAGCTGCTCTTTCCAATAGTAATGGCAAGCGTCCGACAAGAGCAGGAGGTCAATGATAGACGAGCGTCCTGGTCGGATGAAGATAAGGGCCATGGGCTGCAGGACACGGAAGCTTCCGGCGATGGTGGCATCCAGGAATTTTCTGCCTCTCGTGGTCAAGGTTCGGTTGCCCCATTCCCTGTGAAGAGAATTAAAATCACCACAGATAAGAACACTCTAGCCGATCCAAGCATGGAGGGCAAGAAGGCACTGCTGGATCCCAAGACACACTGGGAGCTAAGTAGACTGCGGACACAGGTATCCATGCGGCCCATTCGCATTCCCGCACCACAAATCTCCAAGTGGCCCAAGTGAGGGATGTTATTCCTTATGTAAATGGCTCCACAGGGCCTCACCTTGGAGTGAGCGTCGTCCAAGCGGGGGGCGTCGCTGCAGCCATGGAGGGGTCAGAAGGAGAGATCGGAGTGCCTAGTTTACCCAGGCAGACTGGAGGCTTCGGCTGAGATCAAGGTCGCTGGGGTGCGAGCACACCGTATTCCATGGTACCCACCAATACAAGGTCATTTAGGTCAGAAACATGCGCAAGCAGGGAATTCACATTCCACAGCATAATGCCTGACCTTATAGTTTCCTTTATGAGGACTGCCATGATGGCGGTCGATAGAGCTCTTGGCAGCGAGAGTGCTCTCGTACAGCTTGCGAGCCTCTGACCTGAAATGGTTGGCCGTCCTGTGAACGATCGTGGTGACCTGGCTCTGCTCCTTCCCCCTGAGAGGGCTCGAGTCCGAAGCCCTGACGCCTTCCACAGTGGAGGCACCTGCGTTCAGAAGCCGAGCAATCGCCATGGCGATGTGGTCATCGTCAGCCTGACTACGCTCACTGCAGGCCAAAGGCTTTTCCCATGTCTCCCCAATTAATATTGTTTTTTGCCAGCTGCGTCCACCGTATACCCACAAACTTCTTCAACTCATTCGCCCATCTAACTTTCTACCCCCCCTTGCTACGCTCTCTTTCTCTTGGTGTCCACTCCATTACCCTTAAAGGTGCACTGAAGAGGATTCTGAACTTGTCTTTTTGCCGCGGGAACTCGATCTACACGTTCCTAGCATTCTTAGAAACTGCGACTTACTGCCCTGTGTGGCCGATTTCCCTAATTAAATCGAATTAACGTCCGGCTCCCGCCTTTTTTTTTTTAATTCTGCCTCGTACGATGGGCGGAGTCGATCAACGCGTGAAGTTCCTTTCAGCCAGCTCCGTGGAGGCTTTGCTTTGGCTTTATTTTGTTTTTTAGGTTTCCATGAATAAATAGTTTCATTCGCAGATAATACAGCCGTGAAATAAGCCCGCAGAAATAAAAATACGCACGGACTATTTGCTACTACGGACTACTACGTATTACTCCGCCGATGGCAGAGCGGCAAGCCGTCACGGGACTGGGTGAAAGGCACTCCACGCGTTGGTCGACTCCGCCCACCGTACGAGGCAGAATTCAAAAAAAAGGGCGGGAGCCGGACGTTAATTCGATTTAATTAGGGAAATTGGCCACACAGGGCAATAAGTCGCAGTTTCTAAGAATGCTAGGAACGTGTAGATCGAGTTCCCGCGGCAAAAAGACAAGTTCAGATTCCTCTTCAGTGCACCTTTAAGGACCGGCGGTTGCCTTCATGTCCTGCCCAAGCATATTTCTTCCTCTTCATTTCGACTAGGATGTGATAACCTGCATTTGTTCTCTCAGCCGTCCGCCCCCTACCGATCTGTTCAAGTCACACCAATCAATTTTCTTTCCATAACTCACTGCGTTGTCCTTAATGCACCGAAGCATGGCCTTGTGGTAGAGCATCCGCCTCGCATTCGGGAGGTGTTGGGTTCGATCCCCAGTGCCGCCGGGTACCCATCGGCTTCTTTAATGGGTACAAGATTTCTCCTGGCCTGGTGCTCGGCTCTTCTAGGGTGAAATGCTTGGGAAAAGGGTCTTAGACCAAACAGTTGCCTTGACGGATGAGTGATAAGTTCCCCGCCAAGCAACCATAAGCCCGCCTCGTGCGACATAAGCCCAATTTGTGGCCTTTTTTTTTTTCTGTAAGGCACAGCTTTTCAATTTCTCAAGTTGGCGCAGTGCCACTGAGCTCACGTTAGAGCGAACTCGTCTAAACTTCATCGAACTCTCCAAACTCCGTTGAACCTGTAAAGTCTGAACTGAATCACGAACCACCTTTGCAGGCTGATGTGTTCGAAACTGGTTTTGCCCCCGAAAGGACACAGCGTGGTTTGCGGAGCCTCTTCCAAGCGCACACCCCTGAAGAAGCCGGGCGCCGGGCCGGGGGTGGCTTGTACCCTTTTTTACCAGTGGGTGTCCGGCGGTGGGTTTCGAACCAACCACCTACCGCAGCCGAGGCGGACGACCAAGCCTCTAGGCCACGACTGGGGTAAATTAAGCTGAGCCGTCTTTGTTAGCCACCTCGTTTCTGCATCATAGGTGGGCTCCGGTAGACGTAGCTGTTGTATTCTTTTCTCTTGAGGGGCTTTGGTAAACTGCCATTCCTGATCTGAGAGAACCTGCCATATGCGCTGCAACTCATTCTTATTCTTCTAGTTATTTCTGTCATGATCCAGATCAGCGGTCACTACTCGCCTAAGCAGACGTGTTCTCTTACTCCTTTCAGCAACTCCATGGTAATGCGCACTGATACAAGTCGTGCAGCGCTGGGGCCTCCTGCAGGTGGCAATCATTTGCTTGTAGCCCCTGCACTAGGAGCACTGAAGGGTTCGGACAAGAAAGGGCGCACCCCGAAGCGCATTCCTGTAATGAACACATGGTCAGCGGTGATGGCATGGCCACGGCGCCTTAGGCTGCTAGTGTCGACTGGAGCCTCGATCGCAGCCGCAACGTCGCTGTCGCACACTTTGCGGTCGGCCCCGTAGATACCACCCATGCTGCCGTCAGGAAGGGAGGTCTCGAAGGTGCGGACCGGAGAGGAGAGGAGGGTGGTGGAGGCCAGAAGCTGCTCCTGGGATACCTTGGTAGAGACGTCTCCTGTATTCATGTTGCGTTTGCAGTTCATCCGCACCTATAGGACTCCGGGCTGGCTGTAGAGGAAGGGGCTGTAGTCCTCTTTGACCACATCCTTGAGGGAGAGGGTCTGTCGTAAAGGAAAGATAAGAACCATGGTCAGCCTTGGAAATCTACGGCAGGCTGGACGCCAGGCCTTGCGCTGGACTTTGATCCAGCCACCTGGATCGCGGTCGACGCCCGAAGGCTCAGCATTTCCCAGCGAGTTGGCGTGGGTACTCACCCTCCAGGCAGAGTGGTCTCCTGCTCACTGGTCACTTCTGGCCAGATATCATATCGGGCTCAATGCAGCAGTGCCGATTGATCAGATGTGAGAAGGCGGGAATTAGCAAATCTGCAACGAAAAATTAATGGTGACGACTCGCAGGCGTATCACATTTGCGCAAACTCACCGTGCCAGCCAACTCAGCGCGACTGAAGCCTCAAGCCGAGAAGCTGTTCACCATGGGGCTGAAAAAAAGCATAAAGAAAGCGAACTACCTACCTTGGCTGCAGCGGAATCACGATGTGCCGCAGACCGTAGGCAACGTCCATTCTTCTGAGTTGCTTGTCGTCGCTGGCGAGAACTTCCGAGCGCCGTGTGCTTCCACAAACCACATGTCGCTTAAGAGCACATCCGCACCCTTGCGTTTGATGGCATGACATAGTAGTGGCTTGGTCGCAACGACGTTCGGAACGGATTTCTTTCCATGACGCAAACGACAGCGGCTCGCTTATGTTACCCCCTTGAGGCAGCAAGCAAAGCCGGCCCTGTATGCACTTTCCTCGCTGGCTCAATACCTACAGCTGACCTGCCTACAGTGAGCTAAGCCTAGAGCTGTACGCACCACGAATCCAAGCTCACCGCGCTTCCGTCACGGAGAAGAAATCCGATGGCGACGGTCCATGAAACCTCTATTTTACATTCTGCTGTTACTTTCTGACTATTATGTAATGGTGCTTGAAACAGCACAAATGAAGCTTAAATTTGCGAAGTCCAGGGGAGGTTTCACAGACCTATATCGCTCTCGCCGCGAGGCCTTGCCTCGCACTCACCTTCGATGCCGGTGGCCTGGCTCAGAAGCATTACCGTTGTCGTTTCGCCGTGGGTTTAACTGCATCCAGGCGTCTCCGGCGGACGGCGATGGCATCCCTCTGGTACTTGCATGTCACGTTCAGAAGTTCTGCAGATAGTACAACAAAAATAAGGGCTCCTAAGATCGTGAAAGAAATACAGGCCGGTTTTCCCATCCGCAAAATTCAACCACTTGAGCGCGCGAGTTAGTAGAGATCTTTAGCAGACGGTGTACTGTGTTACCTTGTGTCTATGTCGTTGCTGCAGTCATAGTCCAGGTCTGAATGCGGAGGTCCATAAAGTAACAGGTCCAGGCAGGCCGCAGGCTTAGAGGAGAGCGTATAGGCTAGTCTCCTTTAGATAGGCAAGCAGGACACTGTGGGCACACAGGTGGTTTCGGGCTGGGAATGAGAGCTGGTTCTCCACGTTGGCTGGCAGTCCGAGGGCCCGGTAGCTTGAAAAGAGATGGCGATGGATTGGGTCAGAGTTTGGATACGCACACAGCAAGCGTCCCGAAGTGCCCGCATCGCCGCACGACGGTCTTGCAAGGGAGCACGCCAGATCAACGATGAACTTTCCGCGTTGGCGTCCAGGAGCAGCCGATGCAGACGCAGAACGAAGGCGCCGTATCTTGTCCGAGAGCCGGTGGAAGGTTCGATACGCCGAGATACCCTTGTCAGGGCGAAGTGCCCTTATCTTCTGCTTTTGTAGCAGAGCGCCAAAGTCGTTGGGGGCTAGATACATAGTCACTGACAACCCGTTGCTGTTGCCCGCCTTGGCAAGGACATCGACGTCCTCAATGCCCTGGATGCCGGCATAGGCAGGCACACAGTGGTGAGCCACCTGGTCTCCGGCGTCCTCAAGGGCGTTACTCTGGGCGCGCGCAGACACTGGTCAAGGTCTGGGAGATGTGGAGCTCCCTCAGGAGCTGCAGGGCTGCCCGGCAACCACAGAGGACAACAACGAGGCCAGTAGGGTCGATGGTCCCGATCGAATCAGCTCTTACGTGGAGACCTGCAAGTTCAGCTTTTCGGCAGCTGCACAGAAAAGAGAGCCTATAGGTGCGGGACTGCTCCAATTGTGGGATCGCCAGAGCCGCCGCCTGCCAGGCGGCTCGTAGTGCCGAGCCGTCGGCGAACATGAGGGTCGTACCTTTTCAGTCATCAAGTAAGGCTACGGTGGCCAGGCGGAGTGCGACGGCAGGGGACCGACATTTCGTCACCTTGTTAAGGCCCAGGGTAACCTACAGGGGAGATCGGGTTGAGAGGGAGGACCGGTCGCCTGTGGGAAGGTAAAACCGTTTCCACATAGGCTCCAGGCAGCTTACCCTTCATGGAGTTGGGTTGGAATGCAGTCGCTCACGGAGGGCGCCTGCATTCTAGAATGTGATTGAGCCGGTCCATGAGCATCAGGTCTCTCTGGAGGGGCCGGAGATTCAGTCGTTAGTCGACCGCCTCTGCCAGGGTGCCGGCACCAGCAACTGCTGTGGGGCTCCCATAAGTCGACGAATGCATCTCCTGCGAGACAGTTCCAAGCGAGTAAGGAGGGTAGGGCAGAGGGTGACAAGAGGCAAGGCACAAGCGATGGCTGATGTGGCCGTTGCCTCGAACAGTCGGATGGCCCAGGTGGGGTCCAGGCGCTGCCTCGGACGAGGAGGCACTGGGCTGCTCGGCCGACTCCATCAATGTGGCTCAGGAGGGCCTTGTCAGCAGGAAACCAGGTGACCCGGTGGTCGATGGTGAGACTTAGGTACTTCACCTGGGGTTTCCAAGGGAGGTTACTTTCATTGATCTTGAGGGTAGATATTCCAGCCGTGGCTCGTGCTCCGCTCGGATCGACAAAAAGTCCCTCGAACTTGTTGGCTCAGAGTGAGAGGCCATTGGTCGCCAGGAACCGCTGCACCCGGTTGAAGGCACGCTGGAGGGCCTCCCTGCCTGAGGTGATCTGCCTCGTCGGTGCTCGGAACCAGAAAGCCACATCGTCCACGTACGCAGAGCAGTGAACATTGTGGCGGCGGCACTCCTGGATGGGACCGGGCAGTCCTGCCTTCACCAGGTTGAACAGGAAATGCTCAGGATCGAGCCCTGAAGTATCCCGGAGGTGATGAGGTGAGGAGTGATCAGGATGGTGCCTTCCCGTAACTGCATGGAACGATCAGAGGGAAAAGAGGTTATGAAGCGTGAGAGCTTTCCCATCGGCCGCAGTTCGTCCTGTGCTGGCTCGATGGTGGTGTGGGGCAGGCTCTTGAATGGCGACTGGTCGTCCAGGAGGACTAACCGGTCGATGTTTCCACGATGCCTCGCCTTGTCGAGGGAAGAATCTTCAACCGACATGTAGTGTGTGTGGTGAATCAGTGCCTGGCGTACCCGATCTGGTTCTCCGGCAGGAAGTTGGCGCCCCCTGCGGTACATGTGAGTCTTTCGAGTGCCCCTGAATCCAATGTTTTACAGGCAACAGAGGTCCGTGAGACTATCTGTAGGAACACAGCTCCCTGGAGGCCTTGCGGGGCATCAGGATGGGTACCACGATGACAGCGGTCCAACACGATTGTCGTCGAACACGGCCAGGTGACGACTCTATTCTTGGGCATACAGATTCTGCAGCATCTGCACTGTGACCCGTTGGCCCGAGGGCGCTATGGATCTATTGAGGGCCCTGTGGAGCTCGTGGGTGGTGACTGGATCGTTGCACAACGTGTGTGCTTCCATAGTGCCTGCAGGCGCAGGAGGGCAGCTCTGCGGTGTCTGGGATCTCAGCAAGAGGCTGGGGCGCAGGTGGGTTGCCTTGGAGAGGTGGCCTGCCACCTAATCTGCGAGTGCCTGACAAGACACTCCCTGTGCGACGGCCGCTCCGAGGACAGGATAGCGGTTGGTGGCGACCTGGAGCAGAGACCGCAGGAGGCGGCAGGGTGTAGCCGACTGCCGGGCAGAGCGGATGGAGTGGCAGCAACCAGCCCAGCCGTCCCCGAGCAGTTAGGTTGGCCAGACAGCGGCAGACAGCGTCGATCCGTCGGTAGGCTATCCAATCTGCAGGCAGTGACGTTCTCTACGCCCTCCGCACTGCGCGTCCCCAGCAGCTCGGAGGCCCAGCAGTCCATCCTCAGGGCCAGGGGCCTGCGCTGCCAATGAGCAGGTGCCGAGGATGGTCGCCTGCATGGAGAATGTCCTTCACGAGATCCCTGAACACTGGCCACTGAGAGACACTATGCACCTTTTCCTTCTGTTGCCTTTAGATGTGGGGTTACGAAGATGGAGCAGTGGTCTGAGCCTCGTGAATCAGCTGCTCTTTCCAATAGTAATGGCAAGCGTCCGACAAGAGCAGGAGGTCAATGATAGACGAGCATCCTGGTCGGATGAAGATAAGGGCCATGGGCTGCAGGACACGGAAGCTTCCGGCGATGGTGGCATCCAGGAATTTTCTGCCTCTCGTGGTCAAGGTTCGGTTGCCCCATTCCCTGTGAAGAGAATTAAAATCACCACAGATAAGAACACTCTAGCCGATCCGAGCATGGAGGGCAAGAAGGCACTGCTGGATCCCAAGACACACTGGGAGCTAAGTAGACTGCGGACACAGGTATCCATGCGGCCCATTCGCATTCCCGCACCACAAATCTCCAAGTGGCCCAAGTGAGGGATGTTATTCCTTATGTAAATGGCTCCACAGGGCCTCACCTTGGAGTGAGCGTCGTCCAAGCGGGGGGCGTCGCTGCAGCCATGGAGGGGTCAGAAGGAGAGATCGGAGTACCTAGTTTACCCAGGCAGACTGGAGGCTTCGGCTGAGATCAAGGTCCCTGGGGTGCGAGCACACCGTATTCCATGGTACCCACCAATACAAGGTCATTTAGGTCAGAAACATGCGCAAGCAGGGAATTCACATTCCACAGCATAATGCCTGACCTTATAGTTTCCTTTATGAGGACTGCCATGATGGCGGTCGATAGAGCTCTTGGCAGCGAGAGTGCTCTCGTACAGCTTGCGAGCCTCTGACCTGAAATGGTTGGCCGTCCTGGGAACGATCGTGGTGACCTGGCTCTGCTCCTTCCCCCTGAGAGGGCTGGAGTCCGAAGCCCTGACGCCTTCCACAGTGGAGGCACCTGCGTTCAGAAGCCGAGCAATCGCCATGGCGATGTGGTCATCATCAGCCTGACTACGCTCACTGCAGGCCAAAGGCTTTTCCCATGTCTCCCCAATTAATATTGTTTTTTGCCAGCTGCGTCCACCGTATACCCACAAACTTCTTCAACTCATTCGCCCATCTAACTTTCTACCCCCCCTTGCTACGCTCTCTTTCTCTTGGTGTCCACTCCATTACCCTTAAAGGTGCACTGAAGAGGATTCTGAACTTGTCTTTTTGCCGCGGGAACTCGATCTACACGTTCCTAGCATTCTTAGAAACTGCGACTTACTGCCCTGTGTGGCCGATTTCCCTAATTAAATCGAATTAACGTCCGGCTCCCGCCTTTTTTTTTTTAATTCTGCCTCGTACGATGGGTGGAGTCGATCAACGCGTGAAGTTCCTTTCAGCCAGCTCCGTGGAGGCTTTGCTTTGGCTTTATTTTGTTTTTTAGGTTTCCATGAATAAATAGTTTCATTCGCAGATAATACAGCCGTGAAATAAGCCCGCAGAAATAAAAATACGCACGGACTATTTGCTACTACGGACTACTACGTATTACTCCGCCGATGGCAGAGCGGCAAGCCGTCACGGGACTGGGTGAAAGGCACTCCACGCGTTGGTCGACTCCGCCCACCGTACGAGGCAGAATTCAAAAAAAAGGGCGGGAGCCGGACGTTAATTCGATTTAATTAGGGAAATTGGCCACACAGGGCAATAAGTCGCAGTTTCTAAGAATGCTAGGAACGTGTAGATCGAGTTCCCGCGGCAAAAAGACAAGTTCAGATTCCTCTTCAGTGCACCTTTAAGGACCGGCGGTTGCCTTCATGTCCTGCCCAAGCATATTTCTTCCTCTTCATTTCGACTAGGATGTGATAACCTGCATTTGTTCTCTCAGCCGTCCGCCCCCTACCGATCTGTTCAAGTCACACCAATCAATTTTCTTTCCTTAACTCACTGCGTTGTCCTTAATGCACCGAAGCATGGCCTTGTGGTAGAGCATCCGCCTCGCATTCGGGAGGTGTTGGGTTCGATCCCCAGTGCCGCCGGGTACCCATCGGCTTCTTTAATGGGTACAAGATTTCTCCTGGCCTGGTGCTCGGCTCTTCTAGGGTGAAATGCTTGGGAAAAGGGTCTTAGACCAAACAGTTGCCTTGACGGATGAGTGATAAGTTCCCCGCCAAGCAACCATAAGCCCGCCTCGTGTGACATAAGCCCAATTTGTGGCCTTTTTTTTTTTCTGTAAGGCACAGCTTTTCAATTTCTCAAGTTGGCGCAGTGCCACTGAGCTCACGTTAGAGCGAACTCGTCTAAACTTCATCGAACTCTCCAAACTCCGTTGAACCTGTAAAGTCTGAACTGAATCACGAACCACCTTTGCAGGCTGATGTGTTCGAAACTGGTTTTGCCCCCGAAAGGACACAGCGTGGTTTGCGGAGCCTCTTCCAAGCGCACACCCCTGAAGAAGCCGGGCGCCGGGCCGGGGGTGGCTTGTACCCTTTTTTACCAGTGGGTGTCCGGCGGTGGGTTTCGAACCAACCACCTACCGCAGCCGAGGCGGACGACCAAGCCTCTAGGCCACGACTGCGGTAAATTAAGCTGAGCCGTCTTTGTTAGCCACCTCGTTTCTGCATCATAGGTGAGCTCCGGTAGACGTAGCTGTTGTATTCTTTTCTCTTGAGGGGCTTTGGTAAACTGCCATTCCTGATCTGAGAGAACCTGCCATATGCGCTGCAACTCATTCTTATTCTTCTAGTTATTTCTGTCATGATCCAGATCAGCGGTCACTACTCGCCTAAGCAGACGTGTTCTCTTACTCCTTTCAGCAACTCCATGGTAATGCGCACTGATACAAGTCGTGCAGCGCTGGGGCCTCCTGCAGGTGGCAATCATTTGCTTGTAGCCCCTGCACTAGGAGCACTGAAGGGTTCGGGCAAGAAAGGGCGCACCCCGAAGCGCATTCCTGTAATGAACACATGGTCAGCGGTGATGGCATGGCCACGGCGCCTTAGGCTGCTAGTGTCGACTGGAGCCTCGATCGCAGCCGCAACGTCGCTGTCGCACACTTTGCGGTCGGCCCCGTAGATACCACCCATGCTGCCGTCAGGAAGGGAGGTCTCGAAGGTGCAGACCGGAGTGGAGAGGAGGGTGGTGGAGGCCAGAAGCTGCTCCTGGGATACCTTGGTAGAGACGTCTCCTGTATTCATGTTGCGTTTGCAGTTCATCCGCACCTATAGGACTCCGGGCTGGCTGTAGAGGAAGGGGCTGTAGTCCTCTTTGACCACATCCTTGAGGGAGAGGGTCTGTCGTAAAGGAAAGATAAGAACCGTGGTCAGCCTTGGAAATCTACGGGAGGCTGGACGCCAGGCCTTGCGCTGGACTTTGATCCAGCCACCTGGATCGCGGTCGACGCCCGAAGGCTCAGCATTTCCCAGCGAGTTGGCGTGGGTACTCACCCTCCAGGCAGAGTGGTCTCCTGCTCACTGGTCACTTCTGGCCAGATATCATATCGGGCTCAATGCAGCAGTGCCGATTGATCAGATGTGAGAAGGCGGGAATCAGCAAATCTGCAACGAAAAATTAATGGTGACGACTCGCAGGCGTATCACATTTGCGCAAACTCACCGTGCCAGCCAACTCAGCGCGACTGAAGCCTCAAGCCGAGAAGCTGTTCACCATGGGGCTGAAAAAAAGCATAAAGAAAGCGAACTACCTACCTTGGCTGCAGCGGAATCACGATGTGCCGCAGACCGTAGGCAACGTCCATTCTTCTGAGTTGCTTGTCGTCGCTGGCGAGAACTTCCGAGCGCCGTGTGCTTCCACAAACCACATGTCGCTTAAGAGCACATCCGCACCCTTGCGTTTGATGGCATGACATAGTAGTGGCTTGGTCGCAACGACGTTCGGAACGGATTTCTTTCCGTGACGCAAACGACAGCGGCTCGCTTATGTTACCCCCTTGAGGCAGCAAGCAAAGCCGGCCCTGTATGCACTTTCCTCGCTGGCTCAATACCTACAGCTGACCTGCCTACAGTGAGCTAAGCCTAGAGCTGTACGCACCACGAATCCAAGCTCACCGCGCTTCCGTCACGGAGAAGAAATCCGATGGCGACGGTCCATGAAACCTCTATTTTACATTCTGCTGTTACTTTCTGACTATTATGTAATGGTGCTTGAAACAGCACAAATGAAGCTTAAATTTGCGAAGTCCAGGGGAGGTTTCACAGACCTATATCGCTCTCGCCGCGAGGCCTTGCCCCGCACTCACCTTCGATGCCGGTGGCCTGGCTCAGAAGCATTACCGTTGTCGTTTCGCCGTGGGTTTAACTGCATCCAGGCGTCTCCGGCGGACGGCGATGGCATCCCTCTGGTACTTGCATGTCACGTTCAGAAGTTCTGCAGATAGTACAACAAAAATAAGGGCTCCTAAGATCGTGAAAGAAATACAGGCCGGTTTTCCCATCCGCAAAATTCAACCACTTGAGCGCGCGAGTTAGTAGAGATCTTTAGCAGACGGTGTACTGTGTTACCTTGTGTCTATGTCGTTGCTGCAGTCATAGTCCAGGTCTGAATGCGGAGGTCCATAAAGTAACAGGTCCAGGCAGGCCGCAGGCTTAGAGGAGAGCGTATAGGCTAGTCTCCTTTAGATAGGC
Organism: Amblyomma mixtum; assembly: GCF_055824585.1. NCBI lineage: Eukaryota > Metazoa > Arthropoda > Arachnida > Ixodida > Ixodidae > Amblyomma > Amblyomma mixtum. The sequence goes on from NC_143012.1 coordinate 23,289,714, forward strand.
AAGCAGGACACTGTGGGCACACAGGTGGTTTCGGGCCGGGAATGAGAGCTGGTTCTCCACGTTGGCTGGCAGTCCGAGGGCCCGGTAGCTTGAAAAGAGATGGCGATGGATTGGGTCAGAGTTTGGATACGCACACAGCAAGCGTCCCGAAGTGCCCGCATCGCCGCACGACGGTCTTGCAAGGGAGCACGCCAGATCAACGATGAACTTTCCGCGTTGGCGTCCAGGAGCAGCCGATGCAGACGCAGAACGAAGGCGCCGTATCTTGTCCGAGAGCCGGTGGAAGGTTCGGTACGCCGAGATACCCTTGTCAGGGCGAAGTGCCCTTATCTTCTGCTTTTGTAGCAGAGCGCCAAAGTCGTTGGGGGCTAGATACATAGTCACTGACAACCCGTTGCTGTTGCCCGCCTTGGCAAGGACATCGACGTCCTCAATGCCCTGGATGCCGGCATAGGCAGGCACACAGTGGTGAGCCACCTGGTCTCCGGCGTCCTCAAGGGCGTTACTCTGGGCGCGCGCAGACACTGGTCAAGGTCTGGGAGATGTGGAGCTCCCTCAGGAGCTGCAGGGCTGCCCGGCAACCACAGAGGACAACAACGAGGCCAGTAGGGTCGATGGTCCCGATCGAATCAGCTCTTACGTGGAGACCTGCAAGTTCAGCTTTTCGGCAGCTGCACAGAAAAGAGAGCCTATAGGTGCGGGACTGCTCCAATTGTGGGAACGCCAGAGCCGCCGCCTGCCAGGCGGCTCGTAGTGCCGAGCCGTCGGCGAACATGAGGGTCGTACCTTTTCAGTCATCAAGTAAGGCTACGGTGGCCAGGCGGAGTGCGACGGCAGGGGACCGACATTTCGTCACCTTGTTAAGGCCCAGGGTAACCTACAGGGGAGATCGGGTTGAGAGGGAGGACCGGTCGCCTGTGGGAAGGTAAAACCGTTTCCACATAGGCTCCAGGCAGCTTACCCTTCATGGAGTTGGGTTGGAATGCAGTCGCTCACGGAGGGCGCCTGCATTCTAGAATGTGATTGAGCCGGTCCGTGAGCATCAGGTCTCTCTGGAGGGGCCGGAGATTCAGTCGTTAGTCGACCGCCTCTGCCAGGGTGCCGGCACCAGCAACTGCTGTGGGGCTCCCATAAGTCGACGAATGCATCTCCTGCGAGACAGTTCCAAGCGAGTAAGGAGGGTAGGGCAGAGGGTGACAAGAGGCAAGGCACAAGCGATGGCTGATGTGGCCGTTGCCTCGAACAGTCGGATGGCCCAGGTGGGGTCCAGGCGCTGCCTCGGACGAGGAGGCACTGGGCTGCTCGGCCGACTCCATCAATGTGGCTCAGGAGGGCCTTGTCAGCAGGAAACCAGGTGACCCGGTGGTCGATGGTGAGACTTAGGTACTTCACCTGGGGTTTCCAAGGGAGGTTACTTTCATTGATCTTGAGGGTAGATATTCCAGCCGTGGCTCGTGCTCCGCTCGGATCAACAAAAAGTCCCTCGAACTTGTTGGCTCAGAGTGAGAGGCCATTGGTCGCCAGGAACCGCTGCACCCGGTTGAAGGCACGCTGGAGGGCCTCCCTGCCTGAGGTGATCTGCCTCGTCGGTGCTCGGAACCAGAAAGCCACATCGTCCACGTACGCAGAGCAGTGAACATTGTGGCGGCGGCACTCCTGGATGGGACCGGGCAGTCCTGCCTTCACCAGGTTGAACAGGAAATGCTCAGGATCGAGCCCTGAAGTATCCCGGAGGTGATGAGGTGAGGAGTGATCAGGATGGTGCCTTCCCATAACTGCATGGAACGATCAGAGGGAAAAGAGGTTATGAAGCGTGAGAGCTTTCCCATCGGCCGCAGTTCGTCCTGTGCTGGCTCGATGGTGGTGTGGGGCAGGCTCTTGAATGGCGACTGGTCGTCCAGGAGGACTAACCGGTCGATGTTTCCACGATGCCTCGCCTTGTCGAGGGAAGAATCTTCAACCGACATGTAGTGTGTGTGGTGAATCAGTGCCTGGCGTACCCGATCTGGTTCTCCGGCAGGAAGTTGGCGCCCCCTGCGGTACATGTGAGTCTTTCGAGTGCCCCTGAATCCAATGTTTTACAGGCAACAGAGGTCCGTGAGACTATCTGTAGGAACACAGCTCCCTGGAGGCCTTGCGGGGCATCAGGATGGGTACCACGATGACAGCGGTCCAACACGATTGTCGTCGAACACGGCCAGGTGACGACTCTATTCTTGGGCATACAGATTCTGCAGCATCTGCACTGTGACCCGTTGGCCCGAGGGCGCTATGGATCTATTGAGGGCCCTGTGGAGCTCGTGGGTGGTGACTGGATCGTTGCACAACGTGTGTGCTTCCATAGTGCCTGCAGGCGCAGGAGGGCAGCTCTGCGGTGTCTGGGATCTCAGCAAGAGGCTGGGGCGCAGGTGGGTTGCCTTGGAGAGGTGGCCTGCCACCTAATCTGCGAGTGCCTGACAAGACACTCCCTGTGCGACGGCCGCTCCGAGGACAGGATAGCGGTTGGTGGCGACCTGGAGCAGAGACCGCAGGAGGCGGCAGGGTGTAGCCGACTGCCGGGCAGAGCGGATGGAGTGGCAGCAACCAGCCCAGCCGTCCCCGAGCAGTTAGGTTGGCCAGACAGCGGCAGACAGCGTCGATCCGTCGGTAGGCTATCCAATCTGCAGGCAGTGACGTTCTCTACGCCCTCCGCACTGCGCGTCCCCAGCAGCTCGGAGGCCCAGCAGTCCATCCTCAGGGCCAGGGGCCTGCGCTGCCAATGAGCAGGTGCCGAGGATGGTCGCCTGCATGGAGAATGTCCTTCACGAGATCCCTGAACACTGGCCACTGAGAGACACTATGCACCTTTTCCTTCTGTTGCCTTTAGATGTGGGGTTACGAAGATGGAGCAGTGGTCTGAGCCTCGGGAATCAGCTGCTCTTTCCAATAGTAATGGCAAGCGTCCGACAAGAGCAGGAGGTCAATGATAGACGAGCGTCCTGGTCGGATGAAGATAAGGGCCATGGGCTGCAGGACACGGAAGCTTCCGGCGATGGTGGCATCCAGGAATTTTCTGCCTCTCGTGGTCAAGGTTCGGTTGCCCCATTCCCTGTGAAGAGAATTAAAATCACCACAGATAAGAACACTCTAGCCGATCCGAGCATGGAGGGCAAGAAGGCACTGCTGGATCCCAAGACACACTGGGAGCTAAGTAGACTGCGGACACAGGTATCCATGCGGCCCATTCGCATTCCCGCACCACAAATCTCTAAGTGGCCCAAGTGAGGGATGTTATTCCTTATGTAAATGGCTCCACAGGGCCTCACCTTGGAGTGAGCGTCGTCCAAGCGGGGGGCGTCACTGCAGCCATGGAGGGGTCAGAAGGAGAGATCGGAGTACCTAGTTTACCCAGGCAGACTGGAGGCTTCGGCTGAGATCAAGGTCCCTGGGGTGCGAGCACACCGTATTCCATGGTACCCACCAACACAAGGTCATTTAGGTCAGAAACATGCGCGAGCAGGGAATTCACATTCCACAGCATAATGCCTGACCTTGCAGTTTCCTTTAAGAGGACTGCCATGATGGCTGTCGATAGAGCTCTTGGCAGCGAGAGTGCTCTCGTACAGCTTGCGAGCCTCTGACCTGAAATGGTTGGCCGTCCTGCGAACGATCGTGGTGACCTGGCTCTGCTCCTTCCCCCTGAGAGGGCTGGAGTCCGAAGCCCTGACGCCTTCCACAGTGGAGGCACCTGCGTTCAGAAGCCGAGCAATCGCCATGGCGATGTGGTCATCATCAGCCTGACTACGCTCACTGCAGGCCAAAGGCTTTTCCCATGTCTCCCCAATTAATATTGTTTTTTGCCAGCTGCGTCCACCGTATACCCACAAACTTCTTCAACTCATTCGCCCATCTAACTTTCTACCCCCCCTTGCTACGCTCTCTTTCTCTTGGTGTCCACTCCATTACCCTTAAAGGTGCACTGAAGAGGATTCTGAACTTGTCTTTTTGCCGCGGGAACTCGATCTACACGTTCCTAGCATTCTTAGAAACTGCGACTTACTGCCCTGTGTGGCCGATTTCCCTAATTAAATCGAATTAACGTCCGGCTCCCGCCTTTTTTTTTTTAATTCTGCCTCGTACGATGGGCGGAGTCGATCAACGCGTGAAGTTCCTTTCAGCCAGCTCCGTGGAGGCTTTGCTTTGGCTTTATTTTGTTTTTTAGGTTTCCATGAATAAATAGTTTCATTCGCAGATAATACAGCCGTGAAATAAGCCCGCAGAAATAAAAATACGCACGGACTATTTGCTACTACGGACTACTACGTATTACTCCACCGATGGCAGAGCGGCAAGCCGTCACGGGACTGGGTGAAAGGCACTCCACGCGTTGGTCGACTCCGCCCACCGTACGAGGCAGAATTCAAAAAAAAGGGCGGGAGCCAGACGTTAATTCGATTTAATTAGGGAAATTGGCCACACAGGGCAATAAGTCGCAGTTTCTAAGAATGCTAGGAACGTGTAGATCGAGTTCCCGCGGCAAAAAGACAAGTTCAGATTCCTCTTCAGTGCACCTTTAAGGACCGGCGGTTGCCTTCATGTCCTGCCCAAGCATATTTCTTCCTCTTCATTTCGACTAGGATGTGATAACCTGCATTTGTTCTCTCAGCCGTCCGCCCCCTACCGATCTGTTCAAGTCACACCAATCAATTTTCTTTCCATAACTCACTGCGTTGTCCTTAATGCACCGAAGCATGGCCTTGTGGTAGAGCATCCGCCTCGCATTCGGGAGGTGTTGGGTTCGATCCCCAGTGCCGCCGGGTACCCATCGGCTTCTTTAATGGGTACAAGATTTCTCCTGGCCTGGTGCTCGGCTCTTCTAGGGTGAAATGCTTGGGAAAAGGGTCTTAGACCAAACAGTTGCCTTGACGGATGAGTGATAAGTTCCCCGCCAAGCAACCATAAGCCCGCCTCGTGCGACATAAGCCCAATTTGTGGCCTTTTTTTTTTCTGTAAGGCACAGCTTTTCAATTTCTCAAGTTGGCGCAGTGCCACTGAGCTCACGTTAGAGCGAACTCGTCTAAACTTCATCGAACTCTCCAAACTCCGTTGAACCTGTAAAGTCTGAACTGAATCACGAACCACCTTTGCAGGCTGATGTGTTCGAAACTGGTTTTGCCCCCGAAAGGACACAGCGTGGTTTGCGGAGCCTCTTCCAAGCGCACACCCCTGAAGAAGCCGGGCGCCGGGCCGGGGGTGGCTTGTACCCTTTTTTACCAGTGGGTGTCCGGCGGTGGGTTTCGAACCAACCACCTACCGCAGCCGAGGCGGACGACCAAGCCTCTAGGCCACGACTGCGGTAAATTAAGCTGAGCCGTCTTTGTTAGCCACCTCGTTTCTGCATCATAGGTGAGCTCCGGTAGACGTAGCTGTTGTATTCTTTTCTCTTGAGGGGCTTTGGTAAACTGCCATTCCTGATCTGAGAGAACCTGCCATATGCGCTGCAACTCATTCTTATTCTTCTAGTTATTTCTGTCATGATCCAGATCAGCGGTCACTACTCGCCTAAGCAGACGTGTTCTCTTACTCCTTTCAGCAACTCCATGGTAATGCGCACTGATACAAGTCGTGCAGCGCTGGGGCCTCCTGCAGGTGGCAATCATTTGCTTGTAGCCCCTGCACTAGGAGCACTGAAGGGTTCGGACAAGAAAGGGCGCACCCCGAAGCGCATTCCTGTAATGAACACATGGTCAGCGGTGATGGCATGGCCACGGCGCCTTAGGCTGCTAGTGTCGACTGGAGCCTCGATCGCAGCCGCAACGTCGCTGTCGCACACTTTGCGGTCGGCCCCGTAGATACCACCCATGCTGCCGTCAGGAAGGGAGGTCTCGAAGGTGCGGACCGGAGTGGAGAGGAGGGTGGTGGAGGCCAGAAGCTGCTCCTGGGATACCTTGGTAGAGACGTCTCCTGTATTCATGTTGCGTTTGCAGTTCATCCGCACCTATAGGACTCCGGGCTGGCTGTAGAGGAAGGGGCTGTAGTCCTCTTTGACCACATCCTTGAGGGAGAGGGTCTGTCGTAAAGGAAAGATAAGAACCGTGGTCAGCCTTGGAAATCTACGGGAGGCTGGACGCCAGGCCTTGCGCTGGACTTTGATCCAGCCACCTGGATCGCGGTCGACGCCCGAAGGCTCAGCATTTCCCAGCGAGTTGGCGTGGGTACTCACCCTCCAGGCAGAGTGGTCTCCTGCTCACTGGTCACTTCTGGCCAGATATCATATCGGGCTCAATGCAGCAGTGCCGATTGATCAGATGTGAGAAGGCGGGAATTAGCAAATCTGCAACGAAAAATTAATGGTGACGACTCGCAGGCGTATCACATTTGCGCAAACTCACCGTGCCAGCCAACTCAGCGCGACTGAAGCCTCAAGCCGAGAAGCTGTTCACCATGGGGCTGAAAAAAAGCATAAAGAAAGCGAACTACCTACCTTGGCTGCAGCGGAATCACGATGTGCCGCAGACCGTAGGCAACGTCCATTCTTCTGAGTTGCTTGTCGTCGCTGGCGAGAACTTCCGAGCGCCGTGTGCTTCCACAAACCACATGTCGCTTAAGAGCACATCCGCACCCTTGCGTTTGATGGCATGACATAGTAGTGGCTTGGTCGCAACGACGTTCGGAACGGATTTCTTTCCGTGACGCAAACGACAGCGGCTCGCTTATGTTACCCCCTTGAGGCAGCAAGCAAAGCCGGCCCTGTATGCACTTTCCTCGCTGGCTCAATACCTACAGCTGACCTGCCTACAGTGAGCTAAGCCTAGAGCTGTACGCACCACGAATCCAAGCTCACCGCGCTTCCGTCACGGAGAAGAAATCCGATGGCGACGGTCCATGAAACCTCTATTTTACATTCTGCTGTTACTTTCTGACTATTATGTAATGGTGCTTGAAACAGCACAAATGAAGCTTAAATTTGCGAAGTCCAGGGGAGGTTTCACAGACCTATATCGCTCTCGCCGCGAGGCCTTGCCTCGCACTCACCTTCGATGCCGGTGGCCTGGCTCAGAAGCATTACCGTTGTCGTTTCGCCGTGGGTTTAACTGCATCCAGGCGTCTCCGGCGGACGGCGATGGCATCCCTCTGGTACTTGCATGTCACGTTCAGAAGTTCTGCAGATAGTACAACAAAAATAAGGGCTCCTAAGATCTTGAAAGAAATACAGGCCGGTTTTCCCATCCGCAAAATTCAACCACTTGAGCGCGCGAGTTAGTAGAGATCTTTAGCAGACGGTGTACTGTGTTACCTTGTGTCTATGTCGTTGCTGCAGTCATAGTCCAGGTCTGAATGCGGAGGTCCATAAAGTAACAGGTCCAGGCAGGCCGCAAGCTTAGAGGAGAGCGTATAGGCTAGTCTCCTTTAGATAGGCAAGCAGGACACTGTGGGCACACAGGTGGTTTCGGGCCGGGAATGAGAGCTGGTTCTCCACGTTGGCTGGCAGTCCGAGGGCCCGGTAGCTTGAAAAGAGATGGCGATGGATTGGGTCAGAGTTTGGATACGCACACAGCAAGCGTCCCGAAGTGCCCGCATCGCCGCACGACGGTCTTGCAAGGGAGCACGCCAGATCAACGATGAACTTTCCGCGTTGGCGTCCAGGAGCAGCCGATGCAGACGCAGAACGAAGGCGCCGTATCTTGTCCGAGAGCCGGTGGAAGGTTCGGTACGCCGAGATACCCTTGTCAGGGCGAAGTGCCCTTATCTTCTGCTTTTGTAGCAGAGCGCCAAAGTCGTTGGGTGCTAGATACATAGTCACTGACAACCCGTTGCTGTTGCCCGCCTTGGCAAGGACATCGACGTCCTCAATGCCCTGGATGCCGGCATAGGCAGGCACACAGTGGTGAGCCACCTGGTCTCCGGCGTCCTCAAGGGCGTTACTCTGGGCGCGCGCAGACACTGGTCAAGGTCTGGGAGATGTGGAGCTCCCTCAGGAGCTGCAGGGCTGCCGGCAACCACAGAGGACAACAACGAGGCCAGTAGGGTCGATGGTCCCGATCGAATCAGCTCTTACGTGGAGACCTGCAAGTTCAGCTTTTCGGCAGCTGCACAGAAAAGAGAGCCTATAGGTGCGGGGCTGCTCCAATTGTGGGAACGCCAGAGCCGCCGCCTGCCAGGCGGCTCGTAGTGCCGAGCCGTCGGCGAACATGAGGGTCGTACCTTTTCAGTCATCAAGTAAGGCTACGGTGGCCAGGCGGAGTGCGACGGCAGGGGACCGACATTTCGTCACCTTGTTAAGGCCCAGGGTAACCTACAGGGGAGATCGGGTTGAGAGGGAGGACCGGTCGCCTGTGGGAAGGTAAAACCGTTTCCACATAGGCTCCAGGCAGCTTACCCTTCATGGAGTTGGGTTGGAATGCAGTCGCTCACGGAGGGCGCCTGCATTCTAGAATGTGATTGAGCCGGTCCGTGAGCATCAGGTCTCTCTGGAGGGGCCGTAGATTCAGTCGTTAGTCGACCGCCTCTGCCAGGGTGCCGGCACCAGCAACTGCTGTGGGGCTCCCATAAGTCGACGAATGCATCTCCTGCGAGACAGTTCCAAGCGAGTAAGGAGGGTAGGGCAGAGGGTGACAAGAGGCAAGGCACAAGCGATGGCTGATGTGGCCGTTGCCTCGAACAGTCGGATGGCCCAGGTGGGGTCCAGGCGCTGCCTCGGACGAGGAGGCACTGGGCTGCTCGGCCGACTCCATCAATGTGGCTCAGGAGGGCCTTGTCAGCAGGAAACCAGGTGACCCGGTGGTCGATGGTGAGACTGAGGTACTTCACCTGGGGTTTCCAAGGGAGGTTACTTTCATTGATCTTGAGGGTAGATATTCCAGCCGTGGCTCGTGCTCCGCTCGGATCGACAAAAAGTCCCTCGAACTTGTTGGCTCAGAGTGAGAGGCCCTTGGTCGCCAGGAACCGCTGCACCCGGTTGAAGGCACGCTGGAGGGCCTCCTTGCCTGAGGTGATCTGCCTCGTCGGTGCTCGGAACCAGAAAGCCACATCGTCCACGTACGCAGAGCAGTGAACATTGTGGCGGCGGCACTCCTGGATGGGACCGGGCAGTCCTGCCTTCACCAGGTTGAACAGGAAATGCTCAGGATCGAGCCCTGAAGTATCCCGGAGGTGATGAGGTGAGGAGTGCTCAGGATGGTGCCTTCCCGTAACTGCATGGAACGATCAGAGGGAAAAGAGGTTATGAAGCGTGAGAGCTTTCCCATCGGCCGCAGTTCGTCCTGTGCTGGCTCGATGGTGGTGTGGGGCAGGCTCTTGAATGGCGACTGGTCGTCCAGGAGGACTAACCGGTCGATGTTTCCACGATGCCTCGCCTTGTCGAGGGAAGAATCTTCAACCGACATGTAGTGTGTGTGGTGAATCAGTGCCTGGCGTACCCTATCTGGTTCTCCGGCAGGAAGTTGGCACCCCCTGCGGTACATGTGAGTCTTTCGAGTGCCCTTCAATCCAATGTTTTACAGGCAACAGAGGTCCGTGAGACTATCTGTAGGAACACAGCTCCCTGGAGGCCTTGCGGGGCATCAGGATGGGTACCACGATGACAGTGGTCCAACACGATTGTCGTCGAACACGGCCAGGTGACGAGTCTATTCTTGGGCATACAGATTCTGCAGCATCTGCACTGTGACCCGTTGGCCCGAGGGCGCTATGGATCGATTGAGGGCCCTGAGGAGCTCGTGGGTGGTGACTGGATCGTTGCACAACGTGTGTGCTTCCATAGTGCCTGCAGGCACAGGAGGGCAGCTCTGCGGTGTCTGGGATCTCAGCAAGAGGCTGGGGCGCAGGTGGGTTGCCTTGGAGAGGTGGCCTGCCACCTAATCTGCGAGTGCCTGACAAGACACTCCCTGTGCGACGGCCGCTCCGAGGACAGGATAGCGGTTGGTGGTGACCTGGAGCAGAGACCGCAGGAGGCGGCAGGGTGTAGCCGACTGCCGGGCAGAGCGGATGGAGTGGCAGCAACCAGCCCAGCCGTCCCCGAGCAGTTAGGTTGGCCAGACAGCGGCAGACAGCGTCGATCCGTCGGTAGGCTATCCAATCTGCAGGCAGTGACGTTCTCTACGCCCTCCGCACTGCGCGTCCCCAGCAGCTCGGAGGCCCAGCAGTCCATCCTCAGGGCCAGGGGCCTGCGCTGCCAATGAGCAGGTGCCGAGGATGGTCGCCTGCATGGAGAATGTCCTTCACGAGATCCCTGAACACTGGCCACTGAGAGACACTATGCACCTTTTCCTTCTGTTGCCTTTAGATGTGGGGTTACGAAGATGGAGCAGTGGTCTGAGCCTCGGGAATCAGCTGCTCTTTCCCAATAGTAATGGCAAGCGTCCGACAAGAGCAGGAGGTCAATGATAGACGAGCGTCCTGGTCGGATGAAGATAAGGGCCATGGGCTGCAGGACACGGAAGCTTCCGGCTATGGTGGCATCCAGGAATTTTCTGCCTCTCGTGGTCAAGGTTCGGTTGCCCCATTCCCTGTGAAGAGAATTAAAATCACCATATATAAGAACACTCTAGCCGATCCGAGCATGGAGGGCAAGAAGGCATTGCTGGATCCCAAGACACACTAGGAGCTAGGTAGACTGCGGACACAGGTATCCATGCGGCCCATTCGCATTCCCGCACCACAAATCTCCAAGTGGCCCAAGTGAGGGATGTTATTCCTTATGTAGATGGCTCTACAGGGCCTCACCTGGGAGTGAGCGTCGTCCAAGCGGGGGGCGTCGCTGCAGCCATGGAGCGGTCAGAAGGAGAGATCGGAGTACCTAGTTTACCCAGGCAGACTGGAGGCTTCGGCTGAGATCAAGGTCCCTGGGGTGCGAGCACACCGTATTCCATGGTACCCACCAACACAAGGTCATTTAGGTCAGAAACATGCGCGAGCAGGGAATTCACATTCCACAGCATAATGCCTGACCTTGCAGTTTCCTTTAAGAGGACTGCCATGATGGCTGTCGATAGAGCTCTTGGCAGCGAGAGTGCTCTCGTACAGCTTGCGAGCCTCTGACCTGAAATGGTTGGCCGTCCTGCGAACGATCGTGGTGACCTGGCTCTGCTCCTTCCCCCTGAGAGGGCTGGAGTCCGAAGCCCTGACGCCTTCCACAGTGGAGGCACCTGCGTTCAGAAGCCGAGCAATCGCCATGGCGATGTGGTCATCATCAGCCTGACTACGCTCACTGCAGGCCAAAGGCTTTTCCCATGTCTCCCCAATTAATATTGTTTTTTGCCAGCTGCGTCCACCGTATACCCACAAACTTCTTCAACTCATTCGCCCATCTAACTTTCTACCCCCCCTTGCTACGCTCTCTTTCTCTTGGTGTCCACTCCATTACCCTTAAAGGTGCACTGAAGAGGATTCTGAACTTGTCTTTTTGCCGCGGGAACTCGATCTACACGTTCCTAGCATTCTTAGAAACTGCGACTTACTGCCCTGTGTGGCCGATTTCCCTAATTAAATCGAATTAACGTCCGGCTCCCGCCTTTTTTTTTTTAATTCTGCCTCGTACGATGGGCGGAGTCGATCAACGCGTGAAGTTCCTTTCAGCCAGCTCCGTGGAGGCTTTGCTTTGGCTTTATTTTGTTTTTTAGGTTTCCATGAATAAATAGTTTCATTCGCAGATAATACAGCCGTGAAATAAGCCCGCAGAAATAAAAATACGCACGGACTATTTGCTACTACGGACTACTACGTATTACTCCACCGATGGCAGAGCGGCAAGCCGTCACGGGACTGGGTGAAAGGCACTCCACGCGTTGGTCGACTCCGCCCACCGTACGAGGCAGAATTCAAAAAAAAGGGCGGGAGCCAGACGTTAATTCGATTTAATTAGGGAAATTGGCCACACAGGGCAATAAGTCGCAGTTTCTAAGAATGCTAGGAACGTGTAGATCGAGTTCCCGCGGCAAAAAGACAAGTTCAGATTCCTCTTCAGTGCACCTTTAAGGACCGGCGGTTGCCTTCATGTCCTGCCCAAGCATATTTCTTCCTCTTCATTTCGACTAGGATGTGATAACCTGCATTTGTTCTCTCAGCCGTCCGCCCCCTACCGATCTGTTCAAGTCACACCAATCAATTTTCTTTCCATAACTCACTGCGTTGTCCTTAATGCACCGAAGCATGGCCTTGTGGTAGAGCATCCGCCTCGCATTCGGGAGGTGTTGGGTTCGATCCCCAGTGCCGCCGGGTACCCATCGGCTTCTTTAATGGGTACAAGATTTCTCCTGGCCTGGTGCTCGGCTCTTCTAGGGTGAAATGCTTGGGAAAAGGGTCTTAGACCAAACAGTTGCCTTGACGGATGAGTGATAAGTTCCCCGCCAAGCAACCATAAGCCCGCCTCGTGCGACATAAGCCCAATTTGTGGCCTTTTTTTTTTTCTGTAAGGCACAGCTTTTCAATTTCTCAAGTTGGCGCAGTGCCACTGAGCTCACGTTAGAGCGAACTCGTCTAAACTTCATCGAACTCTCCAAACTCCGTTGAACCTGTAAAGTCTGAACTGAATCACGAACCACCTTTGCAGGCTGATGTGTTCGAAACTGGTTTTGCCCCCGAAAGGACACAGCGTGGTTTGCGGAGCCTCTTCCAAGCGCACACCCCTGAAGAAGCCGGGCGCCGGGCCGGGGGTGGCTTGTACCCTTTTTTACCAGTGGGTGTCCGGCGGTGGGTTTCGAACCAACCACCTACCGCAGCCGAGGCGGACGACCAAGCCTCTAGGCCACGACTGCGGTAAATTAAGCTGAGCCGTCTTTGTTAGCCACCTCGTTTCTGCATCATAGGTGAGCTCCGGTAGACGTAGCTGTTGTATTCTTTTCTCTTGAGGGGCTTTGGTAAACTGCCATTCCTGATCTGAGAGAACCTGCCATATGCGCTGCAACTCATTCTTATTCTTCTAGTTATTTCTGTCATGATCCAGATCAGCGGTCACTACTCGCCTAAGCAGACGTGTTCTCTTACTCCTTTCAGCAACTCCATGGTAATGCGCACTGATACAAGTCGTGCAGCGCTGGGGCCTCCTGCAGGTGGCAATCATTTGCTTGTAGCCCCTGCACTAGGAGCACTGAAGGGTTCGGACAAGAAAGGGCGCACCCCGAAGCGCATTCCTGTAATGAACACATGGTCAGCGGTGATGGCATGGCCACGGCGCCTTAGGCTGCTAGTGTCGACTGGAGCCTCGATCGCAGCCGCAACGTCGCTGTCGCACACTTTGCGGTCGGCCCCGTAGATACCACCCATGCTGCCGTCAGGAAGGGAGGTCTCGAAGGTGCGGACCGGAGAGGAGAGGAGGGTGGTGGAGGCCAGAAGCTGCTCCTGGGATACCTTGGTAGAGACGTCTCCTTTATTCATGTTGCGTTTGCAGTTCATCCGCACCTATAGGACTCCGGGCTGGCTGTAGAGGAAGGGGCTGTAGTCCTCTTTGACCACATCCTTGAGGGAGAGGGTCTGTCGTAAAGGAAAGATAAGAACCATGGTCAGCCTTGGAAATGTACGGGAGGCTGGACGCCACGCCTTGCGCTGGACTTTGATCCAGCCACCTGGATCGCGGTCGACGCCCGAAGGCTCAGCATTTCCCTGCGAGTTGGCGTGGGTACTCACCCTCCAGGCAGAGTGGTCTCCTGCTCACTGGTCACTTCTGGCCAGATATCATATCGGGCTCAATGCAGCAGTGCCGATTGATCAGATGTGAGAAGGCGGGAATCAGCAAATCTGCAACGAAAAATTAATGGTGACGACTCGCAGGCGTATCACATTTGCGCAAACTCACCGTGCCAGCCAACTCAGCGCGACTGAAGCCTCAAGCCGAGAAGCTGTTCACCATGGGGCTGAAAAAAAGCATAAAGAAAGCGAACTACCTACCTTGGCTGCAGCGGAATCACGATGTGCCGCAGACCGTAGGCAACGTCCATTCTTCTGAGTTGCTTGTCGTCGCTGGCGAGAACTTCCGAGCGCCGTGTGCTTCCACAAACCACATGTCGCTTAAGAGCACATCCGCACCCTTGCGTTTGATGGCATGACATAGTAGTGGCTTGGTCGCAACGACGTTCGGAACGGATTTCTTTCCGTGACGCAAACGACAGCGGCTCGCTTATGTTACCCCCTTGAGGCAGCAAGCAAAGCCGGCCCTGTATGCACTTTCCTCGCTGGCTCAATACCTACAGCTGACCTGCCTACAGTGAGCTAAGCCTAGAGCTGTACGCACCACGAATCCAAGCTCACCGCGCTTCCGTCACGGAGAAGAAATCCGATGGCGACGGTCCATGAAACCTCTATTTTACATTCTGCTGTTACTTTCTGACTATTATGTAATGGTGCTTGAAACAGCACAAATGAAGCTTAAATTTGCGAAGTCCAGGGGAGGTTTCACAGACCTATATCGCTCTCGCCGCGAGGCCTTGCCCCGCACTCACCTTCGATGCCGGTGGCCTGGCTCAGAAGCATTACCGTTGTCGTTTCGCCGTGGGTTTAACTGCATCCAGGCGTCTCCGGCGGACGGCGATGGCATCCCTCTGGTACTTGCATGTCACGTTCAGAAGTTCTGCAGATAGTACAACAAAAATAAGGGCTCCTAAGATCGTGAAAGAAATACAGGCCGGTTTTCCCATCCGCAAAATTCAACCACTTGAGCGCGCGAGTTAGTAGAGATCTTTAGCAGACGGTGTACTGTGTTACCTTGTGTCTATGTCGTTGCTGCAGTCATAGTCCAGGTCTGAATGCGGAGGTCCATAAAGTAACAGGTCCAGGCAGGCCGCAGGCTTAGAGGAGAGCGTATAGGCTAGTCTCCTTTAGATAGGCAAGCAGGACACTGTGGGCACACAGGTGGTTTCGGGCCGGGAATGAGAGCTGGTTCTCCACGTTGGCTGGCAGTCCGAGGGCCCGGTAGCTTGAAAAGAGATGGCGATGGATTGGGTCAGAGTTTGGATACGCACACAGCAAGCGTCCCGAAGTGCCCGCATCGCCGCACGACGGTCTTGCAAGGGAGCACGCCAGATCAACGATGAACTTTCCGCGTTGGCGTCCAGGAGCAGCCGATGCAGACGCAGAACGAAGGCGCCGTATCTTGTCCGAGAGCCGGTGGAAGGTTCGGTACGCCGAGATACCCTTGTCAGGGCGAAGTGCCCTTATCTTCTGCTTTTGTAGCAGAGCGCCAAAGTCGTTGGGGGCTAGATACATAGTCACTGACAACCCGTTGCTGTTGCCCGCCTTGGCAAGGACATCGACGTCCTCAATGCCCTGGATGCCGGCATAGGCAGGCACACAGTGGTGAGCCACCTGGTCTCCGGCGTCCTCAAGGGCGTTACTCTGGGCGCGCGCAGACACTGGTCAAGGTCTGGGAGATGTGGAGCTCCCTCAGGAGCTGCAGGGCTGCCCGGCAACCACAGAGGACAACAACGAGGCCAGTAGGGTCGATGGTCCCGATCGAATCAGCTCTTACGTGGAGACCTGCAAGTTCAGCTTTTCGGCAGCTGCACAGAAAAGAGAGCCTATAGGTGCGGGACTGCTCCAATTGTGGGAACGCCAGAGCCGCCGCCTGCCAGGCGGCTCGTAGTGCCGAGCCGTCGGCGAACATGAGGGTCGTACCTTTTCAGTCATCAAGTAAGGCTACGGTGGCCAGGCGGAGTGCGACGGCAGGGGACCGACATTTCGTCACCTTGTTAAGGCCCAGGGTAACCTACAGGGGAGATCGGGTTGAGAGGGAGGACCGGTCGCCTGTGGGAAGGTAAAACCGTTTCCACATAGGCTCCAGGCAGCTTACCCTTCATGGAGTTGGGTTGGAATGCAGTCGCTCACGGAGGGCGCCTGCATTCTAGAATGTGATTGAGCCGGTCCGTGAGCATCAGGTCTCTCTGGAGGGGCCGGAGATTCAGTCGTTAGTCGACCGCCTCTGCCAGGGTGCCGGCACCAGCAACTGCTGTGGGGCTCCCATAAGTCGACGAATGCATCTCCTGCGAGACAGTTCCAAGCGAGTAAGGAGGGTAGGGCAGAGGGTGACAAGAGGCAAGGCACAAGCGATGGCTGATGTGGCCGTTGCCTCGAACAGTCGGATGGCCCAGGTGGGGTCCAGGCGCTGCCTCGGACGAGGAGGCACTGGGCTGCTCGGCCGACTCCATCAATGTGGCTCAGGAGGGCCTTGTCAGCAGGAAACCAGGTGACCCGGTGGTCGATGGTGAGACTTAGGTACTTCACCTGGGGTTTCCAAGGGAGGTTACTTTCATTGATCTTGAGGGTAGATATTCCAGCCGTGGCTCGTGCTCCGCTCGGATCAACAAAAAGTCCCTCGAACTTGTTGGCTCAGAGTGAGAGGCCATTGGTCGCCAGGAACCGCTGCACCCGGTTGAAGGCACGCTGGAGGGCCTCCCTGCCTGAGGTGATCTGCCTCGTCGGTGCTCGGAACCAGAAAGCCACATCGTCCACGTACGCAGAGCAGTGAACATTGTGGCGGCGGCACTCCTGGATGGGACCGGGCAGTCCTGCCTTCACCAGGTTGAACAGGAAATGCTCAGGATCGAGCCCTGAAGTATCCCGGAGGTGATGAGGTGAGGAGTGATCAGGATGGTGCCTTCCCATAACTGCATGGAACGATCAGAGGGAAAAGAGGTTATGAAGCGTGAGAGCTTTCCCATCGGCCGCAGTTCGTCCTGTGCTGGCTCGATGGTGGTGTGGGGCAGGCTCTTGAATGGCGACTGGTCGTCCAGGAGGACTAACCGGTCGATGTTTCCACGATGCCTCGCCTTGTCGAGGGAAGAATCTTCAACCGACATGTAGTGTGTGTGGTGAATCAGTGCCTGGCGTACCCGATCTGGTTCTCCGGCAGGAAGTTGGCGCCCCCTGCGGTACATGTGAGTCTTTCGAGTGCCCCTGAATCCAATGTTTTACAGGCAACAGAGGTCCGTGAGACTATCTGTAGGAACACAGCTCCCTGGAGGCCTTGCGGGGCATCAGGATGGGTACCACGATGACAGCGGTCCAACACGATTGTCGTCGAACACGGCCAGGTGACGACTCTATTCTTGGGCATACAGATTCTGCAGCATCTGCACTGTGACCCGTTGGCCCGAGGGCGCTATGGATCTATTGAGGGCCCTGTGGAGCTCGTGGGTGGTGACTGGATCGTTGCACAACGTGTGTGCTTCCATAGTGCCTGCAGGCGCAGGAGGGCAGCTCTGCGGTGTCTGGGATCTCAGCAAGAGGCTGGGGCGCAGGTGGGTTGCCTTGGAGAGGTGGCCTGCCACCTAATCTGCGAGTGCCTGACAAGACACTCCCTGTGCGACGGCCGCTCCGAGGACAGGATAGCGGTTGGTGGCGACCTGGAGCAGAGACCGCAGGAGGCGGCAGGGTGTAGCCGACTGCCGGGCAGAGCGGATGGAGTGGCAGCAACCAGCCCAGCCGTCCCCGAGCAGTTAGGTTGGCCAGACAGCGGCAGACAGCGTCGATCCGTCGGTAGGCTATCCAATCTGCAGGCAGTGACGTTCTCTACGCCCTCCGCACTGCGCGTCCCCAGCAGCTCGGAGGCCCAGCAGTCCATCCTCAGGGCCAGGGGCCTGCGCTGCCAATGAGCAGGTGCCGAGGATGGTCGCCTGCATGGAGAATGTCCTTCACGAGATCCCTGAACACTGGCCACTGAGAGACACTATGCACCTTTTCCTTCTGTTGCCTTTAGATGTGGGGTTACGAAGATGGAGCAGTGGTCTGAGCCTCGGGAATCAGCTGCTCTTTCCAATAGTAATGGCAAGCGTCCGACAAGAGCAGGAGGTCAATGATAGACGAGCGTCCTGGTCGGATGAAGATAAGGGCCATGGGCTGCAGGACACGGAAGCTTCCGGCGATGGTGGCATCCAGGAATTTTCTGCCTCTCGTGGTCAAGGTTCGGTTGCCCCATTCCCTGTGAAGAGAATTAAAATCACCACAGATAAGAACACTCTAGCCGATCCGAGCATGGAGGGCAAGAAGGCACTGCTGGATCCCAAGACACACTGGGAGCTAAGTAGACTGCGGACACAGGTATCCATGCGGCCCATTCGCATTCCCGCACCACAAATCTCTAAGTGGCCCAAGTGAGGGATGTTATTCCTTATGTAAATGGCTCCACAGGGCCTCACCTTGGAGTGAGCGTCGTCCAAGCGGGGGGCGTCACTGCAGCCATGGAGGGGTCAGAAGGAGAGATCGGAGTACCTAGTTTACCCAGGCAGACTGGAGGCTTCGGCTGAGATCAAGGTCCCTGGGGTGCGAGCACACCGTATTCCATGGTACCCACCAACACAAGGTCATTTAGGTCAGAAACATGCGCGAGCAGGGAATTCACATTCCACAGCATAATGCCTGACCTTGCAGTTTCCTTTAAGAGGACTGCCATGATGGCTGTCGATAGAGCTCTTGGCAGCGAGAGTGCTCTCGTACAGCTTGCGAGCCTCTGACCTGAAATGGTTGGCCGTCCTGCGAACGATCGTGGTGACCTGGCTCTGCTCCTTCCCCCTGAGAGGGCTGGAGTCCGAAGCCCTGACGCCTTCCACAGTGGAGGCACCTGCGTTCAGAAGCCGAGCAATCGCCATGGCGATGTGGTCATCATCAGCCTGACTACGCTCACTGCAGGCCAAAGGCTTTTCCCATGTCTCCCCAATTAATATTGTTTTTTGCCAGCTGCGTCCACCGTATACCCACAAACTTCTTCAACTCATTCGCCCATCTAACTTTCTACCCCCCCTTGCTACGCTCTCTTTCTCTTGGTGTCCACTCCATTACCCTTAAAGGTGCACTGAAGAGGATTCTGAACTTGTCTTTTTGCCGCGGGAACTCGATCTACACGTTCCTAGCATTCTTAGAAACTGCGACTTACTGCCCTGTGTGGCCGATTTCCCTAATTAAATCGAATTAACGTCCGGCTCCCGCCTTTTTTTTTTTAATTCTGCCTCGTACGATGGGCGGAGTCGATCAACGCGTGAAGTTCCTTTCAGCCAGCTCCGTGGAGGCTTTGCTTTGGCTTTATTTTGTTTTTTAGGTTTCCATGAATAAATAGTTTCATTCGCAGATAATACAGCCGTGAAATAAGCCCGCAGAAATAAAAATACGCACGGACTATTTGCTACTACGGACTACTACGTATTACTCCACCGATGGCAGAGCGGCAAGCCGTCACGGGACTGGGTGAAAGGCACTCCACGCGTTGGTCGACTCCGCCCACCGTACGAGGCAGAATTCAAAAAAAAGGGCGGGAGCCAGACGTTAATTCGATTTAATTAGGGAAATTGGCCACACAGGGCAATAAGTCGCAGTTTCTAAGAATGCTAGGAACGTGTAGATCGAGTTCCCGCGGCAAAAAGACAAGTTCAGATTCCTCTTCAGTGCACCTTTAAGGACCGGCGGTTGCCTTCATGTCCTGCCCAAGCATATTTCTTCCTCTTCATTTCGACTAGGATGTGATAACCTGCATTTGTTCTCTCAGCCGTCCGCCCCCTACCGATCTGTTCAAGTCACACCAATCAATTTTCTTTCCATAACTCACTGCGTTGTCCTTAATGCACCGAAGCATGGCCTTGTGGTAGAGCATCCGCCTCGCATTCGGGAGGTGTTGGGTTCGATCCCCAGTGCCGCCGGGTACCCATCGGCTTCTTTAATGGGTACAAGATTTCTCCTGGCCTGGTGCTCGGCTCTTCTAGGGTGAAATGCTTGGGAAAAGGGTCTTAGACCAAACAGTTGCCTTGACGGATGAGTGATAAGTTCCCCGCCAAGCAACCATAAGCCCGCCTCGTGCGACATAAGCCCAATTTGTGGCCTTTTTTTTTTCTGTAAGGCACAGCTTTTCAATTTCTCAAGTTGGCGCAGTGCCACTGAGCTCACGTTAGAGCGAACTCGTCTAAACTTCATCGAACTCTCCAAACTCCGTTGAACCTGTAAAGTCTGAACTGAATCACGAACCACCTTTGCAGGCTGATGTGTTCGAAACTGGTTTTGCCCCCGAAAGGACACAGCGTGGTTTGCGGAGCCTCTTCCAAGCGCACACCCCTGAAGAAGCCGGGCGCCGGGCCGGGGGTGGCTTGTACCCTTTTTTACCAGTGGGTGTCCGGCGGTGGGTTTCGAACCAACCACCTACCGCAGCCGAGGCGGACGACCAAGCCTCTAGGCCACGACTGCGGTAAATTAAGCTGAGCCGTCTTTGTTAGCCACCTCGTTTCTGCATCATAGGTGAGCTCCGGTAGACGTAGCTGTTGTATTCTTTTCTCTTGAGGGGCTTTGGTAAACTGCCATTCCTGATCTGAGAGAACCTGCCATATGCGCTGCAACTCATTCTTATTCTTCTAGTTATTTCTGTCATGATCCAGATCAGCGGTCACTACTCGCCTAAGCAGACGTGTTCTCTTACTCCTTTCAGCAACTCCATGGTAATGCGCACTGATACAAGTCGTGCAGCGCTGGGGCCTCCTGCAGGTGGCAATCATTTGCTTGTAGCCCCTGCACTAGGAGCACTGAAGGGTTCGGACAAGAAAGGGCGCACCCCGAAGCGCATTCCTGTAATGAACACATGGTCAGCGGTGATGGCATGGCCACGGCGCCTTAGGCTGCTAGTGTCGACTGGAGCCTCGATCGCAGCCGCAACGTCGCTGTCGCACACTTTGCGGTCGGCCCCGTAGATACCACCCATGCTGCCGTCAGGAAGGGAGGTCTCGAAGGTGCGGACCGGAGTGGAGAGGAGGGTGGTGGAGGCCAGAAGCTGCTCCTGGGATACCTTGGTAGAGACGTCTCCTGTATTCATGTTGCGTTTGCAGTTCATCCGCACCTATAGGACTCCGGGCTGGCTGTAGAGGAAGGGGCTGTAGTCCTCTTTGACCACATCCTTGAGGGAGAGGGTCTGTCGTAAAGGAAAGATAAGAACCGTGGTCAGCCTTGGAAATCTACGGGAGGCTGGACGCCAGGCCTTGCGCTGGACTTTGATCCAGCCACCTGGATCGCGGTCGACGCCCGAAGGCTCAGCATTTCCCAGCGAGTTGGCGTGGGTACTCACCCTCCAGGCAGAGTGGTCTCCTGCTCACTGGTCACTTCTGGCCAGATATCATATCGGGCTCAATGCAGCAGTGCCGATTGATCAGATGTGAGAAGGCGGGAATTAGCAAATCTGCAACGAAAAATTAATGGTGACGACTCGCAGGCGTATCACATTTGCGCAAACTCACCGTGCCAGCCAACTCAGCGCGACTGAAGCCTCAAGCCGAGAAGCTGTTCACCATGGGGCTGAAAAAAAGCATAAAGAAAGCGAACTACCTACCTTGGCTGCAGCGGAATCACGATGTGCCGCAGACCGTAGGCAACGTCCATTCTTCTGAGTTGCTTGTCGTCGCTGGCGAGAACTTCCGAGCGCCGTGTGCTTCCACAAACCACATGTCGCTTAAGAGCACATCCGCACCCTTGCGTTTGATGGCATGACATAGTAGTGGCTTGGTCGCAACGACGTTCGGAACGGATTTCTTTCCGTGACGCAAACGACAGCGGCTCGCTTATGTTACCCCCTTGAGGCAGCAAGCAAAGCCGGCCCTGTATGCACTTTCCTCGCTGGCTCAATACCTACAGCTGACCTGCCTACAGTGAGCTAAGCCTAGAGCTGTACGCACCACGAATCCAAGCTCACCGCGCTTCCGTCACGGAGAAGAAATCCGATGGCGACGGTCCATGAAACCTCTATTTTACATTCTGCTGTTACTTTCTGACTATTATGTAATGGTGCTTGAAACAGCACAAATGAAGCTTAAATTTGCGAAGTCCAGGGGAGGTTTCACAGACCTATATCGCTCTCGCCGCGAGGCCTTGCCTCGCACTCACCTTCGATGCCGGTGGCCTGGCTCAGAAGCATTACCGTTGTCGTTTCGCCGTGGGTTTAACTGCATCCAGGCGTCTCCGGCGGACGGCGATGGCATCCCTCTGGTACTTGCATGTCACGTTCAGAAGTTCTGCAGATAGTACAACAAAAATAAGGGCTCCTAAGATCTTGAAAGAAATACAGGCCGGTTTTCCCATCCGCAAAATTCAACCACTTGAGCGCGCGAGTTAGTAGAGATCTTTAGCAGACGGTGTACTGTGTTACCTTGTGTCTATGTCGTTGCTGCAGTCATAGTCCAGGTCTGAATGCGGAGGTCCATAAAGTAACAGGTCCAGGCAGGCCGCAAGCTTAGAGGAGAGCGTATAGGCTAGTCTCCTTTAGATAGGCAAGCAGGACACTGTGGGCACACAGGTGGTTTCGGGCCGGGAATGAGAGCTGGTTCTCCACGTTGGCTGGCAGTCCGAGGGCCCGGTAGCTTGAAAAGAGATGGCGATGGATTGGGTCAGAGTTTGGATACGCACACAGCAAGCGTCCCGAAGTGCCCGCATCGCCGCACGACGGTCTTGCAAGGGAGCACGCCAGATCAACGATGAACTTTCCGCGTTGGCGTCCAGGAGCAGCCGATGCAGACGCAGAACGAAGGCGCCGTATCTTGTCCGAGAGCCGGTGGAAGGTTCGGTACGCCGAGATACCCTTGTCAGGGCGAAGTGCCCTTATCTTCTGCTTTTGTAGCAGAGCGCCAAAGTCGTTGGGGGCTAGATACATAGTCACTGACAACCCGTTGCTGTTGCCCGCCTTGGCAAGGACATCGACGTCCTCAATGCCCTGGATGCCGGCATAGGCAGGCACACAGTGGTGAGCCACCTGGTCTCCGGCGTCCTCAAGGGCGTTACTCTGGGCGCGCGCAGACACTGGTCAAGGTCTGGGAGATGTGGAGCTCCCTCAGGAGCTGCAGGGCTGCCGGCAACCACAGAGGACAACAACGAGGCCAGTAGGGTCGATGGTCCCGATCGAATCAGCTCTTACGTGGAGACCTGCAAGTTCAGCTTTTCGGCAGCTGCACAGAAAAGAGAGCCTATAGGTGCGGGGCTGCTCCAATTGTGGGAACGCCAGAGCCGCCGCCTGCCAGGCGGCTCGTAGTGCCGAGCCGTCGGCGAACATGAGGGTCGTACCTTTTCAGTCATCAAGTAAGGCTACGGTGGCCAGGCGGAGTGCGACGGCAGGGGACCGACATTTCGTCACCTTGTTAAGGCCCAGGGTAACCTACAGGGGAGATCGGGTTGAGAGGGAGGACCGGTCGCCTGTGGGAAGGTAAAACCGTTTCCACATAGGCTCCAGGCAGCTTACCCTTCATGGAGTTGGGTTGGAATGCAGTCGCTCACGGAGGGCGCCTGCATTCTAGAATGTGATTGAGCCGGTCCGTGAGCATCAGGTCTCTCTGGAGGGGCCGTAGATTCAGTCGTTAGTCGACCGCCTCTGCCAGGGTGCCGGCACCAGCAACTGCTGTGGGGCTCCCATAAGTCGACGAATGCATCTCCTGCGAGACAGTTCCAAGCGAGTAAGGAGGGTAGGGCAGAGGGTGACAAGAGGCAAGGCACAAGCGATGGCTGATGTGGCCGTTGCCTCGAACAGTCGGATGGCCCAGGTGGGGTCCAGGCGCTGCCTCGGACGAGGAGGCACTGGGCTGCTCGGCCGACTCCATCAATGTGGCTCAGGAGGGCCTTGTCAGCAGGAAACCAGGTGACCCGGTGGTCGATGGTGAGACTGAGGTACTTCACCTGGGGTTTCCAAGGGAGGTTACTTTCATTGATCTTGAGGGTAGATATTCCAGCCGTGGCTCGTGCTCCGCTCGGATCGACAAAAAGTCCCTCGAACTTGTTGGCTCAGAGTGAGAGGCCCTTGGTCGCCAGGAACCGCTGCACCCGGTTGAAGGCACGCTGGAGGGCCTCCTTGCCTGAGGTGATCTGCCTCGTCGGTGCTCGGAACCAGAAAGCCACATCGTCCACGTACGCAGAGCAGTGAACATTGTGGCGGCGGCACTCCTGGATGGGACCGGGCAGTCCTGCCTTCACCAGGTTGAACAGGAAATGCTCAGGATCGAGCCCTGAAGTATCCCGGAGGTGATGAGGTGAGGAGTGCTCAGGATGGTGCCTTCCCGTAACTGCATGGAACGATCAGAGGGAAAAGAGGTTATGAAGCGTGAGAGCTTTCCCATCGGCCGCAGTTCGTCCTGTGCTGGCTCGATGGTGGTGTGGGGCAGGCTCTTGAATGGCGACTGGTCGTCCAGGAGGACTAACCGGTCGATGTTTCCACGATGCCTCGCCTTGTCGAGGGAAGAATCTTCAACCGACATGTAGTGTGTGTGGTGAATCAGTGCCTGGCGTACCCTATCTGGTTCTCCGGCAGGAAGTTGGCACCCCCTGCGGTACATGTGAGTCTTTCGAGTGCCCTTCAATCCAATGTTTTACAGGCAACAGAGGTCCGTGAGACTATCTGTAGGAACACAGCTCCCTGGAGGCCTTGCGGGGCATCAGGATGGGTACCACGATGACAGTGGTCCAACACGATTGTCGTCGAACACGGCCAGGTGACGAGTCTATTCTTGGGCATACAGATTCTGCAGCATCTGCACTGTGACCCGTTGGCCCGAGGGCGCTATGGATCGATTGAGGGCCCTGAGGAGCTCGTGGGTGGTGACTGGATCGTTGCACAACGTGTGTGCTTCCATAGTGCCTGCAGGCACAGGAGGGCAGCTCTGCGGTGTCTGGGATCTCAGCAAGAGGCTGGGGCGCAGGTGGGTTGCCTTGGAGAGGTGGCCTGCCACCTAATCTGCGAGTGCCTGACAAGACACTCCCTGTGCGACGGCCGCTCCGAGGACAGGATAGCGGTTGGTGGTGACCTGGAGCAGAGACCGCAGGAGGCGGCAGGGTGTAGCCGACTGCCGGGCAGAGCGGATGGAGTGGCAGCAACCAGCCCAGCCGTCCCCGAGCAGTTAGGTTGGCCAGACAGCGGCAGACAGCGTCGATCCGTCGGTAGGCTATCCAATCTGCAGGCAGTGACGTTCTCTACGCCCTCCGCACTGCGCGTCCCCAGCAGCTCGGAGGCCCAGCAGTCCATCCTCAGGGCCAGGGGCCTGCGCTGCCAATGAGCAGGTGCCGAGGATGGTCGCCTGCATGGAGAATGTCCTTCACGAGATCCCTGAACACTGGCCACTGAGAGACACTATGCACCTTTTCCTTCTGTTGCCTTTAGATGTGGGGTTACGAAGATGGAGCAGTGGTCTGAGCCTCGGGAATCAGCTGCTCTTTCCCAATAGTAATGGCAAGCGTCCGACAAGAGCAGGAGGTCAATGATAGACGAGCGTCCTGGTCGGATGAAGATAAGGGCCATGGGCTGCAGGACACGGAAGCTTCCGGCTATGGTGGCATCCAGGAATTTTCTGCCTCTCGTGGTCAAGGTTCGGTTGCCCCATTCCCTGTGAAGAGAATTAAAATCACCATATATAAGAACACTCTAGCCGATCCGAGCATGGAGGGCAAGAAGGCATTGCTGGATCCCAAGACACACTAGGAGCTAGGTAGACTGCGGACACAGGTATCCATGCGGCCCATTCGCATTCCCGCACCACAAATCTCCAAGTGGCCCAAGTGAGGGATGTTATTCCTTATGTAGATGGCTCTACAGGGCCTCACCTGGGAGTGAGCGTCGTCCAAGCGGGGGGCGTCGCTGCAGCCATGGAGCGGTCAGAAGGAGAGATCGGAGTACCTAGTTTACCCAGGCAGACTGGAGGCTTCGGCTGAGATCAAGGTCCCTGGGGTGCGAGCACACCGTATTCCATGGTACCCACCAACACAAGGTCATTTAGGTCAGAAACATGCGCGAGCAGGGAATTCACATTCCACAGCATAATGCCTGACCTTGCAGTTTCCTTTAAGAGGACTGCCATGATGGCTGTCGATAGAGCTCTTGGCAGCGAGAGTGCTCTCGTACAGCTTGCGAGCCTCTGACCTGAAATGGTTGGCCGTCCTGCGAACGATCGTGGTGACCTGGCTCTGCTCCTTCCCCCTGAGAGGGCTGGAGTCCGAAGCCCTGACGCCTTCCACAGTGGAGGCACCTGCGTTCAGAAGCCGAGCAATCGCCATGGCGATGTGGTCATCATCAGCCTGACTACGCTCACTGCAGGCCAAAGGCTTTTCCCATGTCTCCCCAATTAATATTGTTTTTTGCCAGCTGCGTCCACCGTATACCCACAAACTTCTTCAACTCATTCGCCCATCTAACTTTCTACCCCCCCTTGCTACGCTCTCTTTCTCTTGGTGTCCACTCCATTACCCTTAAAGGTGCACTGAAGAGGATTCTGAACTTGTCTTTTTGCCGCGGGAACTCGATCTACACGTTCCTAGCATTCTTAGAAACTGCGACTTACTGCCCTGTGTGGCCGATTTCCCTAATTAAATCGAATTAACGTCCGGCTCCCGCCTTTTTTTTTTTAATTCTGCCTCGTACGATGGGCGGAGTCGATCAACGCGTGAAGTTCCTTTCAGCCAGCTCCGTGGAGGCTTTGCTTTGGCTTTATTTTGTTTTTTAGGTTTCCATGAATAAATAGTTTCATTCGCAGATAATACAGCCGTGAAATAAGCCCGCAGAAATAAAAATACGCACGGACTATTTGCTACTACGGACTACTACGTATTACTCCACCGATGGCAGAGCGGCAAGCCGTCACGGGACTGGGTGAAAGGCACTCCACGCGTTGGTCGACTCCGCCCACCGTACGAGGCAGAATTCAAAAAAAAGGGCGGGAGCCAGACGTTAATTCGATTTAATTAGGGAAATTGGCCACACAGGGCAATAAGTCGCAGTTTCTAAGAATGCTAGGAACGTGTAGATCGAGTTCCCGCGGCAAAAAGACAAGTTCAGATTCCTCTTCAGTGCACCTTTAAGGACCGGCGGTTGCCTTCATGTCCTGCCCAAGCATATTTCTTCCTCTTCATTTCGACTAGGATGTGATAACCTGCATTTGTTCTCTCAGCCGTCCGCCCCCTACCGATCTGTTCAAGTCACACCAATCAATTTTCTTTCCATAACTCACTGCGTTGTCCTTAATGCACCGAAGCATGGCCTTGTGGTAGAGCATCCGCCTCGCATTCGGGAGGTGTTGGGTTCGATCCCCAGTGCCGCCGGGTACCCATCGGCTTCTTTAATGGGTACAAGATTTCTCCTGGCCTGGTGCTCGGCTCTTCTAGGGTGAAATGCTTGGGAAAAGGGTCTTAGACCAAACAGTTGCCTTGACGGATGAGTGATAAGTTCCCCGCCAAGCAACCATAAGCCCGCCTCGTGCGACATAAGCCCAATTTGTGGCCTTTTTTTTTTTCTGTAAGGCACAGCTTTTCAATTTCTCAAGTTGGCGCAGTGCCACTGAGCTCACGTTAGAGCGAACTCGTCTAAACTTCATCGAACTCTCCAAACTCCGTTGAACCTGTAAAGTCTGAACTGAATCACGAACCACCTTTGCAGGCTGATGTGTTCGAAACTGGTTTTGCCCCCGAAAGGACACAGCGTGGTTTGCGGAGCCTCTTCCAAGCGCACACCCCTGAAGAAGCCGGGCGCCGGGCCGGGGGTGGCTTGTACCCTTTTTTACCAGTGGGTGTCCGGCGGTGGGTTTCGAACCAACCACCTACCGCAGCCGAGGCGGACGACCAAGCCTCTAGGCCACGACTGCGGTAAATTAAGCTGAGCCGTCTTTGTTAGCCACCTCGTTTCTGCATCATAGGTGAGCTCCGGTAGACGTAGCTGTTGTATTCTTTTCTCTTGAGGGGCTTTGGTAAACTGCCATTCCTGATCTGAGAGAACCTGCCATATGCGCTGCAACTCATTCTTATTCTTCTAGTTATTTCTGTCATGATCCAGATCAGCGGTCACTACTCGCCTAAGCAGACGTGTTCTCTTACTCCTTTCAGCAACTCCATGGTAATGCGCACTGATACAAGTCGTGCAGCGCTGGGGCCTCCTGCAGGTGGCAATCATTTGCTTGTAGCCCCTGCACTAGGAGCACTGAAGGGTTCGGACAAGAAAGGGCGCACCCCGAAGCGCATTCCTGTAATGAACACATGGTCAGCGGTGATGGCATGGCCACGGCGCCTTAGGCTGCTAGTGTCGACTGGAGCCTCGATCGCAGCCGCAACGTCGCTGTCGCACACTTTGCGGTCGGCCCCGTAGATACCACCCATGCTGCCGTCAGGAAGGGAGGTCTCGAAGGTGCGGACCGGAGAGGAGAGGAGGGTGGTGGAGGCCAGAAGCTGCTCCTGGGATACCTTGGTAGAGACGTCTCCTTTATTCATGTTGCGTTTGCAGTTCATCCGCACCTATAGGACTCCGGGCTGGCTGTAGAGGAAGGGGCTGTAGTCCTCTTTGACCACATCCTTGAGGGAGAGGGTCTGTCGTAAAGGAAAGATAAGAACCATGGTCAGCCTTGGAAATGTACGGGAGGCTGGACGCCACGCCTTGCGCTGGACTTTGATCCAGCCACCTGGATCGCGGTCGACGCCCGAAGGCTCAGCATTTCCCTGCGAGTTGGCGTGGGTACTCACCCTCCAGGCAGAGTGGTCTCCTGCTCACTGGTCACTTCTGGCCAGATCTCATATCGGGCTCAATGCAGCAGTGCCGATTGATCAGATGTGAGAAGGCGGGAATTAGCAAATCTGCAACGAAAAATTAATGGTGACGACTCGCAGGCGTATCACATTTGCGCAAACTCACCGTGCCAGCCAACTCAGCGCCACTGAAGCCTCAAGCCGAGAAGCTGTTCGCCATGGGGCTGAAAAAAAGCATAAAGAAAGCGAACTACCTACCTTGGCTGCAGCGGAATCACGATGTGCCGCAGACCGTAGGCAACGTCCATTCTTCTGAGTTGCTTGTCGTCGCTGGCGAGAACTTCCGAGCGCCGTGTGCTTCCACAAACCACATGTCGCTTAAGAGCACATCCGCACCCTTGCGTTTGATGGCATGACATAGTAGTGGCTTGGTCGCAACGACGTTCGGAACGGATTTCTTTCCGTGACGCAAACGACAGCGGCTCGCTTATGTTACCCCCTTGAGGCAGCAAGCAAAGCCGGCCCTGTATGCACTTTCCTCGCTGGCTCAATACCTACAGCTGACCTGCCTACAGTGAGCTAAGCCTAGAGCTGTACGCACCACGAATCCAAGCTCACCGCGCTTCCGTCACGGAGAAGAAATCCGATGGCGACGGTCCATGAAACCTCTATTTTACATTCTGCTGTTACTTTCTGACTATTATGTAATGGTGCTTGAAACAGCACAAATGAAGCTTAAATTTGCGAAGTCCAGGGGAGGTTTCACAGACCTATATCGCTCTCGCCGCGAGGCCTTGCCCCGCACTCACCTTCGATGCCGGTGGCCTGGCTCAGAAGCATTACCGTTGTCGTTTCGCCATGGGTTTAACTGCATCCAGGCGTCTCCGGCGGACGGCGATGGCATCCCTCTGGTACTTGCATGTCACGTTCAGAAGTTCTGCAGATAGTACAACAAAAATAAGGGCTCCTAAGATCGTGAAAGAAATACAGGCCGGTTTTCCCATCCGCAAAATTCAACCACTTGTAGTAGAGATCTTTAGCAGACGGTGTACTGTGTTACCTTGTGTCTATGTCGTTGCTGCAGTCATAGTCCAGGTCTG
This sequence comes from Amblyomma mixtum, assembly GCF_055824585.1. Classification (NCBI taxonomy): domain Eukaryota; kingdom Metazoa; phylum Arthropoda; class Arachnida; order Ixodida; family Ixodidae; genus Amblyomma; species Amblyomma mixtum. The sequence continues at coordinate 23,319,218 of NC_143012.1, forward strand.
AATGCGGAGGTCCATAAAGTAACAGGTCCAGGCAGGCCGCAGGCTTAGAGGAGAGCGTATAGGCTAGTCTCCTTTAGATAGGCAAGCAGGACACTGTGAGCACAGAGGTGCTTTCGGGCCGGGAATGAGAGCTGGTTCTCCACGTTGGCTGGCAGTCCGAGGGCCCGGTAGCTTGAAAAGAGATGGCGATGGATTGGGTCAGAGTTTGGATACGCACACAGCAAGCGTCCCGAAGTGCCCGCATCGCCGCACGACGGTCTTGCAAGGGAGCACGCCAGATCAACGATGAACTTTCCGCGTTGGCGTCCAGGAGCAGCCGATGCAGACGCAGAACGAAGGCGCCGTATCTTGTCCGAGAGCCGGTGGAAGGTTCGGTACGCCGAGATACCCTTGTCAGGGCGAAGTGCCCTTATCTTCTGCTTTTGTAGCAGAGCGCCAAAGTCGTTGGGGGCTAGATACATAGTCACTGACAACCCGTTGCTGTTGCCCGCCTTGGCAAGGACATCGACGTCCTCAATGCCCTGGATGCCGGCATAGGCAGGCACACAGTGGTGAGCCACCTGGTCTCCGGCGTCCTCAAGGGCGTTACTCTGGGCGCGCGCAGACACTGGTCAAGGTCTGGGAGATGTGGAGCTCCCTCAGGAGCTGCAGGGCTGCCCGGCAACCACAGAGGACAACAACGAGGCCAGTAGGGTCGATGGTCCCGATCGAATCAGCTCTTACGTGGAGACCTGCAAGTTCAGCTTTTCGGCAGCTGCACAGAAAAGAGAGCCTATAGGTGCGGGGCTGCTCCAATTGTGGGAACGCCAGAGCCGCCGCCTGCCAGGCGGCTCGTAGTGCCGAGCCGTCGGCGAACATGAGGGTCGTACCTTTTCAGTCATCAAGTAAGGCTACGGTGGCCAGGCGGAGTGCGACGGCAGGGGACCGACATTTCGTCACCTTGTTAAGGCCCAGGGTAACCTACAGGGGAGATCGGGTTGAGAGGGAGGACCGGTCGCCTGTGGGAAGGTAAAACCGTTTCCACATAGTCTCCAGGCAGCTTACCCTTCATGGAGTTGGGTTGGAATGCAGTCGCTCACGGAGGGCGCCTGCATTCTAGAATGTGATTGAGCCGGTCCATGAGCATCAGGTCTCTCTGGAGGGGCCGGAGATTCAGTCGTTAGTCGACCGCCTCTGCCAGGGTGCCGGCACCAGCAACTGCTGTGGGGCTCCCATAAGTCGACGAATGCATCTCCTGCGAGACAGTTCCAAGCGAGTAAGGAGGGTAGGGCAGAGGGTGACAAGAGGCAAGGCACAAGCGATGGCTGATGTGGCCGTTGCCTCGAACAGTCGGATGGCCCAGGTGGGGTCCAGGCGCTGCCTCGGACGAGGAGGCACTGGGCTGCTCGGCCGACTCCATCAATGTGGCTCAGGAGGGCCTTGTCAGCAGGAAACCAGGTGACCCGGTGGTCGATGGTGAGACTTAGGTACTTCACCTGGGGTTTCCAAGGGAGGTTACTTTCATTGATCTTGAGGGTAGATATTCCAGCCGTGGCTCGTGCTCCGCTCGGATCAACAAAAAGTCCCTCGAACTTGTTGGCTCAGAGTGAGAGGCCATTGGTCGCCAGGAACCGCTGCACCCGGTTGAAGGCACGCTGGAGGGCCTCCCTGCCTGAGGTGATCTGCCTCGTCGGTGCTCGGAACCAGAAAGCCACATCGTCCACGTACGCAGAGCAGTGAACATTGTGGCGGCGGCACTCCTGGATGGGACCGGGCAGTCCTGCCTTCACCAGGTTGAACAGGAAATGCTCAGGATCGAGCCCTGAAGTATCCCGGAGGTGATGAGGTGAGGAGTGATCAGGATGGTGCCTTCCCATAACTGCATGGAACGATCAGAGGGAAAAGAGGTTATGAAGCGTGAGAGCTTTCCCATCGGCCGCAGTTCGTCCTGTGCTGGCTCGATGGTGGTGTGGGGCAGGCTCTTGAATGGCGACTGGTCGTCCAGGAGGACTAACCGGTCGATGTTTCCACGATGCCTCGCCTTGTCGAGGGAAGAATCTTCAACCGACATGTAGTGTGTGTGGTGAATCAGTGCCTGGCGTACCCGATCTGGTTCTCCGGCAGGAAGTTGGCGCCCCCTGCGGTACATGTGAGTCTTTCGAGTGCCCCTGAATCCAATGTTTTACAGGCAACAGAGGTCCGTGAGACTATCTGTAGGAACACAGCTCCCTGGAGGCCTTGCGGGGCATCAGGATGGGTACCACGATGACAGCGGTCCAACACGATTGTCGTCGAACACGGCCAGGTGACGACTCTATTCTTGGGCATACAGATTCTGCAGCATCTACACTGTGACCCGTTGGCCCGAGGGCGCTATGGATCTATTGAGGGCCCTGTGGAGCTCGTGGGTGGTGACTGGATCGTTGCACAACGTGTGTGCTTCCATAGTGCCTGCAGGCGCAGGAGGGCAGCTCTGCGGTGTCTGGGATCTCAGCAAGAGGCTGGGGCGCAGGTGGGTTGCCTTGGAGAGGTGGCCTGCCACCTAATCTGCGAGTGCCTGACAAGACACTCCCTGTGCGACGGCCGCTCCGAGGACAGGATAGCGGTTGGTGGCGACCTGGAGCAGAGACCGCAGGAGGCGGCAGGGTGTAGCCGACTGCCGGGCAGAGCGGATGGAGTGGCAGCAACCAGCCCAGCCGACCCCGAGCAGTTAGGTTGGCCAGACAGCGGCAGACAGCGTCGATCCGTCGGTAGGCTATCCAATCTGCAGGCAGTGACGTTCTCTACGCCCTCCGCACTGCGCGTCCCCAGCAGCTCGGAGGCCCAGCAGTCCATCCTCAGGGCCAGGGGCCTGCGCTGCCAATGAGCAGGTGCCGAGGATGGTCGCCTGCATGGAGAATGTCCTTCACGAGATCCCTGAACACTGGCCACTGAGAGACACTATGCACCTTTTCCTTCTGTTGCCTTTAGATGTGGGGTTACGAAGATGGAGCAGTGGTCTGAGCCTCGTGAATCAGCTGCTCTTTCCAATAGTAATGGCAAGCGTCCGACAAGAGCAGGAGGTCAATGATAGACGAGCGTCCTGGTCGGATGAAGATAAGGGCCATGGGCTGCAGGACACGGAAGCTTCCGGCGATGGTGGCATCCAGGAATTTTCTGCCTCTCGTGGTCAAGGTTCGGTTGCCCCATTCCCTGTGAAGAGAATTAAAATCACCACAGATAAGAACACTCTAGCCGATCCGAGCATGGAGGGCAAGAAGGCACTGCTGGATCCCAAGACACACTGGGAGCTAAGTAGACTGCGGACACAGGTATCCATGCGGCCCATTCGCATTCCCGCACCACAAATCTCCAAGTGGCCCAAGTGAGGGATGTTATTCCTTATGTAAATGGCTCCACAGGGCCTCACCTTGGAGTGAGCGTCGTCCAAGCGGGGGGCGTCGCTGCAGCCATGGAGGGGTCAGAAGGAGAGATCGGAGTACCTAGTTTACCCAGGCAGACTGGAGGCTTCGGCTGAGATCAAGGTCCCTGGGGTGCGAACACATCGTATTCCATGGTACCCACCAATACAAGGTCATTTAGGTCAGAAACATGCGCGAGCAGGGAATTCACATTCCACAGCATAATGCCTGACCTTGCAGTTTCCTTTAAGAGGACTGCCATGATGGCGGTCGATAGAGCTCTTGGCAGCGAGAGTGCTCTCGTACAGCTTGCGAGCCTCTGACCTGAAATGGTTGGCCGTCCTGCGAACGATCGTGGTGACCTGGCTCTGCTCCTTCCCCCTGAGAGGGCTGGAGTCCGAAGCCCTGACGCCTTCCACAGTGGAGGCACCTGCGTTCAGAAGCCGAGCAATCGCCATGGCGATGTGGTCATCATCAGCCTGACTACGCTCACTGCAGGCCAAAGGCTTTTCCCATGTCTCCCCAATTAATATTGTTTTTTGCCAGCTGCGTCCACCGTATACCCACAAACTTCTTCAACTCATTCGCCCATCTAACTTTCTACCCCCCCTTGCTACGCTCTCTTTCTCTTGGTGTCCACTCCATTACCCTTAAAGGTGCACTGAAGAGGATTCTGAACTTGTCTTTTTGCCGCGGGAACTCGATCTACACGTTCCTAGCATTCTTAGAAACTGCGACTTACTGCCCTGTGTGGCCGATTTCCCTAATTAAATCGAATTAACGTCCGGCTCCCGCCTTTTTTTTTTTAATTCTGCCTCGTACGATGGGCGGAGTCGATCAACGCGTGAAGTTCCTTTCAGCCAGCTCCGTGGAGGCTTTGCTTTGGCTTTATTTTGTTTTTTAGGTTTCCATGAATAAATAGTTTCATTCGCAGATAATACAGCCGTGAAATAAGCCCGCAGAAATAAAAATACGCACGGACTATTTGCTACTACGGACTACTACGTATTACTCCGCCGATGGCAGAGCGGCAAGCCGTCACGGGACTGGGTGAAAGGCACTCCACGCGTTGGTCGACTCCGCCCACCGTACGAGGCAGAATTCAAAAAAAAGGGCGGGAGCCAGACGTTAATTCGATTTAATTAGGGAAATTGGCCACACAGGGCAATAAGTCGCAGTTTCTAAGAATGCTAGGAACGTGTAGATCGAGTTCCCGCGGCAAAAAGACAAGTTCAGATTCCTCTTCAGTGCACCTTTAAGGACCGGCGGTTGCCTTCATGTCCTGCCCAAGCATATTTCTTCCTCTTCATTTCGACTAGGATGTGATAACCTGCATTTGTTCTCTCAGCCGTCCGCCCCCTACCGATCTGTTCAAGTCACACCAATCAATTTTCTTTCCATAACTCACTGCGTTGTCCTTAATGCACCGAAGCATGGCCTTGTGGTAGAGCATCCGCCTCGCATTCGGGAGGTGTTGGGTTCGATCCCCAGTGCCGCCGGGTACCCATCGGCTTCTTTAATGGGTACAAGATTTCTCCTGGCCTGGTGCTCGGCTCTTCTAGGGTGAAATGCTTGGGAAAAGGGTCTTAGACCAAACAGTTGCCTTGACGGATGAGTGATAAGTTCCCCGCCAAGCAACCATAAGCCCGCCTCGTGCGACATAAGCCCAATTTGTGGCCTTTTTTTTTTCTGTAAGGCACAGCTTTTCAATTTCTCAAGTTGGCGCAGTGCCACTGAGCTCACGTTAGAGCGAACTCGTCTAAACTTCATCGAACTCTCCAAACTCCGTTGAACCTGTAAAGTCTGAACTGAATCACGAACCACCTTTGCAGGCTGATGTGTTCGAAACTGGTTTTGCCCCCGAAAGGACACAGCGTGGTTTGCGGAGCCTCTTCCAAGCGCACACCCCTGAAGAAGCCGGGCGCCGGGCCGGGGGTGGCTTGTACCCTTTTTTACCAGTGGGTGTCCGGCGGTGGGTTTCGAACCAACCACCTACCGCAGCCGAGGCGGACGACCAAGCCTCTAGGCCACGACTGCGGTAAATTAAGCTGAGCCGTCTTTGTTAGCCACCTCGTTTCTGCATCATAGGTGAGCTCCGGTAGACGTAGCTGTTGTATTCTTTTCTCTTGAGGGGCTTTGGTAAACTGCCATTCCTGATCTGAGAGAACCTGCCATATGCGCTGCAACTCATTCTTATTCTTCTAGTTATTTCTGTCATGATCCAGATCAGCGGTCACTACTCGCCTAAGCAGACGTGTTCTCTTACTCCTTTCAGCAACTCCATGGTAATGCGCACTTATACAAGTCGTGCAGCGCTGGGGCCTCCTGCAGGTGGCAATCATTTGCTTGTAGCCCCTGCACTAGGAGCACTGAAGGTTTCGGACAAGAAAGGGCGCACCCCGAAGCGCATTCCTGTAATGAACACATGGTCAGCGGTGATGGCATGGCCACGGCGCCTTAGGCTGCTAGTGTCGACTGGAGCCTCGATCGCAGCCGCAACGTCGCTGTCGCACACTTTGCGGTCGGCCCCGTAGATACCACCCATGCTGCCGTCAGGAAGGGAAGTCTCGAAGGTGCGGACCGGAGTGGAGAGGAGGGTGGTGGAGGCCAGAAGCTGCTCCTGGGATACCTTGGTAGAGACGTCTCCTGTATTCATGTTGCGTTTGCAGTTCATCCGCACCTATAGGACTCCGGGCTGGCTGTAGAGGAAGGGGCTGTAGTCCTCTTTGACCACATCCTTGAGGGAGAGGGTCTGTCGTAAAGGAAAGATAAGAACCATGGTCAGCCTTGGAAATCTACGGGAGGCTGGACGCCAGGCCTTGCGCTGGACTTTGATCCAGCCACCTGGATCGCGGTCGACGCCCGAAGGCTCAGCATTTCCCAGCGAGTTGGCGTGGGTACTCACCCTCCAGGCAGAGTGGTCTCCTGCTCACTGGTCACTTCTGGCCAGATATCATATCGGGCTCAATGCAGCAGTGCCGATTGATCAGATGTGAGAAGGCGGGAATTAGCAAATCTGCAACGAAAAATTAATGGTGACGACTCGCAGGCGTATCACATTTGCGCAAACTCACCGTGCCAGCCAACTCAGCGCGACTGAAGCCTCAAGCCGAGAAGCTGTTCACCATGGGGCTGAAAAAAAGCATAAAGAAAGCGAACTACCTACCTTGGCTGCAGCGGAATCACGATGTGCCGCAGACCGTAGGCAACGTCCATTCTTCTGAGTTGCTTGTCGTCGCTGGCGAGAACTTCCGAGCGCCGTGTGCTTCCACAAACCACATGTCGCTTAAGAGCACATCCGCACCCTTGCGTTTGATGGCATGACATAGTAGTGGCTTGGTCGCAACGACGTTCGGAACGGATTTCTTTCCGTGACGCAAACGACAGCGGCTCGCTTATGTTACCCCCTTGAGGCAGCAAGCAAAGCCGGCCCTGTATGCACTTTCCTCGCTGGCTCAATACCTACAGCTGACCTGCCTACAGTGAGCTAAGCCTAGAGCTGTACGCACCACGAATCCAAGCTCACCGCGCTTCCGTCACGGAGAAGAAATCCGATGGCGACGGTCCATGAAACCTCTATTTTACATTCTGCTGTTACTTTCTGACTATTATGTAATGGTGCTTGAAACAGCACAAATGAAGCTTAAATTTGCGAAGTCCAGGGGAGGTTTCACAGACCTATATCGCTCTCGCCGCGAGGCCTTGCCTCGCACTCACCTTCGATGCCGGTGGCCTGGCTCAGAAGCATTACCGTTGTCGTTTCGCCGTGGGTTTAACTGCATCCAGGCGTCTCCGGCGGACGGCGACGGCATCCCTCTGGCACTTGCATGTCACGTTCAGAAGTTCTGCAGATAGTACAACAAAAATAAGGGCTCCTAAGATCGTGAAAGAAATACAGGCCGGTTTTCCCATCCGCAAAATTCAACCACTTGAGCGCGCGAGTTAGTAGAGATCTTTAGCAGACGGTGTACTGTGTTACCTTGTGTCTATGTCGTTGCTGCAGTCATAGTCCAGGTCTGAATGCGGAGGTCCATAAAGTAACAGGTCCAGGCAGGCCGCAGGCTTAGAGGAGAGCGTATAGGCTAGTCTCCTTTAGATAGGCAAGCAGGACACTGTGGGCACAGAGGTGGTTTCGGGCCGGGAATGAGAGCTGGTTCTCCACGTTGGCTGGCAGTCCGAGGGCCCGGTAGCTTGAAAAGAGATGGCGATGGATTGGGTCAGAGTTTGGATACGCACACAGCAAGCGTCCCGAAGTGCCCGCATCGCCGCACGACGGTCTTGCAAGGGAGCACGCCAGATCAACGATGAACTTTCCGCGTTGGCGTCCAGGAGCAACCGATGCAGACGCAGAACGAAGGCGCCGTATCTTGTCCGAGAGCCGGTGGATCTGCTTTTGTAGCAGAGCGCCAAAGTCGTGGGAGGCTAGATACATAGTCACTGACAACCCGTTGCTGTTGCCCGCCTTGGCAAGGACATCGACGTCCTCAATGCCCTGGATGCCGGCATAGGCAGGCACACAGTGGTGAGCCACCTGGTCTCCGGCGTCCTCAAGGGCGTTACTCTGGGCGCGCGCAGACACTGGTCAAGGTCTGGGAGATGTGGAGCTCCCTCAGGAGCTGCAGGGCTGCCCGGCAACCACAGAGGACAACAGCGAGGCCAGTAGGGTCGATGGTCCCGATCGAATCAGCTCTTACGTGGAGACCTGCAAGTTCAGCTTTTCGGCAGCTGCACAGAAAAGAGAGCCTATAGGTGCGGGACTGCTCCAATTGTGGGAACGCCAGAGCCGCCGCCTGCCAAGCGGCTCGTAGTGCCGAGCCGTCGGCGAACATGAGGGTCGTACCTTTTCAGTCATCAAGTAAGGCTACGGTGGCCAGGCGGAGTGCGACGGCAGGGGACCGACATTTCGTCACCTTGTTAAGGCCCAGGGTAACCTACAGGGGAGATCGGGTTGAGAGGGAGGACCGGTCGCCTGTGGGAAGGTAAAACCGTTTCCACATAGGCTCCAGGCAGCTTACCCTTCATGGAGTTGGGTTGGAATGCAGTCGCTCACGGAGGGCGCCTGCATTCTAGAATGTGATTGAGCCGGTCCGTGAGCATCAGGTCTCTCTGGAGGGGCCGTAGATTCAGTCGTTAGTCGACCGCCTCTGCCAGGGTGCCGGCACCAGCAACTGCTGTGGGGCTCCCATATGTCGACGAATGCATCTCCTGCGAGACAGTTCCAAGCGAGTAAGGAGGGTAGGGCAGAGGGTGACAAGAGGCAAGGCACAAGCGATGGCTGATGTGGCCGTTGCCTCGAACAGTCGGATGGCCCAGGTGGGGTCCAGGCGCTGCCTCGGACGAGGAGGCACTGGGCTGCTCGGCCGACTCCATCAATGTGGCTCAGGAGGGCCTTGTCAGCAGGAAACCAGGTGACCCGGTGGTCGATGGTGAGACTGAGGTACTTCACCTGGGGTTTCCAAGGGAGGTTACTTTCATTGATCTTGAGGGTAGATATTCCAGCCGTGGCTCGTGCTCCGCTCGGATCGACAAAAAGTCCCTCGAACTTGTTGGCTCAGAGTGAGAGGCCCTTGGTCGCCAGGAACCGCTGCACCCGGTTGAAGGCACGCTGGAGGGCCTCCCTGCCTGAGGTGATCTGCCTCGTCGGTGCTCGGAACCAGAAAGCCACATCGTCCACGTACGCAGAGCAGTGAACATTGTGGCGGCGGCACTCCTGGATGGGACCGGGCAGTCCTGCCTTCACCAGGTTGAACAGGAAATGCTCAGGATCGAGCCCTGAAGTATCCCGGAGGTGATGAGGTGAGGAGTGATCAGGATGGTGCCTTCCCATAACTGCATGGAACGATCAGAGGGAAAAGAGGTTATGAAGTGTGAGAGCTTTCCCATCGGCCGCAGTTCGTCCTGTGCTGGCTCGATGGTGGTGTGGGGCAGGCTCTTGAATGGCGACTGGTCGTCCAGGAGGACTAACCGGTCGATGTTTCCACGATGCCTCGCCTTGTCGAGGGAAGAATCTTCAACCGACATGTAGTGTGTGTGGTGAATCAGTGCCTGGCGTACCCGATCTGGTTCTCCGGCAGGAAGTTGGCGCCCCCTGCGGTACATGTGAGTCTTTCCAGTGCCCCTGAATCCAATGTTTTACAGGCAACAGAGGTCCGTGAGACTATCTGTAGGAACACAGCTCCCTGGAGGCTTTGCGGGGCATCAGGATGGGTACCACGATGACAGCGGTCCAACACGATTGTCGTCGAACACGGCCAGGTGACGACTCTATTCTTGGGCATACAGATTCTGCAGCATCTGCACTGTGACCCGTTGGCCCGAGGGCGCTATGGATCTATTGAGGGCCCTGTGGAGCTCGTGGGTGGTGACTGGATCGTTGCACAACGTGTGTGCTTCCATAGTGCCTGCAGGCGCAGGAGGGCAGCTCTGCGGTGTCTGGGATCTCAGCAAGAGGCTGGGGCGCAGGTGGGTTGCCTTGGAGAGGTGGCCTGCCACCTAATCTGCGAGTGCCTGACAAGACACTCCCTGTGCGACGGCCGCTCCGAGGACAGGATAGCGGTTGGTGGCGACCTGGAGCAGAGACCGCAGGAGGCGGCAGGGTGTAGCCGACTGCCGGGCAGAGCGGATGGAGTGGCAGAAGCCAGCCCAGCCGTCCCCGAGCAGTTAGGTTGGCCAGACAGCGGCAGACAGCGTCGATCCGCCGGTAGGCTATCCAATCTGCAGGCAGTGACGTTCTCTACGCCCTCCGAACTGCGCGTCCCCAGCAGCTCGGAGGCCCAGCAGTCCATCCTCAGGGCCAGGGTCCTGCGCTGCCAATGAGCAGGTGCCGAGGATGGTCGCCTGCATGGAGAATGTCCTTCACGAGATCCCTGAACACTGGCCACTGAGAGACACTATGCACCTTTTCCTTCTGTTGCCTTTAGAAGTGGGGTTACGAAGATGGAGCAGTGGTCTGAGCCTCGGGAATCAGCTGCTCTTTCCCAATAGTAATGGCAAGCGTCCGACAAGAGCAGGAGGTCAATGATAGACGAGCGTCCTGGTCGGATGAAGATAAGGGCCATGGGCTACAGGACGCGGAAGCTTCCGGCGATGGTGGCATCCAGGAATTTTCTGCCTCTCGTGGTCAAGGTTCGGTTGCCCCATTCCCTGTGAAGAGAATTAAAATCACCACAGATAAGAACACTCTAGCCGATCCGAGCATGGAGGGCAAGAAGGCATTGCTGGATCCCAAGACACACTGGGAGCTAGGTAGACTGCGGACACAGGTATCCATGCGGCCCATTCGCATTCCCGCACCACAAATCTCCAAGTGGCCCAAGTGAGGGATGTTATTCCTTATGTAGATGGCTCTACAGGGCCTCACCTGGGAGTGAGCGTCGTCCAAGCGGGGGGCGTCGCTGCAGCCATGGAGGGGTCAGAAGGAGAGATCGGAGTACCTAGTTTACCCAGGCAGACTGGAGGCTTCGGCTGAGATCAGGGTCCCTGGGGTGCGAACACATCGTATTCCATGGTACCCACCAATACAAGGTCATTTAGGTCAGAAACATGCGCGAGCAGGGAATTCACATTCCACAGCATAATGCCTGACCTTGCAGTTTCCTTTAAGAGGACTGCCATGATGGCGGTCGATAGAGCTCTTGGCAGCGAGAGTGCTCTCGTACAGCTTGCGAGCCTCTGACCTGAAATGGTTGGCCGTCCTGCGAACGATCGTGGTGACCTGGCTCTGCTCCTTCCCCCTGAGAGGGCTGGAGTCCGAAGCCCTGACGCCTTCCACAGTGGAGGCACCTGCGTTCAGAAGTCGAGCAATCGCCATGGCGATGTGGTCATCATCAGCCTGACTACGCTCACTGCAGGCCAGAGGCTTTTCCCATGTCTCCCCAATTAACCTTGTTTTTTGCCAGCTGCGTCCACCGTATACCCACAAACTTCTTCAACTCATTCGCCCATCTAACTTTCTACCCCCCTTGCTACGCTCTCTTTCTCTTGGTGTCCACTCCATTACCCTTAAGAACCGGCGGTTGCCTTCATGTCCTGCCCAAGCATATTTCTTCCTCTTCATTCCGACTAGGATGTGATAACCTGCATTTGTTTTCTCAGCCGTCCGCCCCCTACCGATCTCTTCAAGTCACACCAATCAATTTTCTTTCAATAACTCACTGCGTTGTCCTTAATGCACCGAAGCATGGCCTTGTGGTAGAGCATCCGCCTCGCATTCGGGAGGTGTTGGGTTCGATCCCCAGTGCCGCCGGGTACCCATCGGCTTCTTTAATGGGTACAAGATTTCTCCTGGCCTGGTGCTCGGCTCTTCTAGGGTGAAATGCTTGGGAAAAGGGTCTTAGACCAAACAGTTGCCTTGACGGATGAGTGATAAGTTCCCCGCCAAGCAACCATAAGCCCGCCTCGTGCGGAATAAGCCCAATTTGTGGCCTTTTTTTTTTTCTGTAAGGCGCAGCTTTTCAATTTCTCAAGTTGGCGCAGTGCCACTGAGCTCACGTTAGAGCGAACTCGTCTAAACTTCATCTAGCTCTCCAAACTCCGTTGAACCTGTAAAGTCTGAACTGAATCACGAACCACCTTTGCAGGCTGATGTGTTCGAAACTGGTTTTGCCCCCGAAAGGACACAGCGGGGTTTGCGGAGCCTCTTCCAAGCGCACACCCCTGAAGAAGCCGGGCGCCGGGCCGGGGGTGGCTTGTACCCTTTTTTACCAGTGGGTGTCCGGCGGTGGGTTTCGAACCAACCACCTCCCGCAGCCGAGGCGGACGACCAAGCCTCTAGGCCACGACTGCGGTAAATTAAGCTGAGCCGTCTTTGTTAGCCACCTCGTTTCTGCATCATAGGTGAGCTCCGGTAGACGTAGCTGTTGTATTCTTTTCTCTTGAGGGGCTTTGGTAAACTGCCATTCCTGATCTGAGAGAACCTGCCATATGCGCTGCAACTCATTCTTATTCTTCTAGTTATTTCTGTCATGATCCGGATCAGCGGTCACTACTCGCCTAAGTAGACGTGTTCTCTTACTCCTTTCAGCAACTCCATGGTAATGCGCACTGATACAAGTCGTGCAGCGCTGGGGCCTGCTGCAGGTGGCAATCATTTGCTTGTAGCCCCTGCACTAGGAGCACTGAAGGGTCCGGACAAGAGAGGGCGCACCCCGAAGCGCATTCCTGTAATGAACACATGGTCAACGGTGATGGCATGGCCACGGCGCCTTAGGCTGCTAGTGTCGACTGGAGCCTCGATCGCAGCCGCAACGTCGCTGTTGCACACTTTGCGGTCGGCCCCGTAGATACCACCCATGCTGCCGTCAGGAAGGGAGGTCTCGAAGGTGCGGACCGGAGTGGAGAGGAGGGTGGTGGAGGCCAGAAGCTGCTCCTGGGATACCTTGGTAGAGACGTCTCCTGTATTCATGTTGCGTTTGCAGTTCATCCGCACCTATAGGACTCCGGGCTGGCTGTAGAGGAAGGGGCTGTAGTCCTCTTTGACCACATCCTTGAGGGAGAGGGTCTGTCGTAAAGGAAAGATAAGAACCGTGGTCAGCCTTGGAAATCTACGGGAGGCTGGACGCCAGGCCTTGCGCTGGACTTTGATCCAGCCACCTGGATCGCGGTCGACGCCCGAAGGCTCAGCATTTCCCAGCGAGTTGGCGTGGGTACTCACCCTCCAGGCAGAGTGGTCTCCTGCTCACTGGTCACTTCTGGCCAGATATCATATCGGGCTCAATGCAGCAGTGCCGATTGATCAGATGTGAGAAGGCGGGAATTAGCAAATCTGCAACGAAAAATTAATGGTGACGACTCGCAGGCGTATCACATTTGCGCAAACTCACCGTGCCAGCCAACTCAGCGCGACTGAAGCCTCAAGCCGAGAAGCTGTTCACCATGGGGCTGAAAAAAAGCATAAAGAAAGCGAACTACCTACCTTGGCTGCAGCGGAATCACGATGTGCCGCAGACCGTAGGCAACGTCCATTCTTCTGAGTTGCTTGTCGTCGCTGGCGAGAACTTCCGAGCGCCGTGTGCTTCCACAAACCACATGTCGCTTAAGAGCACATCCGCACCCTTGCGTTTGATGGCATGACATAGTAGTGGCTTGGTCGCAACGACGTTCGGAACGGATTTCTTTCCGTGACGCAAACGACAGCGGCTCGCTTATGTTACCCCCTTGAGGCAGCAAGCAAAGCCGGCCCTGTATGCACTTTCCTCGCTGGCTCAATACCTACAGCTGACCTGCCTACAGTGAGCTAAGCCTAGAGCTGTACGCACCACGAATCCAAGCTCACCGCGCTTCCGTCACGGAGAAGAAATCCGATGGCGACGGTCCATGAAACCTCTATTTTACATTCTGCTGTTACTTTCTGACTATTATGTAATGGTGCTTGAAACAGCACAAATGAAGCTTAAATTTGCGAAGTCCAGGGGAGGTTTCACAGACCTATATCGCTCTCGCCGCGAGGCCTTGCCTCGCACTCACCTTCGATGCCGGTGGCCTGGCTCAGAAGCATTACCGTTGTCGTTTCGCCGTGGGTTTAACTGCATCCAGGCGTCTCCGGCGGACGGCGACGGCATCCCTCTGGCACTTGCATGTCACGTTCAGAAGTTCTGCAGATAGTACAACAAAAATAAGGGCTCCTAAGATCGTGAAAAAAATACAGGCCGGTTTTCCCATCCGCAAAATTCTGCCACTTGAGCGCGTGAGTTAGTAGAGATCTTTAGCAGACGATGTACTGTGTTACCTTCTGTCTATGTCTTTGCTGCAGTCATGGTCCAGGTCTGAATGCGGAGGTCCATAAAGTAACAGGTCCGGGCGGGCCGCAGGCTTAGAGGAGAGCGTATAGGCTAGTCTCCGATAGATAGGCAAGCAGGAGTCTGTGGGCACAGAGGTGGTTTCGGGCCGGGAATAAGAGCTGGTTCTCCGCGTTGGCTGGCAGTGCAAGGGCCCGGTAGCTTGAAAAGAGATGGCGATGGATTGGGTCAGAGTTTGGACAGGCACATAGCAAGCGTCCCGAAGTGCCCGCATCTCCGCAGAACGGTCTTGCAAGGGAGCACGCCAGACCAACGATGAACTTTCTGTGTTGGCGTCCAGGAGCAGTCGATGCAGACGCAGAACGAAGGCGCCGTATCTTGTGCGAGAGTTGGTGGAAGGTTCGGTACGCCGAGATACCGTTGTCAGGGCGAAGTGCCCTTATCTTCTGGTTTTGTAGTGGAGCGCCAAAGTCGTGGGGGGCTAGTAGATTCCTAGTCACTGGCAACCGTTGCTGTTGCCCGCCTTGCCAAGGACATCGGCGTCCTCAATGCCCTGGATGGCGGCATACGCAGGCACACAGTGGAGAGCCACCTGGTCGCCGGCGTCCTCAAAGGCGCTACTCTGGGCGCACGCAGACACTGGTCAACGTCTGGGAGATGTGGAGCTTCCTCAGGAGCTGCAGGGCTGCCCGGCAATCACAGAGGACAACAACGAGGCCAGTAGGGTCGATGATCCCGATCGAATCAGCTCTTACGTGGAGGCCTGCAAGTTCAGCTTTTCGGCAGCTGCACAGAAAAGAGAGCCTATAGGTGCGGGACTGCTTCAATTGAGGGAACGCCAGGGCCGCCGCATGCCAAGTGCCATGTAGAGCCGAGTCTTCAGTGAGCATAAGGTTTGTACCTTTTCAACCATCGAGTAAGGCTACGGTGGTCTGGCGAAGTGCGACGACAGGGGACCAACATTTGGTCACTCTGTTAAGGCCCAGGGTAACCTGCAGGGGAGATCGGGTTGGGAGGGAGGACCGGGCGCCTGTGGGGAGGGAAAACCGTTTCCACTAAGGCTGCAGACAGCTTACCCTTCATAAAGTGGGGTTGGAATGTAGTCGCTCACAGAGGGCGCATCCATTCTAGAATGTGATTGAGCCGGTCTGTGAACATCAGGTCTCTCTGGAGGAGCAGGAAATTCAGTCGTTAGACGACCGCGTCTGCCAGGGTGCGAGCACCAGAGACTGCTATGGGGCTCCCATGAGTCGACGAATCCATCTCCTGCGAGGTAGTTCCAAGCGAGTAAGGAGGTAGTTCCAAGCAAATAAGGTGAGTGCGAGGCTTTGCCTCGCACTCACCTTCGATGCCAGTCGACTGGCTCGAAGGCATTACTGTTGGCGGTCATCGCTTCGCCGTGGGTTTAACAGCATCCAGGTGTCTGCGGAGGATGGCGACGACGGCGGCATCCCTCTGGCACTTGCAAGTCACGTCCAGAAGTTCTGCAGATAGTACAACAAAAATAAGCCCTCTTAAGATCGTGAAAGAAATACAGGCCGGTTTTCCCATCGGCAAAAGTCGGCCGCTTGAGCGCGCGAGTTAGTAGAGATCTTTAGCATACGGTGTACTGTGTTACCTTCTGTCTATGTCGTTGCTGCAGTCATGGTCCAGGTCTGGATGCGGAGGTCCATAAAGTAACAGGTCCAGGCGGGCCGCAGGCTTAGAGGAGGGCGTATAGGCCAGTCTCCGATAGATAGGCAAGCAGGGCACTGTGGGCAGAGAGGTGGTTTCAGGCTGAGAACAAGAGCTGGTTCTCCGTGTCGGCTGGCAGTCCGAGGACCCAGTAGTTTGAAAAGAGATGGCGACGGGTTGGGTCAGAGTGTGGGCACGCACACAGCAAGCGTTCCGAAGTGCCCGCATCACCGCACGTCCCAAACTTCCCAAAGTAACTCAGGCTATGAGGGATGACATAGAGAAGGGTGGCGGAAATTTCGACCACCTGGGGTTCTTTAATGTGCACTGACATCGCACAGTACACGTGCCTCTAGAATTTCGCCCTCATCGAAATTCGGCCCGCAGCCGGGATCGAACCCGCGTCTTTCGGGTCAGCAGCTGAACGCCGTAACCGCTGAGCCACTGAGGCGGGTAGATCCATACAGAGTTTTGTTACAATTGTCATATGAAATTATAAAGTAATATGACATACTGACTAAAAAGTGTCAATAATTTAGAACTCATTATATGCATAGCACTGTGCTTATAGCGTACTCAAAGATGTGCCTGATATACGTGAGGTCTTAAATGTCAAATTTAGATGGTTAAGAAATGTGTTTTGTTTGTGCCACTGGAATGCTGATCTTTGCAATCATCTACTTTCTCAGAGTCTTTATTGCTAACGAGTAAAGGCAGATTAAGGGAACATGTCTTTTCTAGGCATATAACTTTCATCGTTGGAAGCATCTGAAGTCATATCATTATCTAAAACCGAACCACTGCAAGATGAAGATCTCTCCGATATCCCTCCTATTAACCATATCATCCTGCTCAAGATGTGGCCACCTTATCCCTGCAATCTTCTTGATCTCATCCACCCACCTGACTCTCTGCTATGCCTGTCTTGTCCTGGAATCCATTCCTTTGGTATAATGGATCATCAGTTATCCGTTCTCCGCATTACATGCTATGCACATTTAATTGATTTCAGCTAGCATATCCTTAACTCCCATTTGTTCCCTAACCCATTAGGATCTCTTGTGCCCTTTACCGTCACCCCATCATTTTACTTTCCATACTTTACTGCGTTGTCCTGAATTCGAATTCCACCGCCTTTTTCAACTTCAAAGTTTCTGCCTCATCAGTGATTGCAAGCAAGTTGCTATGCCTTCTTCTTTAGGAATACTGGTTACCTGGTTTTCACAGTTTAATTGAGAATATCTGCCAAATGCACTACATCCTACTCGTATTCTCATAGCATTAAAGGCATACTACTAAACGTCCCAATAAATGTGCGACTCCCCAGGCCACTTTATTATTCTAGCCATTTCAACCCATCATTAAAGGCATGTTTCGGAGGCTGTGTCATGTGCCTGTGCATGCTTAGGAAAATTAAACGTCTTCTCTCACTTTCAGTGTCTTTCTTTTCCTACACTAAACAGGAAAAAAAATAAGCTGGATGGTCTTCGTCACAGTTCACACAACATGTTAGAAGGTAGAAGTGCTGTTGATGCCCACAATTGCCAAAACTGCTTCTGTTCACACAAACTGGACCGTAGGGACTGATCTGTACAAGGATGGGGAGGCAACACTTTCCCAAGCAAGAAATTTTACATAGGAAAACCACATGAACCCTATTTTTTGGACAAAAAAGGCCCCAAGAATATACGATCCAGATGGGATTCCCCCCACCTCCCCAAACCACACCCCCCCAAGAGATGACCTGTAAGTCTACCCCTGCTCGTCACATGCCCATATTTGTAACAACTTGTGCCATTAAGGTGCATAGCTATTTTCATGCTAGATGTGATTTTTGTTCTAGGTACCAGCATGGAACTAAATTTAGAAATCACAATTTCATTTTTTTCGCACATACCATATGATTGTCTGCACAGCGATTACAAAATCACATTCAGCACTTTCAACATTTTGTTTTTATGGACATCAACACTTTTTCAGCACAAGAATCTGCTCCACGTTTGCAGACTAGTGGAATGTGGATGTTTCACTGAAGGTATTTAGTTTTCGAAGATTTGGGCTGAGCCTGACAAAAAAAAGATCGCTTTAAATTTGGCACTGCAGCCGTACTTAAGTGACTAAATGAACTGCAAAATAAGTCGCACCAGGAACTGCATTTTTGTAGCTCTGGGATACTGTAGATGTGCCTTGGAGCTCAGATGTGTAAGGCATTTTATTTTGTGTGCTGTATCCTTTCAAAGGATCATAAGGAGGAATTTGATGTTCCGTGCAGTTTTTTTGCCCTACCGATGACATCAGTCACTCACCATATTAAATTTTGTAAATGTCTCCCTACTGTCGTGTGGGGAGAATGAAGGTAAACTCCCTCACACAAGGCAAATTTCTGCACCCTAGAAATTGCAAATAGAAATTAAATGTAAACTGTGTGGTTTAATGTCCTTCAGCAACACATGAGCTATGAAGGACGCCGTAGTTAGAGCACTGTACCGTAATGGAGGACACCGAATTTTAACCACCTGAGGTTCTTTATCGTGCATGTGCAACGCACAGCAAATGGGCATTTCTGATATTTTTCCTCCCCTGAAGTCCTGCCGCCATGGCCGGGAGCCAAACTGTAAGGTGGCTGGCGCACCATGGCAGTTCAAATCAGATAAGTGGAAAAACAAGAGCAGAAAAAAAAAATTTTGAGAAAAGGACTTAAAGAAGAGAAAAACTTACAAATTCACAGACAGGAAAACGTAGTACATAGCCTTTTCACATTAACATCCTAAAAGAATCTGCTTGAGTATTTCGAAAAGCAGAACCCAAAGCTCATATGTGGAACCAAGATGTGCATTTGGCCTAATGCACCATTTCCAACTGTGGTTGTCACTTTATCAGATAAGAAATAATGACCTGATCGCTGCGCAATTAGACAAAAACAATTCATAATCAAGGACGTGCAAAGGATTAGTCAGAGGCTGCCTTCGTTGGAGAAAAAAAAGTTGGAGCTAGATGAGCGCCTGTGGCTTTTATTTCAGGCCGCACTGCCCGAGACCTTATTTTCAAAAACATGCGCAGGTATGCACCTCGCTTTATGTGACGGCAACCAACGAAAGCCAGATAAATGGCCCGGCTTCAGAACACTTTAGGTCTTCCTTACTTGAAGGCATCATGAAATCTTGACAACCTCCGAGAAAAATGATGCCAGAGCCACAAGAAACTTTTCATCATTTTGACGAGCTTGAATTGTCATAGTGCCATCGAGCACAGTGTGCCATTGAAGCCGTGTGTGCCGTTAAGAAACTGCACTCCATGAAATTGCTATGTGTGTCCGAATGTTCCGAGATTCTGTGCGAAAAATTTTTTTTTTTCCCTGTAGTACAGTGGTGAGCTGACCCAGCTGAGATAGTCCACTAGTTCCACTAGCCGTGCGCAGCAAAGGAGGATGATGTTGATGATGACTATGGCCTTGTCCTCTGAATGGGGTGGATGTCGTCAGTGTGGTGCCCAGCCAGAGTACACAAAATGCACGCACACAACACACACAACTAATCACTCCCCACACAGAATGCATGCACGCACATCAACACATACATGCTCACATGGCTAATGGGGTTCAACGTCCCAAAGCTACTCAGGCTATGAGGGACATACACACTCATATGAACAACTGGAACAGAAATGACAGCAGTACATCGTGAGCTCGGTGGCCACTCCAGTGGCTGCTGCCACGTTGCATGCCCAACTATAGTCGGATACAACTTAAGAAGGCAGCGGCTTGACCCCGTCAAAGGACCCCCCTCAAGCCAACGACGTCGGCCGATTCTCATGACCCTGCTGGGGTGACAATACAGGGAGCAGTGCCACAATGGAGAGAAGGGTCTATTCCGGACCATGGAGGGAGAGGACTGTCTCCTTTCATCTGCCACTCCCTGCATTGTCACGCTAGCAGGACAATGAGAATCGGCCGACGCCATTGGCTGGAGGGGGGTTCTTTGACAGGGAAAAGCCGCTGCCTTCTTAAAGGGGCTGCGAAACACTGCTTGGGGGGGATACTGGCTATACTTCAGGTGGGTTCTTTATGTCACACAGATGCCACCTTAAAAAGAATTACAGGAATCCATGCACAGGAACGGGAGTTATTCAGTGAAGAAATTTGAAAATACAAGCAAACAAAACGCTGCCCTCAACTCGATTTTGGCGGGGCTTCCCACTCCTATTTCGATCTCCCAATGACGGCACCTGGCGCAACCAATCAAAACAGCCAGCCAGAGCACGTCGCGGAAGTTTGTACTCCATGGTTGTTCTGCTCTCTGTAACTCGTTCTTGCTGAGGCTGGCAGCGTCGTTTCCATGCCAGAGCGCCCCTGGTGGTGTATTTTTATTTTACTTGCTTTGCAGGGCTTTTATCTAAGACAAACAAGTTGTTTTTGTTGATCTAGTATAAAACGCAGACAGGTGACAAAATGTGTCTTTATTTATTCATACAATTTGCAGTATATTTACTGTTTGTCCGATCATCAAGCTCGCGCCAGGTGATGTCATATCCGCTGCTAAAAACCCGCCACTGTGTGGCGACACCATCAGAGCCATGAAGTTGTTTTTGGGAGGACATTAAAATATTAAAAAACGGAATACACGCGGTATTACCGACGCTAATAGCACCATTATAACTCACTGTATGCAATCAACAGGCAAAACAGTTAACTAAGATTGTGTTTCTGGGCCCCTTTAAGTTGTATCCGACCATAGTGCTTTTAGGTACTCCTCGAATTGTCGGCGCACAGCACCCCACCACTCGGCAAGGCGCTTCTTGGTGGCCTGTACTGTGACTGCGAATTCCTCTGGCTGGGTAGGACATGAAGACCCAATGTGACATCCGTGGTGGACTAGAGTTACCTTGGCATCAGAGCGCTGAGTGTTCTGTGGTTTCGTCTGCTTCCCCTCACTTTCAGGATAGCGTACTCTCCACTGTGTGATGAAATCGATGCTAGTACTGTAGGGTCTGCAGAGCTCCTAGCTCTTGCCTCAAACAGGAGGCTGCTGCAACACTCACTGTAGAGCACTGTAGGCTGGGGTGCCTATTTCTGGAGGCTATACAGGAAGAATGTGGTCTTAGCTTCTACTGCAGCCCACGACATCTCCCTATCTGAAGCTCTGTGCATCTACGAAGCTCTGTTTGCCACTTTGATGAGCAGCTGCCTTCAACCCGCTCTTGAAAGAAGCCACACTTTTTTTCGAGATGGTAGATGCACTTTGTCCGTTCGGAGCAAAGGCACACTGCGACCAGATGGTAAAACACTCCGCACGCCCAACGAGTTCTAGGTACGCACTGGAGTCGACCCTTGTAGGTTAGCTTACTCAACGCTTCTCGAGCCCCAAAGCTGGGCTGACCTAGGTCTCCCTGCACCACCTCGTTCGCTACCCGGCCACGACAGCCAAGCGAAGTTCGGCCAGCCTCGCACTGTTGTCTCTCGAAGCCACTCTCGTGTCCACTAGCAGGCACACTACAGCATTTGCAAGCATCAATACAGGGAGATGCTCAAACTTCCACACGTCGCCAAACATCACGTCGAGATTACCCTTCGAAGCATCAGCGATGTAGGAAAGGCTGAATCTGCAGGGAAGCCTATCGGACCTAGCCTCGTGAAGGCTGTACATGGATTTTCTGTGCGTTCCTCCACTGCTGGGCACCAAAACTGAACTCGGACAGCCACACTCTTCTTGGAATTGGGCCTCAGGTGCAGACGCGTAATCTCATTCTGGCAGATGTTTTGCAAACACTGCAAATCCTAGGAAGATTTCTGAAGTAGTACTAGATCGTCCGCAAAGGCTAAGCCCGCACTCATCGGTTGTCATCCATACCAGCTGTCTCGTAGCACCACTCGTAGCAGCCCTCACTCGATGCTACGAGTGGCGATGATGGGCACCCTTGGCGCAGACCTTTCTTCACTGCGATGGGGCCTTAAGACCGATCTAGGACTCAAATTGCACGACGACCGTGTTTTCCTCACACAGGCGTCGAATGTTGGCCAGCAGTAGCTCCAGAAGCCTCGGGTCCGACAGGGAGTAAAAGCAGGGGCCCGGCATGGGGTACATTGTCCTACCAACTCTCTCCTTTTTACTATATTTTTACTTCTAAAGACTAGGCTTCAAGGCTGTCGCCGGACGCTCCCTCCTCTGTTTTTTTTTTTCCTCCATGTTTTATAGGAAAATATTTAGGCTGTAATGTATTATTTCAAACGTTTAAGTTGATTTTATGCGTTTTTGTTTTTATTTTGGCAGCAGCGAAGTAGCCCCTACCGCACTGGTCATAGAGCTGCTTCTTTTTCTTTTGCACATGGTCTTGTATCTGGTGCAGTACTGCTCCCCTGTTTTTACTAGTAGTTTTTTCCAGCTCCATGGCAATTTTTTCGAACATTTCTTTTTGTTCCTGAATTTCTTCAGAGGCCCAACTTGTCCAAGTATGTGGCATATAAATTAAGAAGTAATTTAGTTTCTCCTCCAGTCCATTTGCAGGTATGAGCTGGAAAAGGTGGTATATAACTAAAGAGAGTGGAAATACAGTGTCCACATAACACGTTCCTTGAATGATTCTGCTCCCTTAGTGTGGCCATGCGAGCGGCCAGACCGTCCTTCCACACCACGAAGTGCGGTGGTGCAAAACTGCTTTCTTCGCTGTTGATTACAGTGTGGATCTTAAATGAACTAGCAAGAGGTTGGTTGCTTTAAGATATATGAGCTAGTCTATGACGGCCAAACATAGTTTATTGCTAGAAGATTGAAGGACACAAACAGTGTGAAATAAAACAGTTCTTTGTTTGTATACTTAAAGTTAAATCAATTATCTCACCAACTGTAAACTTATAAATTAAAGAGTGGAATCAGGTACAAGGCACTAATTCATAAAATATGTACTGGAAGTTAAATCAATTATCTCGCCAACTGCAAACTTATAAAGGAATTGGATACGAGGAATCCGTAAAATCTATCGTGTCGTGCAGTGAGAGCCTCAGTTAGCACACCCTTCAACCAAAGTAGGTTAGAGCACACTTACTAATTTCTGGTAACACCTCCGCATGACCAAGCTCTGCTCCTGCCTCTGCAACAATATTCACACAAAAAAGTTAAGAGGGTATTCTGGACGGTCCATATATATAACGCTACGATGCAATGTGAAGAGGTGTCTATAATAATATGAAGATGCCTTAACGACAGGTATTTCGATTGTGATCGCTCACAGCTTTGGCGCCGCACACCGCACAAGCAGCACCTCAGATAAGGGGCTGAATCTGTCAGTACCACAACGATTTGACGTAAGCAAATCAAAGGATAGAGCCGCAGCGGCTACCCTGCTCCGGCCGTTGCCCCAGAAAGAAACTAACATGCAGGGTCTGTTTGCAATCGTTGCGCGAGGATAGCAATTCGTACACACTTCATGCCGGCTGACAACATATGACTGAGTAAAAAATCTAGCTGGGCTAGTTGATAAACCGACGCACCGTAAACCGTAAAGCACTCTGCAGACATGCCATATATATTCATTTATGAACTTGCCTAGAGCATAACCGTGCTCCTCGTTGCCTACGAGGTTCACCAAAAATGCGGTACACCTCAGGCGCACCATGAACAAAGCGACTGGTAGGTTCCATCGTGAAAGAAGTGCTTGCTCATCGCTGTACTCGCCGCGTCTCGTCGTCTGCTCAAGCGTATTTGGCGCCAGACCTCAACTTCCGGAAACAACACTTCCGTTACGCGTTCTAGTTTATGTCTTTTGCCGCTAGGGTAGAAACGTTACGGAAAGCGTGGCGCTAATATAACCTGTTGATGGTTATGGCTAATGGCTCCTCCTTCATTTTACTTCAGACAATATAGTTTTATCGTTTATTCACGCATTCATCATCATTCATTAATCATTTGTCTACGGTTGTGCCACCGAAAAGAAAGCGGACAAAAGCGGATGGTCATGAAGCTGGTGACATGCGCGAGCCTTGACCTAAAAGGCTCGTTTCTCTGGTGAGTGCAAGGTGGCGCCACAGTACCATTGCTTCGAAGTTTTTCGGTTTTGGTTCTCCGTCGCCGCAGACGATCGTATTTCCGAATAATTCTGACCGAATCGGGCAAGTGCATCACCTAGATGTAGTATAAAACAAAACTTACCATCAAATGCAACCTCTGTGCAAAATTTGCGGTTCTCAAATGCCATGAAAAGCGCACGAAACAGAACCACGCACTGTAGCAGACGACGCCGCAGACGATACGATAAAGCCCGGGCGGAATTCTCATCTTCGAAGGATCGACGCTGGGGCTTGATGGTTCATACTTTAAGGAAAAGCGCAGGACTCAGAATAGACTAAGCGCTGTGTGTGTCTGTCTTTCTGAGTCCTCGTCTTTTGCGCTACGTTTTTACCCTCATCTTCGAGTCGTCCAGCAAAGTAGAAACTGGGGACGTTCGGCTGTAATGCAATAAAGAAGTGCTCATATCCTGTTCAGGATGAGGACCTTTAGACCATTTGATGACGTCCTCAGACGTTCGGTGTGCTACCAGTATAGTATTACAAAAAAAAATATTTTTTTAATATTCTTTTGTTTTGCCTAAGAACACAAATGGTGAAATTTGTATACGCACCATTTCCAAGTGTGCAAGTCCTTAATGGTTGCTTCCACGGTGTGGTCCTGGAAGAGAGTTTTTAGTCAGTTTCACGCACTAAATCGCATGCAGACGTTCTCAACAGCGCGCTTCTGAAATTTAAGAATTTTCACCTGAGACACACACTGCATCTTCCATATAGCGTCTGTACAGAGATATCTGTATCCCGGTCTCATCATACTCACTGATTGGCTGTCGTTCTGCAGCGCTGAGTAGTTCGGGGTGCCAGCGGACTGCGACTCTGTTTTGCGCTTTCTGGCTTCATTCCTGGTCGCTGATTACCTGCAGTAGTTAAGGCGCTTGGTTTCAGCAGTCGTTCCTTGCTGCCGTCTTTGAAGTCTGAAAGTCAAAAATGCGAGGTACAGACGGTGGAGTAAGTCTGCAAATCACAACAGTGCAACAGTCGTCATTCGAAACTGCTTAGCCATTGCTCACGTAAACTGACGGTATTTCATGAAACGATACATCGGGTTCTTTTCTTTGGTGAGTTGACTTACATTGCGGCACGCAGCAATAGAGCATGATGACGAGCTGTGCAAGAAAAGCAGGAGCTGGGAGTCAGCGAGACAGCCGGCGCTGAGCGCACAGATTGAACTGCAGCGGTTTTATACCTACGTCTGCTGTTATGGAGTGGGAAGACCCTTTGAATTGAGTGAACATGGCTTAAAAAAGCAAAATTATGCTTTTGAGTAGTTTATTTACTTACAATACGTGTTTTCTTTCAGTAATATAAAAGCGCAGTTTCGTCTGCTAGCTTTAACTGAGAGCAATGACCTCTTCGCGGTCATGATAGAGGAAGAGGCGTCTGCTACCAATCGCCGCTAGCAGACGACGCTTGCAGTGTTTCTTCCGAGATAACTTTTTAATTTTATACTCTTATATATATATTACATGAAGGTATTTGTTTCGTGTGCGTTATCAGTGTTCAAGTCGTCGCTTGGTTTTTTCAACCAGCTTTCATTGCGGTGGCTCGTCGAGTCGGCGGAAACCGATCACCATCGCTATGCTCCAAGGCTGCCGGATCCGTTGATCGCATGGAGGAAGGATGGTTGATCGCGTCAGGTTACTCAGGTATGGGCGAAGTGTACTAGGAAGTTTGGTACGGGATCGGCCTGTGTATCCGAAACCGAGGGTTGAAGTTCTGCACATTCTAGCACAATGCGCTTGATGATCTCCTCGACCCCACCGCAAGGTTCGCATGTAGTGCTCATTCCTCCGTGTAGTTTGCCCGAGCGCCCGTTCCAAAGGGTTGTTGATATGTGTCTTGAAGTCTTGACAGCCGAGCAGGGCCTCCTCCCAGTCCTCTCTGGTGGGGCTAGGGGGATAGGTGGGTTTGATTGGCTCACCCAAACCATGTTGAAGGTGTCAGCAGCTACATCCCCACAAAACTGACACGCGCCATCAAAGTATGTGTTAAAATTTTTAAGCACCGCCGGGCACTACAGTGTGGGTGACAATCTTGATGAGGAGGCGTTCGTCAGCGCGATCCAGTCCCTTACAAGGGGCCGGGTAGCGCCGGTGCTTCTCCTTGTAGTAATCGGTGATAGGTTTGAATGTAAGGGCCAGACTGTCTGATTAGGAGAAGGCTTCCAAGGACCGGGAGATAGTCCGGGGAGAGAGTGCGCGGGCGGCCTGATCGGCCTGTTCCTTTCCCTGAGTCCCTGGTGACCGGGGGCCCAAATCAGGTTTCTCGGTACATGGTCATCATCATCAATCGAGTGCAAGAGTGCCGCATCTCTTGAACTGATGTAGAAAATGTTTGGGCGAAAACTCAGATGTTTAGCGGCTGTCGCGTCATCTGTGGATAAAAAGAAAGCTGTTTGTCAAATGAAGCTTTGAGGTTGCTGTTAGCACAGTGAGATGGTGTCGCAGAGGCTGCGGTGCGCGCTTTACTTGCAGCAATCTCAAAAGTGATAACTCGGCCGTTTCTCGTGCGCTGCATGCACTGGCCAACTGCTGTTAACATCGAAACATTCAAAATGAGAACCTTCAGACCGAGTGTATGAGGTAGGAGCTGTAAGGCTAGGAGCCATCGAAGGTCCGCAAGCGGCCCGAAGCACCGATCAACACTGAATCGATTGGCAACTAAGCGTTACAGTAGTGAGTTAGTCCTGTGCCGAATAAAAGTCACTTACCTCGGACTGAAATGGCAGCCTGAGATGGCTGTAAATTGCGGGCGCAGGGCACACACACTCTCATTGTGCTTGTTTGGAGCGTTTACAGGGAGGGCGCCAAGGTATTCATATGGGAAGTCGAACCTCTGGCAGGCGTGTGATGCCCCATTGCTCCTTATAAACATTAACTAAATAAAACAAACAAACTGCTGCATGCAAATTTTAGGGTGGCGGCTCTCGGCCCCCCTTGTCACCATCACTGCTTAATTTCCTGGCCTGTCACTGCCAAGGAACTTGCATGTAATGGATATGTTGTGAGAAAATCCACAGTTCTCTTAGAACTCAAGTAATCGCAGTAGTAGATGTCCTTGAATTTGTTTAAACGCCTTTATTTAACATTTGGGGTGCGTAGTGGTTTAGTTAAATTTGTGTCAGGAAGAGAACAAATAAAACGGTAGCCAGCCCCAACAGCTTCTTCTTCATTTGCGTGTGAGGAAGATGTGGAAAAATGACCAAAAACTGTTATGGTGCGTGCGTAAACAATAGACGGTGCGTGCCTTCAGGCAGTCTCAAGAGCGCTGAGGCGGTACTCAGACGCAAAAAAGACAAAACTGAGCCAGCATGTATTGTGCAGGAGAGCCAGTGGCTACTGCTCAGGCCTCTCAAGACAATATAAGGACAAGGCTTAGTGTCATTCCATGCAAGCAGCTAATGGAGCACTTACTGTGCCAGTGAATTCGCTGCTCTCTTTATTTCGAGCCTATTCATTTTGTTGATGTGCTAGATGTGTGAATAAACCTGTAGGTGCCAATGTCGGTACTTAGTTTTTTGTTACATTGGAGCCCTCGCATGTTTTTTGCCCTTTGTGGGTGTGGGGTTGTTAAATTTTTAGTGTACAGACTAGCTATAACTGTAGAATTTCTGTTATCTTCTGTGTCCTCCCTTCTTACCGAGCTCCCTTTTTATTTGCATGTGCAGACACAGGGGGACCTTTGGCTTGGCGTGCAGTTTTCGTCCATCATCTCGATTGTGTCCAGCCGAGATCTATGACTGGTATAGCCAAATGCATACTCTCACTGTTATCGCAGGTTTAAAGGTTTTTCAATTAAAAATTTGCGATCTTTGAAAGCGTACCTGCAGTGTTTTCTAATTTACCTTGGAATATGTAATTTTGTAACATCTCTGCATTTCCTGCTATGTTACTGTTTAAAAAATCATTCTGGGCACTTGCTTTGCAAAACTACAATTTGGGGAAGTAATTTTGGGTAAATATAGTTATCTGCCACTACTATTTCGTGAGTTCAGAATTAAAGCAGCAGATATAGACCTGAACAGATCTGTCATGTATTCATAAGAATACAATGCGTGATATGAAACAAACTAGATGCAGCCCCTTTGTACTGATTTGACTGCTGTGGTTCCATGTGAGAACTTTTATATGTGTTGGGGCTTTGTCCAAAGTAACGTGGCATGCAATTGGTCATATCTTCTTGCAGTATTCGGTCAACATTTATTGCAGCATGTATGAGGCAACATGTCTGCAGATCTCTCGATTTGCGGAGCAGTTGTATGTAGTCCCTGCCAAAAGTAACTAAGCGGCGGGGTTTGTTTCTCAGCCATGAAGCAACTGCACCAGCATGGCAGTGCTGGTGCTTGATAGGTGAAGCGCCCTTGCACCGAAGTGTGCTCATACAGAGAAGACTTGCTTCACTGCAATGCAGCAGGGGATAACAGTTTTAATGTTGCATTTTCTTAGTATTCGTCAAGGTAGCGTCTAGCGGAAGCACTTTCACTTACCCGACCATATGTTAGCCGTCCCGGTTAGCTTAGCTGGTAGAGCGACTGCTCCGGTAAAGCGGTGGTCCAGGGTTCAAACACCGGACCGGGACGAATTTTTTTTCATCTGCATAGTCTCTGTGGAAGCTGTATAGGCTTTCTTTATAGCTCTCTGGCTGCACTTGGGTGGATGCCAATAGGTAATTACTTCTTTATTACTCTCATTTAAGCACCCCCCTCACCTCAAGCAACATCAATGCATGTCCCACGGCGCAACCATTCTTGCTTTGTGCCCCCGATGTGTTGACTGCATGCCACACCGGCCTGTGCCATTCCTTTGCATCGTGTGTCATGGGTAAGGGGTTCGGAAGTTAGGTGAGCAGGGTCTCTGATCAGTTTAAATAATTGCAAAGTTTGTCCAATAAAGGTAGCACATTCCTGCAGCAAAATTCTTTTGCCTGAGTCTCGTTTTTTCATCGTGGTCAGTTAATTCGAAAACCTGCTTAATTCAAATATTTTTCACTGTCCCAGTGACTTCGAATAATGAGGTTTTACTGTGAATGATCCCCGGTTCACCAATGATTGCCAAAGGTACTTAAAGAGAAAAAAAAAGCATACAGAAAAGCATTGGGAACTAATGCACTGCTGAACTTCAAAGAATACAACGAACGTTCTACTTAAAAAAATATTACAATTAAACACTTCTTAAATACTTAAAAACTGATCCTAATAATTTTTCGTGCATGTTAAATTCAAGAAGCTGCAGCATTCTGCCAACATTAACTACTGAAGGCTGCTTGCCCCTACCGTTAAATGACTCTGCTGAGCTCTTTAATAAGGCTTTTAGTGACATATCGACAAATGAGCTCCCTGTTAATAACCTACCACCTCTTTCTGCACCAATTATCCAGTCTCAATTTGCACTTATTTCTATTACAAAAAATGATGTGGCCCACGGAATGGACAGATTTGGACGTTAACCACCGTATTCACAAACCACCCACCACTCGAAACGGCACGCCCGCTGCCGGAAGCGGTTGACAACGGTCATCCTCCACCTGAGGAGCATTCGCGCTTTATGAACACACCTCCGAGGTTCCTCCATTGAGGAGTTGGTTGGGTAGCCTTCCTTTGCTGCAGTATTTTCGGGGGGGGGAACAAACTGTTGATATCAGCAATTAAAACTCCACCTGTTCACTAATATAGACGACATTTCTCTATTTCAGTGGTAAACTGCACGTTAAAAACAATTTAAATGCTTATTTCCAGTTTTCACCATCAAAACGGTGCAGTTTCAAAGGAAATATCCATTTTGCTTTCCCTGTCATGCAACCGCAACAGTCACACATGGCCAACGCGGCATATTTGTTATCGTTCCTTGTCCCTGATTATGCTTGCTCCTCACGTGTTTCTGGTCCACTTCCTTGTGTTCCTTGCCCGCTTCGTGCAGTTTTGTTGTCCAGTCATCCAGTGTCCATACTTGTGCGTGTTCAACTGTTCATGCTTGCATGTGTGTTTTCACTCCTGTCCTTTCTTTTCATGTGTGAAATGTCTGGCCACATCGACCTATCATGCTACAGCATGACACCATCGGCATCCTCTTCGGACGTGTCCCAGCGCTCCAAGAAGCGACCTGCAGGTCCGTGGTTCATCTTCACCACGGAAAAAGAAAGGCAGGTTTTCAGGAACATTTTGATGAACTATCATAATGTGATAGAAAGCAAGCAAATGAACAACACCTCTCAAAAAATGGTAGGGTTTTTGGGTAGTTAAACTGAGTAGGGCGTGCAAAAGCACTTGAGGCATCACCACCTCAAATGCAACTGCATGCAAGATATCGGCAGCCGTGCGCGGTAAGGGAGGGTGTGGGGGGGAGGGGTCTGTTTTGCGTGTTGATCATACCTCAGGTTTTTCAGCTTTGCTAGTGAAGTAGCATTTTCACGCTAAAAGGCCAAGATAAAGCCTGGGCCCAGCTCTGTGATGAGTACAGTAGCTTGGCTGGCACACATACTGTGTATGTTGCATAGCTAAGGAAACTTTGGGACAACATGAAGTCCCACTGGAAGGAACAGAGATCCGAAGAAACGAAGGAAATCTTTCAGACAGGTGAGTAGAACAGCTTTTCATTCAAAAATTGTCCGTACATTTTGCTGCGTGTTCACACGTTTCATCTTCAGACATCCTTTTGATTCTAAGGATTTGGCGTGATTTCTTATTTGTGACAAAGCTGCTCCACATGTACTTTAGGGGAAAGCATTACTTTTGTGTGCATGTTTTGTTTTTCTTTTCAAGCTTTGTGGGCTACGCACTGAATGCTTCACTTCAGTGTGTTTCACTGCACAGGTGGTGTTGTAGAAGATGTATAATTGAGAGCTTTGGTGCAGATGGTGGTACCGGCCACCATCATCAAATGGTGGTACCGTGCGTGCCGGCCAATGAGCCCGGCAGCAGCACTGGCTGGTGCAGTCATTTACCACATGGCGACAAGACTGAATCCCCTCGACAGCATTTTTCACCACATCAGATACATGTTGCCGAGTTCACTCTAGTCGTGGCCACGTAAAGGGTTTGTTTGTGGTCCTCTATTATGGGCTCGATGGCTCCTATTTATAGCTGTATTTGCTCTTCGCGTGTCATATCACTGTAGTTTGTGCATAAGCATAAGAGCAAACCAGTTTAGTCGCATCGCTGCAGAGTTCTCATGAAGGCATTGTGCATGTGTGTGCAGCATTGTGTTTACATGTCTTCACAGATGAGGTTCCTTCACCTGCTACAAGGCAGATAGCACCACCACCATGACTGAACAGCCAGCCTCAGTGCAGTGGCTCCTGTTGGAGCTGCAATCAGGTTAACGATGGTTAACGTGCCAACAAATCAGCGCATGTCTGAGGAGGTCACATGAACTCGAGTTTCCTGGTTGAAGGCAAGTGACGCACACATTGCTGCTGTAGAGCGGACGCTGGTTCCAGAAGTAGTCACCAAGATAAAGGCTGTTGAAGCACAAGATCTATGCGAGGAGCTGGCGGAGCAGTGGTAAGATAACAAAATTCAGCCCAGGCTGCTTTCTCTCGATGTTGAGATCAAGCAACATCAGTTAGAAGCTTTGAGGCACCAAATGGATCAATAAAGTGAAGTTGGGTCTTTTTGTCTCGAAACACGTCTCTGCAGAATTATCAGCATTGTCATTGTTGTGATGTAGTTGTAATGTATTTGTGCATTCTTTCAGTTCATGCACATGCACAAACAGCACAAGGAGATATTGTTACACGATGGCAAATGTATTCAGTGAGGCCAAGGACCGAAGGCCTGAGACAGCCGAACTGCTCACAAAATATCACAAGAGCACAACACAGCGTCTTCATCGTTCTCAAAAGCACTTCATCGCCCTCCAAACTTGCGTAGCACAACCCCCCCCCCCCCCCCCCCCCTCCCGGCTAAAGCACAGTCCCAGTGCATGCTAGATGGGCAAGGCAGAGTGCAAGTAGTAATGCTTGAGGCGGGAGGATGACGTCATGCAGGAGGAAGTCAGTGGCATCAGTGGCGCAGCTGGTTGGGATCGCTCTTGTGATAGCCTAGTGCGTCAAGTAGTCCATTGAGATGGCAATCCATTTGTACCCCATAGCAGACACCAGAAAAGGGCTGAACAGGTCGAGGTTGACATGGGAAAACTGATCTTCCAGGGTGACAAAGGCTTTTTTCTCAAGTTCTCGTTTGTCAACGGCTATGTGCCAGTACCAAAAACGGAGATCGATGAAGGGAAAGTAGCTGGCACTGTCCAAGCAGCCGAGAGCATCAATTCGAGGAAGGGGGTAGACTTCTTTCTATGTGATGGTATTCAGATGGCGGTAATTGACACAGAACTTCCAGGTTTGATCTTTCTTTTTGACAAGGACGACAGACGACGCCCATGGACTGTCCGAAGGCTTGATAACGTTCTGCACAAACATCTTGTCCACCTCCGTCTGGACGGCACGGCACTAGCTGGGATGGGGCGGATTCAGTAGACATGGTAATGGTGGCGAGATTTCGGCTACTGCGGAGATCCAGCTTGGGGTCGCGGGTTTGGATTTCACAACCTCCACCAAATGTTACATGATGGCAAATGTATTCACCGAGGCC
Source organism: Amblyomma mixtum (assembly GCF_055824585.1). Taxonomy (NCBI): domain Eukaryota; kingdom Metazoa; phylum Arthropoda; class Arachnida; order Ixodida; family Ixodidae; genus Amblyomma; species Amblyomma mixtum. The sequence continues at coordinate 23,351,648 of NC_143012.1, forward strand.
AAGGGCCGTAGGCCTGAGACAGGCGAACTGCTCCCAAAATATTCAAGAGCGCACCATAGCACTATTGTCGTTCTCAAAAATACTTCGTCATCCTCCAAACGTACGTGGCATATAAATGGAGAGGATCAAGCAGTAATGAAGGGAGGTAGCCTAAAAGTGGCGGAGAGGAAATCAGACATTGGCAAAAATCATAGTTGCCATAGTACTTCACAGGGAAAGTGACAAAATGGAGAATACCTGAGCAATCCGCTTTGCTGAAGATATTGCATTGCCAAGTGCCTTGAGACGAACTGGCAAGTTTGATCGAGGACATAGACAGGCAAAGCAGAACAGTGAGTCTAAATTAATAATGAGATATAAAGTAATGTCAGCAGTCTTGGAAGGAAACGGCAATGACTCGGGCGGCGGCAGTAGAACTGGTGGGTAATTGCCATGGGGGCCAACGGGAGCGTGGTTGCCGTCGAAGGGAGAGGGTATGGCGAGAGGGAAAGAATGTGTAACCAGTGGTTGGCTACTGTGAAAGAAGGAGGGTGTGGTGCGAGAGTAGGGATGTACAACTGGAAGGGGTTACCACGGGAACCACCCACAGGGTGACTACGGTTTAAGGAGGAGCGTTACCCTTGAAAAAGAGTATGGTGAGAGAAGGGTGCATAACCGGAATGTGGCTACTGCGGGAACTATCCGGAGGGCGGCTACTGTAGAAGGAGGAGGGAGAGTAATACCTCAGCAGCTGTCACTGAATTTCGCATTACACAGTGGTAACCATCCTATGAGTTTTTTGTACTGAACAAGTTGGAACATTGTTCACAATAGCTAACAGTGTCAGAAGACAATATGCACTATAACAGCCAGAGTTTAATTGTCTTAAATGTTACTCATATGCACATAACCTTTTGGTGCATGAGTTAAAAGCCATGCTGCAGGTGCTGATGCTTCACACAAGAAGTGAAAAGTGCTGTAGGGCAACAATTGACTGAGTGGTTTCTTTTTACAAAGAGCTGTCTGAAAAAGTATTCTCAGATGTGTTGCTTCATGTTTTGTAGCGAGTAGTGTCCATTTCTTCCTGTTCAGTGCCACGAACCAGACAATTATGGCAAAACTTTTTGCAAAGGAACCACTTCTCTGCTACCAAATACATTATGTTCATTTAGTTACTGATAGAAGTGCAAGATGCCGGGCTAGTTGGTAATCCATGATGAAATAACAGCGCAAGGAACGGGACGAAAACACGAAGGAAGAAGACGGCGCCCGTGTCTGCGTCTTCTTCCTTCGTGTTTTCGTCCCGTTCCTTGCGCTGTTATTTCATCATAGTTACTGATAACCATGCTTTTACAAAGAGCCCTTGGTAATGCATTCCTTTGCACTTTACTGTTGCTTCTAAGTCCAGGTGAGGCTGCCCAGTAAAGATTAATGAATATGTGAAGCGCTTGTAAGTTCTGCTTCTTACGTCACTGGTGTTTTTTTTTCCTACTTATGCTGCCTTGCTTTTGCTCTTTTTTATTTTGCAGGCATCGGAACCAGTACTGGCAGGCCAAGGAGCGAAGGGTGCCGGAAGACAAACTGTTCTAAAGGAAAACTGCCAACTTCTGTAAACCCTGTGCTTGACATTCATACTCTACATTAGTGCACTGCACGGGCTCGGGCCAGCCCGAAAGCCCGGGCCGGGACATGATTTATTTTGCCGGGCCTGGGCCGGGCCCGGGCCTGAAGTTGCGGGCCCGGGCCGGGCTCGGGCTTAAAGCTGCGGGCCCGAGCCAGGCTTCGGTCCGTACAGAAACGGCTGGTGTCCGACTTTTCATTCAATATTGCAGAGTGAAGTGCAGAACTGTAGCTTTGAAACAGCGACATGTTTGAGCTATGAGTTATAGTACGCGCTGAGAAAAAAACTAAGCTTTATTCATTCACTTATTTATTTCCTTATTTCCACGCCGCGGTGCAGTAAGAGTAAAATTCAACCGGCCTTAATTGGCCATTGATCATTCGCGTTCCCAAAACATACCTATACACTATTATAAATGCATTAGGGAAGAACATATTAGTTTAGGACGCTTATGGTCTTCAAGCACATACCATGAAATACTCAAGCCTTTTAGCTTTTCGTTTCTGCTGAAAGGTGACCAGTTCGGCTATGAGCTCAACCTGTGAGATCGCGTTCAGTAAAAAAAAATGTCATCCTACTGCTTGCTAGGCAGCTTTAATATTTATACTTCGCAGGCGGCAGAACATAACTGATTACAATCATGGGGGAACGCAGAGTAGACTAGTACGCGTGTATGCAGCCCTTTTTATTTGGCTCTCGGAACTTCCGAGTTTATCTTTGCCCTCCTACACGAGACCAGTCTCCAAAAGACGGGCCTGGCGAGAACTACACTTCATCACTTCCTTCTGGGTTAAAAAGAACCAACATTCTTTAAGCCAAACTGCGGTTTCAGAACCTTTGTCGGCCAGTTCCCTATCGCTGTAGTAGCAGTCTACTTGCTCAGTTACTGTGAAACGGGCCGGGCCGGGCCCGGGCTGGGCTTCGCTCCGGGATTCACGGGCCGGGCCGGGCTCACTAGAGTGATAATTTAGCGGGCCCGGGCCGGGCCCGGGCTTCAAGCCGCGGGCCTGGGCTGGGCCCGGGCTTCAAGCCGCGGGCCTGGGCCGGGCTCGGGCTTCAGGTCGCGGGCCCGGGCCGGGCTCGGGCCTCAAATTCAGGCCCGTGCAGTGCTCTACTCTACATCAATATAATGCATAATGACCTCACTGTCTTGTATATGCACACAAAGTGGAGCCCACCAGACCCTACCCATTACCTGAAAAGCGCAGTGATTAGAAAACATGTATAGGGGATGGCGTGAAAGATTTCATGTTTAACATTATGTGTAGGTGCCCACAATAGTTTTCGGGACATTGAAATTATGACAAAGCCTAGTGGCTGGGTAGTCTAAGCAGGCAGCCATGAACTGAAGGGCGTGCTTTGCAGTTTCCAGCACGGCCTACACAATCCAGCCCTGAATGCCTGGCCACACCGCTAGGCAGGGATGAAATTCAGGTTTTTTCAATATTTTGTTGCTCAGAAAACTTTAGTGGGCACCTGTACAAGTGTTGCAACCTACATAGTGCGCAGGAAGCTTTTCAATCGTTTTGGAAGACCACTGCGTGAGTTGCATCATTTTTTATTGTGTTTAAACCTGACTTTTTTCCTGGAAGACGAAAGCTGGCACGAAAAAAAATGTGCAGTTGAATAAGTAACTAAACTGCCTGTGCTTTTCGTGCATCCTTTATCTGCGTTTCTTGTGATGTAGTGCATCCATTTTTCGAGTGTCTTCTTGCTTGTTCATTATGGTTCCACAAGTCCATAATTTTCTCCGGTGTCAATATTTTGTTGCTACTCCTTGCTCTTTATGGTTATGCTTGGGTCTTTCTGCAAAGGAAGCTGTGGACAAGTAATAGCAACAGCCATTCTTGCGAAGCAATCAAATATTCAGGGACATATTTCAACCTTTATCATTCTAACTGCCACCGAGTGGAACTTGCCATTTGTATGTTTTGTGCTTTTTCTGATAGAAGGTGGTATTCTGGGTTATCTGGTTCATTGTGGTTGGGTATGAATGGTAAATATTCATGTTTTAATTATGTGCATTAACTTCTCAGGCACTGCCACTAGCACCATATGTTGTTGTGTACATATCATTTGCAACCTGTTTTCTGTAGCATTTTTAGTTTTCGTATAGCATCTGGCCAGTTCTGCTGTATTAATTATAGAATTATTATTCACACATTTGTTTTTTCTTTATTAATTGTCTCAAAGCATTTAGTACTCGTGTATGTTGCTTCTCGTGTATTCACTATTATCAAATGAGGCAGCATCAACCCTAAGCTAACTTCAAGTCAAGACGCCTCGTGTAGTGAAGCGGTTATGAGAAAATTGTGCGAGGCTAAAATTTTTGCAGAGCTGCTGTAGAGCTGCCTCTTTGGTTAATATGATAACAATTGCTTGAAGAGTCTCAAGCCTAAGTCCTTGTAAATTATGTAAACAGCCGCATGGCTACAGCTCAGTATTCGTTGTGTGTGAAGTGCTACTGGCATCACGATGTCAGCATTTTGCAGGCCGTGATTTGAGCTCTAGGTTTCGGTCACAGCTCGCACCTTCTTGTTATCTATAGTGGCACAGGAAAATGTTTGGAACTGCCGGAATTCCGCACATTGTACACAAGGCGCTCCAGCCATGGAAATTTTACTAATTTGTGTCATCCCAAAATTCGTATCAACCATGTTCATATCATCGAGATTCTACTTTGTTCACTTTAGTAATTCTAGCTTTGAAATCAGTGTAGTGCAAGCTTGGATATGAGTATTTAGGTAATATTTGTGGAAAGCTGTGATTAGGCGTTCAAGACAACTGGTCTTTCAGATGTTTTTCTTCAGCAGGGATTCCCTCATGTTCCTCTCTCTTTCCTGTGTGGATGATGATGCACACCAGAGTTATAGTAGACACAAGTGCAGTTAATGGTAGTGTGCTATGTAACAAGCAAAAGCTCACTGCTTCTTGTTTGGAAAACTGTCCTTGCTTTGCCAAATTTATAAAGCCAGGTTTGCTGTGAGCATTTGTGTTAGAGCAGCTCTGTCTTCACTCAATTACAGTTCCTTCTTATTTTCTTGTCAACATGAGTTATTTGCAAGCTTAAATGTTGACCTAAAGCTAAATGCGGACATTGAAAAATGAAAATTTCTCTTTCAAAACAAAGTTTACTTTTCGGCTGGCCCACCGACCTTTACATTACACATTCTGGCACTTCGGTTGTATTGGATTTCTTTCCACATTCTCTAGGTTGTGGCTCTAGCATCAAGTGAGGTATGATGCGTGGGCTGCCATGTTTTATTGAAACTACTCTGGCTTTTTCAATGCAGGATTGGCCAGCACCCATCTGGAGTATGGTGAACCTCCGGTGCAGTACTTTTGGGCAGTGAACGTCAGCCGTCCCAGGAATAAACGCACAGGCGAGCGATTGCATCAGTGCAGTTACTGCAGCAAGGGCTTTGTGTACAGAAGCCAGCTCATAGCACACATCCGCAGCCATACCGGCGACCATCCTTACCTTTGTGACCATTGTGGCAGCAGCTTTACTCAAAAGGGAAACTTGGTTGCACACCTCCGCACCCACTCAGGCGAACGTTCATTCACTTGTGACCAGTGCGGTAACAGGTTTGCGAGAAGGAGCCACCTGGTGGTGCATCTTCGTACTCACACGGGCGAGCGTCCGTTTTCTTGCGACCACTGTGAAAAGACTTTCATACAAAAATGCGACTTAGATAAGCACTTTCGCATCCATACCGGCAGCCAGCCATACCTTTGCGACTACTGCGGTAGAAGCTTTGCACACAAGGAGAGCCTGGTGGTACACGTCCGTACCCACACGGGTGTGAAGCCATTTCACTGCCAGCTCTGTCCCATGCGCTTTTCGTCTAAATCGAACCTCATGTGCCACGTGCGAGCCCACAAGAGTGACAAACCGTTCAAGTGTCGCTTCTGCCCCAATACATTCAAAGAGAAGATCCAGGTAAAACGCCATGAAGAGAGAAGGCACGCCACAGAGAGAGAAGATACTATCAAGAGGGAAGACACCATCACAAGAGAAAACACTATCACAAAAGAAGATGCCATCATAAACGACAACGGCATTAAGAGAGAAGACACTCAGTAAACTTCAGTACCTCATAAGGTCCTGACACTTTTTATCGCGCTAGCACTAAGGCTTTCAATCTCAAAAAAACCCGTTGTCTGATTGTCTGAAGCCAGCTAGACCTGTCGAAACAAAATAAATATGGCCGCAACACTGCGCATACCTGGGTTTCAAACCCACAGCGGCATGAACAGACCAGATTCGCTGGCCACTGCACGAGAGCACTATGCTATCGCCACAGCCGATTACCCCCTCATGTGTAATTGCCACTCCCTTGCGCTGTGCATTGCATGTTGTCGCCTTCATCAACTTTTATCCATGCACGATGAAACCAGTACACGCCGCTATTGCAGTGCCCTCTTGAGGTGTGTTAAGGGGCCCCAGAATTTTATAGCACGCTACCACTAAGGTCCCCAGTTACCGATTTCGGTGATCGTTGCCTGAAGCCTAACCTTGAAACCATAGCATGGAACCGAAAGCGAAGTAGCGCACATAATTCGCATTTGGCAAATTAAGCTAAATCGGCCGTAATTTTTTTGGTAACATTCGCTATCTCGAAACATTGCTAGCTAACCTGCCTCATTTGGTTTCATTTGCTTCATTGCTGCCGTATTGGTGAATGCTTGAAAAAGAAGACAAATTCATACGTCAAAATGCACTCCAAATGCCGTTGGTCAGCGTGAAACGCGAGCTTACTGACCTCTTTTGCATGTGTGTACAGCGGATTGAAAGCTACAGGGGCATAGCGTTTGTAACTGTGTCACTCCGCCAGTAGTTTGGCTGCATGATGGTTGCCTGGCACGTTCACTGCGCGGTTGCTTCGCTCTGTCACTGGTGTAGTTGGCACCATTGTTGGCCGCCGCGGTGGCTCAGTGGTTATGGTGCTCGGCTGCTGACCCGAAAGATGCGCGTTCGATCCCGGCCACGGCAGTCGAATTTTGATGGAGGCGAAATTCTAGAGCCCCGTGTACTGTGCAATGTCAGTGCACGTTAAAGAACCCCAGGTGGTCGAAATTTCCGGAGCCCTTCACTACGGCGTCTCTCATAGCCTGAGTCACTTTGGGACCTTGAGCCCCATAAACCAACCAACTAAATTTTTCCAGGTTGATACAATCCCCGAAAACACGATTTCCTGGCTACTACGTTTAAAATTTCGACAATTTGTGGTCGTGTGATACGTTTATTCCCAACCTCACATGTGCAAACATACAAGTGGGCCTAACGAGAGGGCTCGCGTCATGCTTTTTGCGGCATTCTTTCGTCGTTGTGGCTTCTTTGCGGTGCCTCTATGCAACGAGGCAAAGCACCACCATCAAGAACAAAAAAAAAGACAGCGTTAAAAATAGTGCGAACGCGGACTGAACTCGGTGAGCACTGGAATAGGATCTGTTCAGCTCTTATGCCAAGAAATGCCAATCAACATTTTTATGAAGTGAAATTGTCAATAAATGTTTCTTTTTGCCTCATTCAACAGCTACATTTCTCAGAATTAGGCGGCTTGTATCATATGTTTTCCCGGATAATACGTTTTTCCCCACAATTAAAAAAAAAAACATATCACTGAGGTTTATAAAGAGGCACTGGCAGTAGCTGCAGTGTAGATGTCGTGAATGCAGTGGCAAAAATTGAGCGAGCTGGTGTTTTACAATCAACTTTCCTGTGCCACCGCTGAACGTCTAGCGGGAGGGGTCACTGCTGCATGAGAATGACAGCGATAGGACAATTGTGGCATAAGTGAAAGCAGGACTTAAGCATCGATGCTTCAGCTCATGCGAAGAAGCCATGTGTGCAATACGGGATGTGCGCGACATGGTGCAGCGTGCATGAAAATTATTTGGCCACACCTGCTGAGTGTGTCACCATTTATGGTTCTCAACAAAGAATTAAAGCCACTGCAATGTAGATTGTTCATTGCACTGAGAAGAGTTTTCTGACACTGACCTTAAAGCATTCTACCCTTGCGTCATGGGCCCCGACTCGGTGGGGGTCAACAAGATGCCGCACTAGTCTACCTTGAATGGCTGCAGATGCTGAGAAATCGCCGGGTCTGCCGCCGCTTAATCTCTCCGCACCTTCAATTTGTACAGTTTCGCCGCTGACAGCTATTGCCATAATTTTGCAGTAAACTTTAGCCCAGTTTGTAACTTTGCAGGTTTTTTGTTTTGTATAACACAAGAAAAACCTGCTCTTGTATAATTTTCTCCATGCATTAGTGTTTTAGCAGTGTCAGTGGGAGGCATGAAAGGGGGCAGAAGGAATTCCAGCCTGATGATGATATATCATGGTTTTTTGGCAGGCTTACAGAAGTCTGAAATTATACGAGCACAAGGACTTCGCTGTGCCAGTTAGCACTTTGCAATTTGTCAAACAATTCTTTGGGGGCATTTAAATGGTGCATTTCGTTATTGCTAATTTATTCTCAACATTTTCCAACTCTGCTCCTAGGACGCTGTGCTCAGTTAGCTGGCTCTGTTTTTTGTTATCTTCATACTAGCAGTTATTCTGTCATTTCATATTACACTAGTACACTTGTGACATTTAAATATTGCTGATAAAAATCGTAGAAATTGTGTTGGTGACCAGGCCTGTTGGGTGGTCACCAAAGTGAGGATTATTGTGAGTCATCACATCTTATGCAGCAGCAGTTAGCAGTTATCACATCTTATACAGCAGCAGTTAGTATACAGTTAGCTGATATGCTTGCAGAATCTTTTATTCGCTAGTGATTAGAAATTCCATCACCTGTTGTGAGCTCTCATTTTATGTGAGCTTTTTTTTTTCCACAATATTAGTTCATGATTGTCTTATGATGTTTCTGTATGAGAATGTTCTGTCCATGCGATATCATTTCCAAGGTCTGTGGTCAATAAAATTTTATTCTCCTCCCAACAAAGTGTAAGGATGAACTCACAACTACTAGCCCAACTGTCTACGCTTGTGCAAGGATGAAGTGTCTGCGTAATGCGGCTGCCGATAGTAGCTTTTACTGATGACAGCAATGGAAGTGCAGTACAGATGTAGTCTCCTTTTCGAAGATTAGTAGAGATAAGTCCTAATATGTGTGCTTAGGAAAATACCATTGACAAATTTAAATGAAAAAAAAAAGGCATTACACTTGACTACAATGAGTTGGCAACACTTCATTGTCACTGATATAAAGATAACAATGCTATTAAAGAATGTGTTCAAACCTTTCTCTTAAACATGCTGAAGAAATGAACAATGATTTCCATAACTGTTAAACATAAATGGCTTAGTGTAGGTTAGCAATTGAAGGTTATAGCGTCATGTGTGTTGTTACAAGACATGGATCAGGATGACATGTCCTGCAAATAACAATATCCTTCTCAAGGAATGTTGTTGTTGAAATAGTTATTAAGGAAGGGTGTGTGGATATTCGAAATTTTGAATACTAATACGTCCCGTTCATATATTTATTTTGCATGCTGCATTTTATTTCTACCACATTTTGATACTTATTGCCTATTGTCCATCTCTCATATTTTTCTAGCCTTGTTTATTGTTTTGTTTTTCATATTAGTCACTTCTTGCTGTTATTTCCAAGTTTACTTTGCATCCTGGTACTTCTCCACTTTTGGCACCCCCCTATACCGTATTGTGCGTTTTGATCGTAAAGACTTTCAACATTTTTCTTACCTCAACCGCTGGCTCGTTTACGGTGAGACTGCACACAGAGCTTGCACATTATGGTAACTTTTGTACCGTAGCAAGTTTTATAACGGTGCTTACTTAGTTGAGCCGTGCATAATGCAAAAGCGTAATCGCCTGCGTCGAGGTCAGCGTACTGAAGCCCAAAACACCGAGTTTTTGCTGAAGGGCGGCAGTAGCGCCATCTGTCTTCTGCAGTGGAAAGCGTCACAAGGCGCCAAGGCGAGCGTTGCAAGGAGCGCAGGTCCTTTGAATACGCCGTTCCGGCCTTTTCGTCTGCTTCAAGTGAAGCGCTTCCAACATTTGCGGCCAACTGAGCGGAAAAAATGCCAGAAAACACTATTTTAACGAGGCTGTGCCATTAAAAGAATATTGTTTGACGTCTTCTTTCTTTTCGTCCAATGACTTTATCCACTTCAGCTTATATCGTCTGCTTTCGTGGCTCTCCTAAAGCATCGGAGGACAACGTCACGAAGTCCTGAGCTGTGTTTTTTTTTGTTTAATTTCGTTGTGGAAGACAGATGGCGCTACTGCTGCCCTTCAGCAAAAACTCGGTGTTTTGGGTTTCAGTTCACCGATCTCGACGCAGACGATTACGCTTTTGCATCATGCACGGCTCAACTAAGTAAGTACCGCTGTAAAACTTGCTACGATACAAAAGTTACCATAATACGCAAGCTCTGTGCGCAGTTCCACCGCGAACGAGCCAGCGGTTGAGGTAAGAAAAATTTTGAAAGTCTTTACGATAAAAACGCACAATACGGTATAACGCCCTCGTAGAAAGGGCCATTAGGAGTTTTTCAAATAAAAAATAAGTATTCGATTCGAGAAAACTAATACTGCACATTAACTTTTATCAATCCAACGATGGCAAACCATAATACGTAGGCAAATTATCTGAAGATTGAGTTTTCAGGAAAACAATAGAAAGAGGTCCTCCTCGCTTTCTTCTCCATAATTTATCACATGAACTGATCACATTCGGATGTTGCTAGCCTTAGACCTCACGTCAAATTGCGCAAGTGACCTTTTCCACATATCACACATGATGTAAAGTTATCACACGTGAGGATGTATGTGCACGCACATATCGCACATGATGATGTATGTGTGCAACTTCAAACAATCGCAACGTGAAAGCGTACATTTTTTTTTTGTCATCTGTTTACAGCACGTAAAGCCCGAGCTCCACCTTCTCATTTTAGTCGAATGCAGAACTTTTCATGGGGCTCGCGAAGAGGGATCACATCGAGGTGTCACTTGCAAGAAAAACGATCACGTAAAAATCTGTTCTATTACTTTGTGCATTGTAACCCGCGCACCTCAGACATGCATGTAATGGCAGGTGTGACAATGAGAGGAGGGCTTCTGTTGATGGTGAAAGGGTACTGCGCAGGTGGACCTGAGCCACGAAACACCATGTGGTGCAGAAGCTGGGCAGCACGAACAGGAATGTGTTGTCTGTTTTCATGGTATTGAGCAGCGGGCTTGGGAGGGGACAGGTTCATGGGGCAAGCGGTAGCTGTTGCTCTCACTTCTCCCAGGAGAAGGGAAGGGGGGGGGGGGGGGGGGGAGTCGCTGTGGACTTCTTTCAACATTTTGAAGAATTGTTCATGAGTGCTAACAGTGGGAAGAAAGCAGCACCTGATTTTAATTCACTGCAACAGCCACAGTTTATACGTGCTTGATCACTGTTGTACTTTTGGGATTTTTTCCTGTGCTTGAAGCTGCTTTACTCTGTTTCATTTTGCAGGCATTGGAACTAACATCGGGAAGCGAAGGAGTACAGATTTCCAGAGAAAGAGTCCTTAAAAACAGCTGCCATCGTTCCTTCAGAAACTCAGCAGCTTGGTATTAACTGTCTCTATGATAGCATACCCAGTGATCTCAATCTCTGATGACCCCAAGTGCTTGCCAAGAACACAGCTAAACTGTTGAAACACAGGAAATTTTTTACAGGAAATTATGTCATTTGGTGGGGAGCAATGGTTCTTGCATTTTTTTTTTTGTTTTTCTTCATAATTCTCCAATTTGTTCCCAGAAACTGAAGGCTCTGGTAAAAAAAATGCATTGTAAGTAATCATGTAATCATTACACGCCTATCTTTTGTGCATCATCCTTTATCTTCTTTCTTGTGGTGTGTGCATCCACAGTGTTGTTCTGTAGCCTTGTAGATGGTTTCCTTTCACACATTTTGTTGGCTTATTTTTGCTTTTCTCCCTGCATACCTACACCTGGACCCTTTCATGAAACCAGTTCAGAACAGTATTAGTACCTTCCTGTGGTGTTAGATCTTCAAAGATAAAATTTAGCCTTTTTTTTTTTTTTGGCCTCGCCACGGTGGCTCAGTGATTACGGCGCTCGGCTGCTGGCCCGAAAGATGCGGGTTCGTTGGCCGCCGTGGCCGAACATCGATGGAGGCAGAATTCTAGAGGCCCGTGTACTGTGCGATGTCAGTGCACGTTAAAGAACCCCAGGGGGTCGAAATTTCCGGAGACCTTCACTACGGCGCCCCTCATAGCCTGAGTTGCTTCGGGATGTTAACCCCGAATAAGCCATAAACCAAACCTTTTTTTTTGCTAGTGCTGGAGACTGAAGCTTGCAATGTGAATGCTTTCTATTCCATTTCCTGGAGGAAAATGTACTGTGTAATTTTGTTTAGTCTACTTTGGCGTAAATTAAAGACGTTTGTGGTTAATTGTGTCGATAACAAAACTGACAGTGCTTGACCAGAGCCTGTTGCCACGTGCATATAGTTTGCAACTGATGACCTCTTATTTTTTTCCTAACAGCAGGCCACATTCTGCTTTGTTAAAGGAGCACTGAGGATAACTCCATAGAATTATTGCTCTTATTAAAAATTGATTTCAATTGATTCTCTGGTTGATTCCCAATGTGTTAGTGTTTGGTCACAAAATACGCATTTATGGCTGAAAAAATTAAATAATACTAGATTCAAACCTGTGACATCAAACATCGTGACGGACTTATTGCCACCATTTCGAAGTGGATAACACTGCGGCATAGCCTTTGGGAGCCACGCCCCGAAATTCAGTGTTGATGCACTCAATTGTCTTGCGAAATGGGCCAGTTATGGCAACACATGTATTTCATTTTTCAATCTTCTCTAGCTTATAAAAACTCTGTTTTGTAGTGAAAGTGGTCTCCTTTTTTTATTAGAATGCCGTAGTCTATTAATGCAAGCCAGGTGCAATTTGTCCTCAGTGACCCTATAAGCATAGTGTGTTCTTTGAATTTGCTTTTTTGTGTGTTTATCGCAAATATTTATTAACTTTTGTATGCAACATGTATTCATCGCAATCCAAGGTGGTGGTCACCTCTGAGCCTATGTTGAGGAGGGGTGTCTTTTGTTGTATTATGGAGCTGTTTGAAAGATAGCTTCCACAGGTTTTCTGTAGACCAGCTATAAAACTGCTTAATTTGTTCATACAAGCAACTATTGCTGAAGATTGCTAGCGAACATAAGCCTTAACAAGTTATTCTTGATACAATTCAGTATGCAGAAGCAAATGCCATATACTTGATTTCTTTAATTTCAGTCTTAGATTCACTGCAGCACTAACTCGGGAATAACTTCCAGGAAATGGTTTGATGAGATGTGTACTGGCTCGCGGGTAAGGTAGTCTTTCGCACAATTTTTCTCGAGCAATGATTCTCTTGGTTTTCTTAAGTGTGCAGAATAATTCATGAAAGCTTCAGTCAACAGAAGGAGCACAAGTAGCATGCTGTGACACTAGTTAAAGCTCGCTCCGTCTGATTTGTTCTTGAAAAACTATTTTCATCCTTGCAGAATTGCTGGCTGCTGGGGTAGAGACACCAAATTTTAGTTTCGTTTTCATTCTTAGGAATAATGCGCAACAGAGGTTTTCGTTACATGCGGTTTACATGTGAAGACTCTAAAGGACAGTGCAGAATGAAAACCAGAATGAGGAATAAATGCAGGTGTAATCGATTTGCAAATGTTCGCAGCAAACCCCCGTAGCTCAGTCACAAATGCAGAGAAACCGTTCCCAGCGTGCTGATAACATGGTGGTGGCAGCAGTCACAATCTCCAGCCCGACTCGCATGATGCCATTATGTGAGGGGTGGGCGATTTCACCTCCTTCCCGCATTTCCTCTCCTCGGACTGCCCAGCCACTACCCTGGGAAGTGCACTGCACCTCGCTTCACTGGCACATGTCAGCTGTCAGCATCGCAGAGAAGCCAGCAACCTTGTGGCAGTGATTGGCGCACGCTGCTCTTCTCGTGTTTTCCTTGCTGTGCCCTGTTGTTTCACGCTGTTTTTGCACATGAACTGTTATAGTGTCTCTTGATGTGGCGTTACAAGTGCAAAAGCTGCAAAGACTGCTGTGTTTGCCATGGAGAAGCACCTATGGTGGTGGAGCACAGTGCATTGTGTCAACTGCGTTTGCTTGTTGTGTTCGCATATGTGTCCTTCTTATACTATACTCCTTTTCATACATCAGGTGCAGCCACCGCGGTGGCTCAGTGGTTATGGCACTCGGCTGCTGAACCAAAAGACGCGGGTTCAATCCCGGCCGTGGCGGTTGAATTTCTGTCGATGTGAAATTCTAGAGGCCCGTGTGCTGTGCGATGTCAGTGCACGTTAAAGAACCCCAGGTGGTCGAAATTCCCGCATCTTTCACTGCGGCGTCCTTCATAGCCTGAACGCTTTGGGACGTTAAACCCCCATAAACCAAACCATACATCAGGTGCAAGGCTGTGAAAGGTACGGAATTAGTCCGCATGAAAAAATAGCGGGAGGCGTGTTACTCCGCCCTTGTTTTATGACAGAGTGTTGTAAAGCACGAGAAAGCGACAGCGTGTTGTCAGCAAGAATGCATTTAATCAACCTCATGAAAAATGTGTTGTGTAATAAGTAGGGCCCGGAAATTTAGGCATTTGCCTAAACATGCCTATAAATGCCTAAACGGCGTTTTTTTGCACTTGCCTGCCTTTTCCTCATTTTTTATTAAATACTACCTATTTAACCACACTTTTTGCCTATAAATGACTAAATCCGCCACTTCAGTCCTCGGTGCCGTTTTTCAATTTTGAGACATCTGTCTATGTATGATGAAAGGCGCGCGCCGATGCACGCACAAAAGGCGCCGGTCTCGCCGAACGTTTTTTCTCGAATTGTAACTTGAACGCAGTGTAACAAAGTGTTTATCTCGAAGTGTAGCAAGAGGCGAGTTTGGAAAGAGGCCCGACATACATTAGTGCAAACTTCTCAAAATTGACGGAAAGGATGACAAAGTTGGAAAAGGCTGGCTCTCAATAGATGAATTGTTGAAGGTAGTGGCAGAAGTACCAGCAGCACTTCGGGGACTGGAAGTAAAGGGCGCTACTGTTTCTACGAAGATGCAACAATTGGTAGAAAAAAATAGATGCCTAGAAACAATTTCCCAAATCAGAGACTTTCTACGCGGAGACGATACGACCACATCACCTGAAGGCCTAAGCCTTTATCAACTCATGTTTTAGGTTCGCGCCACTAAGTTCATGCGATGTCAAAGAGGCCTTTTAAAGTACAAAGTTATGCTTAGCGAAAACCGAAGGCGCTTCAAGTTCGAAAACCTGAGAATGTGCTTTATTGCTTCAGTTGAGGACTCCGTACGCTCCGTGCTCGACTTACAAATCTTGCACTTATGAATAAAGAGTATTATTCAAAGCGCCTATTTTTGCTTTATAGCGCCTATTTCAATATTTTTTAGAGCCTAGATGCCTGCCTATTTCGGGGTTCTTTAGCACCTAAATTTCCGGGCCCTAGTAATAAGCCTGCAAGCAAAGCACTTATTTTTCACTCACCACAAGGAATGCACTATTTTTGATCGCGTATGTAGGCAGCGCAAACACCTTATGTATGAAATGGAGTATAGTTTGCGGTTTATCGCAGTGAAACTTTTGCATGGTTCGGCCCAGATTCCAAGTAACACAGTAATAGCTAAACGGGTGTCAGCATAATGAGTTATTAAGGTCAGCCCCTGCAGCATCTTCATTACATGAAGTTCACAAATGCACATTCTGCAAGTGGATGGTATTGGAGCATTGAGAAACTTCATAAAACAAGGATTTCACTACATGGAGGTTTGTTACATCCAGGTTTAACTGATGTTAAATTTTTTTCTCCAAGCTGATACCACTTAAAGGTGCAGTGAAGAGGAATCTGAACTCGTCTTTTTGCCGCGGGAACTCGATCTACACGTTCCAAGCATTCTTAGAAACTTCGACTTATTTCCCTGTGTGGTGGATTTCCCTAATTAAAACGTCCGGCTCCCGCCTTTATTTTTCGAATCCTCCCTGTATGGTGGCTGGAGTCGACCAACGCGTGGAGTGCCTTTCGGCCAGCTCCGTAGAGGCTTTGCTTTCGCTTTATTTTGTTTTTTAGGTTTCCATGAATAAATAGTTTCATCTGCAGATAATATAGCCACAAAATAAGCCCGCAGAAATAAAAATACACGCGGACTATTTGCTACTACGCATTACTACGTCATACTCCGCCGATGGCAGAGGCACTCCAAGCGTTGGTCGACTCTGCCCACCGTACGGGAAGAATTCGAAAAATAAAGGCGGGAGCCGGACGTTAATGCGATTTAATTAGGAAAATCCACCACACAGGGAAATAAGTCGAAGCTTCTAAGAATGCTCGGAGCCTGTAGGTTGAGTTCCCGTGGCAAAAAGACGAGTTCAGATTCCTCTTCAGTGCACCTTTAAGATCACCCTATTGATTTTAATTTGCACATGCTGGCACGTTATGTAGATTGCTGTCTACATTTTCCGGGTTGTTGCTGTAACGCCAAGTAAGCTTAGATGAGTTGTGTTGAGATAGCCAGTATATTGAAAATATTTTGGCTTTTTCAATGCAGGAATAAGGGTCAAAACTGAACCTGAGCATGGCTCTCCTTCTGGACAGGATTCTCAGTCTGGAGAGTGCTCTGGGGCAGCTCTTCATACCACCACGGGAAACCCACAGGGTGAAAGCGCAGGCCCGCACCAACATCAGTGCAGCTACTGCAACAAGGCTTTCAAGCAGAGAAGCCATCTGATGGCCCACCTTCGAATCCACACCGGCGATTGCCCTTACCCTTGTGACCACTGTGGTCGGAGGTTTTCACAGAAGAGCAACCTGGTTGCACACCTCCGCACCCATACGGGTGAACGTCCGTTTCGCTGTGACCACTGCAGTTGCAGCTTTCCAAATAGACACCACCTGGTGGGTCACCTCCGCACCCACACAGGTGAACGTCCATACAGTTGCAGCTACTGTGGCAGCAGCTTCGCAGTAAAACAAAGCCTTACACATCATCTCCGCACCCATACTGGTGAACGTCCATTCCGTTGCAACTACTGCAACAAATGTTTTACTCTAAAACAGAACCTTGTGAAACACGTCCGCACACACACAGGTGAAAAGCCATTCAAATGCGAGCAGTGTCCCATGGTCTTTGCACGCCGTGGAGACCGCGTGAAACATATGAGTACCCACAGGGGTGCAAAACTACCATTCCAGTGTCGCTTCTGCCCAAAGAGGTTCGTAGGGCAGCACTATCTAACCTGCCATGAACAGAGAGAGCATGCTGTAAAAACTGAAGTTGCCTGAAGTTGGTGCTTTCTCTGTATACAGTAAAAGCTTGTGAATTCGACCCTGGTTAATTCGGTATTCCAGATAATTCAAAGGTCCAGCTCGGTTCCAGCCAACCTCAGATCTATGGCGTTGGACACTCACTAATTCGGATGCCACCGGTCTCGCACCGGTTAATTCGAACGGCTCCGAAGGGCATCCGGGTATGACCGGCATGGCAAGAAATCATCAAAATAGCCCTGCTGAAAACCTGAGTTCTATGCTGCAGAGCCGGTCACATACTTCTGGTGTGGGCAAACTGCAGGCGGGATATTTAGCAGACAGCCCCGTCTTCGAAAACAGGCCAACTGCTTAGTTACAGTTTGACTTTTCTGAGCCTCGCGCTAGACTAACGCAACCCAACTGAGCACCGTTTTGGACGCTGATTGGCGAGTTGCTTAAGCACCGTTTTGGACGCTGATTGGCGAGTTGCTTGTTTTCCTGCTTTTCTTTTCTCGCCGCTTCCGTGCCACTGAGCCATTTCCTTCATTTTTGTTCCCCCAGTGCATAAAAACTGCACTCGTCGCATGCCGTTCACTGTTTGTGCTATGAATGATGCAGAAGCGGTGGAGCTCTGCCGCGTCACACCGTGAAGGATGCCGAAGGCCCTTACGACGTTGGAGCAGTTCTGCTTCGATGCTACCAACAGTATGCATGCAATAAAGCATTGATGGAAATTTGAACAACAATCATTGCCACATTGTTCTCATCTCAAATCAGGCAACCATTGCCATTGCCCAGTCTTTCACCGAATAAATTTACCATGATGCAAGCAGTTCCTGTCGGTCTTTTCAGGGTCGTTTGACAGTTTGAACTTTAGGGTAATTCGATCATTTTTTCCAGTCTCAAAGTTCGAATTAACAAGCTTTTATTGCATTAACAATGAAAAGCCTTGCTGCTGACATCTATGTGGTTTCAGTCGGCAGATTTTAATCTCACTGAAAAGCTACTTTTCCATAATTTTTTTATGCATTTCTTAAAAGTACTCTTGAACACAGCTATGCTCTTTAGATACCTTCTTTCCGTAAGAACCGTAAGCGTACTAAGCTCCTACACATACATGAGGGAAATTAAAATCGATTGCATGTTGTCATTTCTGACCGGAACAAGGCTTTCAGCAATGAAACAAATTTACCCATTCAATACATATCGTATGCAATTCTGAGCCTCCTCTCTGTGAAAGTGTGGAGGCCGAATACAAAAGAAGGCCTTGGCATTTCACAATGGGGGCACCTTTTATATTTGTATTTTGGTGGTTATGTATTCACATACCGCCTTGTGTTTTGTGTGCGCTAGAAAATCCTAGCCTTGTTATAACCTTTTTGTGTTGATGTTCTCGGTGTATTAATAGGAGGAATGAGAAAAGAAAGTCTGGCCTCTATATGACATGGCCTTGTTTGTTTAGCAATCCTCAGAAGTTCTCTCCTAATTACATAAATAAAATGTAGACTTCACTGCACCATATTGTGTCGTTTGTCAAATGACTTCCTCCGTGTTGCATATGGTGGGCACATTTGTGTTCCAAGTGCAACCTCAACATTTTCGATCTCTCTTCAAAAAACTGTAGGTTAGGTGACATAGCTGTTGATGCAGGAATGCATATAACGGCTACATTTTCACTTCTCTTTGCAAATTTTTGTACATCTACCTGTCCACACCATGAGAAAACTTGCAAAAAATAAAACAAAGAAAGAGGTGGCAAGGCTCTGTCTTCAGTGGGATTCAAACCCACACCTCCTGGGGCCCACTCGGGGCCTCTAACCTCACCGCTTCCTTCACAGGGCTACCTTTGACGTTTCAGGTTGACATCTCTGCTCACGTGAACCATATGCACTGCAGTTCAGAGGGCATTGTAGACTTCTTTGAAAAGTATGTTATATTTTACCATGGTTTGCGCATCCTGAAATGCATCTTTCAGTGCAAAAAATAGTCCATAGCATATATCTATAGCTAAGTTTATGTGCTTTGCACAATTGATATTAGATGGCACCACAGTATTCTGCTTTTATCGCTTCAGCAGTGATGACAGCTTGCTTATACAACTGGGATTCACCGGGCATTCTACATTTCTTTCAAAGCTGTTCACCACATTCCACATGGTTTTAGTTTCTGCATTTTTAAGTAAAGAAAGCTGTATGTTTTGGCAAGTTGAAGTTGTATAGGGACGCCAACGCAGAGTTCGAATCAGTTGAAATTTTAACTAACCAAAGTGAATGGAAAATCCGGTACACTGCAGTCAGGAAACAGTTGGGGAATGAGATTACCCTGTTTTATTATTCTAAAAATTTTGCTTTTTTTTCTCAGAAAGCAACCCCAACACCATCTGTGCTTAAGCCCGAACATAGCAGAAGGCCTCCTCTCCACTCGCCAAGAGCTGGGTGCGTAGCTGAACACGTTTGAAAGAGCAACAATGATTTGCAAATGGCCTCACCCATATGACAAGTAATTGAGCACATTCTCTAGTCTTTTTCATAGAACAATTTCTTCAGGAACATGACTGCTGTCAACATCACAGCTGTACATATCTTTCACATAATTAAGAGTGTCGGACTTAGTTTTTTATTTTCTATAAACTCGGTGGACTTTTTCAGTATTTATTTCAGAGTCAAAGTTCCAGTTTTTTCGGCGGGTAATATTTTCGAGAAATGAACAACGGACTTTCTTCGGGGGTTTAATGCAGCAATCCTGTGTCGTCAAAAGTCATCTGAAGTCTATCTCGGTTTTTGTGTCATCATGAACAATTTACTTACCAGCAATTAGCATGTCGGTGGCAGTAGTTTGAGCTATTCTTGTTGAAGAAATTACTATCGTCATTTTAAATGAGGTAGCCAGAAGACAAAATCGCAAGTGGAAATTTACTTTTATGAACTAGGTTGACATCTTAGTGTTGGGTTCTCGTGCTGGGTAGATCGCGAGGGCAGAACATCACAAGGTCTGTGTTTTGGTGGTAGCGATGCTGAATTGTTGCGATAGCCAGAACGTACTTTCTTGTCACAGCCATGCACAGTTTCGTGCCGGTGTCTTGCATTTTATTAACCTACTTAATTGACTAAATGCTCTAAGCAGGTGATGATAATCCAAAAACAGTGCTTAGCTGGCTGGCAGCAAGGATATGGTGCTTCTAGGTCATCAGACGTGCATATGTCAGCGGAGCACTACCTCAAATCAAATAACTACGATGTTTATTCAACAGCATTGTTGCATCATGCCCCTTGCATCCCGCTTACTTAATTTCAGCTTTGAGTGTAACTCGCATTCGACAGCCAGCTAACTATGCCTTGCATGCCAAGAATGCTGTCCTTTATCGGTTTTTCGAAAACTGAATTCGGCGGGCTTTTCTCGGTTTTTTTTTTTCGATTTAAACCGAAATGACCAACCCCTGTACATAATGTAAGTTGGACAAATCCCTCTTGCATGACAGTCAAGCAGCTGTCTAAAGGAAAGCCTAAAACCCCCAACAACTAAATATTTGACTTCAGATGGTGTTTTTTGGAGCGATTTTTAAACTGCTTGAGCCACATTTTCTTGCAAGTTCATTTGCGATCATCTCATTACCACTCTTGGTGCCTACATATTCTCTCCTGTACAACCTAATGTATTTCAGACACCTCAGCTAGGCTGGCCTTTAATAATTGGGAAAGATTTATGGGGCCCTGTCATGTTGATCCTGATCTTTTTGTATTGTATAGTTGCTACAGAAACAGTCCTTGAGTTCTCAAAAAGCCTTCAGTTGCCAGACAGTCCTTGTGTCGTCCCCATTTGTCCCCGCCCATTGTTGCTTTGGCACTGAATCTGTCTCTAAATAAAATTTATTCTCTCATGAAGGGGGTTCGTTAACGTGATCTCGGTGGACACCTGAACCGCACCGTGAGGGAAGTGAGGAAGGTGGGAGTGAAAGAAGAAAGAGAAGGAGGTGCAGGCCCACACAGTTGTCTGGCAGCCGTCGTGTGCGTGGTAGATGTGAGCGTGTAAGTGGCAGCGAGTGCATGCAAGAGAACGTGCACCCTTCCATATTCCCTCAAGACGTGGCTGAGGCAGCTCGCTTGAGAGAACCACTGCCTTGCCGCGTCCCCTTCCATTCATCCTATGGCCTTCAAAAGGTGTTGCAGTGGGCATAACACTGCTACAACAGTGACGCCACTGCTCCAACAGTCGCTGGAGCAGTGATGCCACTGCTTCACATCACTGCTCCAACAGTGACGTGAAGCAATCCACCGACACCCTGCCTTCTATCAGTTAAGAAGGAAAGAGCAGACCAGGCATTAGTTGAACTTTTATTACTTAAGCACCATTTCAGGTCTGCCATGGCTATTTTTCGTGGCATCTAGTTGGTGAGAGAGCGAGGAACAACTTTATTGCCGTAGAATGCCGGGATTTACGGCAGGTGCGCTTGGTGTGGCTGCCAGGTGGGGCCTAGCCGCACACGTTTGATTACATGGATGATTATGTGGCAAAATTTTTTGACACCCAATGCAGCAACAGCAATTTGTGCATGCGGTGACCTATGCACTGACGCTGTATGTAGTGCTTTCATGCACACAAAGCTACCAACACAAGTGCAGAAGATTCTCGTAATAAAGTTTCCACACATGTCGCGAAGCAAAATACTAGCAGCAAGCAAGGCACACCCTTACATAACCACCCTCGAGAAACAGTGATTAGCAGTAGGTTGTGCGCACCACATTTTATTGTCTTAGTCTCACTACAGCCCCACCCCAGGTGGAAGGCCAGCAGCCTCCAGCTGTCATATCGTCCCAAGACCCAGCAACGTAAAACTTGTCCAGCATATTGGACTGTGGGAATCACCCACATGGAAGCAATGGAAGGAAGCTTAGTACTGTAAAAAAGTCTTTCCTAGCTTCTATAAGGACCTGTGATGCTATCTAGCGAGTACAGTCTAAAAGAAATTCTTTCCCTCCTTTTCAGGAGCTATCAAAAAGGTATGAGTCGGTGCAAGTGCATTTTGCACCATGGCTCAAAAACAATTAGATTCACAACATTCCAGTAGGCTTTAAGCACTTTCAAGCACTTAATAGTGCTGGTAATAGTAGTGGAGCAAAGAGGAGCTTTATAATCTTTTTTTCTCCTTTGGAAATTTTGTGATTTTCTTCATATAGTACATTTTCCAGTGCTCAGCCAAAAGTTCTAAACGTTGCAATACATTTCAGTCATTTTTTGGAGCCTAAATTATCAAATACTTGTATGTATGTATACTTTGTTATTG
This sequence comes from Amblyomma mixtum, assembly GCF_055824585.1. Taxonomy (NCBI): domain Eukaryota; kingdom Metazoa; phylum Arthropoda; class Arachnida; order Ixodida; family Ixodidae; genus Amblyomma; species Amblyomma mixtum. The sequence goes on from NC_143012.1 coordinate 23,373,852, forward strand.
GACTTTTTGTTTGTAATGCATAGCACTTACTGGTGATTAAAAATTGTTCCCTCTCCTGCCTGAAGTGATTTCGATTTGCAGTACTTTGTGAATAAATAGATAATGGTAATGTGGCATGATTATCTCTGGAACTAGATTACAGGTGCATAGCTGCTCTCTTTCCAAGCCATGTCACTGAGTAGTTCACCAAGTGTGAAAGATACTCTTCTCCTTCACTATGAAATACCACATTTCTGGCCTATTGCTCTCTCACAGTTAGCTGGAGAGAGCTCAGATGCTTCCAGTTATGTTGTACTCGAAAGTGCTGCACCTCAGAAAGACACATGTACTACATGAAGCAAGTAGCCAGCAGATTTTGCAAGTCTCGGATTAACTCCGACCAGTTTCCCTACACCAACCACAAGCCCTCTCAAGGGCTCCACGGCCAATGGATATGAAACTAATAAAAATGCACAGCTACACAGCTGAACACACAGTGTAAGGGGGAGCGACCCAGTAGACATTACAAGCGGTACAGTTAACTTTGACCGTCACTTTAGGAGAGACCTGTGCATATCTATACACAGTTGGTAGCAGCACGCCTAAATTTTTTCTTTGCGAATTATTGCCACCTAGCAATGCAAGCCTATTGCCATAATCATCATATTCGCACACAATTCTTTGTCCATTACAATGCTGAAAAGTGAATGTTGCAGTGTTCCTCACAACTGAGTAAGCTGGACGAGAGTGCCAGCATCACCTATACTTACCATGTAACTCAGTTTTACGCTCATGAATCTCTGTGCGGACAAATGAAGAGACCAGCGCAGGCCAATCAATGAAAGGAGCCGGCCCACACTTACTTCTAAGCACTCTTAGCTGCTGCACTGAGCAAGCAGCACATTTTTAGAAAGCTTGGTGTCAAGGCAAACTTTCACCCGTCGCCAAAGCATTAACACACAAGCCACACGTTTAAACAAAAAATGCATCTTTTTATTATGGCATCTGAGTAAACAGCTGCTACCCGTACAAAAAATAATTTACATGACTATGAGGGTATGGGCAATAAATTAACATGAAGGGCGAATGACGACTAGCTATCACAGTTTGCGGCTCAGTCCACTTCTTCGATCGTGGGTCCCGAATGGTGTGGAGCTGCCGAGGCATGCTTAGGTCCCTGCTGCTGCTGCTGCTGTTGCTGCTGCTGGTGGAGCTTGCTCATGATGGGCATGCAGGCCTGCTGCAGCTCCTTGAGCCGGTGCTCGTACTCGTCCTTCTCGGCCAGGCTGTTGGCGTCGATCCAGGAAATGGTCTCTCGGCACTTGGACAGGACGGCTTCTTTGTCAGACGAAGACAGCCTGTCCCCGGCCTCTTCGGCCGCTTGCTTGACCCCGTAGACGTAAGACTCGAGGGAGTTGCGAGCGGTCACCCTCTCTCGCTGTGCGTCGTCCTCCTGCTTGAACCTCTCTGCCTCGGCTAACATGCGCTCAATGTCCTCCTTGGAGAGGCGGCCCTTGTCGTTGGTGATGCGGATGCTCTCCTGCTTGCCCGTGCTCTTGTCCCGGGCCGACACCTGCAGGATGCCGTTGGCGTCCAGGTCGAAGGTCACCTCGATCTGGGGCACGCCGCGGGGCGCCGGCGGGATGCCATTGAGGTTGAACGTGCCCAGCAGGTGGTTGTCCTTGGTCAGGGCGCGCTCTCCTTCGTACACCTGGATGGTGACCGCCGGCTGGTTGTCAGCGTAGGTGGTGAACGTCTGCGACGTCTTGCAGGGGATGCGCGAGTTGCGCTCCACGATGCGCGTCATCACTCCGCCCGCGGTCTCGATGCCCAGCGACAGCGGCGCCACGTCCACCAGCAGCACGTCGCGGATCGTGTCGCTAGAGTCGCCGCTCAGCACGGCCGCCTGCACCGCGGCTCCGTAGGCCACGGCCTCGTCCGGGTTGATGCCCATGGACAGCTCCTTGCCGTTGAAAAAGTCTCGCAGCAGCTTCTGCACCTTGGGGATGCGCGTTGAGCCGCCCACGAGCACCACGTCGTGGATCTGGGATTTGTCCATCTTGGCATCGCGCAGGGCGCGCTCCACGGGCTCAAGGGTGCTGCGGAACAGATCCATGCACAGCTCCTCGAATCGGGCGCGGGTGATCTTGCTGTAAAAGTCGATACCTTCGAACAAAGCGTCGATCTCGATGCTCGCTTCGGCCGAGCTGGACAGGGTTCGCTTGGCGCGCTCGCAGGCCGTACGCAGTCTCCGCACCGCCCTCGGGTTTACCCGCAGATCCTTGCGGTGCTTGCGCTTAAACTCTTGCACGAAGTGCTCCACCATTCGGTTGTCGAAGTCCTCGCCTCCCAAGTGGGTGTCTCCCGCCGTTGAGCGCACTTCGAACATGGAGCCTTCGTCGATGGTCAGCACTGAGACGTCGAAGGTGCCGCCTCCCAGGTCGAAGATGAGGACGTTCTTCTCGCCACGCAGGTTCTTGTCCAGCCCGTAGGCCAGAGCGGCGGCAGTGGGTTCGTTGATGATGCGCAGCACGTTGAGGCCGGCGATGGCTCCGGCGTCCTTGGTCGCCTGCCTCTGCGAGTCGTTGAAGTAGGCTGGCACCGTGATGACGGCGTCGCTCACTTTCTTGCCCAGGTAGGCCTCCGCCGTCTCCTTCATCTTGGTCAGAACCATGGCGCTGATCTCTTCAGGGTTGAAGCGTTTCCGCTCGCCCTTGAACTCGACGCTGATCTTGGGTTTGCCTCCGTCATTCTCCACCTGGAAAGGCCAGTGCCGGAGGTCGTCCTGGATCTTAGGGTCGTCGTAGCGGCGTCCGATCAGCCTCTTGGCGTCGAACACCGTGTTCTCCGGGTTCATGGCCGCCTGTGCCTTCGCTGCATCGCCGATCAGCCGCTCCGTGTCCGTGAAGGCCACGTAGCTTGGCGTCGTCCGGTTGCCCTGGTCGTTGGCGATGATCTCGACGCGGCCGTGCTGGAAGACACCCACGCAAGAGTACGTGGTGCCCAGGTCGATGCCGATTGCCGGCACGTCTGCCATTGTTCGGCTAGGCATGGTGACTGTGTTTGTTGTGAGAGTTGCGTTCCGTTCAGAACACTCGTTCGCTTGTTGCAGTCAGTGAAATCTGCCAAACGCTTGCGCGGCGCGGCATTTATACGATTCGCGCGCTTTTCTAGAAGCGCCCAGAAATTTCGCGAGCAGAGCCAACCAATCGAAGCAAAGCGGGTCATTGACGTCACGCGAGCTGCTCTGCGATTGGTCGCCAGCGGTAAGAATGCTCCGGAAAGGTCTCGCGTCGTCTCCTTTCAGCTTACGAAGAGTAAAAAAAAAAAAATAGTTTTGATGCCGCGACGTTGGCCGCGTTTGTTTGCTTCTGAGGTTTATTGTGCCGCCCTTAATGCTGTGTCGAAGTGAAGTGGGCACAAAAGTTTGCTTGCACTAAATATTCTCGGAATGCCTGGTTTCTTGGCCTTCGTAGCCACTCGTAGCCATATCCGTACGAGAGCACGCGAGTAACGCGAGAACGTTCGAGACCTTGCGGGATCATAACAATCGAGGCAGAGGAAGATGGCCGCGCCCACTCGAACCGTCTCGAAGTCTCGCTATGTTCTAGGCACTATAGTTTCGCCTTGTAGTTGTTGTTGCGTAGTCTTCGGCTTGTCGACCTGATATTTGTATTGCTGTTTATTGTAAGGCCATTGAAATCATATTTTCTTGCAACAATATTATCATAATGATCGCGTTTTAGTACCCGATTGTTTGATCCCCATGTTGTGATTCCAGCTCTTGAAACAGGCTGGCTCAAGTTTTTTAGTAGATAAAAACTTCGTTTCAGCGATTATGTTATGTTTCACATGACCTAAGCATCAACTGCATGTCACAGCCATCGTTCTGCTGATGAAACCGAAACGGTGTCAAGAAGAGATCCACTTGTAAATAGTTTCGTGGTCATAGGCGAGTGGCAAGGGGCGCTCCTGTGTATTAATGTCTAACGCGTCATTTGAGAGAAGAAAACACGCCTCTAATATTTGGTGTCTATAGTTGCAAGTGTGTTTCATTTAGAAGCTCAGCTTAGCTGATGTGGCTGAAACATAATTCAGACATGGCAGTTGCGCGAAACACACACAAGACAGGGTACGATACCAGCGCTCGTCCCGTACGTACCCTGTCTTTTGTGGGCGTGTTTCGCGCTACTGGCATGTCTGAAGTATTGAACCAACTAGCCCGACAACACGTTCTACTTGCTGAAACATTAAGGTTGCATGAGAAGATGCAGGCACCAAGGGTCAGCCGGCACTATACAGGAGGAGCTTCCAAGGAAACATTTAATAACGGTCCAAAAACACTAATTGTAGTCAATCATTTTAACTTCATACCCTGTAGTCTTTTCTGTGACAATCGCTCACTGGTCGCACTCGAGGATATATCTATATAGCCTACATCGCACAAAAGGTCTGCAGCCCTCATATCGCTGAGGGTTACAACAGCAGATGAGCCTAATGAATGTCGTGTGCAAAACCATTTGCAACTTATTGTGCAATGGTATAAGAGCCCCATGTCACCGCACCCACCGGCGGTGTCAGACTTTGCCACCTACAGGGTTGGTACACGGGTGTACCACCAGCTATGGGTCATCATCACCAGCCTGACTACACCCACTGCAGGGCAAAGGCCTCTCCCATGTCTCTCCAATTAACCCAGTCCTTTGTCAGTTGCCGCCACTGTATCCCCGCAAACTTCTTAATCTCATGCGCCCACCTAACTTTCTGCCGTCCCCTGCTACGTTTGCTTTCTCTTGGAATCCACTCCGTTACCCTTTAGGACCAGCGGTTATCTTGCCTTCGCATTACATGCCCTGCCCAAGCCCATTTCTTCCTCTTGATTTCAACTAAGATGTCATTAACCCGCGTTTGTTCCCTCACCCACTCCGCCCTCTTCCGATCTCTTAACGTTACACCTATCATTTTCCTTTCCATAGCTCGCTGCGTTGTTCTTAACTTAAGCTGAACCCTCTTTGTTAGCCTCCACGTTTCTGCCCCATAGGTGAGTACCGGTAGGATACAGCTGTTGTATACTTTTCTCTTCAGGGATATCGGTAAGCTACCATTCATGATCTGAGAGAAGCTGCCATATGCGCTCCACCCCATTCTTATTCTCCTAGTTATTTCCCTCTCATGATCCGGATCTGCGGTCACTACCTGCCCTAAGCAGACTTATTCTCTTACTACTTCCAGCACCTCGCTACCAATTGCGAACTGGTGTTCCCATGCTAGGTTGTTGAACATTACTTTGGTTTTCTGCATGTTAATTCTTAGCCCCACCGTTCTGCTCTGCCTGTCTAACTGATTGATCATGCTTTGCAGTTCTTGTCCTGAGTGGCTTAGCAAGGCAATGTCATCAGCGAATCGCAAATTACTCAGGTATTCTCCATTAACTCTTATCCCCAACTGTTCCCATTCCAGTCCCCGGAATACCTCCTGTAAGCAGGCAGTGAAGAGCATTGGCGAGATCGTGTCTCCCTGCCTGACACCTTTCCGTATTGGAATTCTATTGCTGACTTTGTGGAGAACTATAGTAGCTGTGCAATTGTTATAAATATCTTCCAATATTTTAACATAACACTCTTCCACACCCTGATTCCGCAATGCCTGCATGACAGCTGAGGTTTCCACTGAGTCAAATGCTTTCTCATAATCAATAAAGGCTATATATAGGGGTTGGCTATATTCTGCGCATTTCTCTATCATCTGATTGATAGTGTGAATGTGGTCTATTGTCGAGTATCCTTTACGAAAGCCTGCCTGATCATTTGGTTGACTAAAGTCCAAGGTTGTCCTGACTCTATTAGCGATTACCTTAGTAAATACCTTGTAGGCGACGGACAATAACCCGATCGGTCTGTAATTCTTCAAGTCCTTGACGTCTCCTTTCTTATGAATTAAGATAATGTCAGCGTTCTTCCAAGCTTCTGGTACTCTCGAGGTCACAAGGCATTGCGTATACAGGGTCGCTGGTTTTTGTAGCAGAATCTCTCCTCCGTCCTTCAACAAATCTGCTGTTACCTGATCCTCACCAGCTGCTTTCCCTCTTTGCATTGCTCCTAAGGCTTTCTTTACTTCCTCCTTCGTTACTGGCGGGACGTCCCATTGCTGTGCTCGACTGCCTCCGTCAGTAACTTGATGATCACATTCGCTACTGTATAGATTTGTGTAGAACTCTTCGGCTAATTCAACTATCTTATCCATATTGCTGATGACATTGCCCTGTTCGTCTTTTTGCGCATACATCTGGTTTTTACCTGTGGCCAGTTTTCTCCTCACTGATTTTAGGCTACCTCCGTTCCTTAGAGCATGCTCGATTTTCTCCATGTTAAACTTTCTTATGTCGGCTACCTTGCACTTATTTATTAACTTCGATAGCTCTGCTAGTTCTATCCTGTCTGTGGAGTTAGACGTCCTCATGCTTTGGCGTTTCTTAATCAGATCTTTAGTCTCCTGAGATAGCTTGCTGGTACCCTGTCGAACCATCCTACCACCTACTTCTGCGGCGCACTCTGTAACGATAGCTGTGAGATTATCATTCATTGTTACAACACTACGGTCGTCTTCTTCAGTTAAAGTGGAAAATCTGTTCTGCAGCGACATTCTGAATTCCTCTACCTTCGCTCTTAATGCTAACTCGTTAATAGCCTTTCGCTTCACCAGTTTCCTCTGTTCCCTCTTCAAATCTAAGCTAATACGAGACCTTACCATTCTGTGGTCGCTACAACGGACCTTACCCAGGACCTCCACATCCTCTACCATGCCAGGGTGAGCACACAGTATGAAGTCTATTTCATTTTTAGTCTCGCCATTGGGGCTCTTCCACGTCCACTTCCTGGTTGCTCGTTTGCGGAAGAAGGTATTCATAATCCGTAAATTATTTCTGTCTGTGAACTCTACTAATAACTCTCCCCTACTTTTCCTAGAACCTATGCCATAGTCACCTACCGCCTTGTCTACAGCTTGCTTTTTACCTACCTTTGCATTAAAGTAGCCCATCAGTACAGTGTACTGTGATTTTGCTTTGGTCATTGCCGATTCCACATCCTCATAGAAGCTTTCAACTATCTGGTCGTCATGGCTTGATGTAGGCGCGTAGGCCTGCACCACCTTCATCTTGTAGCTCTTATTAAGCCTAATTACGATAGCTGCCACTCTCTCGTTAATACTGTAAAACTCCTCGATGTTGCCAGCTATATCCTGATTTATGAGGAATCCCACACCTAGTTCTCGCCTATCTGCTAATCCACGATAGCACAGTACATGCCCGCCCTTTAGTACTGTATACGCCTCATCTGTCCTCCTAACCTCACTAAGCCCTATGACATCCCATTTAATACCGGCTAATTCCTCCAACAACACTGCTAAGCTAGCCTCACTTGATAAGGTTCTTGCGTTGCATGTTGCCAGGTTCAGTTTCCAATGGCGGCCTGTCCAGAGCCAGAGATTCTTGGCACCCTCCGCTGCATCACAGGTCTGACCGCCGCCTTGGTCAGTTGCTCCGCAGCCGCTGGGGACTGAGGGCCGAGGGTTAATTGGTTTGTTCATAGAAGGTTGTGGCCAAGTACTAAACCAGGGTGACCAAATCCTGTTCTGGTGAGGAAGTGCGTTGTCGGTTCTGGTCACCGAAATCAGGCCGCACTCCAAGCCTGGTTATGCAATTCCATCGGCACGCGGAGTTTTGTTTTCTTTTTTTTAATCCGGTGGAGAATTGCGTGGCACCGGGATTCGAACCCCGGTCCTCTTGCACGCGAGGCGGATGCTCTACCTCTACACCATCGCTGCCATCGCTGCCTTAGTTCGCAATAAGCGAGCGTTTGATATAACTATTTTTATATCGAACGCTCGCTTATTTAACGAGGTTGGTGCTACCATCAAAATATGCATAAGGGCAATCGGACTACCCTAGATGGTGGTGTGGATGAATTTAATTCAATTTATTTCGAATTTCTTTTACAGGAACTACAAAACACTTTTTGGACCCATAGTCAACGGCTGGTTCGGGTCCAAGCACACAAAATATGTAAAAGCAAATTGAAAAATGACGGACTTGTACAGAATAGCACAAGCGTAGTACAAGATTAAAAGCAAAGCAGTCTAAATAACACTAATAGATAACATTCGATGAGACAAAATAAGAAAGAAAATAGCCTTGAAAACATGACATGCAAAGAGAACTTTCAGACATCGAGTGTTAGTAAAAACTGTCATGTTACATGCAAAGTACATAATAACAGAAAACTATGACGAAAAAAGAATTTCAGGTTAAATCAATTATTTCAGTTCAGTGCTTTTTAAACATACCAGCAAAATTGTGCGAGTTTTTCAGACAAATGGGTATCGCATTCCAGATTTTTACCCGTGAGAGTGAGCATTTAGGCAATCTTTGGAACCGAATTAAAATATTTTTTTAAACGTTTGTTGTGTCCAACACCTGGCCTTGATTGCTCTTGCATACAGAGGAATCCCATAGCAGGCTTTTTATAAACTGAGAATTTGGTGTCTCCACCCCTTTAAGGTTATGGGCTTCAAAAGGTGTTGCAGTGGACATCGCACTCCTCCAACAGTGGCGTCACGGCTCAGCAGTCGCTGGAGCAGTGATGCCACTGCTTCACGTCACTGCTCCAACAGTGACGTGAAGCCATCCACCGACACCCTGCCTTCTATCAGTTAAGAAGGAAAGAGCAGACCAGGCATTAGTTGAACTTTTATTACTTAAGCACCATTTCAGGTCTGCCATGGCTATTTTTCGTGGCATCTAGTTGGTGAGAGAGCGAGGAACAACTTTATTGCCGTAGAATGCCGGGATTTACGGCAGGTGCGCTTGGTGTGGCCGCCAGGTGGGGCCTAGCCGCACACGTTTGATTACATGGATGATTATGTGGCAAAATTTTTTGACACCCAATGCAGCAACAGCAATTTGTGCATGCGGTGACCTATGCACTGATGCTGTATGTGGTGCTTTCATGCACACAAAGCTACCAACACAAGTGCAGAAGATTCTCGTAATAAAGTTTCCATACATGTCACGAAGCAAAATACTAGCAGCAAGCAAGGCACACCCTTACATAACCACCCTCGAGAAACAGTGATTAGCAGTAGGTTGTGTGCACCACATTTTATTGTCTTAGTCTCACTACAGCCCCACCCCAGGTGGAAGGCCAGCAGCCTCCAGCTGTCATATCGTCCCAAGACCCAGCAACGTAAAACTTGTCCAGCATATTGGACTGTGGGAATCACCCACATGGAAGCAATGGAAGGAAGTTTAGTACTGTAAAAAAGTCTTTCCTAGCTTCTATAAGGACCTGTGATGCTATCTAGCGAGTACAGTCAAAAATAAATTCTTTCCCTCCTTTTCAGGAGCTATCAAAAAGGTATGAGTCGGTGCGAGTGCATTTTGCACCATGGCTCAAAAACTATAAGATTCACAAAATTCCAGTAGGCTTTAAGCACTTTCAAGCACTTAATAGTGCTGGTAATAGTGGAGCAAAGAGGAGCTTTATAATCTTTTTTTCTCCTTTGGAAATTTTGTCATTTTCTTCATTTAGTACATTTTCCAGTGCTCAGCCAAAAGTTCTAAACGTTGCAATACATTTCAGTCATTTTTTGGAGCCTAAAGTATCAAATACTTGTATGTATGTAGACTTTGTTGTTGGACTTTTTGTTTGTAATGCATAGCACTTACTGGTGATTAAAAATTGTTTCCTCTCCTGCCTGAAGTGATTTCGATTTGCAGTACTTTGTGAATAAATAGATAATTGTAATGTGGCATGATTATCTCTGGAACTAGATTACAGGTGCATAGCTACTCTCTTTCCAAGCCATGTCACTGAGTAGTTCACCAAGTGTGCAAGATACTCTTCTCCTTCACTATGAAATACCACATTTCTGGCCTATTGCTCTCTCACAGTTAGGTGGAAAGAGCTCAGATGCTTCCAGTTATGTTGTACTTGAAAGTGCTGCACCTCAGACGAACACATGTACTACATGAAGCAAACAGCCAGCAGATTTTGCAAGTCTGGGATTAGCTCCGACCAGTTTCCCTACTCCAACCACAAGCCCTCTCAAGGGCTCCACGGCCATTGTATATAAAACTAATACAAATGCGCAGCTACATAGCTGAGCACACAGTGTAAGGAGGAGCGACGCAGTAGACATTACGAGCGGTACAGTTAACTTTGACCGTCACTATAGGAGAGACCTGTGCATATCTATACACTGTTGGTAACAGCACGCCTAAATTTTCTCTCTGCGAATTATTGCCACCTATCAATGCAAGGCTGTTGCCATAATCATCATATTCGCACACAATTCTTTGTCCATTATAATTCTGAAAAGTGAATGTTGCAGAGTTCCTCACAACCGAGTTAGCTGGACAAGAGTGCCAGCAACACCTATACTTACCATGTAACTCAGTTTTACGCACACGAATCTCTGTGCGAACAAATGAAGAGACCAGCGCAGGCCAACCAATGAAAAGAGCCGGCCCACACTTAATTCTAAGCACTCTTAGCTGCTGCGCTGAGCAAGCAGCACATTTAAAAAGCTTGGTGTCAAGGCAAATTTTCACCCGTCACCAAAGCATTAACACACAAGGCACAAGTTTAAAAAAAAAAATGCGTCCCTTTATTATGGCACCTGAGTAAACAGCTGCTACCAGTACAAAAAATAATTTACATGACTATGGGGGTATGGGAAATAAATTAACATGAAGGGTGAATGACTAGCTATCACAGTTTGCGGCTCAGTCCACTTCTTCGATCGTGGGTCCCGAATGGTGTGGAGCTGCCGAGGCATGCTTAGGTCCCTGCTGCTGCTGCTGCTGTTGCTGCTGCTGGTGGAGCTTGCTCATGATGGGCATGCAGGCCTGCTGCAGCTCCTTGAGCCGGTGCTCGTACTCGTCCTTCTCGGCCAGGCTGTTGGCGTCGATCCAGGAAATGGTCTCTCGGCACTTGGACAGGACGGCTTCTTTGTCAGACGAAGACAGCCTGTCCCCGGCCTCTTCGGCCGCTTGCTTGACCCCGTAGACGTAAGACTCGAGGGAGTTGCGAGCGGTCACCCTCTCTCGCTGTGCGTCGTCCTCCTGCTTGAACCTCTCTGCCTCGGCTAACATGCGCTCAATGTCCTCCTTGGAGAGGCGGCCCTTGTCGTTGGTGATGCGGATGCTCTCCTGCTTGCCCGTGCTCTTGTCCCGGGCCGACACCTGCAGGATGCCGTTGGCGTCCAGGTCGAAGGTCACCTCGATCTGGGGCACGCCGCGGGGCGCCGGCGGGATGCCATTGAGGTTGAACGTGCCCAGCAGGTGGTTGTCCTTGGTCAGGGCGCGCTCTCCTTCGTACACCTGGATGGTGACCGCCGGCTGGTTGTCAGCGTAGGTGGTGAACGTCTGCGACGTCTTGCAGGGGATGCGCGAGTTGCGCTCCACGATGCGCGTCATCACTCCGCCCGCGGTCTCGATGCCCACCGACAGCGGCGCCACGTCCACCAGCAGCACGTCGCGGATCGTGTCGCTAGAGTCGCCGCTCAGCACGGCCGCCTGCACCGCGGCTCCGTAGGCCACGGCCTCGTCCGGGTTGATGCCCATGGACAGCTCCTTGCCGTTGAAAAAGTCTCGCAGCAGCTTCTGCACCTTGGGGATGCGCGTTGAGCCGCCCACGAGCACCACGTCGTGGATCTGGGATTTGTCCATCTTGGCATCGCGCAGGGCGCGCTCCACGGGCTCAAGGGTGCTGCGGAACAGATCCATGCACAGCTCCTCGAATCGGGCGCGGGTGATCTTGCTGTAAAAGTCGATACCTTCGAACAAAGCGTCGATCTCGATGCTCGCTTCGGCCGAGCTGGACAGGGTTCGCTTGGCGCGCTCGCAGGCCGTACGCAGTCTCCGCACCGCCCTCGGGTTTACCCGCAGATCCTTGCGGTGCTTGCGCTTAAACTCTTGCACGAAGTGCTCCACCATTCGGTTGTCGAAGTCCTCGCCTCCCAAGTGGGTGTCTCCCGCCGTTGAGCGCACTTCGAACATGGAGCCTTCGTCGATGGTCAGCACTGAGACGTCGAAGGTGCCGCCTCCCAGGTCGAAGATGAGGACGTTCTTCTCGCCACGCAGGTTCTTGTCCAGCCCGTAGGCCAGAGCGGCGGCAGTGGGTTCGTTGATGATGCGCAGCACGTTGAGGCCGGCGATGGCTCCGGCGTCCTTGGTCGCCTGCCTCTGCGAGTCGTTGAAGTAGGCTGGCACCGTGATGACGGCGTCGCTCACTTTCTTGCCCAGGTAGGCCTCCGCCGTCTCCTTCATCTTGGTCAGAACCATGGCGCTGATCTCTTCAGGGTTGAAGCGTTTCCGCTCGCCCTTGAACTCGACGCTGATCTTGGGTTTGCCTCCGTCATTCTCCACCTGGAAAGGCCAGTGCCGGAGGTCGTCCTGGATCTTAGGGTCGTCGTAGCGGCGTCCGATCAGCCTCTTGGCGTCGAACACCGTGTTCTCCGGGTTCATGGCCGCCTGTGCCTTCGCTGCATCGCCGATCAGCCGCTCCGTGTCCGTGAAGGCCACGTAGCTTGGCGTCGTCCGGTTGCCCTGGTCGTTGGCGATGATCTCGACGCGGCCGTGCTGGAAGACACCCACGCAAGAGTACGTGGTGCCCAGGTCGATGCCGATTGCCGGCACGTCTGCCATTGTTCGGCTAGGCATGGTGACTGTGTTTGTTGTGAGAGTTGCGTTCCGTTCAGAACACTCGTTCGCTTGTTGCAGTCAGTGAAATCTGCCAAACGCTTGCGCGGCGCGGCATTTATACGATTCGCGCGCTTTTCTAGAAGCGCCCAGAAATTTCGCGAGCAGAGCCAACCAATCGAAGCAAAGCGGGTCATTGACGTCACGCGAGCTGCTCTGCGATTGGTCGCCAGCGGTAAGAATGCTCCGGAAAGGTCTCGCGTCGTCTCCTTTCAGCTTACGAAGAGTAACAAAAAAAAAAATAGTTTTGATGCCGCGACGTTGGCCGCGTTTGTTTGCTTCTGAGGTTTATTGTGCCGCCCTTAATGCTGTGTCGAAGTGAAGTGGGCACAAAAGTTTGCTTGCACTAAATATTCTCGGAATGCCTGGTTTCTTGGCCTTCGTAGCCACTCGTAGCCATATCCGTACGAGAGCACGCGAGTAACGCGAGAACGTTCGAGACCTTGCGGGATCATAACAATCGAGGCAGAGGAAGATGGCCGCGCCCACTCGAACCGTCTCGAAGTCTCGCTATGTTCTAGGCACTATAGTTTCGCCTTGTAGTTGTTGTTGCGTAGTCTTCGGCTTGTCGACCTGATATTTGTATTGCTGTTTATTGTAAGGCCATTGAAATCATATTTTCTTGCAACAATATTATCATAATGATCGCGTTTTAGTACCCGATTGTTTGATCCCCATGTTGTGATTCCAGCTCTTGAAACAGGCTGGCTCAAGTTTTTTAGTAGATAAAAACTTCGTTTCAGCGATTATGTTATGTTTCACATGACCTAAGCATCAACTGCATGTCACAGCCATCGTTCTGCTGATGAAACCGAAACGGTGTCAAGAAGAGATCCACTTGTAAATAGTTTCGTGGTCATAGGCGAGTGGCAAGGGGCGCTCCTGTGTATTAATGTCTAACGCGTCATTTGAGAGAAGAAAACACGCCTCTAATATTTGGTGTCTATAGTTGCAAGTGTGTTTCATTTAGAAGCTCAGCTTAGCTGATGTGGCTGAAACATAATTCAGACATGGCAGTTGCGCGAAACACACACAAGACAGGGTACGATACCAGCGCTCGTCCCGTACGTACCCTGTCTTTTGTGGGCGTGTTTCGCGCTACTGGCATGTCTGAAGTATTGAACCAACTAGCCCGACAACACGTTCTACTTGCTGAAACATTAAGGTTGCATGAGAAGATGCAGGCACCAAGGGTCAGCCGGCACTATACAGGAGGAGCTTCCAAGGAAACATTTAATAACGGTCCAAAAACACTAATTGTAGTCAATCATTTTAACTTCATACCCTGTAGTCTTTTCTGTGACAATCGCTCACTGGTCGCACTCGAGGATATATCTATATAGCCTACATCGCACAAAAGGTCTGCAGCCCTCATATCGCTGAGGGTTACAACAGCAGGATGAGCCTAATGAATGTCGTGTGCAAAACCATTTGCAACTTATTGTGCAATGGTATAAGAGCCCCATGTCACCGCACCCACCGGCGGTGTCAGACTTTGCCACCTACAGGGTTGGTACACGGGTGTACCACCAGCTATGGGTCATCATCACCAGCCTGACTACACCCACTGCAGGGCAAAGGCCTCTCCCATGTCTCTCCAATCAACCCAGTCCTTTGTCAGTTGCCGCCACTGTATCCCCGCAAACTTCTTAATCTCATGCGCCCACCTAACTTTCTGCCGTCCCCTGCTACGTTTGCTTTCTCTTGGAATCCACTCCGTTACCCTTTAGGACCAGCGGTTATCTTGCCTTCGCATTACATGCCCTGCCCAAGCCCATTTCTTCCTCTTGATTTCAACTAAGATGTCATTAACCCGCGTTTGTTCCCTCACCCACTCCGCCCTCTTCCGATCTCTTAACGTTACACCTATCATTTTCCTTTCCATAGCTCGCTGCGTTGTTCTTAACTTAAGCTGAACCCTCTTTGTTAGCCTCCACGTTTCTGCCCCATAGGTGAGTACCGGTAGGATACAGCTGTTGTATACTTTTCTCTTCAGGGATATCGGTAAGCTACCATTCATGATCTGAGAGAAGCTGCCATATGCGCTCCACCCCATTCTTATTCTCCTAGTTATTTCCCTCTCATGATCCGGATCTGCGGTCACTACCTGCCCTAAGCAGACTTATTCTCTTACTACTTCCAGCACCTCGCTACCAATTGCGAACTGGTGTTCCCATGCTAGGTTGTTGAACATTACTTTGGTTTTCTGCATGTTAATTCTTAGCCCCACCGTTCTGCTCTGCCTGTCTAACTGATTGATCATGCTTTGCAGTTCTTGTCCTGAGTGGCTTAGCAAGGCAATGTCATCAGCGAATCGCAAATTACTCAGGTATTCTCCATTAACTCTTATCCCCAACTGTTCCCATTCCAGTCCCCGGAATACCTCCTGTAAGCAGGCAGTGAAGAGCATTGGCGAGATCGTGTCTCCCTGCCTGACACCTTTCCGTATTGGAATTCTATTGCTGACTTTGTGGAGAACTATAGTAGCTGTGCAATTGTTATAAATATCTTCCAATATTTTAACATAACACTCTTCCACACCCTGATTCCGCAATGCCTGCATGACAGCTGAGGTTTCCACTGAGTCAAATGCTTTCTCATAATCAATAAAGGCTATATATAGGGGTTGGCTATATTCTGCGCATTTCTCTATCATCTGATTGATAGTGTGAATGTGGTCTATTGTCGAGTATCCTTTACGAAAGCCTGCCTGATCATTTGGTTGACTAAAGTCCAAGGTTGTCCTGACTCTATTAGCGATTACCTTAGTAAATACCTTGTAGGCGACGGACAATAACCCGATCGGTCTGTAATTCTTCAAGTCCTTGACGTCTCCTTTCTTATGAATTAAGATAATGTCAGCGTTCTTCCAAGCTTCTGGTACTCTCGAGGTCACAAGGCATTGCGTATACAGGGTCGCTGGTTTTTGTAGCAGAATCTCTCCTCCGTCCTTCAACAAATCTGCTGTTACCTGATCCTCACCAGCTGCTTTCCCTCTTTGCATTGCTCCTAAGGCTTTCTTTACTTCCTCTTTCGTTACTGGCGGGACGTCCCATTGCTGTGCTCGACTGCCTCCGTCAGTAACTTGATGATCACATTCGCTACTGTATAGATTTGTGTAGAACTCTTCGGCTAATTCAACTATCTTATCCATATTGCTGATGACATTGCCCTGTTCGTCTTTTTGCGCATACATCTGGTTTTTACCTGTGGCCAGTTTTCTCCTCACTGATTTTAGGCTACCTCCGTTCCTTAGAGCATGCTCGATTTTCTCCATGTTAAACTTTCTTATGTCGGCTACCTTGCACTTATTTATTAACTTCGATAGCTCTGCTAGTTCTATCCTGTCTGTGGAGTTAGACGTCCTCATGCTTTGGCGTTTCTTAATCAGATCTTTAGTCTCCTGAGATAGCTTGCTGGTACCCTGTCGAACCATCCTACCACCTACTTCTGCGGCGCACTCTGTAACGATAGCTGTGAGATTATCATTCATTGTTACAACACTACGGTCGTCTTCTTCAGTTAAAGTGGAAAATCTGTTCTGCAGCGACATTCTGAATTCCTCTACCTTCGCTCTTAATGCTAACTCGTTAATAGCCTTTCGCTTCACCAGTTTCCTCTGTTCCCTCTTCAAATCTAAGCTAATACGAGACCTTACCATTCTGTGGTCGCTACAACAGACCTTACCCAGGACCTCCACATCCTCTACCATGCCAGGGTGAGCACACAGTATGAAGTCTATTTCATTTTTAGTCTCGCCATTGGGGCTCTTCCACGTCCACTTCCTGGTTGCTCGTTTGCGGAAGAAGGTATTCATAATCCGTAAATTATTTCTGTCTGTGAACTCTACTAATAACTCTCCCCTACTTTTCCTAGAACCTATGCCATAGTCACCTACCGCCTTGTCTACAGCTTGCTTTTTACCTACCTTTGCATTAAAGTAGCCCATCAGTACAGTGTACTGTGATTTTGCTTTGGTCATTGCCGATTCCACATCCTCATAGAAGCTTTCAACTATCTGGTCGTCATGGCTTGATGTAGGCGCGTAGGCCTGCACCACCTTCATCTTGTAGCTCTTATTAAGCCTAATTACGATAGCTGCCACTCTCTCGTTAATACTGTAAAACTCCTCGATGTTGCCAGCTATATCCTGATTTATGAGGAATCCCACACCTAGTTCTCGCCTATCTGCTAATCCACGATAGCACAGTACATGCCCGCCCTTTAGTACTGTATACGCCTCATCTGTCCTCCTAACCTCACTAAGCCCTATGACATCCCATTTAATACCGGCTAATTCCTCCAACAACACTGCTAAGCTAGCCTCACTTGATAAGGTTCTTGCGTTGCATGTTGCCAGGTTCAGTTTCCAATGGCGGCCTGTCCAGAGCCAGAGATTCTTGGCACCCTCCGCTGCATCACAGGTCTGACCGCCGCCTTGGTCAGTTGCTCCGCAGCCGCTGGGGACTGAGGGCCGAGGGTTAATTGGTTTGTTCATAGAAGGTTGTGGCCAAGTACTAAACCAGGGTGACCAAATCCTGTTCTGGTGAGGAAGTGCGTTGTCGGTTCTGGTCACCGAAATCAGGCCGCACTCCAAGCCTGGTTATGCAATTCCATCGGCACGCGGAGTTTTGTTTTCTTTTTTTTAATCCGGTGGAGAATTGCGTGGCACCGGGATTCGAACCCCGGTCCTCTTGCACGCGAGGCGGATGCTCTACCTCTACACCATCGCTGCCATCGCTGCCTTAGTTCGCAATAAGCGAGCGTTTGATATAACTATTTTTATATCGAACGCTCGCTTATTTAACGAGGTTGGTGCTACCATCAAAATATGCATAAGGGCAATCGGACTACCCTAGATGGTGGTGTGGATGAATTTAATTCAATTTATTTCGAATTTCTTTTACAGGAACTACAAAACACTTTTTGGACCCATAGTCAACGGCTGGTTCGGGTCCAAGCACACAAAATATGTAAAAGCAAATTGAAAAATGACGGACTTGTACAGAATAGCACAAGCGTAGTACAAGATTAAAAGCAAAGCAGTCTAAATAACACTAATAGATAACATTCGATGAGACAAAATAAGAAAGAAAATAGCCTTGAAAACATGACATGCAAAGAGAACTTTCAGACATCGAGTGTTAGTAAAAACTGTCATGTTACATGCAAAGTACATAATAACAGAAAACTATGACGAAAAAAGAATTTCAGGTTAAATCAATTATTTCAGTTCAGTGCTTTTTAAACATACCAGCAAAATTGTGCGAGTTTTTCAGACAAATGGGTATCGCATTCCAGATTTTTACCCGTGAGAGTGAGCATTTAGGCAATCTTTGGAACCGAATTAAAATATTTTTTTAAACGTTTGTTGTGTCCAACACCTGGCCTTGATTGCTCTTGCATACAGAGGAATCCCATAGCAGGCTTTTTATAAACTGAGAATTTGGTGTCTCCACCCCTTTAAGGTTATGGGCTTCAAAAGGTGTTGCAGTGGACATCGCACTCCTCCAACAGTGGCGTCACGGCTCAGCAGTCGCTGGAGCAGTGATGCCACTGCTTCACGTCACTGCTCCAACAGTGACGTGAAGCCATCCACCGACACCCTGCCTTCTATCAGTTAAGAAGGAAAGAGCAGACCAGGCATTAGTTGAACTTTTATTACTTAAGCACCATTTCAGGTCTGCCATGGCTATTTTTCGTGGCATCTAGTTGGTGAGAGAGCGAGGAACAACTTTATTGCCGTAGAATGCCGGGATTTACGGCAGGTGCGCTTGGTGTGGCTGCCAGGTGGGGCCTAGCCGCACACGTTTGATTACATGGATGATTATGTGGCAAAATTTTTTGACACCCAATGCAGCAACAGCAATTTGTGCATGCGGTGACCTATGCACTGATGCTGTATGTGGTGCTTTCATGCACACAAAGCTACCAACACAAGTGCAGAAGATTCTCGTAATAAAGTTTCCATACATGTCACGAAGCAAAATACTAGCAGCAAGCAAGGCACACCCTTACATAACCACCCTCGAGAAACAGTGATTAGCAGTAGGTTGTGTGCACCACATTTTATTGTCTTAGTCTCACTACAGCCCCACCCCAGGTGGAAGGCCAGCAGCCTCCAGCTGTCATATCGTCCCAAGACCCAGCAACGTAAAACTTGTCCAGCATATTGGACTGTGGGAATCACCCACATGGAAGCAATGGAAGGAAGTTTAGTACTGTAAAAAAGTCTTTCCTAGCTTCTATAAGGACCTGTGATGCTATCTAGCGAGTACAGTCAAAAATAAATTCTTTCCCTCCTTTTCAGGAGCTATCAAAAAGGTATGAGTCGGTGCGAGTGCATTTTGCACCATGGCTCAAAAACTATAAGATTCACAAAATTCCAGTAGGCTTTAAGCACTTTCAAGCACTTAATAGTGCTGGTAATAGTGGAGCAAAGAGGAGCTTTATAATCTTTTTTTCTCCTTTGGAAATTTTGTCATTTTCTTCATTTAGTACATTTTCCAGTGCTCAGCCAAAAGTTCTAAACGTTGCAATACATTTCAGTCATTTTTTGGAGCCTAAAGTATCAAATACTTGTATGTATGTAGACTTTGTTGTTGGACTTTTTGTTTGTAATGCATAGCACTTACTGGTGATTAAAAATTGTTTCCTCTCCTGCCTGAAGTGATTTCGATTTGCAGTACTTTGTGAATAAATAGATAATTGTAATGTGGCATGATTATCTCTGGAACTAGATTACAGGTGCATAGCTACTCTCTTTCCAAGCCATGTCACTGAGTAGTTCACCAAGTGTGCAAGATACTCTTCTCCTTCACTATGAAATACCACATTTCTGGCCTATTGCTCTCTCACAGTTAGGTGGAAAGAGCTCAGATGCTTCCAGTTATGTTGTACTTGAAAGTGCTGCACCTCAGACGAACACATGTACTACATGAAGCAAACAGCCAGCAGATTTTGCAAGTCTGGGATTAGCTCCGACCAGTTTCCCTACTCCAACCACAAGCCCTCTCAAGGGCTCCACGGCCATTGTATATAAAACTAATACAAATGCGCAGCTACATAGCTGAGCACACAGTGTAAGGAGGAGCGACGCAGTAGACATTACGAGCGGTACAGTTATCTTTGACCGTCACTATAGGAGAGACCTGTGCATATCTATACACTGTTGGTAACAGCACGCCTAAATTTTCTCTCTGCGAATTATTGCCACCTATCAATGCAAGGCTGTTGCCATAATCATCATATTCGCACACAATTCTTTGTCCATTATAATTCTGAAAAGTGAATGTTGCAGAGTTCCTCACAACCGAGTTAGCTGGACAAGAGTGCCAGCAACACCTATACTTACCATGTAACTCAGTTTTACGCACACGAATCTCTGTGCGAACAAATGAAGAGACCAGCGCAGGCCAACCAATGAAAAGAGCCGGCCCACACTTAATTCTAAGCACTCTTAGCTGCTGCGCTGAGCAAGCAGCACATTTAAAAAGCTTGGTGTCAAGGCAAATTTTCACCCGTCACCAAAGCATTAACACACAAGGCACAAGTTTAAAAAAAAAAATGCGTCCCTTTATTATGGCACCTGAGTAAACAGCTGCTACCAGTACAAAAAATAATTTACATGACTATGGGGGTATGGGAAATAAATTAACATGAAGGGTGAATGACTAGCTATCACAGTTTGCGGCTCAGTCCACTTCTTCGATCGTGGGTCCCGAATGGTGTGGAGCTGCCGAGGCATGCTTAGGTCCCTGCTGCTGCTGCTGCTGTTGCTGCTGCTGGTGGAGCTTGCTCATGATGGGCATGCAGGCCTGCTGCAGCTCCTTGAGCCGGTGCTCGTACTCGTCCTTCTCGGCCAGGCTGTTGGCGTCGATCCAGGAAATGGTCTCTCGGCACTTGGACAGGACGGCTTCTTTGTCAGACGAAGACAGCCTGTCCCCGGCCTCTTCGGCCGCTTGCTTGACCCCGTAGACGTAAGACTCGAGGGAGTTGCGAGCGGTCACCCTCTCTCGCTGTGCGTCGTCCTCCTGCTTGAACCTCTCTGCCTCGGCTAGCATGCGCTCAATGTCCTCCTTGGAGAGGCGGCCCTTGTCGTTGGTGATGCGGATGCTCTCCTGCTTGCCCGTGCTCTTGTCCCGGGCCGACACCTGCAGGATGCCGTTGGCGTCCAGGTCGAAGGTCACCTCGATCTGGGGCACGCCGCGGGGCGCCGGCGGGATGCCATTGAGGTTGAACGTGCCCAGCAGGTGGTTGTCCTTGGTCAGGGCGCGCTCTCCTTCGTACACCTGGATGGTGACCGCCGGCTGGTTGTCAGCGTAGGTGGTGAACGTCTGCGACGTCTTGCAGGGGATGCGCGAGTTGCGCTCCACGATGCGCGTCATCACTCCGCCCGCGGTCTCGATGCCCAGCGACAGCGGCGCCACGTCCACCAGCAGCACGTCGCGGATCGTGTCGCTAGAGTCGCCGCTCAGCACGGCCGCCTGCACCGCGGCTCCGTAGGCCACGGCCTCGTCCGGGTTGATGCCCATGGACAGCTCCTTGCCGTTGAAAAAGTCTCGCAGCAGCTTCTGCACCTTGGGGATGCGCGTTGAGCCGCCCACGAGCACCACGTCGTGGATCTGGGATTTGTCCATCTTGGCATCGCGCAGGGCGCGCTCCACGGGCTCAAGGGTGCTGCGGAACAGATCCATGCACAGCTCCTCGAATCGGGCGCGGGTGATCTTGCTGTAAAAGTCGATACCTTCGAACAAAGCGTCGATCTCGATGCTCGCTTCGGCCGAGCTGGACAGGGTTCGCTTGGCGCGCTCGCAGGCC
Organism: Amblyomma mixtum; assembly: GCF_055824585.1. Taxonomy (NCBI): domain Eukaryota; kingdom Metazoa; phylum Arthropoda; class Arachnida; order Ixodida; family Ixodidae; genus Amblyomma; species Amblyomma mixtum. The sequence continues at coordinate 23,395,411 of NC_143012.1, forward strand.
GTACGCAGTCTCCGCACCGCCCTCGGGTTTACCCGCAGATCCTTGCGGTGCTTGCGCTTAAACTCTTGCACGAAGTGCTCCACCATTCGGTTGTCGAAGTCCTCGCCTCCCAAGTGGGTGTCTCCCGCCGTTGAGCGCACTTCGAACATGGAGCCTTCGTCGATGGTCAGCACTGAGACGTCGAAGGTGCCGCCTCCCAGGTCGAAGATGAGGACGTTCTTCTCGCCACGCAGGTTCTTGTCCAGCCCGTAGGCCAGAGCGGCGGCAGTGGGTTCGTTGATGATGCGCAGCACGTTGAGGCCGGCGATGGCTCCGGCGTCCTTGGTCGCCTGCCTCTGCGAGTCGTTGAAGTAGGCTGGCACCGTGATGACGGCGTCGCTCACTTTCTTGCCCAGGTAGGCCTCCGCCGTCTCCTTCATCTTGGTCAGAACCATGGCGCTGATCTCTTCAGGGTTGAAGCGTTTCCGCTCGCCCTTGAACTCGACGCTGATCTTGGGTTTGCCTCCGTCATTCTCCACCTGGAAAGGCCAGTGCCGGAGGTCGTCCTGGATCTTAGGGTCGTCGTAGCGGCGTCCGATCAGCCTCTTGGCGTCGAACACCGTGTTCTCCGGGTTCATGGCCGCCTGTGCCTTTGCTGCATCGCCGATCAGCCGCTCCGTGTCCGTGAAGGCCACGTAGCTTGGCGTCGTCCGGTTGCCCTGGTCGTTGGCGATGATCTCGACGCGGCCGTGCTGGAAGACACCCACGCAAGAGTACGTGGTGCCCAGGTCGATGCCGATTGCCGGCACGTCTGCCATTGTTCGGCTAGGCATGGTGACTGTGTTTGTTGTGAGAGTTGCGTTCCGTTCAGAACACTCGTTCGCTTGTTGCAGTCAGTGAAATCTGCCAAACGCTTGCGCGGCGCGGCATTTATACGATTCGCGCGCTTTTCTAGAAGCGCCCAGAAATTTCGCGAGCAGAGCCAACCAATCGAAGCAAAGCGGGTCATTGACGTCACGCGAGCTGCTCTGCGATTGGTCGCCAGCGGTAAGAATGCTTCGGAAAGGTCTCGCGTCGTCTCCTTTCAGCTTACGAAGAGTAAAAAAAAAAAAATAGTTTTGATGCCGCGACGTTGGCCGCGTTTGTTTGCTTCTGAGGTTTATTGTGCCGCCCTTAATGCTGTGTCGAAGTGAAGTGGGCACAAAAGTTTGCTTGCACTAAATATTCTCGGAATGCCTGGTTTCTTGGCCTTCGTAGCCACTCGTAGCCATATCCGTACGAGAGCACGCGAGTAACGCGAGAACGTTCGAGACCTTGCGGGATCATAACAATCGAGGCAGAGGAAGATGGCCGCGCCCACTCGAACCGTCTCGAAGTCTCGCTATGTTCTAGGCACTATAGTTTCGCCTTGTAGTTGTTGTTGCGTAGTCTTCGGCTTGTCGACCTGATATTTGTATTGCTGTTTATTGTAAGGCCATTGAAATCATATTTTCTTGCAACAATATTATCATAATGATCGCGTTTTAGTACCCGATTGTTTGATCCCCATGTTGTGATTCCAGCTCTTGAAACAGGCTGGCTCAAGTTTTTTAGTAGATAAAAACTTCGTTTCAGCGATTATGTTATGTTTCACATGACCTAAGCATCAACTGCATGTCACAGCCATCGTTCTGCTGATGAAACCGAAACGGTGTCAAGAAGAGATCCACTTGTAAATAGTTTCGTGGTCATAGGCGAGTGGCAAGGGGCGCTCCTGTGTATTAATGTCTAACGCGTCATTTGAGAGAAGAAAACACGCCTCTAATATTTGGTGTCTATAGTTGCAAGTGTGTTTCATTTAGAAGCTCAGCTTAGCTGATGTGGCTGAAACATAATTCAGACATGGCAGTTGCGCGAAACACACACAAGACAGGGTACGATACCAGCGCTCGTCCCGTACGTACCCTGTCTTTTGTGGGCGTGTTTCGCGCTACTGGCATGTCTGAAGTATTGAACCAACTAGCCCGACAACACGTTCTACTTGCTGAAACATTAAGGTTGCATGAGAAGATGCAGGCACCAAGGGTCAGCCGGCACTATACAGGAGGAGCTTCCAAGGAAACATTTAATAACGGTCCAAAAACACTAATTGTAGTCAATCATTTTAACTTCATACCCTGTAGTCTTTTCTGTGACAATCGCTCACTGGTCGCACTCGAGGATATATCTATATAGCCTACATCGCACAAAAGGTCTGCAGCCCTCATATCGCTGAGGGTTACAAAAGCAGGATGAGCCTAATGAATGTCGTGTGCAAAACCATTTGCAACTTATTGTGCAATGGTATAAGAGCCCCATGTCACCGCACCCACCGGCGGTGTCAGACTTTGCCACCTACAGGGTTGGTACACGGGTGTACCACCAGCTATGGGTCATCATCACCAGCCTGACTACACCCACTGCAGGGCAAAGGCCTCTCCCATGTCTCTCCAATTAACCCAGTCCTTTGTCAGTTGCCGCCACTGTATCCCCGCAAACTTCTTAATCTCATGCGCTCACCTAACTTTCTGCCGTCCCCTGCTACGTTTGCTTTCTCTTGGAATCCACTCCGTTACCCTTTAGGACCAGCGGTTATCTTGCCTTCGCATTACATGCCCTGCCCAAGCCCATTTCTTCCTCTTGATTTCAACTAAGATGTCATTAACCCGCGTTTGTTCCCTCACCCACTCCGCCCTCTTCCGATCTCTTAACGTTACACCTATCATTTTCCTTTCCATAGCTCGCTGCGTTGTTCTTAACTTAAGCTGAACCCTCTTTGTTAGCCTCCACGTTTCTGCCCCATAGGTGAGTACCGGTAGGATACAGCTGTTGTATACTTTTCTCTTCAGGGATATCGGTAAGCTACCATTCATGATCTGAGAGAACCTGCCATATGCGCTCCACCCCATTCTTATTCTCCTAGTTATTTCCCTCTCATGATCCGGATCTGCGGTCACTACCTGCCCTAAGCAGACTTATTCTCTTACTACTTCCAGCACCTCGCTACCAATTGCGAACTGGTGTTCCCATGCTAGGTTGTTGAACATTACTTTGGTTTTCTGCATGTTAATTCTTAGCCCCACCGTTCTGCTCTGCCTGTCTAACTGATTGATCATGCTTTGCAGTTCTTGTCCTGAGTGGCTTAGCAAGGCAATGTCATCAGCGAATCGCAAATTACTCAGGTATTCTCCATTAACTCTTATCCCCAACTGTTCCCATTCCAGTCCCCGGAATACCTCCTGTAAGCAGGCAGTGAAGAGCATTGGCGAGATCGTGTCTCCCTGCCTGACACCTTTCCGTATTGGAATTCTATTGCTGACTTTGTGGAGAACTATAGTAGCTGTGCAATTGTTATAAATATCTTCCAATATTTTAACATAACACTCTTCCACACCCTGATTCCGCAATGCCTGCATGACAGCTGAGGTTTCCACTGAGTCAAATGCTTTCTCGTAATCAATAAAGGCTATATATAGGGGTTGGCTATATTCTGCGCATTTCTCTATCATCTGATTGATAGTGTGAATGTGGTCTATTGTCGAGTATCCTTTACGAAAGCCTGCCTGATCATTTGGTTGACTAAAGTCCAAGGTTGTCCTGACTCTATTAGCGATTACCTTAGTAAATACCTTGTAGGCGACGGACAATAACCCGATCGGTCTGTAATTCTTCAAGTCCTTGACGTCTCCTTTCTTATGAATTAAGATAATGTCAGCGTTCTTCCAAGCTTCTGGTACTCTCGAGGTCACAAGGCATTGCGTATACAGGGTCGCTGGTTTTTGTAGCAGAATCTCTCCTCCGTCCTTCAACAAATCTGCTGTTACCTGATCCTCACCAGCTGCTTTCCCTCTTTGCATTGCTCCTAAGGCTTTCTTTACTTCCTCCTTCGTTACTGGCGGGACGTCCCATTGCTGTGCTCGACTGCCTCCGTCAGTAACTTGATGATCACATTCGCTACTGTATAGATTTGTGTAGAACTCTTCGGCTAATTCAACTATCTTATCCATATTGCTGATGACATTGCCCTGTTCGTCTTTTTGCGCATACATCTGGTTTTTACCTGTGGCCAGTTTTCTCCTCACTGATTTTAGGCTACCTCCGTTCCTTAGAGCATGCTCGATTTTCTCCATGTTAAACTTTCTTATGTCGGCTACCTTGCGCTTATTTATTAACTTCGATAGCTCTGCTAGTTCTATCCTGTCTGTGGAGTTAGACGTCCTCATGCTTTGGCGTTTCTTAATCAGATCTTTAGTCTCCTGAGATAGCTTGCTGGTACCCTGTCGAACCATCCTACCACCTACTTCTGCGGCGCACTCTGTAACGATAGCTGTGAGATTATCATTCATTGTTACAACACTACGGTCGTCTTCTTCAGTTAAAGTGGAAAATCTGTTCTGCAGCGACATTCTGAATTCCTCTACCTTCGCTCTTAATGCTAACTCGTTAATAGCCTTTCGCTTCACCAGTTTCCTCTGTTCCCTCTTCAAATCTAAGCTAATACGAGACCTTACCATTCTGTGGTCGCTACAACGGACCTTACCCAGGACCTCCACATCCTCTACCATGCCAGGGTGAGCGCACAGTATGAAGTCTATCCCATTTTTAGTCTCGCCATTGGGGCTCTTCCACGTCCACTTCCTGGTTGCTCGTTTGCGGAAGAAGGTATTCATAATCCGTAAATTATTTCTGTCTGTGAACTCTACTAATAACTCTCCCCTACTTTTCCTAGAACCTATGCCATAGTCACCTACCGCCTTGTCTCCAGCTTGCTTTTTACCTACCTTTGCATTAAAGTAGCCCATCAGTACAGTGTACTGTGATTTTGCTTTGGTCATTGCCGATTCCACATCCTCATAGAAGCTTTCAACTATCTGGTCGTCATGGCTTGATGTAGGCGCGTAGGCCTGCACCACCTTCATCTTGTAGCTCTTATTAAGCCTAATTACGATAGCTGCCACTCTCTCGTTAATACTGTAAAAGTCCTCGATGTTGCCAGCTATATCCTGATTTATGAGGAATCCCACACCTAGTTCTCGCCTATCTGCTAATCCACGATAGCACAGTACATGCCCGCCCTTTAGTACTGTATACGCCTCATCTGTCCTCCTAACCTCACTAAGCCCTATGACATCCCATTTAATACCGGCTAATTCCTCCAACAACACTGCTAAGCTAGCCTCACTTGATAAGGTTCTTGCGTTGCATGTTGCCAGGTTCAGTTTCCAATGGCGGCCTGTCCAGAGCCAGAGATTCTTGGCACCCTCCGCTGCATCACAGGTCTGACCGCCGCCTTGGTCAGTTGCTCCGCAGCCGCTGGGGACTGAGGGCCGAGGGTTAATTGGTTTGTTCATAGAAGGTTGTGGCCAAGTACTAAACCAGGGTGACCAAATCCTGTTCTGGTGAGGAAGTGCGTTGTCGGTTCTGGTCACCGAAATCAGGCCGCACTCCAAGCCTGGTTATGCAATTCCATCGGCACGCGGAGTTTTGTTTTCTTTTTTTTAATCCGGTGGAGAATTGCGTGGCACCGGGATTCGAACCCCGGTCCTCTTGCACGCGAGGCGGATGCTCTACCTCTACACCATCGCTGCCTTAGTTCGCAATAAGCGAGCGTTTGATATAACTATTTTTATATCGAACGCTCGCTTATTTAACGAGGTTGGTGCTACCATCAAAATATGCATAAGGGCAATCGGACTACCCTAGATGGTGGTGTGGATGAATTTAATTCAATTTATTTCGAATTTCTTTTACAGGAACTACAAAACACTTTTTGGACCCATAGTCAACGGCTGGTTCGGGTCCAAGCACACAAAATATGTAAAAGCAAATTGAAAAATGACGGACTTGTACAGAATAGCACAAGCGTAGTACAAGATTAAAAGCAAAGCAGTCTAAATAACACTAATAGATAACATTCGATGAGACAAAATAAGAAAGAAAATAGCCTTGAAAACATGACATGCAAAGAGAACTTTCAGACATCGAGTGTTAGTAAAAACTGTCATGTTACATGCAAAGTACATAATAACAGAAAACTATGACGAAAAAAGAATTTCAGGTTAAATCAATTATTTCAGTTCAGTGCTTTTTAAACATACCAGCAAAATTGTGCGAGTTTTTCAGACAAATGGGTATCGCATTCCAGATTTTTACCCGTGAGAGTGAGCATTTAGGCAATCTTTGGAACCGAATTAAAATATTTTTTTAAACGTTTGTTGTGTCCAACACCTGGCCTTGATTGCTCTTGCATACAGAGGAATCCCATAGCAGGCTTTTTATAAACTGAGAATTTGGTGTCTCCACCCCTTTAAGGTTATGGGCTTCAAAAGGTGTTGCAGTGGACATCACACTCCTCCAACAGTGGCGTCACGGCTCAGCAGTCGCTGGAGCAGTGATGCCACTGCTTCACGTCACTGCTCCAACAGTGACGTGAAGCCATCCACCGACACCCTGCCTTCTATCAGTTAAGAAGGAAAGAGCAGACCAGGCATTAGTTGAACTTTTATTACTTAAGCACCATTTCAGGTCTGCCATGGCTATTTTTCGTGGCATCTAGTTGGTGAGAGAGCGAGGAACAACTTTATTGCCGTAGAATGCCGGGATTTACGGCAGGTGCGCTTGGTGTGGCTGCCAGGTGGGGCCTAGCCGCACACGTTTGATTACATGGATGATTATGTGGCAAAATTTTTTGACACCCAATGCAGCAACAGCAATTTGTGCATGCGGTGACCTATGCACTGATGCTGTATGTGGTGCTTTCATGCACACAAAGCTACCAACACAAGTGCAGAAGATTCTCGTAATAAAGTTTCCATACATGTCACGAAGCAAAATACTAGCAGCAAGCAAGGCACACCCTTACATAACCACCCTCGAGAAACAGTGATTAGCAGTAGGTTGTGTGCACCACATTTTATTGTCTTAGTCTCACTACAGCCCCACCCCAGGTGGAAGGCCAGCAGCCTCCAGCTGTCATATCGTCCCAAGACCCAGCAACGTAAAACTTGTCCAGCATATTGGACTGTGGGAATCACCCACATGGAAGCAATGGAAGGAAGTTTAGTACTGTAAAAAAGTCTTTCCTAGCTTCTATAAGGACCTGTGATGCTATCTAGCGAGTACAGTCAAAAATAAATTCTTTCCCTCCTTTTCAGGAGCTATCAAAAAGGTATGAGTCGGTGCGAGTGCATTTTGCACCATGGCTCAAAAACTATAAGATTCACAAAATTCCAGTAGGCTTTAAGCACTTTCAAGCACTTAATAGTGCTGGTAATAGTGGAGCAAAGAGGAGCTTTATAATCTTTTTTTCTCCTTTGGAAATTTTGTCATTTTCTTCATTTAGTACATTTTCCAGTGCTCAGCCAAAAGTTCTAAACGTTGCAATACATTTCAGTCATTTTTTGGAGCCTAAAGTATCAAATACTTGTATGTATGTAGACTTTGTTGTTGGACTTTTTGTTTGTAATGCATAGCACTTACTGGTGATTAAAAATTGTTTCCTCTCCTGCCTGAAGTGATTTCGATTTGCAGTACATTGTGAATAAATAGATAATTGTAATGTGGCATGATTATCTCTGGAACTAGATTACAGGTGCATAGCTACTCTCTTTCCAAGCCATGTCACTGAGTAGTTCACCAAGTGTGCAAGATACTCTTCTCCTTCACTATGAAATACCACATTTCTGGCCTATTGCTCTCTCACAGTTAGGTGGAAAGAGCTCAGATGCTTCCAGTTATGTTGTACTTGAAAGTGCTGCACCTCAGACGAACACATGTACTACATGAAGCAAACAGCCAGCAGATTTTGCAAGTCTGGGATTAGCTCCGACCAGTTTCCCTACTCCAACCACAAGCCCTCTCAAGGGCTCCACGGCCATTGTATATAAAACTAATACAAATGCGCAGCTACATAGCTGAGCACACAGTGTAAGGAGGAGCGACGCAGTAGACATTACGAGCGGTACAGTTATCTTTGACCGTCACTATAGGAGAGACCTGTGCATATCTATACACTGTTGGTAACAGCACGCCTAAATTTTCTCTCTGCGAATTATTGCCACCTATCAATGCAAGGCTGTTGCCATAATCATCATATTCGCACACAATTCTTTGTCCATTATAATTCTGAAAAGTGAATGTTGCAGAGTTCCTCACAACCGAGTTAGCTGGACAAGAGTGCCAGCAACACCTATACTTACCATGTAACTCAGTTTTACGCACACGAATCTCTGTGCGAACAAATGAAGAGACCAGCGCAGGCCAACCAATGAAAAGAGCCGGCCCACACTTAATTCTAAGCACTCTTAGCTGCTGCGCTGAGCAAGCAGCACATTTAAAAAGCTTGGTGTCAAGGCAAATTTTCACCCGTCACCAAAGCATTAACACACAAGGCACAAGTTTAAAAAAAAAAATGCGTCCCTTTATTATGGCACCTGAGTAAACAGCTGCTACCAGTACAAAAAATAATTTACATGACTATGGGGGTATGGGAAATAAATTAACATGAAGGGTGAATGACTAGCTATCACAGTTTGCGGCTCAGTCCACTTCTTCGATCGTGGGTCCCGAATGGTGTGGAGCTGCCGAGGCATGCTTAGGTCCCTGCTGCTGCTGCTGCTGTTGCTGCTGCTGGTGGAGCTTGCTCATGATGGGCATGCAGGCCTGCTGCAGCTCCTTGAGCCGGTGCTCGTACTCGTCCTTCTCGGCCAGGCTGTTGGCGTCGATCCAGGAAATGGTCTCTCGGCACTTGGACAGGACGGCTTCTTTGTCAGACGAAGACAGCCTGTCCCCGGCCTCTTCGGCCGCTTGCTTGACCCCGTAGACGTAAGACTCGAGGGAGTTGCGAGCGGTCACCCTCTCTCGCTGTGCGTCGTCCTCCTGCTTGAACCTCTCTGCCTCGGCTAGCATGCGCTCAATGTCCTCCTTGGAGAGGCGGCCCTTGTCGTTGGTGATGCGGATGCTCTCCTGCTTGCCCGTGCTCTTGTCCCGGGCCGACACCTGCAGGATGCCGTTGGCGTCCAGGTCGAAGGTCACCTCGATCTGGGGCACGCCGCGGGGCGCCGGCGGGATGCCATTGAGGTTGAACGTGCCCAGCAGGTGGTTGTCCTTGGTCAGGGCGCGCTCTCCTTCGTACACCTGGATGGTGACCGCCGGCTGGTTGTCAGCGTAGGTGGTGAACGTCTGCGACGTCTTGCAGGGGATGCGCGAGTTGCGCTCCACGATGCGCGTCATCACTCCGCCCGCGGTCTCGATGCCCAGCGACAGCGGCGCCACGTCCACCAGCAGCACGTCGCGGATCGTGTCGCTAGAGTCGCCGCTCAGCACGGCCGCCTGCACCGCGGCTCCGTAGGCCACGGCCTCGTCCGGGTTGATGCCCATGGACAGCTCCTTGCCGTTGAAAAAGTCTCGCAGCAGCTTCTGCACCTTGGGGATGCGCGTTGAGCCGCCCACGAGCACCACGTCGTGGATCTGGGATTTGTCCATCTTGGCATCGCGCAGGGCGCGCTCCACGGGCTCAAGGGTGCTGCGGAACAGATCCATGCACAGCTCCTCGAATCGGGCGCGGGTGATCTTGCTGTAAAAGTCGATACCTTCGAACAAAGCGTCGATCTCGATGCTCGCTTCGGCCGAGCTGGACAGGGTTCGCTTGGCGCGCTCGCAGGCCGTACGCAGTCTCCGCACCGCCCTCGGGTTTACCCGCAGATCCTTGCGGTGCTTGCGCTTAAACTCTTGCACGAAGTGCTCCACCATTCGGTTGTCGAAGTCCTCGCCTCCCAAGTGGGTGTCTCCCGCCGTTGAGCGCACTTCGAACATGGAGCCTTCGTCGATGGTCAGCACTGAGACGTCGAAGGTGCCGCCTCCCAGGTCGAAGATGAGGACGTTCTTCTCGCCACGCAGGTTCTTGTCCAGCCCGTAGGCCAGAGCGGCGGCAGTGGGTTCGTTGATGATGCGCAGCACGTTGAGGCCGGCGATGGCTCCGGCGTCCTTGGTCGCCTGCCTCTGCGAGTCGTTGAAGTAGGCTGGCACCGTGATGACGGCGTCGCTCACTTTCTTGCCCAGGTAGGCCTCCGCCGTCTCCTTCATCTTGGTCAGAACCATGGCGCTGATCTCTTCAGGGTTGAAGCGTTTCCGCTCGCCCTTGAACTCGACGCTGATCTTGGGTTTGCCTCCGTCATTCTCCACCTGGAAAGGCCAGTGCCGGAGGTCGTCCTGGATCTTAGGGTCGTCGTAGCGGCGTCCGATCAGCCTCTTGGCGTCGAACACCGTGTTCTCCGGGTTCATGGCCGCCTGTGCCTTTGCTGCATCGCCGATCAGCCGCTCCGTGTCCGTGAAGGCCACGTAGCTTGGCGTCGTCCGGTTGCCCTGGTCGTTGGCGATGATCTCGACGCGGCCGTGCTGGAAGACACCCACGCAAGAGTACGTGGTGCCCAGGTCGATGCCGATTGCCGGCACGTCTGCCATTGTTCGGCTAGGCATGGTGACTGTGTTTGTTGTGAGAGTTGCGTTCCGTTCAGAACACTCGTTCGCTTGTTGCAGTCAGTGAAATCTGCCAAACGCTTGCGCGGCGCGGCATTTATACGATTCGCGCGCTTTTCTAGAAGCGCCCAGAAATTTCGCGAGCAGAGCCAACCAATCGAAGCAAAGCGGGTCATTGACGTCACGCGAGCTGCTCTGCGATTGGTCGCCAGCGGTAAGAATGCTTCGGAAAGGTCTCGCGTCGTCTCCTTTCAGCTTACGAAGAGTAAAAAAAAAAAAATAGTTTTGATGCCGCGACGTTGGCCGCGTTTGTTTGCTTCTGAGGTTTATTGTGCCGCCCTTAATGCTGTGTCGAAGTGAAGTGGGCACAAAAGTTTGCTTGCACTAAATATTCTCGGAATGCCTGGTTTCTTGGCCTTCGTAGCCACTCGTAGCCATATCCGTACGAGAGCACGCGAGTAACGCGAGAACGTTCGAGACCTTGCGGGATCATAACAATCGAGGCAGAGGAAGATGGCCGCGCCCACTCGAACCGTCTCGAAGTCTCGCTATGTTCTAGGCACTATAGTTTCGCCTTGTAGTTGTTGTTGCGTAGTCTTCGGCTTGTCGACCTGATATTTGTATTGCTGTTTATTGTAAGGCCATTGAAATCATATTTTCTTGCAACAATATTATCATAATGATCGCGTTTTAGTACCCGATTGTTTGATCCCCATGTTGTGATTCCAGCTCTTGAAACAGGCTGGCTCAAGTTTTTTAGTAGATAAAAACTTCGTTTCAGCGATTATGTTATGTTTCACATGACCTAAGCATCAACTGCATGTCACAGCCATCGTTCTGCTGATGAAACCGAAACGGTGTCAAGAAGAGATCCACTTGTAAATAGTTTCGTGGTCATAGGCGAGTGGCAAGGGGCGCTCCTGTGTATTAATGTCTAACGCGTCATTTGAGAGAAGAAAACACGCCTCTAATATTTGGTGTCTATAGTTGCAAGTGTGTTTCATTTAGAAGCTCAGCTTAGCTGATGTGGCTGAAACATAATTCAGACATGGCAGTTGCGCGAAACACACACAAGACAGGGTACGATACCAGCGCTCGTCCCGTACGTACCCTGTCTTTTGTGGGCGTGTTTCGCGCTACTGGCATGTCTGAAGTATTGAACCAACTAGCCCGACAACACGTTCTACTTGCTGAAACATTAAGGTTGCATGAGAAGATGCAGGCACCAAGGGTCAGCCGGCACTATACAGGAGGAGCTTCCAAGGAAACATTTAATAACGGTCCAAAAACACTAATTGTAGTCAATCATTTTAACTTCATACCCTGTAGTCTTTTCTGTGACAATCGCTCACTGGTCGCACTCGAGGATATATCTATATAGCCTACATCGCACAAAAGGTCTGCAGCCCTCATATCGCTGAGGGTTACAAAAGCAGGATGAGCCTAATGAATGTCGTGTGCAAAACCATTTGCAACTTATTGTGCAATGGTATAAGAGCCCCATGTCACCGCACCCACCGGCGGTGTCAGACTTTGCCACCTACAGGGTTGGTACACGGGTGTACCACCAGCTATGGGTCATCATCACCAGCCTGACTACACCCACTGCAGGGCAAAGGCCTCTCCCATGTCTCTCCAATTAACCCAGTCCTTTGTCAGTTGCCGCCACTGTATCCCCGCAAACTTCTTAATCTCATGCGCTCACCTAACTTTCTGCCGTCCCCTGCTACGTTTGCTTTCTCTTGGAATCCACTCCGTTACCCTTTAGGACCAGCGGTTATCTTGCCTTCGCATTACATGCCCTGCCCAAGCCCATTTCTTCCTCTTGATTTCAACTAAGATGTCATTAACCCGCGTTTGTTCCCTCACCCACTCCGCCCTCTTCCGATCTCTTAACGTTACACCTATCATTTTCCTTTCCATAGCTCGCTGCGTTGTTCTTAACTTAAGCTGAACCCTCTTTGTTAGCCTCCACGTTTCTGCCCCATAGGTGAGTACCGGTAGGATACAGCTGTTGTATACTTTTCTCTTCAGGGATATCGGCAAGCTACCATTCATGATCTGAGAGAACCTGCCATATGCGCTCCACCCCATTCTTATTCTCCTAGTTATTTCCCTCTCATGATCCGGATCTGCGGTCACTACCTGCCCTAAGCAGACTTATTCTCTTACTACTTCCAGCACCTCGCTACCAATTGCGAACTGGTGTTCCCATGCTAGGTTGTTGAACATTACTTTGGTTTTCTGCATGTTAATTCTTAGCCCCACCGTTCTGCTCTGCCTGTCTAACTGATTGATCATGCTTTGCAGTTCTTGTCCTGAGTGGCTTAGCAAGGCAATGTCATCAGCGAATCGCAAATTACTCAGGTATTCTCCATTAACTCTTATCCCCAACTGTTCCCATTCCAGTCCCCGGAATACCTCCTGTAAGCAGGCAGTGAAGAGCATTGGCGAGATCGTGTCTCCCTGCCTGACACCTTTCCGTATTGGAATTCTATTGCTGACTTTGTGGAGAACTATAGTAGCTGTGCAATTGTTATAAATATCTTCCAATATTTTAACATAACACTCTTCCACACCCTGATTCCGCAATGCCTGCATGACAGCTGAGGTTTCCACTGAGTCAAATGCTTTCTCGTAATCAATAAAGGCTATATATAGGGGTTGGCTATATTCTGCGCATTTCTCTATCATCTGATTGATAGTGTGAATGTGGTCTATTGTCGAGTATCCTTTACGAAAGCCTGCCTGATCATTTGGTTGACTAAAGTCCAAGGTTGTCCTGACTCTATTAGCGATTACCTTAGTAAATACCTTGTAGGCGACGGACAATAACCCGATCGGTCTGTAATTCTTCAAGTCCTTGACGTCTCCTTTCTTATGAATTAAGATAATGTCAGCGTTCTTCCAAGCTTCTGGTACTCTCGAGGTCACAAGGCATTGCGTATACAGGGTCGCTGGTTTTTGTAGCAGAATCTCTCCTCCGTCCTTCAACAAATCTGCTGTTACCTGATCCTCACCAGCTGCTTTCCCTCTTTGCATTGCTCCTAAGGCTTTCTTTACTTCCTCCTTCGTTACTGGCGGGACGTCCCATTGCTGTGCTCGACTGCCTCCGTCAGTAACTTGATGATCACATTCGCTACTGTATAGATTTGTGTAGAACTCTTCGGCTAATTCAACTATCTTATCCATATTGCTGATGACATTGCCCTGTTCGTCTTTTTGCGCATACATCTGGTTTTTACCTGTGGCCAGTTTTCTCCTCACTGATTTTAGGCTACCTCCGTTCCTTAGAGCATGCTCGATTTTCTCCATGTTAAACTTTCTTATGTCGGCTACCTTGCGCTTATTTATTAACTTCGATAGCTCTGCTAGTTCTATCCTGTCTGTGGAGTTAGACGTCCTCATGCTTTGGCGTTTCTTAATCAGATCTTTAGTCTCCTGAGATAGCTTGCTGGTACCCTGTCGAACCATCCTACCACCTACTTCTGCGGCGCACTCTGTAACGATAGCTGTGAGATTATCATTCATTGTTACAACACTACGGTCGTCTTCTTCAGTTAAAGTGGAAAATCTGTTCTGCAGCGACATTCTGAATTCCTCTACCTTCGCTCTTAATGCTAACTCGTTAATAGCCTTTCGCTTCACCAGTTTCCTCTGTTCCCTCTTCAAATCTAAGCTAATACGAGACCTTACCATTCTGTGGTCGCTACAACGGACCTTACCCAGGACCTCCACATCCTCTACCATGCCAGGGTGAGCGCACAGTATGAAGTCTATCCCATTTTTAGTCTCGCCATTGGGGCTCTTCCACGTCCACTTCCTGGTTGCTCGTTTGCGGAAGAAGGTATTCATAATCCGTAAATTATTTCTGTCTGTGAACTCTACTAATAACTCTCCCCTACTTTTCCTAGAACCTATGCCATAGTCACCTACCGCCTTGTCTCCAGCTTGCTTTTTACCTACCTTTGCATTAAAGTAGCCCATCAGTACAGTGTACTGTGATTTTGCTTTGGTCATTGCCGATTCCACATCCTCATAGAAGCTTTCAACTATCTGGTCGTCATGGCTTGATGTAGGCGCGTAGGCCTGCACCACCTTCATCTTGTAGCTCTTATTAAGCCTAATTACGATAGCTGCCACTCTCTCGTTAATACTGTAAAAGTCCTCGATGTTGCCAGCTATATCCTGATTTATGAGGAATCCCACACCTAGTTCTCGCCTATCTGCTAATCCACGATAGCACAGTACATGCCCGCCCTTTAGTACTGTATACGCCTCATCTGTCCTCCTAACCTCACTAAGCCCTATGACATCCCATTTAATACCGGCTAATTCCTCCAACAACACTGCTAAGCTAGCCTCACTTGATAAGGTTCTTGCGTTGCATGTTGCCAGGTTCAGTTTCCAATGGCGGCCTGTCCAGAGCCAGAGATTCTTGGCACCCTCCGCTGCATCACAGGTCTGACCGCCGCCTTGGTCAGTTGCTCCGCAGCCGCTGGGGACTGAGGGCCGAGGGTTAATTGGTTTGTTCATAGAAGGTTGTGGCCAAGTACTAAACCAGGGTGACCAAATCCTGTTCTGGTGAGGAAGTGCGTTGTCGGTTCTGGTCACCGAAATCAGGCCGCACTCCAAGCCTGGTTATGCAATTCCATCGGCACGCGGAGTTTTGTTTTCTTTTTTTTAATCCGGTGGAGAATTGCGTGGCACCGGGATTCGAACCCCGGTCCTCTTGCACGCGAGGCGGATGCTCTACCTCTACACCATCGCTGCCTTAGTTCGCAATAAGCGAGCGTTTGATATAACTATTTTTATATCGAACGCTCGCTTATTTAACGAGGTTGGTGCTACCATCAAAATATGCATAAGGGCAATCGGACTACCCTAGATGGTGGTGTGGATGAATTTAATTCAATTTATTTCGAATTTCTTTTACAGGAACTACAAAACACTTTTTGGACCCATAGTCAACGGCTGGTTCGGGTCCAAGCACACAAAATATGTAAAAGCAAATTGAAAAATGACGGACTTGTACAGAATAGCACAAGCGTAGTACAAGATTAAAAGCAAAGCAGTCTAAATAACACTAATAGATAACATTCGATGAGACAAAATAAGAAAGAAAATAGCCTTGAAAACATGACATGCAAAGAGAACTTTCAGACATCGAGTGTTAGTAAAAACTGTCATGTTACATGCAAAGTACATAATAACAGAAAACTATGACGAAAAAAGAATTTCAGGTTAAATCAATTATTTCAGTTCAGTGCTTTTTAAACATACCAGCAAAATTGTGCGAGTTTTTCAGACAAATGGGTATCGCATTCCAGATTTTTACCCGTGAGAGTGAGCATTTAGGCAATCTTTGGAACCGAATTAAAATATTTTTTTAAACGTTTGTTGTGTCCAACACCTGGCCTTGATTGCTCTTGCATACAGAGGAATCCCATAGCAGGCTTTTTATAAACTGAGAATTTGGTGTCTCCACCCCTTTAAGGTTATGGGCTTCAAAAGGTGTTGCAGTGGACATCACACTCCTCCAACAGTGGCGTCACGGCTCAGCAGTCGCTGGAGCAGTGATGCCACTGCTTCACGTCACTGCTCCAACAGTGACGTGAAGCCATCCACCGACACCCTGCCTTCTATCAGTTAAGAAGGAAAGAGCAGACCAGGCATTAGTTGAACTTTTATTACTTAAGCACCATTTCAGGTCTGCCATGGCTATTTTTCGTGGCATCTAGTTGGTGAGAGAGCGAGGAACAACTTTATTGCCGTAGAATGCCGGGATTTACGGCAGGTGCGCTTGGTGTGGCTGCCAGGTGGGGCCTAGCCGCACACGTTTGATTACATGGATGATTATGTGGCAAAATTTTTTGACACCCAATGCAGCAACAGCAATTTGTGCATGCGGTGACCTATGCACTGATGCTGTATGTGGTGCTTTCATGCACACAAAGCTACCAACACAAGTGCAGAAGATTCTCGTAATAAAGTTTCCATACATGTCACGAAGCAAAATACTAGCAGCAAGCAAGGCACACCCTTACATAACCACCCTCGAGAAACAGTGATTAGCAGTAGGTTGTGTGCACCACATTTTATTGTCTTAGTCTCACTACAGCCCCACCCCAGGTGGAAGGCCAGCAGCCTCCAGCTGTCATATCGTCCCAAGACCCAGCAACGTAAAACTTGTCCAGCATATTGGACTGTGGGAATCACCCACATGGAAGCAATGGAAGGAAGTTTAGTACTGTAAAAAAGTCTTTCCTAGCTTCTATAAGGACCTGTGATGCTATCTAGCGAGTACAGTCAAAAATAAATTCTTTCCCTCCTTTTCAGGAGCTATCAAAAAGGTATGAGTCGGTGCGAGTGCATTTTGCACCATGGCTCAAAAACTATAAGATTCACAAAATTCCAGTAGGCTTTAAGCACTTTCAAGCACTTAATAGTGCTGGTAATAGTGGAGCAAAGAGGAGCTTTATAATCTTTTTTTCTCCTTTGGAAATTTTGTCATTTTCTTCATTTAGTACATTTTCCAGTGCTCAGCCAAAAGTTCTAAACGTTGCAATACATTTCAGTCATTTTTTGGAGCCTAAAGTATCAAATACTTGTATGTATGTAGACTTTGTTGTTGGACTTTTTGTTTGTAATGCATAGCACTTACTGGTGATTAAAAATTGTTTCCTCTCCTGCCTGAAGTGATTTCGATTTGCAGTACTTTGTGAATAAATAGATAATTGTAATGTGGCATGATTATCTCTGGAACTAGATTACAGGTGCATAGCTACTCTCTTTCCAAGCCATGTCACTGAGTAGTTCACCAAGTGTGCAAGATACTCTTCTCCTTCACTATGAAATACCACATTTCTGGCCTATTGCTCTCTCACAGTTAGGTGGAAAGAGCTCAGATGCTTCCAGTTATGTTGTACTTGAAAGTGCTGCACCTCAGACGAACACATGTACTACATGAAGCAAACAGCCAGCAGATTTTGCAAGTCTGGGATTAGCTCCGACCAGTTTCCCTACTCCAACCACAAGCCCTCTCAAGGGCTCCACGGCCATTGTATATAAAACTAATACAAATGCGCAGCTACATAGCTGAGCACACAGTGTAAGGAGGAGCGACGCAGTAGACATTACGAGCGGTACAGTTAACTTTGACCGTCACTATAGGAGAGACCTGTGCATATCTATACACTGTTGGTAACAGCACGCCTAAATTTTCTCTCTGCGAATTATTGCCACCTATCAATGCAAGGCTGTTGCCATAATCATCATATTCGCACACAATTCTTTGTCCATTATAATTCTGAAAAGTGAATGTTGCAGAGTTCCTCACAACCGAGTTAGCTGGACAAGAGTGCCAGCAACACCTATACTTACCATGTAACTCAGTTTTACGCACACGAATCTCTGTGCGAACAAATGAAGAGACCAGCGCAGGCCAACCAATGAAAAGAGCCGGCCCACACTTAATTCTAAGCACTCTTAGCTGCTGCGCTGAGCAAGCAGCACATTTAAAAAGCTTGGTGTCAAGGCAAATTTTCACCCGTCACCAAAGCATTAACACACAAGGCACAAGTTTAAAAAAAAAAATGCGTCCCTTTATTATGGCACCTGAGTAAACAGCTGCTACCAGTACAAAAAATAATTTACATGACTATGGGGGTATGGGAAATAAATTAACATGAAGGGTGAATGACTAGCTATCACAGTTTGCGGCTCAGTCCACTTCTTCGATCGTGGGTCCCGAATGGTGTGGAGCTGCCGAGGCATGCTTAGGTCCCTGCTGCTGCTGCTGCTGTTGCTGCTGCTGGTGGAGCTTGCTCATGATGGGCATGCAGGCCTGCTGCAGCTCCTTGAGCCGGTGCTCGTACTCGTCCTTCTCGGCCAGGCTGTTGGCGTCGATCCAGGAAATGGTCTCTCGGCACTTGGACAGGACGGCTTCTTTGTCAGACGAAGACAGCCTGTCCCCGGCCTCTTCGGCCGCTTGCTTGACCCCGTAGACGTAAGACTCGAGGGAGTTGCGAGCGGTCACCCTCTCTCGCTGTGCGTCGTCCTCCTGCTTGAACCTCTCTGCCTCGGCTAGCATGCGCTCAATGTCCTCCTTGGAGAGGCGGCCCTTGTCGTTGGTGATGCGGATGCTCTCCTGCTTGCCCGTGCTCTTGTCCCGGGCCGACACCTGCAGGATGCCGTTGGCGTCCAGGTCGAAGGTCACCTCGATCTGGGGCACGCCGCGGGGCGCCGGCGGGATGCCATTGAGGTTGAACGTGCCCAGCAGGTGGTTGTCCTTGGTCAGGGCGCGCTCTCCTTCGTACACCTGGATGGTGACCGCCGGCTGGTTGTCAGCGTAGGTGGTGAACGTCTGCGACGTCTTGCAGGGGATGCGCGAGTTGCGCTCCACGATGCGCGTCATCACTCCGCCCGCGGTCTCGATGCCCAGCGACAGCGGCGCCACGTCCACCAGCAGCACGTCGCGGATCGTGTCGCTAGAGTCGCCGCTCAGCACGGCCGCCTGCACCGCGGCTCCGTAGGCCACGGCCTCGTCCGGGTTGATGCCCATGGACAGCTCCTTGCCGTTGAAAAAGTCTCGCAGCAGCTTCTGCACCTTGGGGATGCGCGTTGAGCCGCCCACGAGCACCACGTCGTGGATCTGGGATTTGTCCATCTTGGCATCGCGCAGGGCGCGCTCCACGGGCTCAAGGGTGCTGCGGAACAGATCCATGCACAGCTCCTCGAATCGGGCGCGGGTGATCTTGCTGTAAAAGTCGATACCTTCGAACAAAGCGTCGATCTCGATGCTCGCTTCGGCCGAGCTGGACAGGGTTCGCTTGGCGCGCTCGCAGGCCGTACGCAGTCTCCGCACCGCCCTCGGGTTTACCCGCAGATCCTTGCGGTGCTTGCGCTTAAACTCTTGCACGAAGTGCTCCACCATTCGGTTGTCGAAGTCCTCGCCTCCCAAGTGGGTGTCTCCCGCCGTTGAGCGCACTTCGAACATGGAGCCTTCGTCGATGGTCAGCACTGAGACGTCGAAGGTGCCGCCTCCCAGGTCGAAGATGAGGACGTTCTTCTCGCCACGCAGGTTCTTGTCCAGCCCGTAGGCCAGAGCGGCGGCAGTGGGTTCGTTGATGATGCGCAGCACGTTGAGGCCGGCGATGGCTCCGGCGTCCTTGGTCGCCTGCCTCTGCGAGTCGTTGAAGTAGGCTGGCACCGTGATGACGGCGTCGCTCACTTTCTTGCCCAGGTAGGCCTCCGCCGTCTCCTTCATCTTGGTCAGAACCATGGCGCTGATCTCTTCAGGGTTGAAGCGTTTCCGCTCGCCCTTGAACTCGACGCTGATCTTGGGTTTGCCTCCGTCATTCTCCACCTGGAAAGGCCAGTGCCGGAGGTCGTCCTGGATCTTAGGGTCGTCGTAGCGGCGTCCGATCAGCCTCTTGGCGTCGAACACCGTGTTCTCCGGGTTCATGGCCGCCTGTGCCTTCGCTGCATCGCCGATCAGCCGCTCCGTGTCCGTGAAGGCCACGTAGCTTGGCGTCGTCCGGTTGCCCTGGTCGTTGGCGATGATCTCGACGCGGCCGTGCTGGAAGACACCCACGCAAGAGTACGTGGTGCCCAGGTCGATGCCGATTGCCGGCACGTCTGCCATTGTTCGGCTAGGCATGGTGACTGTGTTTGTTGTGAGAGTTGCGTTCCGTTCAGAACACTCGTTCGCTTGTTGCAGTCAGTGAAATCTGCCAAACGCTTGCGCGGCGCGGCATTTATACGATTCGCGCGCTTTTCTAGAAGCGCCCAGAAATTTCGCGAGCAGAGCCAACCAATCGAAGCAAAGCGGGTCATTGACGTCACGCGAGCTGCTCTGCGATTGGTCGCCAGCGGTAAGAATGCTCCGGAAAGGTCTCGCGTCGTCTCCTTTCAGCTTACGAAGAGTAACAAAAAAAAAATAGTTTTGATGCCGCGACGTTGGCCGCGTTTGTTTGCTTCTGAGGTTTATTGTGCCGCCCTTAATGCTGTGTCGAAGTGAAGTGGGCACAAAAGTTTGCTTGCACTAAATATTCTCGGAATGCCTGGTTTCTTGGCCTTCGTAGCCACTCGTAGCCATATCCGTACGAGAGCACGCGAGTAACGCGAGAACGTTCGAGACCTTGCGGGATCATAACAATCGAGGCAGAGGAAGATGGCCGCGCCCACTCGAACCGTCTCGAAGTCTCGCTATGTTCTAGGCACTATAGTTTCGCCTTGTAGTTGTTGTTGCGTAGTCTTCGGCTTGTCGACCTGATATTTGTATTGCTGTTTATTGTAAGGCCATTGAAATCATATTTTCTTGCAACAATATTATCATAATGATCGCGTTTTAGTACCCGATTGTTTGATCCCCATGTTGTGATTCCAGCTCTTGAAACAGGCTGGCTCAAGTTTTTTAGTAGATAAAAACTTCGTTTCAGCGATTATGTTATGTTTCACATGACCTAAGCATCAACTGCATGTCACAGCCATCGTTCTGCTGATGAAACCGAAACGGTGTCAAGAAGAGATCCACTTGTAAATAGTTTCGTGGTCATAGGCGAGTGGCAAGGGGCGCTCCTGTGTATTAATGTCTAACGCGTCATTTGAGAGAAGAAAACACGCCTCTAATATTTGGTGTCTATAGTTGGCAGTGTGTTTTATTTAGAAGCTCAGCTTAGCTGAACCCGCTCGGGTGGCACAGTGGTTACGGCGCTCGGCTGCTGACCCGAAAGCATGGGCGTCCGGAGGGGGGGGCAAGGGGGGGGGCTGCACCCCCCTGGAAAATCACTCACTCGAACCGTGAGTGATGGCCGCACGCCAGGGGCGGTGGTGCGCTCAGTCAAAAGGGTAAAAGCAGCCCCGCATGGTCACATCTGCGAAATGCCGCGTCCGGGCGTGCGTCGTTCCGCCGTTTTCAAACCACGCCATCGTTAGCTCTACTGAAGGGCGACCTGTTCCAGACATACAGCGGCACCGGCGAGCATGTGTTTCGAGCCGCCTTGAGATGGGTGTCTGTTTCTTTGATCTCTAGAGAGATAGCGACACGGAGGCAGACAGTGCACGGGGCATCTTGTTTTCGCCTATCGTTACGCCGGTCACCGATGAATTCTGAAGGAGGGAAGGTAAAATCAGCCGTGTCCACCCCCGCTTTGTCGGGCTGCTCAGGGGCAAGCGGGCGATGAGTTGGCGCCGCCGCCGCTCGCTGTCTCCTCCGATCCACGGGTAGCGCAGTTCGGTAGAAGCGCCGCTTTCAGAATCTCCGGCAAAGGGGATTAGCTGCTTTTGTTCACGGCGACGCAGTCTCCCGAGGCGCCCCCACACCAGCGTTCTTTGCGTCTTCTGCGAAAACCAGCGCCTTTGGTCAACGCAGCCCGATGGCGCCTGCCTGGCTCGCCTGTCACCTCTGGCTGGGCCTCAAACCACAACAGCGCCCATGTACTGTGCGTGTCAGTGCATGGTAAAGAGACCCAGGTGGTCGACATTACCCGGAACTCTGTACTACTCCATCCCTCATAGCCTGAGTCGTTTTGGGGCTCTGAACCCCATAAAAACACAAAAACAAATTTTCCGACTGGAGTGGCGAGTGTCCCTTCCCCTCGGAAGTTGCGCGGCGTTCCTTTCACCCCCAAAGTGCGCATTCGGGGATACTGCGGCAAGTAAGCCCTTGCACGTGTGCGCGCCTCTGTGTTTGTGCTTGGGTGTTTTTAGTGGCCGGTTGTCAGCGAAGCTGAGAACAACCAAGACAGCGGACGAGAAAACGACGAGCGGAGAGCAGTGTGTGTGCGGTTGCTCGACTGTGCGGATGCGCAAGCAAGATGGAGCGAGGTGTATGAAGCTGCGAGCGTGCATTTATCTTGTAAATAAGTTTTCGTTGTATATATAGTCATCTTTTGTTTTCAACGTACGCGTTCAACAGTTTTTCCAATCAATGTGTATGATGAGTGTGCACCGAGAGCGTGTAATGAAGCACAGAAGTGAATTTATCACACGTGTAATTACGCAATTCGCCCAGAAAAATCCGAGGCGCCTACAGTTGCTGTTCAAGGAAGACTGACTGAGTGACTGTAGTTGCGTGTTTGTGAACATATTGTGCTGTGTGCTGGTCATCAATCCGGGTGAGTCGAGAACCCGTATGCAGCAAGACTGAGCACTCTTCTCCACGAAGTGATATAGCATCTTTTTGCATTTTTATTAATTTTAGTTGTTTCTTCGTTGATAAACTCCAATGTACCTCTCCTAGCCGCGCTTTAATTTGCTGTTTGTAATTTTTCTTTCATGTGTGCATTTTGTTTAATTTTTATTTATATATAAATAAATAAATTTACTCCGCAAATAGCGCCTTTCTGCTACGAACATACCCCCCCCCCCCCCCCCGGGGCACCAACGGGGCCCCCCCCTGCAAAAAATTCTGCGGACGCCCTTGCCCGAAAGACGCGGTTTCGATCCCGGCTGCGACAAAACATGGTTTCAATGGCCTTACAATAAACAGCAATACAAATATCAGGTCGACAAGCCGACGACTACGCAACAATAACTGCAAGGGGAAACTATAGTGCCTAGAACATAGCGAAACTTCGAGACGGTTTGAGTGGCCGCGGCCATCTTCCTCTGCCTCGATTGTTATGATCCCGCAAGGTCTCGAACGTTCTCGCGTGCTCTCGTACGGATATGGCTACAAATGGCTACGAAGGCCAAGAAACCAGGCATTCCGAGAATATTTAGTGCAAGCAAACTTTTGTGCCCACTTCACTTCGACACAGCAGTAAGGGCGGCACAATAAACTCAGAAGCAAACAAACGCGGCCAACGTCGCCGCATCAAAACTATTTTTTTTTTGTTACTCTTTGTAAGCTGAAAGGAGACGACGCGAGACCTTTCCAGAGCATTCTTACAGCTGGCGACCAATCGCAGAGCAGCTCGCGTGACGTCAATAACCCACTTTGCTTCGATTGGTTGGCTCTGCTCGCGAAATTTCTGGGCGCTTCTAGAAAAGCGCGCGAATCGTATAAATGCCGCGCCGCGCAAGCGTTTGGCAGATTTCACTGACTGCAACAAGCGAACGAGTGTTCTGAACGGAACGCAACTCTCACAACAAACACAGTCACCATGCCTAGCCGAACAATGGCAGACGTGCCGGCAATCGGCATCGACCTGGGCACCACGTACTCTTGCGTGGGTGTCTTCCAGCACGGCCGCGTCGAGATCATCGCCAACGACCAGGGCAACCGGACGACGCCAAGCTACGTGGCCTTCACGGACACGGAGCGGCTTATCGGCGATGCAGCGAAGGCACAGGCGGCCATGAACCCGGAGAACACGGTGTTCGACGCCAAGAGGCTGATCGGACGCCGCTACGACGACCCTAAGATCCAGGACGACCTCCGGCACTGGCCTTTCAAGGTGGAGAATGACGGAGGCAAACCCAAGATCAGCGTCGAGTTCAAGGGCGAGCGGAAACGCTTCAACCCTGAAGAGATCAGCGCCATGGTTCTGACCAAGATGAAGGAGACGGCGGAGGCCTACCTGGGCAAGAAAGTGAGCGACGCCGTCATCACGGTGCCAGCCTACTTCAACGACTCGCAGAGGCAGGCGACCAAGGACGCCGGAGCGATCGCCGGCCTCAACGTGCTGCGCATCATCAACGAACCCACTGCCGCCGCTCTGGCCTACGGGCTGGACAAGAACCTGCGTGGCGAGAAGAACGTCCTCATCTTCGACCTGGGAGGCGGCACCTTCGACGTCTCAGTGCTGACCATCGACGAAGGCTCTATGTTCGAAGTGCGCTCAACGGCGGGAGACACCCACTTGGGAGGCGAGGACTTCGACAACCGAATGGTGGAGCACTTCGTGCAAGAGTTTAAGCGCAAGCACCGCAAGGATCTGCGGGTAAACCCGAGGGCGGTGCGGAGACTGCGTACGGCCTGCGAGCGCGCCAAGCGAACCCTGTCCAGCTCGGCCGAAGCGAGCATCGAGATCGACGCTTTGTTCGAAGGTATCGACTTTTACAGCAAGATCACCCGCGCCCGATTCGAGGAGCTGTGCATGGATCTGTTCCGCAGCACCCTTGAGCCCGTGGAGCGCGCCCTGCGCGATGCCAAGATGGACAAATCCCAGATCCACGACGTGGTGCTCGTGGGCGGCTCAACGCGCATCCCCAAGGTGCAGAAGCTGCTGCGAGACTTTTTCAACGGCAAGGAGCTGTCCATGGGCATCAACCCGGACGAGGCCGTGGCCTACGGAGCCGCGGTGCAGGCGGCCGTGCTGAGCGGCGACTCTAGCGACACGATCCGCGACGTGCTGCTGGTGGACGTGGCGCCGCTGTCGCTGGGCATCGAGACCGCGGGCGGAGTGATGACGCGCATCGTGGAGCGCAACTCGCGCATCCCCTGCAAGACGTCGCAGACGTTCACCACCTACGCTGACAACCAGCCGGCGGTCACCATCCAGGTGTACGAAGGAGAGCGCGCCCTGACCAAGGACAACCACCTGCTGGGCACGTTCAACCTCAATGGCATCCCGCCGGCGACCCGCGGCGTGCCCCAGATCGAGGTGACCTTCGACCTGGACGCCAACGGCATCCTGCAGGTGTCGGCCCGGGACAAGAGCACGGGCAAGCAGGAGAGCATCCGCATCACCAACGACAAGGGCCGCCTCTCCAAGGAGGACATTGAGCGCATGCTAGCCGAGGCAGAGAGGTTCAAGCAGGAGGACGACGCACAGCGAGAGAGGGTGACCGCTCGCAACTCCCTCGAGTCTTACGTCTACGGGGTCAAGCAAGCGGCCGAAGAGGCCGGGGACAGGCTGTCTTCGTCTGACAAAGAATCCGTCCTGTCCAAGTGCCGAGAGACCATTTCCTGGATCGACGCCAATAGCCTGGCCGAGAAGGACGAGTACGAGCACCGGCTCAAGGAGCTGCAGCAGGCCTGCATGCCCATCATGAGCAAGCTCCACCAGCAGCAGCAGCAGCAGCAGGGACCTAAGCATGCCTCGGCAGCCCCACACCATTCGGGACCCACGATCGAAGAAGTGGACTGAGCCGCAAACTGTGATAGCTAGTCGTCATTCGCCCTTCATGTTAATTTATTGCCCATACCCTCATAGTCATGTAAATTATTTTTTGTACTGGTAGCAGCTGTTTACTCAGATGCCATAATAAAGGGATGCATTTTTTTTTAACTTGTGGCTTGTGCATTATTGGTTAGGTGATGTTGGCTTGTCTGCCCTGACACCAAACCTCACAATGCATATAGACCTTGCCATCGGGAGGCTGTCGAGGCGCCCCCTTTCTGAGCTGTTCCAAATCGGTTCCGCTGCCATTTCCACCACGCTCGCGTGGGATGAATACAGCCGCATACGACAGCCCAGCGAGCAATGTGGCGATGCTTAGAAAACCCTCAATGGAAAGGTCTATACCTTGCACAAATTTTACCTCTCAAGAAACCCTTGTAAATAGGTATGAGATGTGTTGCCTCCAATAGTGAGGGTACTGTAGCTTTCTTTGACTACCGTGTTCTAAGCACTAAAAACGCATCAAGGTGATAGCCAAATGCATCATTCGTGTTGACATTTTTACTACAGTGCTTGTGTACTGTTTTGGTGCTGAAGGTGAGTGGCCATAATCCATAACCAGAGATCAGACTCTTTGGTTTGCTCCAGTAAAAGTATATTGAAGTTCAATTTTTGAAACTGTTTTAACTGAAGGTCGCTATCCTTGAGACCTAGGCCAAAGCTCTCTGGCTGTAAAGCACAGGTTACAACACTCTCAAAGACAAATTTAACCGAAGTACTTGAAGCCAGGAGTGCGGTGTAACATTGGAATCTGATTAATGGCAACGCTCCCATACTCTAGAGACGCGCCAGGGGCAGGCAGAGTCCACTACCTAGTCAAGCTTCGGCTGCTATTAATACCTTCCAGGCGCATGCACAGGTCTCTTAAAAGGGTTGGGTCTGAAATTCATAGTAGTCCATGTTCATGTCTTGTGGGTAACAGGGAACTATTGGGGACAACACTTGCACCTCCCTGCCCCATACCAATTAGGGGGGTTGCTCTCAAGGAGAGTTACCTGCAGGCTTGTCATCGCACTTTGTTGTAGTGTTTGGATCAAAGTGTTCTTGCATCACTTTCCCCAGTGAAGTGTAATCCGCACAAAGCTCTGCATTTCCTTCAGCACACCACTTAAGTGCTCCTTATTCTACCGTAATACTTTGCCAACAAGTACGTATACTTTATTATTTTTTTCCAAACCTGGTGAGAAAGACAAAGGGACGCGTCTAGGCGAGGTCAACAGCACATGCTAGCATAGGCATGTTCAACAAACACACTCTCATACAGTCCTCTGCACTGGACAGAGGCATCTTTCCCCGTTAAATCAGCCTGGCACTTGGCATCACACCTGAGGGGGATAGGCACCTGTGTCGAAGTGTTTCGTTTCAACCGGGACAGGTCGAGATCGCTGCACTGTGTGTGAACCGATGCCTGGTGTGCACCAAATTTGGGTTCTGAACACTTAGGAGATAGTTTTTGTGCTATCTGCCTTAATGAATTGGCATGATTCAAAATACTGTCCGTCTCTAGGTGTTTGTCACTTGACGCTGCTGCTGTGGGCAGGAGTTGAGGGTCTTCAACGTAATGCATTCTTGCAACAACCACCTGCAAATAAAGGCGCAGTTAGTTGTCAGAAAGGATCAGCACCTGTTAATGGGTAAGCAGCATTGAAGCAGCACCTGCCAAACAAGCTACACTGTTGTATCTTATTTCTCTTTGCCAGATCTTGAATGAAATTGAATGCACATGTGCTAACCAGAAAGCTGCAAGCATGCATATACCACTTGTATAATGAATGCTACCACTATTTTAGCAGTAAAAATGTTAAATTTAGCTCACATTAATCCATGTAATGAATGCACTCCCCAGTGTTAATACATTTGTCAGGAAAAAGGGTGTATTCAGTATGAGTAAATGTGTGACATATGCAAGTGTTTTTTTTTTTATTTCAAGCACCATGGATGGCACGTGTTACCACCCACTTAAGTCGTATTCTTTGAAGCAATAAAAATCATGGCAAAAAACAAACAAACAGTGAAGCAGTTGCACATGTATATTCTTTGCCAAAAGTAACCCGGAAACAGGATTTGCTTCTCAGCTGTATGGTGGAACACATATGGCAGCCCTAAGCTCTAAATATATGCAATGTAAGGAGAACGCTTGTCCTTACCTTGAGAGATCTTTTGGTCTTTTTGGGGCACCATGAGGGCTCCACTACACAGCTGAGAAACACAACCTGTTTCCAGGTTACTTTTGGCAAATACAGTACCAAACTTTTAGGTCCCTTGTTTAAGGAAGGATGCTCCTTTCAGCAAAACTTTTTTTATTTCTTGATGCATTTATATGAAATTTTTTGAGCATATTAAAATTAATTTTATAAGCACTCTCACAAAATGTCACAGTTATATCTTCAGCACATTCTTTTCTGAATTTGCTGGAGATACAACTGCAATTTTTTCCTCTGAATCTTAAGAACAGGCTGGCAGAGTTAGGAAAATGTGGCAGAAAGCTGGTACATTTATTTTATTCCTACTGAGCCACAGGTCAAACCATTGTTGGAATGTTTTTTTTTTTTTTCCCAAAGCACAAATTCTGCTTTCAAATTTTTTTGTGATGCAGTGTCCATTGACATATCTAGAGATAGAAGAAACTTTCATACAATAAATTTAAAATACAAAAATTTTAAAAGCAAAGAATATCTTAACTGGATCTATGGTCCTAGGATTGTAACAAAACAAATTCTACCAACTGTAGCTCAGTTGGTAGAGCACCTGTCGAGAAATTCTTATGGCCACTCTTACACTCTTATGGCCCAAAACAACATACAGACATTGAAACACGAAGAACAATGCAACGATTGAAATTTCTTTTCCTACTCAAAAATAATACTCTCCATGAGCCCTGATTTATTTCTTAAACCGATCACAACGCAACCAACACGACATCGTCACACGGAATAACTAGCACCGTACAGCGCTAGAATCAATGCTTTTAAATACTCATTTTTTCCTCACACAATAACTCAATGGAATAAACTCCCACCTGAGGTTGTAAACAGCATCGACGCTATTGACAAAATTGCTTACTGATACTTGCTACGTTGTTTTTCCTTGTTCTTTACTATGTTCTATTACTCATATGTTAGTTTTGCAGTATGTAATTTGCCGCACTTCTTTTTATGTACTTTTGCCCCTCCTGCTTGGACCCATCTTAGGGTCTGCAGTATTCTATAAATAAATAAAATAAATTCAGAGGTTGTGGGCTCGGATCCCGGCGGCATGTGGTTGCTTTTTCTTCTGCTTTGCAATCAGTTATCTTTCATTGATAAAATAAACACACTGTTAGTATCCCATTGATTAATCCCACAAACTACAAAAACAAAAATAGAAACATTCCCCTATGCTACTGCAAGGGGAATGCAAGGAGTACCTTGGCAGAAAACTGTCATGGAGAAAAATGCCTATTATTTGAGCATTTTCTCGCAATGCACAGATGCCGCAGTTCATGAAATAATTTTTTTTCAGAATACTTCCTGGTCGATTGCAACAGTGAAACTTTGGGACAGCTTAAAAACGACGGAGACAAGCCGGTACAACAGTTTTCAAAAATCAATTTTTTTAGTCATTTTTTTGGAATTTGAAAGCCACCAAACCCGCCCCCCTTAACCCTTTATTGACGAGGCAATAAAATATTTGAAAAAATCTTTTATTTTTCTACAACTGCACTCATTACAGCATGACAAAGCATATTTTCTAATCACAAAAAAATTCCTACATATAGCAACTGAGATACAGCTTTGTTGCCTGTGGGCAACAGTAGGCATGAGTCCTCAAGTAGGCCTCATTCCGCGATTCTTACGGGTTAGTGTGGAACTTGTACATGCACTCCTTTCCTGGAGTGAAACAGAGATGTACATTACACTTTCTGCACATTACACGTGTAATACCCGTGCAGTTGGGGTATTTGCATCGACCTTTATTTGGAGAGAACATCGGGAGGTGGTCAATAGTGTCCAGCCTAATCTCCTTGCAAGGTACAAGAGCTGCTGGCCCACGCCGCTTCTTCGCTTGTAGTTCATTTTCGACTCTTGATGGGCCCAATGGTCGCCGTCTAGAAGGTGTTGCAACCTTTCCCTGCTGTTTCAAAACGCATGCAATCTCTGCTTTGAAAGACAGTAGGGTCATTTGCTGATTGCGTGGCACATTATCCGCGGTGGCATCTCGGCGGTACTGAAGCCAGCAGTTGACGATTACGACATCCAATAAATGGAAGAATAGCCGCCTATACCACTTTTTGGATCTCAAGTGGATGCGGTACAGCGCCACAAGCATGTCCATTAGATCCACACCACCCATGCTTTCATTGTAGACACCTACAATAAAAGGACGAGGTACGCTCACCGTCGTTCGGGTCTTCTTGTCAAAGCGCTTCACAGTGTTCTCTGGTGCGGCTGATGCAAATGTGGACAGCAGCGTCACGGGACGGTTGTCAAACCATTTCACTGCCCTCAGACTCACTCCTTCAAATGTTGTCTCCATCTCGACGCAAGAGCCACGCCCTTTCTTTTTCAGCTCTTTGTCGGATGGAAGTTTGCATCCTTTCAAGCGACCTTCACGTACTGTGCCTACAGAACTGATCCCAGCCTTTTTGAGCACTACCTGTAAGTCCACACTGCAAAACCAATTGTCAAAATACAGAATGTAGTCTAGACCGCGAGGCACGTCGCTCGCCATTCTCAGAACGATGTTGCCGCTGGCGCCAATGTCTGGAAAACCCGGCTGAGGAAAAATTTGGCCTGTGTACACTTCAAAGTTGTACATTATGCCACACTCGTCGCATAGAAGGAAGAGTTTATAGCCCCATTTTTTTGGCTTGTTTGGCAAGTACTGCTTCAATGAGCTGCGGCCTTTGAAAGGAACCAGTTGTTCATCAACGCATAGTTTTTGGGATTTTGGAATTTCATGGCATTTGGAGACGACGTGGTCCAATAGGGGCCGCACTTTGTACAACCTGTCACGTTCGGGGTCATTCGGGTCCGGTGCTTCCTGGTTGTCATTGAAATGAAGTGACTGTTTGATTTCTTCCCATCTGTCTCTCGTCATGGTGGCAGCAACTTGACTGATGCGGAACCTCTCCGACCAGTACATGCGTGTTTGAGGCAGCTTCATAATCGACATAGTGAGCACTGTACCGATAAACTGCTCTAAATCATTTACTGTGATTGAAGTAACTTTGTTGGGATTCCTCTGAGCGCTATACAGGGAAGACTGCTCACAGATTAGAGACAGGAAATCCGCATCAAAATATTGTCTGAAATAGCTGATGGGAGACTTCACCGGAGATGGATAGGGCGGTACGTCCTTCCACTTTGGCATGGTACTACCAGACGAGCCTTGGACAACGCTCCATGCAGGACCGTTTTTCGAAGGCTTGGGAATTTCTTCATTTGTAGTCTCATTATTGCCTGTGCTTGGAGTTCTAGCGATGTCTTCATCTTGACAGTCAGTTGAGAGAGCTGTAAAAATTGAACAGAAATCAGATGCGATATAAACATATTTTGAAACAAAAGGCAAACTAATTTAGAAATTAGTACATGAAGTACCCATGTCAATTACGCAGTCATAATCAGACAAGCTGAAAGTTTTGCTGCATTTATAGATGGGCTAAGCAAAGATGACGTTTCAAACGCACAAAAGGCACTCCTACTGTGCTGCATAAATGAGCGCCACACGCTACCAGGCATCCCATATATATATCCGAGGAAATAGCGAAGACGTGATTGCGTCTCTCATGACTGGCGTCCGCTGCTAACGCGGGAGCGCTGAGCCAAACGCACTCTTGCTGTTCAACCCCCCCCCCCCCCCCTCCCTCCTTTCATAATGCACCCCTTTCTTCTGCAATAGAGGCTACTTGATTTGCGGCTCGAATGTTTGTGTAAACTGGCTGTGGCAACAAAAGGAATGCTTACATGCCCGGGCTGAAGCAGCATTCTCTGGTTCTTCATCGCTCGATGACTCCAGGTCAGAGTCGTCACTGCATTCAGGGGGCACCTTTGCGGCTATTTTTCCATAAAATAGGTTCGGATCCATACTGTGCACCTGTTGATAGGTCCGTGTGTCCTGCATGAGACCGCGCAGCTCATTTGTTACCGGCGTAGGCAATGTAGCACACTATCAATAAAAAAACAGCACACCGTAAACTAAGCGGGATGTAGAACACAGCTTAGTGCCGGGTGTTGCCTGTGGGCAACAAACACGAGACGCGGCCCTACGGGCACAAAACAGCAGTGCCACTTATGTAATTCAACAAAAAGAAAACCCAGGCATTCTTCTAAACAACTGCGAAAAGCCGCAAAGGAAAAAATGAGTGCTTACCAGGAAATTGGCGGTTACAAACTGAAGTCGTGCAGTCCACTGCTGTGCAGAGGTTTGCGCGCCAAACTTCTTTTTTTTCTTCCTCAGTTTCCTTAATATACATCAGATGGCGCCACATACCCATGTACTAGTACCATGGGCGGAGCTTGGAGTAAAAAAGAAGCTTTCGAAACTGAAACTGTACAAGAAAAAAATATTTTCTGGTGTGTTGCCTGTGGGCAACACTCGTCAATAAAGGGTTAAAGCCCATTATGAGGGTAGCATGCTAATCCTACCTTTCCGGAATGGCCCAGGTACAATGTTGGCACTGGATTCGCAGGTGTTGGCTTGCCATCAACAAAATGAATGGAACAAACCTGCAGTAGATGTGCAACGCACAAAAAATTCCATTTTTGCCTACTTTTACTCCTTATCCACTGCTGAGTGAATGGACACAACTGAACTAAGGGGACAGCAGTTCAACCTACTTTTCGGTGACGTACATCCATTAACACATGGCCTCAGATAGACCCTTCCTCAAATTCCTTTTGAGAGCCACAGCATATTTATGGTAATGTCCTTGAAGAATTGAAATCCTGTATAAACTCCTGCTGTTTTTGATTAATGGAAACAGCAGAAATGGCACTGAGAGCAACATTTCCAGCTGAAATGCCTCAAAACGAACCAGTTTTGATTGAGCTTAATTCTGCCTTCACATGGACGTAATTCATAAACCATAATGCCTTGTGCAAACAACACCTTGCCTAATGTGAGCTGAGAATGTTCAAAAAACATGTGCACGGCCTACCCGAGAGCCTTTACTCGGAATGTAGTTCTCCCTGTTCAATGCTGTGATCCAGTCATGGAGGCTCTCTGGCGTTGACGGGAACCTGTGCAGGTTGTAGACGCCGCACATGCAGCTGCTTCTGGGTGTCTTATGATTGGGGCATATTTCCCGGAGGAGAAGATTGCGCTTCCTCATGGTGTGATTGCATCCAACTACAGCGCAACTCTTCTGCGATGATCGTCTTGCAGCCTTTGCATTTTTTGATGACCTGCGTGCTGTACAGCAGGTGCAAGGTGGGAAAAGAATTCCACCATGTGTTCATTAACGTTCTGGTTCAACACAACACCAGGAAAAATTTGCTGGAATTGAATGTGACCTGGTGTAAACACAGAAGCATTTGTTCCCACTTGATAAAATGCCCACTGGCAGCTGGTTGCTGATAGGTACTGGCTCCTGGCAGGTCCTTCATGGACCTGCCAGGAGGTAACGCTGGGCCATGGTCTGTGGCATCCTGTATTACTCCACTGGCCAATGACAACAGTAAACAAAATAAGCTTTTTAACATTTGTCTATATTAAACAAACCAGGTGCCAAAAGTTTAGACCCTAAAGTTTTTTTCTCGTGATTAGCTTCTTGTTTACATAACAAGAAAGGTTTTTAACAACAAACTACTTTTTTTGTCATGGAGGAATTCTGTGTGGAAGTCACAAATGTGGGCGGAGCTTTACTATACAAATGTGCACTATACAAATGTGCACAATTTTTCTGTGCATATAATAGCTTGAGCAACATGCAGCCTCGTGCTTAGCAGTAGGTAGCTAATGAGTTCGAACCCGCAGACTATCAGCAGCCTACATGATCATGTCAACACATATTTTGTCCCACTGCATTTGAACTTCAACAGCTATTTTCCTCTGTCACGGCTTTTTCCCTGAAAGCTCTTCAAGCCATGCATGACCACCTTGCAAGTGTGAAGCCATCTTCAATCACATATGTAGTCTCTAGCCGAGAAATTCCAGCCAAACTACAATAGTACATTTTCACGTGTGCAGTACTGCAATGAAAACCAACAGTTGGTCTTAGATGACACTGAAAGCATAATAACACAAGGAGTACTTCGCGTATTGTGATTATGCCAGTAGAAAAGAACCCTCACGGGAGTTCGTCAGAACGAAAGTATGGTACGTAAAAACATACCTGCTTTTGAATCCATGCAGCACACTTGTAAGGATTCATCATGCAGAAAGGACTGGCAGGAACTCATTCCTGGTACAACTGCAAGCACTTTCTTTCCCTTGGGCTTATTAAGGCACTGAAAACAATTGCAGAACTCTCCTGTGGGCAGCCCTTGAGAGGAATCATAGCCCAGATGTAGAGATGGTGCCCAATCAGGGCTCTTGTCATCCATAAGCCTCGAAGGTCTACCTGCAAAGCAATAGATATGCGTGAGGCAATCGTCATAGTTACAAACATTATGCTATAAACATCTGATACTGCTGCAGATGAAGCAAATCTGATGGTGCATGCATACATCAGTTATTGACGATATTATGAAAAAACGAAATAAATGGTGCGTAAACTAAATGAGCTGAACCAATCACTTCTGTAAGAAAACTTTCAAAGTGCAAAAACATTTTTTACGCACGCAGCACCTTGAGGGAACCGTGATCAGTATCTCTATTTCAATATTCTGTATTTGTAGTACATAGTGTACATTGCCGCCCTACCCCTGTCCTTTCTTCTATTGAGTTTTTTTATCCGCCAGCCGCAGCTGCAGGTGCTTCAGGTTTCGATTGCAGATGCCGCGGCTAGCAACACATTTTCGTTACAGTTTTATTTTTATTAATAATAAATAGCAAATGACAACAACAACAACAACCGTGATCACTTCTGCACGTTCTAACGCTAATCCCGTGCAGTTTCATGCCTTGCAAGCGACGTCGCGGGCGCCATAACGGTGGACCACGCATAACTTCTACATCGGCGGAGTGGCAACGGGCGGGCTAGATAAGCGCACAGGCATTTACCGCGGTCCCGGTTCACCAATATGGCGACCGCTACAACGTCGGCGCAAGCCACCGACGCAATCGGGGGAAGTCTGTTGACACATGTTCATATTACCTGTGATGAAATGGCGACCGCAGACACGAAGATGCTTTGGGTTCATCAAGTCTCTTCTGTTTATGCGTTCAAACCACAAGGCACGACGCTTTTCGCTTAGCATTCTTGTACGCTCGCACTGCCAAGTTATTACTTTAGGCAAGCAGAACATCCCTATGCCCAAAGGGCGTTTATGGCCCGGCCTATCAGCAGAGCCGGTTCTGGTCCGACAGCCGACCATTGCACAAATCGGCATGGTCAGGCCGTAAGAAATAAACAAGAGAACGGGGAGAACATGCGCAGCCAACGGATTCGGTTCCTGGCAATGGCGGCAGGCGGCATCAATTTACGCATGTCGTACCTGACGTAACGCAGAGCGCCGTGACGTCTGTGTAGGCCAGACTTACTACAGTAAAGTCTCTGGCTTTAGGTATTGTAGGTAGGTAATGTACTGCAGAAGCCATAAAAATAGAATCTACAGTGTCATTGGGAAGCTTTCAATAAGCCAACAGAAGTTCGAGACGCAGCCTAAGCTGTATCCTCGTTGTCATGGCAACGAAAGTCACACACCGCTCACTGGTAGTAGGGAGGGGGCACGGCATCGCTCTCGCTGCTGAGCCGTCGCTGAAAAAAATAAAGAGGAACCTATAAACCAGCAGCGACGGAAAACCAGCGGCTCCGCTGTCATGGCTGGCAGCGGTCCGTGATCCTCGCCCAAAGAGGGATCTCTACAAGATGTCTCAACCGACGTAAAGGTACGTTATAACGTCCGTGCGGTTTACTCGCAAGCCCTCTGCAGGAGATTCGGGGTGACGTCATGGCCTTTCTGACTGAATGGGAGTTTTGCTTCACTTTGCAGACACCACTTGGCAGGGCGCAGATTGAACGATTACACACCTCCGATATCGCTTAAATCCTTGCAGTACTAAGCGTGTTGCGCTGATTTGTTGACCGAGGTGATACTTCTTTACTGGGGCTTTGCTCCACATTTCGGCGTAGCACTCCTTTGGATAGACGAAGTCAACCATGAGATTTTAGCATAGGAGTATCTAGCTCTTGATCGTCGCACGGGGATTGTGTTTCAAATGTATGGATTGCAGAGATTCGCTCTGTTCAAGTCTGAATAAAGTGAGACTGTTATTCTTCGGATTCGCTTACCCCCTTTCTTTGCGTGTGTTTTTAACGCCGGCGTTCATCTGTCTCTTGCCGATGGTGCGTGAACGTGCCTAGAATGCAACTCATCTAGATTGCGCGTTATTACCATATATATAAGCTTCCACTCTGCATGAAGCCCTCTACTCAACGAACACGCCTCGTGTACTTGTGACGAGATATATCTGACCAGTTCTTACGCGCTACTATATCTAACGCAGTGAGCGAGACGGCCCTAGCAAAAAAAAAGTTATCATTTGCATTTAGGATTGACCGGTTGTACCTGTACTCTAACGTTCTTTATAACCCATATCACTGGTTTGTATCACTGCTGTTTTGCAGCAATGGTAAAATGTGTCTGGGGTGAATAGCAGTTATGCACTTACCAGCAAGCTTTTTGACCATTTATGGTAGTGTGTGAATGAGTGTGGCGCTGCCTATTTATAAACAACATCGACCTTGAAATTAAAGTTCCAGAACTCCGCTATTACCTGCGAAGGGACGGAGTGGGGATCATGCTATGTAATCATTGATGAATGACTGATAAATGCTTACTGTTAAAATTTGTCATGAGTTTAATGTAAGTATGTGGCTGCAGCAAGTCACATCTGAAATTCAATTAGACTGCCTTGTCTGCTTTAGTTCTCCTTGTTGAGCCTACACCTTCAAGCATGGTTTGCTAAGTCTCGACTAACATGACAAATTGTGCTTCTTTCAGTCTTTCGTGCATTTGCCATGCTTATTGTGATCGCTCATGGAAAAGACACCTTGGCATCTCATCACTTGTCAGATATCGTGCACACCTGTAGGCTTTGTACAGTTGCTTCGGCACTGTGAAGTTCATCCTAAATTGAGGAAACTTTACTAGCATGCATCGCATAGTTTGTATTGTCTACCTACAGGCTGGTTGAAGTTACCTCATAAAAAGATTTGATTTTGTAAATATTGACAGCTTGACTAAAATATTAGCTTCTCAGCATTAAACAGTAAGCTATGTCCATGGCTGACACGTGGTGTGTTGTGGACTGAGAACAAATTGAGCCTGGACTGCTTGTATGTTAAAATGACAAAGAGGCTGTATTAACTTAAAGCGGAGGTTTTATAAACTGGGAAAGACCAGAAAATGGAGTACAGTTACCTTTGCCGATGACCATTGTTGCAAGCAAAGTGTTATGGCACCAATGCTGTTCTTTTTATTTATAGATCTCAGAGGCTACGTCACACCGTTATTCACCTCCATTTGGTGATCATGGAGTCCTTTTGCATCATTAGTGTCATGAGTCTCAATTAAGTGGTGTCAGAAAAAAAAATTGCATGTTTAAATTTAATTTTCGCAGAAATAAATGTTTCTTTTGCTGCCAAACAAACAGCAGCATAGCTACAAAGAGCCAAACATTGTATTTTTACTAGGAAAAAAAATTTTGAGGAGTTGTCCGCAGTAATTAGAGTTGGCCTGTATTGATAGACTGCGGTATTCTGACGGCAGAGAGATCACTCTTGCTGAAAACAGAGCTTTTTTTTAAGCTAGAAAAGGCAAAAACAAAAAAAGCTAAATATAGGTGTCACCATCACCAGCTGATTTCGCGAGTAAACTGCATGCGTCGGCACCGAATTTTGGCCATTGATCCCAAGGGTTAGCTACACTGCCATTCATTTCAAAATGGTGGCCAGCACTCCTTCTTGGTGCAGACATCTTGAGTTTGAATCGAATGGTTGGAAAAATGTTAAATGAATTTTCTCAGCTACAAATGTCTGTTTTGCTTCGGGACAAACGTGAACATACCCAGAACGAGGCATAGAATCAGTTTTTACTGAGAACAGTAATTCGATAGAATTTTATCATCAGTGTCACTTGAGTTTCTAAAGAGGTTCTAGGTTTAAGGTTTATTTTTCGGTCAAATACATGGCTGAGGAGAAGGGGAAAAAAGCCGTAATTGCGGCTTGACGAAGCTCACAACCCCTATGTTGCTTCGAATTTTTCAGAGAATTAGCGAGGTGAGGAGGAAATATTTTTTTTGATGCACTAGAGTAGTCTTTAACCTTGTTGGCCCACTCTTTTACTGTGCTTTCATTTCCAGGTATTTATCATTTGCTGTGCAGCTCTTTACCTTGCCATTGTCCGTGTCTGTTTTCTTTCAGATGCTTTTCGTTTAAGTCTAGCAATATTCTTATCTTCCCGAACACTCTACCACGTATGGGCCAGTGACCTTTAAAAACCTGGGAAGAGATGGGCAAAACTGTAGATATGGTGAGGAACTTGACTGTCCTTGCATCTCTGGGCATAGATGCCCGATTTCATGTTGTTGATGTGGCCTAATTGTGAAATGTTTGCTTCTTTTGTGAATTTGTCGCACAGGCGAGGTCAGCAAAGTCCGAATCTGTCAAAGTTGTTGTCAGATGTCGACCGCTTAGTGAGCAGGAAATTGCCAACGGCCATGAAAGGTGATGCTCCCAACCTTGCTTGTTTGTTTCTGTAGATTTTGAGCACAGGTTCGAGCACTTTTCCAAAAAATAAAATTGGAATTGGGCTGCTATATGCAATGGTTGGGCTTGTGAACGGCCATGTGAGCTCATTTTTAGCCGACCTGCTATATCCTTCAACGTATTAATATTCTTTTTATCTGCTGACTGTGTTCGGAGGTTACATTTGTACATTGTAATGTGTGGCTGAGTGTCAACAGGCTAAGTGGGGTCACTTAGTGGGTCACACGCACACATATATATATGTATATATAAAGTACTATAAGGTCACTTATTTGTTTGGTGAGTTTCATTAATGTGGTGCGTTACTTTACAGCATTCCATAGTGAACTGGCTTCATCACATGTTGCTATAGCTTTTGGCATACTGTGTCTTACTGTGCTGCTGAAGCTTCAAAGTAGCATGCAACGTCCAGAGTAGCTGCACGATGTCCCATAAGTTGCCCTTTGCATATGCAGGATTGTCGACCTCTACCCAGACACTGGAATTGTAACCATACGCAATCCAAAAGCAGGAGATGTTGATTCTTTGAAGCAATACACATTTGATGCAGTATACGATTGCAAGTAAGTCCTGGTCCTTCTGATCATCTGCAAAAGGGTTGGCTGCATAGGGATGTAGCATTGGGCACTGGTCACTTAGTTGAATGTTATGCTCACTGAAGGTACTACTGGCTCTTCACTACATGTGCTTAGCACACTGCCTCACAACTTCCGAAATACTTTTTCGTGAGTTGAATATTTCACTCACTGAAGGTACTAATGTTAGGCTTCATTGCATATACTTCTTAAGAAACTCGCCTCCGCGCAGTTCCTGAAGTACCTTTTCATGTGCTAGGCTTCTAATGCATGCATATCCTTTTTCACTGCAGTTAGCTGTCTGACCTCATAATATGCTTACATCAGTTTTACAGGCTGATGATTATTTGTATGTATGTGTATTTATATGCATGTGGGCTGTGTGGGGTGCTGTAGTCAAGTGCTCTGGATTAAATTCAACTACCTAACACTTGTGCACTCGTGATATCGTCGAAGCAGAAAAGATAGCCAGACTAGGAAGTGCTTGTGTAAGCACACCTTCTGTCAGACTTTCTAAAAAAGAAATTGCCTACCTATGTTCGGGCTGATTTTCGCATATCTTGTGATTTCACGGCATTGCTACAAGTATATAATGTTGTATGTCTTTTCCATTAAAGTTGTTGGAAGTTATCGCTGTGTTTGTCTACTCGTTCGCTGGTTCTTTGGCTTGTTGTGCTACTGGTCAGAAATATGAACCAACAAGACCAAATTTCAATGTTACCTGGTACAAGATCTTTGCTTATACAGTACTTGAATTTTTAACTGGGAATATCTAGATAACAGACTTGGAGCTTTGATGTCCTTTATTGGCTGGATTAGTGAATTCTTGCTATTGTTTCAGATATAAAAGCTCTTGTTCTTTTTTTTCTGTACAGCTCGAAACAGATGGATCTCTACGACGAGACGTTCAGGCCGTTGGTCGACTCTGTGCTGATGGGATTCAATGGCACTATTTTCGCGTATGGCCAGACTGGCACTGGGAAGACATACACTATGGAAGGTTGTGTGCAAGTCTCTCTCCTGCTATCATTTTGCTTTTATTTTGTTTTAGTAAAAACCGTTGTGGTAACAAAATCAGACAAAGAATTTACTAGCTCTCAAAACAGTGATTGTCTGTTCCTCATATGTGGACTTTGCTCGGGCATCAAGTTCCCATTCACACATTCTTATCCAGGAATAAGTGAAGTATAATCTTACACTATCATCACTGGAAAAGCCGTGCTATCTTTTTGTTTGGGGCAGTAAGTAGAGGTAATGTAATCTGAGCAGAATAAGCTGATCTTTTACTTTTGTATTCAGCTATCACCAAAATACTGTGAGTGAATGTCATAATATTATTCAAATCACCAACCTTGACTAAGTTGTTGGTGATCTTGCTAATTAGTTATGAATTGGTTAGGAATCTCAAGATGGCAATTATAGTGAACAGTTATAAATGTCAGAATGCTAGTTATAAATGTTGTAATTATATGCGCTTATCTCTGAGGTGGTTTGCTGTTTTGAGATTTTTATCTCTTTGTACATGAAGTATACCATATCTGTTGCCCTAAAGATATAAAAGCCATGTGACTGTTACAATCAAGGCCGAAGCAGTCTGTACATTCTTTTGACACTCGATGCCTCTCACCAGGCAGAGTTCCAATTCATGGCAGGCATACACATTCTCTTTTTTCATTTTGTCCTGGGGGTAGGTTCATTCAAATGCCTATCTTGTTTGTTTGTTTTTTTTTCACATTTTCATGTCGCGTTATTGTTCCCCGTATCAAGCTTGTTTTATTCTTGCTCCAAACCTCACTCCCCTCCCTCGGACAGGCATCGCCAACAACCCGGAGTGCCGGGGCGTCATTCCCAATTCCTTCGAGCACATCTTTAGCCACATCGCGAGATCTCAGAATCAGCAGTACCTTGTCAGGGCCTCTTATCTCGAGATTTATCAGGTGAGCTGTGCACTTTTTCCTTCCCGCTAACTCTTGTAGTGTTCTGTTGTTCGCATGCTGCATCAATAAAGTGACCTTCCTATGAGCAACGTTCACTTCCCATTGTCTACGGCAGGAGGAGATTAGGGACCTGATCTCAAAAGACCAGTCCAAGAGGCTGGAACTGAAGGAGAGACCTGACACTGGCGTTTATGTGAAGGTAAGGACTCGCTTTCAAATGGTAGTGAATATGCTACAGCTTGACACTGGCGTTTATGTTGAGGTAAGGACTCTCTTTCAAATGGTAATGAATATGCTACAGCTTGTCTTTATTGCAACTGTCACGTTTGCAATGCAGGACCTGTCTTCGTTTGTCTGCAAGAGCATCAAGGAGATTGAGCATGTCATGGCAGTTGGAAACCAGAACCGATCCGTAGGGTATGAACACTTCCTGTTACGTTTTTAGTCTATTTCACTGTCCAATATAAAATGACGGAGCCAATGTAAAGCCCGAGCCTTTGGTGCATTAAACTTCTATGTAATCCGAATCAGTGCTTCAAATCAAACCCAGAGTTTGTGGGCTCAGCAAGCAGATTATGACTCTTCTGAGGTTGCATGCTTCCCTGGGGTCATCCCAGCGCACTACTCTGTTATTTCGTTGAACACCGTGGGCTTAGTTTTACACAGTGGCTTGAGTGTACTTTCTAGAGCCGCAAGATAGCGTTTCATCCCAGGTTCAGAAGTTCACTCTGTTCCGATTAACTGCCCTCGCATTTTAAACTTCCAGGCACTTTTGTTGAGGTATGCGTTTCTGAATTGTAAAAGGGAAAACTTTGGTCGGCTTAAAGCCATGGTATTTGTCTCTTAATCAAAACAGTCGATAATACTCATTCGTGCTCATTTAGTGGTGGGTGCGTAACCTTGCAGCAAGCACCTAATTAGCAAGTAAGTAGAGATCAGAGCTTGGGTTAGAACTTGTGGCCAATA
Organism: Amblyomma mixtum; assembly: GCF_055824585.1. Classification (NCBI taxonomy): domain Eukaryota; kingdom Metazoa; phylum Arthropoda; class Arachnida; order Ixodida; family Ixodidae; genus Amblyomma; species Amblyomma mixtum. Next base: position 23,437,286 of record NC_143012.1, read on the forward strand.
GACTGGGTTTTGTTTAATAAGCCTCCTTCTGATATACCATGTTGGCCCCAGTAATTCAAGAAATACTTCCATTCACTTCACTTTATTTTCCTGAGAGACCTTCTTCGAGGGTATTACAGACTGGCAGGTTACAGACTGATAAATAATATTTGTACAAATCTTTAATACTGAAAAACTGTAATGTGAAAGTACCTCACACAAGAAGCTTAAAGGTGCAGTGAAGAGGAATCTGAACTCCTCTTTTTGCCGTGGGAACTCAATCTACACGTTCCGAGCATTCTTAGAAACTTCGATTTATTGTTCTGTGTGACCGATTTCCCTAATTAAATCGAATTAACGCTGGCTCCCGCCTTTTTTTTTAAAAAATTCTCACTGTACGATGAGCGGAGTCTACCAATGCGTGGAGTGCCTTTCACCCAGTCCCGTGGCGGCTTGCCGCTCTGCCATCAGCGGAGTAATACGTAGTAATCCGTAGAAGCAAATAGTTCGCGCGTATTTTTATTTCTGCGGGCTTATTTTACGGCTATATTATCTGCGAATGAAACTATTTATTCACGAAAACCTAAAAAAAAAATAAAGCGAAAGTAAAGCCTCCGGAGCTGGCTCAAAGGCACTCCACGCGCTGGTCGACTCCGTCCACCGTACGGGGAGAATTAAAAAAGTAAAGGCGGGAGCCGGGCGTTAATTCGATTTAATTAGGGAAATCGGCCACACAGGGCAATAAGTCGAAGATTCTAAGAATGCTCGGAACATGTACATCGAGTTCCCGCAGCAAAAAGACGAGTTCAGATCCCTCTTCAGTGCACCTTAATGTTATCACTTTCACCTCTTTGCTTGTTGCTCGTAGTCATTGCTGCTATTAGGCTTTGATTCAGATCATTAACGAAGTTAATTTATATGTCTATCTGAAGGAGGCTTTGTTACATATCTGATTTCTGCTGAAGCCTTTTGATTCTGCATGTTTATGCTTGTATTTTATTCCTTATGCAAGCTTCTTGGGTTTGAACTTGAAGATGTTATTTGGTGTTCTGCAGTCCACCTTTGTTTTCGTTTTCCTTGCAGGGCTACAAACATGAACTTGCACAGTTCGAGATCGCACGCTATATTTATAATCACCGTGGAGCACAGTGAAGTAAGTCATCTTGCACAGAAGGACTTATTATTTTTCTGAATTATAGTCTAGCCCACTTATAGCGGCCGAAGTTATAACAAATTATAACAAATTAGTATTATAACAAATGCCCGCTTGTTATGAACACGGGTGGAGCTACCGCCAAAATATGTATTATGGCCATGGTAATGCACCTCAGATAAAAAGACAGCCGCGGCCGCGCAACTTGACTATAACGAACGAGGAGGCACTGTAAACTCCCCCACAGTCTAAAAACGCATGTTTCCCGCCAGTGCAGAGACTGAGGAGGGTTTCTGAGTGCTCGTGATCTCACCAAAGAAAGGTATTGAAACTGAAGCTTATCACCGGCCAAGTGTGCCTGAAAATTGGAATCAGAAGCATGGTAAGCTCTAGACAGGGGCAGCGTTGAAAGTGAAACTACTGCACATGGCCGCTAATCAGCTAATGACAGCAATTTGAGAAGTTTGAATAGTGGTAATGTGTCATACCTGACTGGCACTGCCAGTCACGTGGTGTGCATCACCTGCTCAATTGGAACTCTGCCTTCTGCGCTGCTGCCACGTGCAGGCAGCACACAGAGGTCAGCCCTTCTTTGTCACCCTTGTGTAAGCAGTCGAGCAGTGTGCACAAATCAATGAAAAATTTCAGGGGGCACTTTGCCTGTCTAAAGTGCGTAGAGGCGAAAGCATTTACTGCACCACTTTGACTGCCTCTGTGGCACTGGTGGCGTCACATATAATTGAGTACTAATTACTAAGTTATGACAAGTCACTAATTAATGGTTAATTGTTGATTAATGTCTGAATACTAATTAACAACTAATTAATGACGCTTAAGCTTCGCCTTTAGGAGTGGGACGCGACAATGAAGAAAATGAAAATTGTATTTGAGGAAGGGAAATTACGCAGTAACTGTCTCTGGTATCTCGGTGGACACCTACACCTCATGGAAGGGAAGGGAGGAGGATGGGAGTTAGCGAAGACACGGTATTCACTAGAGGCGCCTTTGTTCATTCCTAACCATCGAGCTGGCATGGCGGAGTGGATAGCATGCTCGTCTCGCACTCCGAAGACCGGGGTTCGATTCCCGAGCTCGACCAATTTCCTACTCGGTTTTATTTATACAGTAAAAAGCTCGTTAATTCGAACTTCACGGGACCGGGAAAAACGTTCGAATTATCCGATGTTCGAATTATCGAATGGCCGGGAAAAAACCAACAAGAACCATTTGCATTACGGAGTATGTAGGGTATTTACTCGCGTAACGAACCCACTCACATAATGAACCCACCCACCCCCGATTTCTGCCTAAGAATCTGAAAAAAAAAAAGCGTCAGCCTTTAACGCTTCCCTCCGTTTGGCACCATCACGGCCCACAACGCATTTCTTGCGCCAAGATGCTGCGCAGCGATAACATCACTTTTGACGTTAGCTCCAGCAAGGGGGAAGCGAACTTTGGCAGAGTGCCAGCGCTTGTTCGGTTGCGCAAGCCTCGTTTTCAGCACTGTCACGGCCCCCCCCCCCGTTCGAATTATCCGTAGTTCGAATTATCCGAAAATTCGAATTGTCGAGTTTTGAATTAACGAGCTTTCACTGTATATATGGCCTGACTAGAAAAGTTAATTAGGCTAATTGTGTAATTAAGGAATTAACTAAGCTCAGTCTCACTTACTTGGGGCATCACTATACGATCCCTTCAATTGGTTGCATGGTTACTAGCCAAAGTACACTTGGCCCCGTTTGAAATTCGCGCACTGTGATGTCAGGACCTGTTCGACCAACTGAAAAGCGTGTCATTTCTGTCGACAACTGCTGCTTACAACGATGAGACATTAAAGGCTTTCGCCTTAAAACTGAAATCAGACAGTAGCGATAGCTTTCAGATACAGTGCTAGTTCCCAACTGGTTTGTATACCTATGCAGCTCCACTTCCACGCAACGGTTGCTTAGAAGAGTGCACTAGCTGTGGCAAGGTGTCGCTTTAATTTTGGCATTTCATGCAACGGTAATGCTACTGTACATCCTGGGCGCGCATGTGCTGCGGTAGCTTCTTTGCTGCATCCTTACAACTGTATCGAAGATTGAAGACGAGGTTGCCGACATAGCACCAGTTGCCATGAACACCTCAATTTACTGTGGTTATTATTGCGTCCACAGCAAGTGCCTCGGCCAGGAGCACATGACTGCGCGACAGGGAAAAAGCATCTTGATAGGGTCTGCTTTGAAAAAAACACATGCACAGTGAACCTTTGAAAGAAATAAATGCCACTTTTGTCTGACTAACTCGTTTAGTGCAAAAGCACTACTTCGCAGGGCCAAACACAACCAAGAATCTTGTGGTGACCCTCACCTTGAGGGTGCAGAAATAAAATAAATATTGCCGTGACTGGCTTGCAAACCTGCGGCAGCGTAAACAAATCAGTTTCACTGCCCACTACTCGAGAGCACTATGCCATCTCTGCAGCCGATCACGCCTCGTGTTAATCGGCAACACACTCTCACACTATGCATTGCACATTGTCTTCTGCACAAACTTTGATTTATGGCCTGAACAGATCAGATCAGCTTAACCTCGACTAGAGCTCAGCATGAGCCTAATGTCATCGCCAGACGTGCCAATCACCCAGTAAAGCAAAACCATGGGCCACCAACCAGGCTGAACACGGGCTTTCTCATCTCTACTCGGTTTAAATACATTAAAACCCTGCCACTTGTTTTGACTTTAAGAGGCGAAGTCCACTTACTACGACCTTGAGATAGAACGAATGCAATGTGCGTGACCGTCAGGTTCATTATAAGTGGGCTCGACTGTACACGTTTGTTTCCTTTACAGCAGGGATCTCAAACTAATTTTCCCACGTGGGCCGCGTTGGCTGACGGGGAAAGAGCAGCCTATTTTTTATGCCCCTTATACTAATCATTTAAATTTCTGTGTTGGCTCGGATGCTGCAAAAGTTGAGCTGTGACTCATAGTTAGGGATAGTGCACAGTTATGAGAGATAATGCTCCTTGGTATGTGCAGAGAATATGTCTGATTGCCAGTGTGTAAGACGTGAGCAACCGTGGTGAGCAGTACACTGTCACGCAGTGAACAGTAATAAAAAGATATGATGTGAGTGGAATGGAAACCAAGGTGTTACTGGCATGGCACTTCTGTAATGGAGTTCATGCCAGTGAGCTGTACCCCAGTGCCTCATGGGCCCCATGTGGTTCGAGGGCCTCATGTTTGAGACCCTTGCTGAGGAGTAGTATTGAACAGTGTACTGTCAAGCTCATTGCATGAGGACAAATGTCACTAAAAGTGCACTGTTTCAAATGGTTCCAACAGCTAGGACCAGATGGCAAGCATCACATCCGAGTAGGGAAGCTCAACCTCGTCGACCTGGCTGGCAGCGAGCGGCAAGCCAAGACAGGAACGTCTGTAAGGCACTTGCACATCCAGTCTTTGTTCATTTAAGCCTGCTTGCCCTCCACGATCAAATTTGCCTTTGTCATTATTTAATGCATGCAGTAGTACAGATTATCTCAGCAAATTCGCAGATGCATATAAAGATTGAGCATGCATGAAGTTCTTGTTTGATATGTAACTTGCTTTGCTTTACAGATGTTCAGTGTAGCGTTGTGTAAATGATGCGCCAAGACAAAGTAACGTTGCAGCAGATCACTGCTTTGCTCTATCAATCACTGTTGAATCCACTTTGCACTTTCGATTGACTTATACATTTGATGTGCTTTCATTTGTTTTGCTTTTCTAATGTTGCTTTTATGCTCGTTTCTTGTTTGTGGCCAGGGTGACAGGCAGAAAGAAGCCATCAAGATCAACCTTTCGCTGTCGGCGCTGGGCAACGTCATATCGGCGCTTGTTGATGGCAAAAGTTCTCACGTGCCTTACAGGGACTCCAAGTTGACACGGCTGTTGCAAGGTTGTTATTGATCTGATTGTTCTCACTGTTGACGCTTCGCCACTGTTTCTTTTTTTTTTTTTCGATTTGTTCATGTTCATTAACCAGTGCTCCCACATGTTGTGCTCTTGGTCACCCACTCTGACTAGACTCCCTAGGGGGCAATGCAAAAACCATCATGGTGGCCAACATTGGACCAGCAAGCTACAACTATGAAGAGACCCTGACCACGCTAAGGTACGATGATCCAGTCTTGCCACTTTATCAGGGATGCTTAACTGCTGTTGTTAAAAACATCTGCACCCTCACATCTGACTGCTTTGAATGTGTTTTCTTTGTCCTTAATTGTGACTTGAAATAGGTACGCCAACAGGGCAAAGAACATTAGGAACAGGCCTCGAGTGAACGAAGACCCAAAGGATGCACTACTGAGAGAATTTCAGCAAGAGATATCAAGGTGAGTTCGCATGGAGGCGATGTGCTTTTGTAATCTTCGTCTATAAGCAACATTTAGCATGCATTATTTTTCCCATCAGCAGTGCTGTTTACTTTTTCTCTTGCAAAACAGCATGCAATGATAAGTGTAACAGAGCAACTAGGTTGATTCCTTATGCCTCCTCCTCTTATTATTTTTCATTTATGGGGAAAGAAGAGTGGTTATGTTTGGGAGGATGCCAAAGGATTGACACTGCTGTGTCTGTTGTAATGTGAGCAGATTTAATGTTTTGAAATGTTACATTAAAACTGCATTAACAAAAGAATTGCAGCCTTTACTTATTTCTATGTTTATCAGTGATGGCACATCACTCATAGATTGACACGCTCACCCAGGTATGTATATTGTCACGTAGTGGTGACTGCAGTCCGGCGAACAGGAACACAGCGAGAATGTCTTCGAACGAAACTCTTTATTTGGGAAGACTTACACCCGCAAAGAACTCGGCGGCGGCGCAGCAACAAGCGTGCTTGGCGGTCGTCGAACAGAATACCCGCCGCTGTCGGCCGTGCTCTCTTTAAAGCTGATAGCGAACATTCGAGATAAAGCTTGGGAAGTTACTAGAACATTCTGGCACAAAGTAGAATCGGCTCCGCCTGGATGCGATCAATCGAGATAAATCTAGGCGCGTCTTGCGTCACAAACCAAGCGATAAAGCGGCGTGCCGGCAGCCTTGAAGCATGAACAAATAAACACAACAAAGATTCGCGGCAATATTAAACAAAGAAGTTATGGTTTCACTGAAGTTAGCAGTAAAGCCGCAGGCCTTTGTGGTTTCATAAACTTCTTATTTTGGAAGGCATCCGCTGCTTCCTTAATTATTTCAAGTCTGAAATCCTGGCATATTGACGGTTGTAAATGACGCGAACTGATTTGCCTTTGCTTTTGTAATTCCTCAGCTGACTTTTTCAAAAGAATAAGGCTTTTAGTGCAGTAGAGAAACCGTGATGTGTAAGCCCTCTTGCATGAGATTCACCTTGCAGTACCACACTTTTAAACATGTTGTGCAACAGGTTGAAGGCTCAGCTGGCAGCCCGGGACACCAAGAGGAAAAAAAAGCGACCTTCATCCAAGGAGGTGTCGCCAGGCTCGGACGAAGTGGGCGACGGAGACACGGACGACGACCGTGCCTGCTCTCCATCCTCACAGCAACTGATACTAGACGAGGAGAGGGTGGCCATCATGAACGACCACAGCCTCATAGCAGAGGCAAGTTGCTTTCCACCTATTTTCGTTTCTCATTTCTAACTCTCAAACTATAATTCACCACAGTGACGCCTTACTGATATGATCAAAACTCCACAAAAGTCAAAGCAAACTGATCTTGGAGCTCCGAGCATAATTGACCAGGCAACAGTACGCCATCGCTGGTTCCAATAGGAACAAATGAAGTCCTGATCATAGGGGCACAAGCATAATCACTTCTTGCACTATATAAATGCATTAGCATTAAGGGTCCCATTCAGCTGCAACCCCAGCTTCGTCAACGTATTGAGAAAAGCAGGTGGGTCACCTGCCACCTAGGTTGCGTGACCTTGTGATGTCATCACAACTTATTCACCATGGCGGGTGGGAACGTGCCAATCGGATTGTGAGCTAACTGCCCACTGTGGCAAATGGCAGTTAATTTAATGAGTGGCCGCGAGATGTCGCTCGGGAAGAGCAACCTGGGTTTCACTAGCCTCACTGGTGGATGAGTTTGAAACAGCCACCTCCAAGGCCAGTGTCACATCACTTAACCACTGCACCACTGTGCCAGGAGTGGTATGAGGACTCTCCATGATCTATGAATGCAAGGTAGATACTGACCAGTTCCGCATATAAGGGGCATGTAGGCAGAGCCTCTGAGCATCTGGGCATTTTCCGCTTTTTTGTTTTGTGTTTTGTAGGGGGGGGGGGGGGGGGTACTATTGGGACAAATATCTCCCAAGACATGTGAGCAGCGAATGAAGCAAACAGCTCTGCTTTTGTAGTTGTCCAAGATCACATTTGTGAACGTGACAGTTGGACTCATGTGCTGTAGTGTCGTGTCCGGTCGCTGTGTTGAATGCAGCGAAAGACGCACACGGTACTTTTAGACTTCGTTTATTTAAAGCTGAAGAGGGTGCGACCAGCGTCGACCGAGGCAGGAGCCGAACTGGCCGCCCGAAGAAAGGAGGGAGCTGAGAAGCGTCCACGGGAGGGAGTGGCTTCCCAGAACAGGAGGAGGGTGCGGGGGCGCACCGTGGGGGGGCATCTGGTGACAGCGTGCGACGAGGGGCAAGTGTCGTTAGGAGGAGGATTGAGTGGTCGTTAGGAGGAGGATTGAGTGGTCGTTAGGAGGAGGATGCGAACTGTCGTTAGGAGGGGAATGCGAGTGGTCGTTAGGAGGGGGCGCACACACACAAAAGCAATAAGGGGACACAACACTTCCTTCCCCCTTAGAAAGTTGCCTGGTATCGTGCAGGGGGTCGGCGCTCACGCGTGGAGGCGCGCTGGCTTTGTGCGCTCGGGGGAGAAACACTTGTAGGCTGGCTGTTGTTCGCTGTGTCTCCTAGGTCTGTCCTGGGCGAAGTCTCTTCTTCCGGGAAGGGGTGCCAGGCTATGTGGGAAGATCGTGCACGTGTTCTCTCCGCTGGCGGACAGCTCTCAGACGGCGTCGTAAATCTACGCAGCTGGTTGAGATGTCGGCGTGCTACTGTGCCATGTATGTTGACGAGCCAAGAGCGCAGGCCTATGCGTCTGACAATTGTAGCTTCCTCCCAGCGTGGCTTTTTCAGAAACTGTCGGGCGAGGACGCGCTGCCCCTCATTAAGCGTGCCGCAGCGCGGAATTGCTTTTTCTTCCCGGAACGTCTCTGCCTTTGGCTCGGGGAGGATGGCTGTGAGCTGGGTTCGCATTTCACGCTCGAACATCATTTTCGAGGGGGTCTCGCCTGTTGTGCTCTGAACCGTCGTGTGCTGCTTGAAGAGAAAGCGCGCAAGGCGGCGCTGCAGCGAGCCTGTCTGATCTCTTTCAAGGGCGCGTTTTAGCTCGGCTACGTAGCGCTCGGCTTGTCCGTTTGTCGCTGGGTGGTAGGGGGCCGATGTAACTGATGAGATCCCGTTGTCGCGATAAAACTTGAGGATCTCCGCAGACACAAACGGTGTTCCGTTGTCCGACACTACCTTGCGCGGCAGGCCGAACGTTGCAAATAGTGATCGGAGGTTGTCAATGACTGCTGCCGAAGTCGTCTGTCCCATTTGCCTTATCTCAAGCCACTTTGTGTAGGCATCTACGACCACAAGGAAAGTGCAGCCCTCAATTGGTCCTGCAAAATCAATGTGCAGTGTGTGCCATGGTGTGTCTGGCTTTTCCCATTCTGGGACAGGAGCTTTCGGCGGGGCGCTCCGGCTGCTCTGGCAAGGCTTGCATTCTCGCACCACTGTTTCGATGTCGTTGTCAATGCCAGGCCACCACATGTAGCTTCTGGCACACTTTTTCATTGCAACGATGCCCCGATGTCCGGCGTGGATGAGAGACATAGCTTGTGCGCGTAGTTCTCTCGGCATCACAACTCGGGACCCAAATATGATGCAGCCGCGATGGGTGCTCAACTCTGTAGCTCGCCTGCGGTAAGCGTCGAAGTTGTCCCCTTTGAGTTTATGCACGTTGCCTTGTTGAACAGCTGTGTAAACTAGCCGGAGATCTGCGCACTTCTGCGTAGATGCTGCAACTGTGCCTGCTGTAAGCGGAGGTTCTGGCAGTGCTTCGAACATCAGAACGTCTCCTGGTGGAAATGGTTCGTCAACAGTTGCGTCTAGTGGCAGACGGCTTAGCGCATCGGCGTTTTGATGTTTGCCGCATATCATCACGCCTAGTGGAGAAAACCAATTTCTCCCTAGAAGGCTTGATCCTGTGCCCTTCACAACAAGCAGAGGTAGCGTATGGGTCTGGCCGTTGTAGTTAACCTGCACGTTGGCAGAGCCCAATAGTGGCAGATTCTGTCCTGACCACGTTCGCAGGTGCGTGTCGTCTTGTTGCAGGGCGGGTGCGTCAGATGGCCATGAAGTTCGGAACGTGTCCTCACTGATCAGAGTACAGGCTGCGCCGGAGTCCACCTCGAACTTAATCAGCTGGTGATGTACGCTTACTTCTGTAAAAATCTTCGGTCGCGTGCCGAGATTCATGGTGTTCAGGTCGTACAACACAGATGGTGTTGCTGATGTTGTTCCATGGAGATCAGATAGCGGCGTATTCTCTGAGGCGTTGACGCTGTGATTAGGCTGGGAAGGTGACTTTATCTTGGCAAGTCTCCGTTTCGTAATGCATGCTCTTTCGATATGCCCTCGCTTGTGGCAAAAATTACACGTGGCTGACTGGAATCGACATCCCTGGGGGTTGTGTTGGTCGTCACACCGCCAGCAGCGTTGTGCCTTTTTGACCGATTTTACAACAACAGAAGGCTTGCGCACCTGGTTGCTTGTCTGGTGTACCGGCTCGGTGTTCCGGCGAATCCCTCTCTGCTGGTGACCGGCGCTCTCCGCTCGAACGGCGATGTCGTAAGCTTTGCTGAATGTGAGGTCCTTCTCAGCGAACAGGCGCTGCTGCAGTGACTCGTCACTCAGTCCGCACACAAATCTGTCGCGTAACATCACGTCCAAGGGAAGCATGGTGGTGTTAGCAGAAGAAGCTGCGTCTCCCTCCTGCCCGGTAGCTGTTGTCGACAGCGTTCCAAAATTGCAGTCGGCAGCGAGCTTCTTGAGCGCGGCTACGTAGGCGCTCACAGTTTCTCCTCCCAGTTGATCTCGTCGTTGGAAGCGAGCCCGGCTGTAGACCTCGGATGGCCTTGGGTCGTAGTGCTTTTGCAGCGCTTTTACGATGTCGTCGTAAGACACTGCCGCTGGTGTGCTTGGCTGAATAAGGGCGCAGACAGTATCGTAGGTCTGCTCCCCGCACAGCGTCAGCAGGTTGGCCCTCTTCAAGGCTGGGTCTGTGATGTTGTTAGCTTCAAAGTAGAACTGAAGGCGTCCAACCCACGATGACCACGATGAGCCGTTGAATTCTGGTATCTGATTGGGAAACCCTCGCGTAGCCATGGCTTGTCAATAGCGTTGCGTAGCGCGGGTCGAATCCACTTTCTCGTCGCCACTGTCGTGTCCGGTCGCTGTGTTGAATGCAGCGAAAGACGCACACGGTACTTTTAGACTTCGTTTATTTAAAGCTGAAGAGGGTGCGACCAGCGTCGACCGAGGCAGGAGCCGAACTGGCCGCCCGAAGAAAGGAGGGAGCTGAGAAGCGTCCACGGGAGGGAGTGGCTTCCCAGAACAGGAGGAGGGTGCGGGGGCGCACCGTGGGGGGGCATCTGGTGACAGCGTGCGACGAGGGGCAAGTGTCGTTAGGAGGAGGATTAAGTGGTCGTTAGGAGGAGGATTGAGTGGTCGTTAGGAGGAGGATTGAGTGGTCGTTAGGAGGAGGATGCGAACTGTCGTTAGGAGGGGAATGCGAGTGGTCGTTAGGAGGGGGCGCACACACACAAAAGCAATAAGGGGACACAACATGTAGCGTGTATTATTCAAACAGGGCGATCATTAAAAACGTATAACCCATGCGTCTTGGTCGCTTTTCTTGTGTCCTGGATTATTTTGTCCTTGATAATTCGTAAGGCGCATCCATGTCATGCGAGTAGCCCTAAATGCATGCGTTTGTGTGTATGTTGGATGTGAAATTTGTGTACGATTGTCACCACGCAGACTAACCTGCCAAGTGCATGACCTGGCAAAGCTACTCAGTAAACACTGGAAATTCTCTCTCACTCTTGAAATGAGATTAGTTGCCTTACCAGCATTTAAATGACCCGGTGTGGCCTTTAATGTGCAGGAGCGGGAGCGCCTCCTGGGTGAGGTGCAGAAGCGTCAGGAGCAGCTGCTGCGCGAGCAGGAGGCAGCCGACAAGCTGTCCCTGAAGGTGCGGGCCATGGAGAGTAAGCTGCTGTCGGGTGGCAAGAACATCGTCGACCACACCAACGAGCAGCAGCGTGCCCTGGAGCAGCGGCGCCAGGAGATCGCCGAGCAGAAGGTGCAGTGGCGCCTTCTTTTGTTTTCGTTGGCAAGGGTTAAAGAAAGCACGGAGCACAACAGTTAAGGGGGCATTGATGGTGTCATCTGCTTTATTGATCTCGTCCATGTTACCAGTGAAGTCTAACACACTTCCAGCTTCTCATCTTAACCCGTTCACCGTTTTGTTATATAAACAAATTTCTTAACAAAACTGCTTATTTTTTTATTCCTGATTTCTATTATTATTGCAATAAAAAGCATGCATTCGATCAATAAGAAATATTTGAAGCAAACACGAAGTCATATTAGCATATTCAAGTTTATTATTTCTCACAATACAGAAAACCAACTTCCTCCTGGTAATGAGCGATAAATACATTCAAGCAAGTCATCAGGCGAGCTTATAGCGAACGTCTTACCAGGAACTGCCAGAAAAGGAAACCGAACGGGTCGCGTAGGGATGTTACTGACGTCGATCTTCATCCACTGACGCGCGTCATCACTGTCGTCCTCGCTCTCTGAACCACCATCGTCTGAAGAAGATGACGACGAAGAAGAGCGTCTTTTCTGAGAAGACAGGCCAGCAAAACACACTTCATTTTCGCTGGATGCCATTATTAAAACCCAGGTTACCATACAAAAAAAGTTTAAGCGGTAGAAGAAAACAAAATTAACAGGTCCGTGCTGCCATCTGTCGACCAAAATGTCATTTAAGACACACATGAGCGCTGCTCGTCTGAAATGCTGAAGGGAAGAACCTATTCAATGAGGACGAGCTACAGTCATCCAAAACGGTTTGGGGACGGCCTGGCAAGGACGAGCGCAGCTCGTCCAAAACGGTTAAGGGGTTAATGCAATAGTATTGAGGCTCCTGTTCTGCAGAAAATGTGGAGGTGTCGGCGTTGTGAGCAAAAATTCCCCGGAGAAGCAACTAGGTAGGCCACCTAAGTCACGTGACTTTGTGGCATCATCGCAGCTTGCCCACCGTATTGAGAGCAAACTGACCACAGTGGCAGGTGGCCGTTAAATTAATGAATGTTCGCTCTGGAAGAGCAACTCGGGTTGCACAAGCCCCACAGGTGGCAGCACCTGCCATTGCACGGCATGGCACATTGCTTAACCGCTCCACCACTGCACAAGGAGTGGTATGAGGACTCCCAGAGATCTATAAATGTAAAGTCGAGAAAGACCAATTTTGCATATACAGTGAAAGCTCGTTAATTCGACCCCCGTTAATTCGGCAAATCGGATAATTCGACGCGCGCGCGAGGTCCCTACAATTATACATAGGAGTCTATGGGGCGAAACTCTCGTTAATTCGAACAAATTCTGCCGTGCGTCGGTTAATTCGACTTCACTCCGCAGCCCGCCAACCCGGTGTGCCGAGAGCAAAAAGAAAAAAACACTGTCATGAGCGGCGCTACTGTACGGCTGATAGGCCATCCCTATGGTCATATCATCCATCCATCCCACCATCCATCCGAGGAAGCGAGTTAGCGGCGGCCGAAGCGGCTGGCGTCTTTTTTTTTTGTGCTTTGTTGTGTCGCAGCAGTCGCTATCACGGTTATTTACGGCGCCTTTTTTGGTAAATGCGCGCTTTGTCAGCGTGTTTACTGCGCTACTTGTTGCTGTTTTGTTGCGACTGAGGGAAGGGTGAAAGGAAATCGCAAGGGATTGCCTACTGGCTCAGCCACCACGGCTGCCATGTGCAGATAGAGGAGAGTTAAAAGATCAGAGAAAAAGATAGAGAAAAGATAAGACACCCGTCCACAGTCCCCGTGCAGATAAGAGGAGAGTTAAAAGATCAGAGGAAAGATAAGACGCGTGTCCCAGCAACAACGCCGTCCCCGCGGACGCTGGTTGAAAAAACAGATAAGCGGGGAGCGGCGCTCCCTTCACCTCCTCCCCGCGCTGCTTTCCGGTGGGTAGCGCGCAGGGCCTGCGCGCCGCCTCGCCTTCGTGTCCTGTCAGCTGACCGAGGATGAAATAATTGAAGTGACAGGCGCTGACAACGACGACGATTTACGATTGTGAGCAGTTGCACCAAATGCCGAAGTGCACGGTGAAAGAAGCCGCAGAAGCCTTGTCCGTGCGGGAGGACTTCTGTGAACAAATCCCTGACGGCGCGTGTGCCGCGGAGCACCTGGCAGCTGTTAGAGCTATTGTAGTCGCTCAAATTCGCTCGAAAAAGCGGACGGTGATTACAGATTTCCTTGCCAACTAAAGGTATACGTCCTGTTGCGGCAAACATTGTTTTTGTTGTTCATTCGATAATTCGACATTCGGATAATTCGACAATTTTTCGCGGTCCCGTCAGTGTCGAATTAACGAGCTTTTACTGTATGGGTATTAATTAACCAATTACGCTATTATGTCATACCCTCAAAGTAGAGTGTCCTCTCCAATTTTTTTGTCTTATATTGACTTGAAGTCTGGCTGTGCAGCCTATTAGAGTGAAGACGCTAAAGCACGGGAAAAGCAGGCTGATGTAGCTGAGGATTAGATAAAATATGGTGATGTGGTTAGGAAACTCACAGTTCGGTGAGGCTGGCTCGGAACAGAAGTATCGGGATCAGGGGCTGCAGGGAGAAGTCTCTGTCCCGTAGCTTAACATAACGAAGCTGATGGTGATGACTGTTACTCGTTTGCATCCACCTGAACGCAACCATACAGATACGAACGGTAATGACGGTGACAAGCTTTGAAAAGGCAGGTTCCACTGACTGGTCAGGAGGATCACCTGATGCCTTTGAGCAAGTGCATAGTGTAAGGCCTTAAAGCGCAAATTTGGATTCACCCATAGTGAGATGTAGCCTGACAGAGTTCAGAGTGTGTTCCTATTCTCCCCTTGAGATTAAGAGCATATAGGTACTTGTCAGCAAGCCTGTCAGAATGCAAGGTGGTTTTGTATGTCAGTGTTCGACTGTTTCTTTGTGACATTATGCATCTAACCCCGTGTTGTCCTGTTCTGGTGTTTGATTGCAATCTCAGGTTGACATAGTGCCATATTTCTTGTTGCTTCATGCAGATCGTCTGTTATAGGCTATTGCATAGACTTTTTCCACGGATCGTATGCTAAACGGATTTTGTCTTCTGCTTGCAGCGGCGGGAGCGAGAGATGCAGCAGCAACTGGAACAGCAAGAGGAGGGCACCTCAGAGATAAAAGAGACATACACATCTCTCCAGCAGGAAGTGGACATCAAGACCAAGAAGCTCAGAAAAGTAAGGAGTTCTCAGACACCTGCTTTGAAGTTTAATTAGCTGTAAAGAAAGGTTTACATTGCTTTTCAGTTTTGTTGTTTCCAAACTGCACTGCTCCAAGTGAGAAGGCGAACTCCTAATTATTTCTTTTTCTTTTCTTATTACGTGGGGAACAGCTTTTTGCCAAGCTGCAGTCGGTGAAGACGGAAATCCAGGACCTCCAGGAGGAGCACTCGAAAGAGCGACGCGACCTCGAGCAGACTCAGAATGAGCTCACCAAGGAACTCAAGCTCAAGTAAGCACTGAGTCGTAGCAACTCAAGATGAGAATGTTTTAGAGAAGTTTTAGATGTGAGATATCTGCAGCTGTTTTTCGTAAATGTTTAGGCACCATTGACTAGGCATTGTAGTATATAGTAATTGTGGTAAATAGCTCCAGTGGGAGCACCTATTATGTTGACCATGTGGTTTACAGGTTGGACTTAACTTTATAACAACCCCTATGCCATGAATACTGTTGTTACTTCCCCTTTTCTCTTTATGGTTCCTATTTGTTAAATTTGAATTCTGTGATTTCAATCAATACCTTGCATGTCTAATGCATTTAATTGTGAGTGCTGTTAGTAAACATTCAGACTACTAACTGGATTTGAATTTGGCAGTGACTCAAACAGTGCAATTCAAGTTGCCTATTTGAGGGAAAGACTGTGTAGTAACATTCGTGTAAACTGCGCAGCAACATGAACGCTGGTCGGCAGTGAACAACAACATTTATTGTTGAGGACCGCGATTATATACCCTCGCTTACTGAGAGGGTTCCAGAAAGGGAGAAAGGGAATGAACGATAGGAAGTCAGGCCAAAATGGGGTGTGCGCGCAGCTGCCTTGCTGGCTAGCAGAAACCAAACGAATACAACAAGGTGAAAACTTTATGGAAGGGAGGCTGAGTTGCTTATGTCCTTCTCAAAACGTCCGCTTTTCCTTGATGCAAGCTTGGTTGAATTCATGCATGTGCGACCACAGTGGTAGCTTAGTGGCTTGAGCATCTGCTTCGCATGCGGGAGGTACGGGGTTTGATCCTCTGTGCCGCCATGCATTCGCCAATAATACAGTGGGTACAAGCTTTTCTCCGGCCTGGTGCTCGGCTAATCTGAGGTGAAATGCTGGCCAAACGGGTCTTTGTTTTGGCCCAACCTTGTGTAGACAAGAATGTCTTGTGCCATGACAATTTTTGGCCAAAGCTGCCCTTCCGTCATAAAAATACATCATCATCATCATCGAGTGCATATGAAATTTCAGCTGACTGTGCAGACCTTTAACACAAAAATTCACTGTAGAGTCTGTTATGGTACGGTGAGATGAAGTGTGGTATGTGGGGTTTAATGTTGCCTAAGGCTGCACGCAGGGTATGAGAGACACCATATTGGAGGGCTCTGGATTAATTTAAACCACGTGGATGTCCTTAACGGTTACTGACATCGCACAGCTTGTGTCTTTTGCATTTCAGCCTCAGCAAAACGCCGCCTCAGCAAACGCCGCCTCTGTAACCATATGCCTTAGCCACTAAGCCACTGTGGCAGGTTTTAGAGTAGGTCAGTTTTATATTCGTAATACGCTGCCATAACATCGCTTAAGAAACCTTGTTTCAAGCTGGCAGGGGGATGTTGTTTGTTGCACAACAGGGTAACGCAAACATTTATTTAGTTTGAACTATGGATTGTTTCTGAGTCTCTATGTTCGTGACACTGTCTGCTGCTTTCAGTGTGTGAACTTCCTTCATGCAAGTGTTTTGTCTAAATCTTTTCTTCTGTCTGTTAGGATTCTATACCTGTCGTGTACTCTTTGAATCCAGGTACCTCATAATTGAAAACTTCATCCCACCCGAGGAGAAAGTCAAGATCCTGTCGCGGGTTGTCTACGATGAAGATGAGGATCAGTGGTCTTTGCTGCCGCTCTCTGAAGTGCCGGGGTATGTTTGCACCCTTTTTTTTTATGCTCACATTTAGATTGTTTTGTTTAATTGATGGCTGGTTTTTCAGCATCACCTTTTGAGCTACTTTGCACTGAAGCCTTACAAAGAAATTGTGAGCAGCATACATAAAAAGATCCTGAGGACCTATATCGGTTGGGACTGCTGCGTTACAATTACAACGAAGCTACTTAAACAGGAAATGGAGCTGTATGTAAGCTAGAAAGCACTTATCGTTCATCGGTTTTATAAGCGCATTGTAAAATATTTTGAGCAAATCTTATTTTTGGAAGCCCAGCTGACACTGTTGGAGATTGTCATTTATTACGGTCACTATTCCAATAGCTCAGCCTGCTGTTTCCCGTTCTTTCTATATTTGTTTATATTTGTTTTTGAACCTTCAGAATATTGCTTTGCGTGATCAGTACTTCACCAAATGGACTGTGCAAAGCTTGCTGCTTAAACTGAGTGCTGTAAGTAGAATCTTAATGATACAGTCATGTTTAATATGACCTTCAGGGTGGTACAAATTTGCACAATCCGCTGGCCGGAGTGCATTGTTTACAACGGATAGAATTTGAATTTCGGATATTCTGAACACCCTCTCGTGCCACTATGGATTATGCGAGCGTGCGAGCTGCGACTAATATAGCACTGCCCGCATATTGCCAACATTATGATCGTCATTCATGCGGCCCGCATATGCCAACGTCGCAGTAAACAGTGGCGCGTGGCCATAATAAATTCAATCAGCTGTAAACATATCTGTGTGAATGCATTTTCGGTGCTTCTGCATACGGGTTTTGTTAGTTCTGTCAATGCAGCCGTGCTTTCTCCCTGATTCTTTGTGTCTGCTTTTCAGGGCTATGGAGCCACTGAGACCGCCTTCAGCCAAGTCAAGCCTCAAGTCCAAGGTAAAGTCATGCTTTCAGATACATTGCATGCCATACCAGATAGATGCTGGAGAGAACCTGCTTGAGAGCAACATGAGCATGACATCTGTCATTAGTTTATAATGACAGATGATCAGTAGGCAGTAGGTCATCACCTGCTGCCTCGTTGGTGGTTTTATAGGCCTTTGTCAAGCTGTCAGGAACAGCTTTTTGCCTATGAATCCGCCAGAATCTTTCTGGAAAATAAAATGAATTGAATTGAATTGAATTGAAAAAAAAATGCATACCACAATATGATTCACAGCCTGAAAAAAGCATAAAATACGTTAGTTCTTATTTAGTTCCTGTATTTCTGCCGTCATTTAGTGTTGCCACTTTCAATGTCTTCTTTTAACTTTACTTTGAAGGCGTTTTCAAAAATTCACTTTCTTGTTCTTCTGTGAGCTGTGTCTCATTTTTATGTGTGGTCAGTGCTATACTGCCTCGTCATTTGTCCATTTCATCTTTATGTTCTTGGCCTTGCTCTTTTAGCGTAGTGCCTCTTCAAGTTCATGTATGCTGGCCTGGCTTCCTGTTCATGCAGGTTCATTCTTTCATGCCTTCTTGCCAATGTGTTTCTTGTCTCTTATTGTGCTACGTTCAGACAGTACCAGTGCTCTCACACTAAAAAACTTGCGTTATAATCGTGTGGATACACTATGTATTCTGTCTGCCTTTTTGTTTTGTAAACGTTGTCTACATCTTTTTTTTTTTCGAGACTTGCACGAAGTCAGCTTCCTTTGTTGGTGCAATGTGTACGCAGGGCGAGCACATCCTCCAAGTGGAGCTGGACATGCCTGTCCGAACGACACGAGACTATGACGCGCCGGCCATGTCGCCGCACCTCAGGGCTGTCTTGGACGATGCTCTGAGGGAAGAGGAAGATCTGGACATCGATGCTAGGTGGGCAAAGTCAGAACTTGGGAAACCTGAATGCCCAAGCATACATTCTGCACTCCCATTTCTGTTTCCATTTCTGTTTCCATTTCTGGTGACACATTTTCATTGGTTGGTCTTTTATCGATTACCATGTGGAGATGCACGAATGAGATCACACTTACTGTCATGCGACGAGGAGAGTGCTTTCCGCATATTAGTGGAAGGACCGGAAATTAAGATAAGATAAGAATTTATTGTGTACAAATCGGTTACATAAATTCAGTATACAGGTGAGGGTCCCAAAGTCAAGCGACTGTCACGGGACCCCCGGTAGATTAATACTAACTTGATTAAAAAACAAGCAGCATCACAGACAGGTACAATTAGCAGTAATAACAATAGTATTTTAAATAAGTAACATTTTTATAATGAGAATGAAATAGATTAACAGGGCAAAAACAAACAGACAAGCAAAACAAGAATAACAACAAAATAAGAATAACAATTCTTAGCAATGTCAATCTTTTCAGTACTTCCACGCAGCTACATTAGAGATACTGTGAAGGTTTGTCTTCTTTGCTGTTATGATTTTGAAAACCTAATCCTAAAAGGTATTCTGCGTAATTTGGAATTTGTTTGCATCCCTGTGGGTGTTAGCAGTGACAAGGTTTGCTTCTGAAAACACATCCAGCCAGCAATGTACTGATGTTCAGTTAAGGGGGGACACTGGTCTTGGAAAGAAAATTTTATTAATTTAGTCATAGTTAAGAAATTTTCAGGGCACATGTATTTTTGTGTGCTGATTCTAGATATGTCATTTAATTTCATGTAAAACAATTCCTTGAGCACTTATGCACTTTTTGTGCTAGTATTTTGCGGAGAGTTTTGAAGAAAGTTTGCTGCAGGAAACTCGCTGAAATGTGGGCCATTGGGTTCTGTTGACACCCACGAATACAATAAGGGTGAAATTATCACCCTGGCTCTCATAGAACTTGAGTAATAGGATACTGAAGCTGCCACTTCAGAAACAGGAATACACACTTTCCTTCTCATTTCTGAGGCGACAACTTCAAAACTCTATAACTTAAGTTCTATGATAGGCAGGAAGACAATTTTACCCTTATTGTATTCCTTGGCATCAGGAGAACCCAATGGCACACATTTCAGCGAGTTTCCCGCAGCAAATTTTCTTCAAAACTCCGCAAAATACTAGCATAAAAGGTGCACAAGCGCTCAAGGAATTGTTTTACATGAAATTAAATGACATATTTAGAATCAGTACACAAAAATGCATATTCCCTGAAGATTTCATAACTGTGACTTCACTAATAAAAATGTTTTTTTCAAGACCAGTGGTCCCCCTTAATTGAGTTGGCATGTTTGCTGTTGTTTCTGCTGGTAGTGCACATGTTTTGTGCAAACCAGTGACTTTGAGGCAGTTAATTTATAAATGCACTACAGTGTGCTGACTGACAACGCGGAGGTGGGAGTCTGCCTTTCTGCCTTGTTTGCGTGTGGCCTTTCACAAAGGGACACCGCCCTGTGCTTCTCTTCTCCACAGTCTAAGCATCTTTCAACTGCACGGTGAACCCAGGCATAGCCGGAGGGAGAAAAGCCATCGTTCTTCTAGGTGCAACACTTTTTTTCCTTCTTGCACATGGCACAGTTCTAAATGCACCCATTGTGGCACTCCTGCAACATTATATAGCCAAGAGTTTTACCTTGGGGTTTCTACCAGTTGAAAATAGAATTGAGTTGAGTACAGAGGATAGAACCGCTTTGTTTCGGATGAATACTAAGCATCTGGAATGTCCATAGGTTGCTGCACGAGATGTTAAAGGTGCACTGAAGAGGAATCTGAACTTGTCTTTTTGCCGCGGGAACTTGATCTACACGTTTCGAGCTTTCTTAGAAACATCGATTTATTGCCCTGTGTGGCCGATTTCCCTAATTAAATCGAATTAACGCCCGGCTCCCGCCTTTTTTTTTTTAATTCTCCTTCGTACGGTGGGCGGAGTCGACCAACGCGTGGAGCGCCTTTCACCCAGTCCCGTGGCGGCTTGCCGCTCTGCCATCGGCGGAGTAATACGTAGTAGTCCGTAGTAGCAAATAGTCCGCGCGTATTTTTATTTCTTCGGGCTTATTTTGCGGCTATATTATCTGCGAATGAAACTATTTATTGATGGAAACCTAAAAAACAAAATAAAGCGAAAGCAAAGCCTCCACGGGACTGGGTGAAAGGCGCTCCACGCGTTGGTCGACTCCGCCCACCATACGAGGGAGAATTAAAAAAAAAAGGCGGGAGCCGGACGTTAATTCGATTTAATTGGGGAAATCGGCCACACAGGGCAATAAGTCACTGTTTCTAAGAATGCTAGGAACGTGTAGATCGAGTTCCTGCGGCAAAAAGCCAAGTTCAGAATCCTCTTCAGTGCACCTTTAAGTTAGAAGCACTTTGGTCTTCGAGCCTTCTCCAAACATGCAAACCCTTGAAAAACCTTAATTATTCATTATTATCTCACTGAGGCACCTATCCGTTTCATACATCAGGTGCAACATTGTCAGAGCTAGCGCTCTTGTTTGCGCTGCCTGCATCCACGACCGAAAAGTAGTGTTTTCCTTGCGGTGAGTGAAACATAGTAAATGCTTTGCCTGCAGGCTTACTACATGACACATTTGTTGTGAGCTTGATTAAGTACACTGTTACTGCTGATGACACACTGTCGCTTTCTCGTGCCTTAGACCACTTGGCCACAGAATAAGCGCGGAGTAACACACCTCCAATTATTTTTCTGTGCGGACTACTTTCATACCTTTCACAGAGTATAGTACTTCAACTTTTCATTTCTGACCATTCACAACACTGCTTTAGTTTCAGTACTGCAACCTGCACCAGTTTTTGTGATAGTGTGATGTTACATGCTGTCCTCAAAGTTTTGTGCAAAACTCAGCTGAGCTTGTGCTGTTGCGACAAGCTGCATCAAGTACATTTCATTATGTCCTCAATGCTTGTTGTCAAGCTTGTTAAGTGCAATCTTGACAGCCTTGCTGAAATGTGGTAAACTGCTCCACACAGTGAAGTAAAGGCAGGCAGTGTCCTTTGTCACGCTGTCCCTTAGTTAGGTTATTAAATAGGGACCCAACGAATGGTACCAGCCAGACGGAGAGGAAATAAAAAAAGGCGGAGGCGCTTGATTGATGGCTACTCACTTATGGTTTGAGGAAAGGAGTCAGTCTAGCCGATCATGATGGCTCATCGGTTGGCGTGTTCGGCTTCTGATCCCAAGGTTGTGGGTTCAATCCCGGCCGCAGCGGCCATGTTTCGATGGAGGAGAACCCCGTAAGGTGCCCATGTGTTGTACGATATCAATGAATATTAAGAAATTCTAGGTGGACTGAATTAATACGGAGCCCACCAGCATCCCTCATAGCCCATATGTTGCTTTCAGATGCCACAATTTGTACTATTTACTTTTCTTGAGGGCAAAGGGTAAAATTCAAGTCCACAAACTGTTCGGCACACCTAACGCCTAATCAGTGCCGGCTTCTAAGGAGAACGCCTAATCAGTGCCGGCTTCTAAGGAGGGGCTTATACATTCTTGGATGTTTTCTGTGCAAAACGAACCATGATACTGATGGCAAGGTGATGCTAGCTTATAACAACAATTTTTCTGGCACACGTTTTTTTCTGCACCGCACCTCTCTGTCAGCCTGTATGCACTTTTAATTTTGAGTTTCGATAGTGTTATAACTAGGAAACGACCTGTCAGAAAGCACTGAACGAAGCGAAGTGGGACTTGTCTCAAAACTAAGGTTTAAAAACTGATGCTTGACGTGTCTTCACGTGCAGAGCGAAGTCCGCACGCCACCGTCACCAGGAGTTGTCAGAGCCAACATCAGAAGCGTCGTCGTCATCGGCGGCAGGAAGCGACTGCTACCCCGAGTCAAGAGGACTGGTGCCCAAGTGAATGTCAGAGCCCCTACAGGATCCCCAGAGAACGGCCACTCTTCTGCTGCTAGTGCAACTGCTGCTGCTGTTTGCCGCTTGCCTCGAATGCTCACTGCGCGGATGAGGAGGCCGTGAGTTTGTGACGGTGGTGGACCGTCACGGCAGTGCGCGTTTATTGCGGCGCATTCTTTTCTCTAGGCAAGAAGAATGGGTGAATGATGCGGCTGAGTCTGCTGCTGCTTGTGTCGCAGTTCAAGGCAGACATGTTTAAGCCGAAGATGGCTGCATTTTTTGTAACACAAGACGAAAACTGCCACCACGCAGTTGTGTGATAAGTGAGATTTCTCAACTGCATGTATTTGCGACCAAGTTAGTGACAGAACCGGTGTCCTGGCCTGAAATGTGACGGCATGCAGGAGAGCTAGATTCCAGGAAGTGTCATTGTCACATGCCTGGAGCGACTCAGTCACGATGAATTTTATGTGGGGGCTAATGTGGTTGTCTGGCACTCGTACTCAATGACGCAGGACGTCATACGGTGGCCTAGCTAGTTTCTTCGCCCCAACAATAAGAAAAAACGGTGTACATTTGAAGGTGATGTGGCGTGAGCCTGCTGCTTTTGGTACCATCACACAAGTGAACAAACATTCGCGAACGGAAAGGTGGAGGAAAAAAATAATTGTGGAACTGCAGTATGCCGAATATATACTGATGCGAAAGAACTAGGCATCATAAGCATCCATTATTTGAAAATTTGGCTATATTGGTTGTGATGTATGGCTTATACGACTTTGTAGATGAAATATAGTTCAATATTGAACACGTTGCCATTGATGCTCCATCAAGAACGCTCCAGTGAGATGTTCTTGCTGTGTGCCGAGCACGAGATGTCTTTGGACACAAACTCTCTTTTCGTGCACAGGCGAAATGCAGAATGTCCTCATGGATTGATTCCATGCAGAATATCTACATAATTTTCAATAACTATCGATTGTGTCATGCAAACATTCCAAAGTTCGAAGCGTGTCCTTGCTGGAGGTCATCTAAATGTGCTTGCCGTGCAAGACCTTTGCACGTGTCATCTCAACTAGAAATGCTGCATGTAGCAAGATGCAAAGCAAGGTACTTGTAGTGATATGGTTTTATTTTAGCGCTTCATTTTTGAGGCTCAAAAGCGTCAATGTGCTACTTAGTGCTGCTGCGATGAAAAAGTATGCTGGCTTGGGGTTTGTAAACAGATATTTGCACCGAGGGGCTATCTGTGTGATTAATACAATGCATGGTTGACGTCTTCTTGCACATTCAAGTCGTGCACAAATCACATCTCGGGCATGATGTGTAGCCCACTGGTAACCCAACCAGTGCATTGTAAAGTGAATGCGGTCTAGCAAAACGTACTTTGCTCACTTGTGTTTAGACTTAGGAGAAAGCATTCGGGACGCACGTGAAAGCAGCGAACTCATAAGTGAAACAGAACTGCAATGTGCTAGTTAAACATGCTAGAGCATGTGATGTGCGTCTTTATAGGTGTCTCTACTGTAGACTGTCTACCCCACCAAGATGCAAAGCCTTTTACTTGCACAGTGCAATGCTACTATAGCATTATTTATTCGATACACATAGTGTATAGTAGCTAGTTTAAAGGAGTAGAGGCACCAAATGTTGGTAGTGTGTTCTTTTTTTCTAATCGCATGGGAGACACCAGTAAACATGCATTGCTGCATAGAATCCACTTACTCCCAGTAAACAATTTATAGTTGAATTTCCATCCTATGTGTTTTCAGTTTGATATTCATCAGTGAGAAGGAGGTTGTTGAAACCAAAACAACGTAAAGAGAAGGAATTCATTAATAAATAATTTACCAAGTGCTTTATGTATAGCGATGACTTATGCACTGTTTCAAAGAAGCAAATATGCAACCAAAAATTTGGTGTCGATGCTGCTTTAAAAAAAAAAGACAATGTTCTAGCAGCTACTGTCGGTACTTACTGCAAAATACTAAGCCGCACCTTTTCCATTATCTCTTATCAGTGAACTGATGCAGCTATGCTCTTGAATTCTACTGCAATGCGCTCCTGCTAGATTAGACAGAGCCGGAATACGCGTAGACAGAAATAGCAGCAATGTGCCTGAAAAAAATAAATAATGAATGCCTGCAAGTTTATGCCTGTGCACGCTTCCTAGGCCAGTTCGGATGTCAGTTTGGTACTGCTTGCATATCATTCTCTCCGCGATGGCGAACCCTAAGCTGTGATAAACAGCAGCCAAAGCTGAAAGTGTAAATGTGTATGGATAGTTTGTGGTAGTACTAGATTGTCACAGATGTTTGCATGGTTCATTGACGACACATGCATGCCATTGCTACCTTATAGCATTGTACTTAGACTGAGTATTTAACACCTTTGCGCAGATTTATCGGCGAAATGAAATTAAAGAGACACTGAGGAGTATAGTCGATCTGTGGCTCTTTCTGGGTGTGTTGCCGTTTATCTGATAGCAAAAGAAACGTTTATTGCTAAGGTGATTGCATTTGAAAATTTTCCCACTATACTCGATTCAAACTCGTGGCGTCTACATTGAAAAGGACCCCGTGACTGTCATTTTGAAGAGAATGCCAAACGCAGCATTAGCTAGCCTCTGGGACCCGCGCCTGAAAATCTGTGCCGATCCATGCAGTTCACTTGGGAAATCGGTCGGTGATGGCAACATTTATGTTTAAGTTTTTGCTCTTTAACTGATAAAAGCTCCATTTTCGGTGAGAGTGGCCTTTTAGTGGTTGGAACGCGGTAATCCGTCTATGCAGGAGAGCCTCGATTTGCCCTCATTGTCCCTTTAACCATGACGAGGCCAAGACGAGTATTTGCTGGAAAACTAGAACTTTTGAGTGTGAATGTCCAAATTTTGTAATGCTGAAGACAGAAACAAAATAATCGCTTTTTGGCGTCGTGCTAGACGAAATGCTGGTGTGTGATGTGATGCAATTGAAAGTGCGTTTAATTGGGTTCTTTAAGCTGTCACCACTGGCACATTTGGCAGTTGTTATCAATGGTGGGATCAACGCATTTGTATATGCGTGTTAAAGCTGTTTTGTAGAGTAATGATTTTTCGCTTGCCCCAGATAATGCCCCAGATAGTGGCTCAGATTAGTAAGTTCTGGGCACGTGTAGCTTATCGCGTCCATGTTTTCACTCCCATGTATCCTGTCAGCACCCTGAGGGATGAAGTGGCGATTACAGAGACTGTGCTTGTTATTGTGAGCATTCAGTCCCAGCCTCATACGTGCATTCCAATCTAAATCTCTAGCTAGTGTTGCAGGTTGCAGTCATTTTGCCGAATGCTGTAAAGGACTACAGAGCAAACTAGGATAGAAAATATAAAATAAAAAGTATAATTTTCTTGCCTTTTTTTGTGTGGGTAGCAACCAATCACACCAAAATTTCGGCTCTCAAAAGCTACTTCACAATAGCACTGTACAAAAAGGAAAAAAAGAATGCGTGAGATGTGTTTCGTGTGATAGCGTACTCTGTGAGCAATTAAGACTCAGCGACAAATCCTTGTTTGATAAGGGAAATGTCATGAAGCACTCTTGTCAAAACACTTCTCAGTTTCTTAGCATTCCCATGATTTTTTTACGGTAATAGATTCTGATGGAGCAGTGAAAATTGAATGCCACCTTTGGATTCTTTCTTTAGGAAAGAAGAGAGTGTTTGAATGAAAGGTTAAGCATACGCTTGCATGATTGGCCACGAGTTGGAGAGGGGACATTAGGGACTGATTGTGTTGAAATGTGCTTTAGGACTGCCCCTTAATTATAAGAGTAAATTTTTGAGGTCTGTTTAGCGCTTTACACTGCTCATGTGTTGAGGTTTGCATGCAGGAAACGGAGAGCTTCCGCCAACTTCAGCATGCTCATGGCTTTTTTTTAGCATCTATTTTTTCACTCCAATTGTGTGGCATGCAATCTTATGCCATCTGCGCAGCTTTGCATCGACTTTTTTTGTTACGGTGAAGGCCTGTTTTTTACCCAGGCACCTTTGTTAACACATTGCAGCTGGACTGTGTCGGTAATGTTATGTGGATTTTTTTTTTTTCAAAGTACTATGAGAACAATCTAAAAGCACCGAGGTCAAGACATGCAAAGTATTTGTTTCTAGTCGATTGACTGTACGTGATATTTTCGTATACACTGTTTTAAAGAACTAATTCATGGGTATTTATTAACACTGGCTAACTGCGTAAGCATTTTAGACATGGCGGTTCTTATGTTATCTCTTTCTCTTCAGAGGAGTTGAGTTTATTTTTGGTGTGTGCATTAATTTTGTACGCGGCATTGTCCGTTTATTTTGGATGGGTTGCAAATAAAGACAGAAGGCCATGGTGCCACAGCATATGCGTGTGTGTCAGTTATTTTGAGCTGCTGTTCACAGTGACTTGTTTTCATTGGTGCTAGGCTGGTGCTTGAAAGCTACACGGCATCAACGGCGCTGTCAAACCACTTTTCCTTGCTGAATATTGCTGACTCGCTTGTGACAGGTTTACATTTAATTACTGCCAGTTTTATTAGATCAGAGCCGCTTACTAGGCTTTTGCAAATACTGAGGTATTCCTGGATTTTTGTTGTGTAACAAGACAACATACTTGTAAAAGCAAATACGGAGGAATCCATCCGATAAAATATGCAAGCAATCCAATACCACAGAACAGGCTTGTGGGCTTTTCAGTGACAAACAAATTGCAAAAGCCTGCTGCTGGCTCAAGTCAGCCTTTAAGTTGACTGCAATAGATGAAATTGCTATGCTGGGGCCGTATTTTGTAAGAATTCTTTGTGTTTCATTCCTTAGCATCTGTGAACCCCACCTCTGGTGCCAGAACCAACAACTTACATTGTTTGTGTAATTGCTGGTCATACAAGTAGCACTAGTATAAGGACCGGACAGCTGGACTGGTGGCGCCGCCTCTCAGCGTTTCCCTCGTTACCGGAATGGCCCGGTGCATTGGAGTGTGCGGTCTGTCATTGGTTAGTGTGGAGTTTGCTTCGGTGCTTTTAATGTTTAGGTGGTGTTGTGCGTGAATATGTCTGGTGAAACGAAGTCTAGGCAGACATGTGTTGTTGGCTGCACTAACAGCTAGACAAACTCATCTGATGCTTGTAAGCCGATTCATTTCTACCGGTTTTTGCACCAGCATGAACAGCGGGTCACCTGGATACAATTGGTTCGAAGAAGTATGCACGGGGTTGGTTACTATTTGGTCGTAGAAACTTTGCAGCAGTTTTAAAAATTTTGCTATAACTGAAAGCTTTGTGCCTTCTATTCCCCAGGAGTGATGGCAAGGGAGCCGAAGCCACACTCCTGCATCTGTAGTCGTTTTATTGGCAATCGGAAATCGGAAGAATCGAACAGCCCATGTTACAACCCTAGCATTTTCCCGCCTGTATTAAAGAAAAGGCCAGCATGTATAATTGCCAAGGGCGTTACGAAAGGTAACAGTAGTGCGTTGATGAACGTCAACCAGTTTTTTTTTACGTCCAGTGCTTCTCTTAAACGCACAGTACAACTTGGTTTCTCTGCAGCGCAAGCAACGGAGCTATCATTTATTGAACCATAGGTGGTAGAAACATCTGGGAGCTTAAAGGAATATAGACACGTAACTTTTGGGTGCGTGTTTTCTCCTTTGTAATGATGCGTAAGGCATTATTATACATAGATTACCACGCAGTATCCTCCTATGACTGCTAAATAATTTATAATAAAATTTCTTTCTCGTGCTGTTTTGGTTTCAACAGCCTAACAATGACTGTGACGTTTAAGAGAGGTTATAGGTCACGTGAGGCATGAAAAACTGCAATATAACCACTGCTTCTACATTCGTTGTCATTCCAGCTCTTGAAGGCTGGCTTCAGCGCTGTAGTGAATCAATATAATGAAGTAGTGATTATATCAGTTTTTTCATGCCTCACATGACCTGTAGCCTCTTTGACATCACAGCCATCGTTCGGCTGTTGAAACCGAAACAGCATGACAGAAAAATTCATTATGAATTATTTAGCGGTCATAGGCGAATGCCACATGGTGATCCATGCATAGTAGTCTTCCGCATAATTATAGAGAAGAAAACATGCCACTATAATTAGGTGTCTATACTCCTGCGAGAGAGGCGTGCATCCTAAGTAATCTTATTTGTTAACTGCAGACAGAGTAACAAAGCTGGTTGTTTCAGTTTCAAAAAAAGTATGACAGTCAGCTGAAGGAAGCTTTCATGCTTTTATTAGATGTACTAATATCAGCTGAAGGAAACTTTCATGCTTTTATTAGATGTACTAATACCTTAGTCAGTGTTTACCAACAAAAGCTCGATTACGCGGGATTTCTGTGTTCTTAAAAGACATTTTCGAAACAAGATTCTCAGCCGGATAAAAGTTGGGCGATAAGTTTTCTTGATGTAACAGTACCTTATTTCGCATTGTTTACAAAAAAAGCTTGCTTCTGAAAGATGTGTAGGTTTACAGTAAAAAAAAAAAAGGAAGTGCGATATTCTGTTCGAGGTATTCTTCACATTTCGTTTATAGTTAATAAACCTCAACCACAAAATCTGTACGAACAAGCTTGCGTCAGCTGATTTTCCGTGCTCTCAAAATAAATTTGCAGCTTGTAAAGAACCCCGCGACAGTGAGCTGCAGAAATATTTCCAGATTTGTTTTCGCATGCAAGAGAGAAACCACGATATTTAACAAAAACCCTGCATACAGGGCATCTCCAGGTGCTCTGCAAAAGAATCTGTAGACCTAAAGGTAAACTGAATTATGAGACAGCTAGACCAATTGTTCGTTTCGTTTACTCCTTGTACAAAGGACGTATTAATCACAGTATCTGAAAAATAAAAAGAGAGTTGTCATCCAGCCATATCTGCAGTTGCTTTGTTCTCATGTACAAATGTTATGTCCTAACAGCTTATCTTCATTGCTAATGCTGGACTTCCATGAACAAATGGCAAACCAGCAAGCTTCATTCGACGATTCAACATTTACCCAAAGGAATGAAGTTGCACTTACTTCCAGGTCCGCATCGTAGCTTGGCGCATTCAGCTTCGTCTGTAGTATGCATTTATTATGTGCGCAACCACTCCTTGACACTTTCGCATGACATACGTGGCTTGCCTCGCAAATGCCTCTTCCCTTTTTCACCATTGCCTGATCGAAAAAACTCCGTGTGATTACCTAAGCTTTCAATGCCAACTCCAGAACGGTGCGTACATCCATGCTCGAGTACACCACCTCGAATGCAACTGGCTACGCTGCTCCGCTACCTTGGCATTCCGCTGACGAGCACTTTGCCACAGGCGGCACTCTTCAGCTGAGGCGACGGTGGTGCCATACAATGGGCGTCCAGTCCAAAAGCAGGTGAATGAATTGTGAAATTTTTTTTGTTCCTATTTTTGTTTAGTATGTCAGCTTGGGAGGGCTTGTGAAGATTCCCTGCATGCAACACCATTGGATTCAAAATCTGGCCATGAAAGTGCTTCCCCCCTGCCAACACACATTTATATTCATATTAACAACATTGCCCTCCTTGTCTCTCGGTGCATTCACCAGATTTCTGCCTATACCCACTTTCCTCTCGACCGCCTTTAGGCTACCTCCGATCTTGCAGCACGCTCGATTTTCTATTGAACTTTCTCACGTCGGTAACCTTGCCCTTATCAGCTTTGATAGCTCTGCGAGTTGTCTTTGAGGTTAGACACTTTCGTGCTCAGGAGGTTCTTAATCCGATCAATCATCTCTCGAGAGAGCTTGTCGGTCTCTCGTGCAACCATCCTACCGCCTACTACTATGCGCTCCATAATTGTAGAGATATTGTTCACTACTTGAATATTAAGGCCGTCTTCCTCAATTCAAGCCAAATATCTGTTCGGCAGAGATCCTGAATTCAACTTTCCCTCTAACTGCGAACTCGTCGATGGGCTTCCTCCCTAGTTTCTTCCATTCCCTCTTGCAAGTCTAAGCTAATCTGACACCTTACCATCTTATATTACTTCACACCTTTCCGAAAACCTCCACATCGTCTTTGGGGCTTTTCCAACTACAACTACACCAAAGCTGCGAAGAGGCAGCAAAAGCTGCTCCACAGAATGGCCCATAAGGCAGGGGCAGGGGTGTAGCATGTTTATTTGTGGTCGCCAAAGAAGCCTGAGGTCATCCTGTCATTCTCCAGCGCCACGGTCTGAAAGCAAAACATGACAAATTGAACCACACAAGACCAATATAACTCATGAGCTCGCTAACAAACACCAAATGACTATCTCTACCAATATAACCAAAACTCATTTCCAGCACCGAACTTACGTGCAATTTCAAAATATTTGCAGCAAGAGCAAAAGAACACTAACAAAAGGCAAAGCAGTCTCTTTTTGATTAAGCACGTGCGAAACACCCCTAAATTTAGATCCTGTATTTCAAAAGAAGAGGATTGGGAAAGGCACAACTGATGTGTGCACTATCATCTCAATCCATGCCAACTAAGCCTACCTCATCACTTGGAAAAACTGGGAGACAATGGCAGAACAGTAAGATATTTTTAGGGATTAGACAGTCGACTTTGAATGCCTGCAGTTCAACCAGCAATACATAAATGTGGTGCTACACTACCAACTACACAACAGACCTAAGTACAAGAAAAATTCTGAAAGCTTTCTGCTTCCCAATTCAATACAAACAATCAAAACAGGGCAAGGGTAATAAGCCATAGAAAAAAGTAAACAACATAAGAGAAGGCAACATAAAATTGACAAAAAAAGGTGGTTTGCTAAAATTACTGTCCCAATTAGAATCTATGTGCATTGGTCAAACTAGACACAATATAAGCAACTTGAAACACTTTCACCTTAGCAAAATTTTGCAGTTTCCAAGAAGTGGTGCTACCGGTGCTCAACACGCTCACAATCGTCTACAACACTGACAAACACATGGAATACCTCGTCAATATGATTGCCTGTCTGTCCACAAGCCACGACTCCCTTAGCAATGATAGCATGCCTCATTGGCCACGCACATACATTTCAATCAACCACATGCTGTCAGACTGCCCACAACTGCAGACCGCAAAAGCACCATCACAATGACTGACGGCTGGCATCAAATTTGAGCAGAGCTGAAGAGTGCATACCTCCCACGATTTTACAGATAGCATGCCAATCATGATTGTACACCTTGCTCTCGTGCATGTCTATAGAACCTGCAGGACGGTGTTGCTGTTTGCTGAGCAGTGCATAGTTCCGAATGCTCTACAGGTACACAGCTGTGAATTCAAATACGCGTAGACGTTACACGACTAGCTGCCTTGAAAACATTAAAACTAGTGACGACACACTGAGGGAGAACCAGATGCAACTCACATCATCTTAACCTCCTGGCTTCCCTCTCAGATTCGAGCAGGGTGAGGATGTCGCCCTCGCGCACGGGGCCCTTGACGTTCCGGATGATGGACCGGTTGGACTCGTCCAAGAACTCGACGCGGACCTGCGTGGAGACCGGCAAGTTCAATACACCAGCACAACACGGAAACTGGTCAGGCCGCCTACTAAGCTTGCCCAGAACACTTCCACGTACTGTCCCTGTAGCGATGGCGGCTGCTGAAATAACTCCTAACCGGCACAACTACCATTAGCAAAAGGATTGCACTTTACAGTGGGCCAACTCTTGCACCACCCTAGGTGGTAATGGGTAATGCTGCGCTTACAAAAAAAAAACCTCGTTTCCTTCAAAAGCGTGCTCCAGTTAAAGTTTTCCCGTAAGCAAAGACTGAACCATGTGCAGAGGATGCTTACCGGCTTTACTCTACAAAAGGCCTCGTTTCCTTCAAAAGCGTGCTCCAGTTAAAGTTTTCCCGTAAGCAAAGACTGAACCATGTGCAGAGGATGCTTACCGGCTTTACTCTACGAAAGGCATATATTGCCTAGCGTCTGGGCATGCAACGAGAACATTCTGAACAATGCCGACACCCGTAAACACTCAAGTCACGAAAACAACAAAGGCACGATTATACAAGGGATCTTGCACACGCGCTCAGTGCAGCTTCGAACGCATTTGCGCCTGAAGCCAAGATGCCTACAGGGCTGTAAGGGTGTCAACGTGAGACGAAGCTATGTGAATGGCTCGTACGGCGCCGACAATAGGCTGCGCACAGACTTACCTGGGTACACTGTCCCTGGGATCCGGTACGGCCCAGCACTTTGGTCACCTGCAAAGTGAGACGGAACAAGCCTGTCAGACAGTTGCACGAAGCATGCGGCGCGAAACACGCACGTTGAGCACTCTCTGAATTAAGCCTAACCGAACGCTTGACGCCAAGACGCCAAAAATCAATTAGAAAAGCCAAATAACGCACGAACAGACCGCAGACGACCTAACTGAACATACGAGTCTTATCGTATTCAGTTTTCAGACGTATTCATGCAATAATAAGCATAGTTGTACTCACACGTGCCAATTTGACTTTCTCCATGTCGGCGGCTGGAAGCGAAAGGAAGACAGCGACGTAGCCTCGGCCGAAGATTCGACCAAAACAAGGTAGCTCGAGATCTAGCCACTTAATGAAAAGGTTAAACTTCTTAGTACATAACCAACTGATTAATTTAAAATTATAATAAACCTTAATAACAAAAATATTTTAGATGAAATTAATTTTATGCTCAAATTATTGATTTACGTTTGTTTGTAAGACAACGCAAAAATGTCACTGCAATCCAAGTCAAAAATTCTAGCGATCCGAATGAATCCACGTTGCGAGGTGATCGCAGAAGGACGACCCTGCGATGGCTACAAGGCGCAGTGTATCGCCGGCGGTGGCAATGATCCGGGAGTTTTTGCTCGGAGTAAGGAAACATATCTATGCGCTTGCATAGCTCCTGTTACGTACACTGAGATGACCGGTGTTTGTTGAATCATGGCTTCGCACAGCGAGATTGACTGATACTTGGTTCTGCTCTGCGAACTTTATTTCATCTTGGTTACTAAAACATTTTCTTTTACAGCGCCAGTGGAACGGTCAGCTGAGGTATCCCGACGCTGTTTCTACTAGGTAGGAAGCACGTTCGATCCTCGCCTTCGCTTGCTGTTTTTAACAATCGGAGAGCCTTGATATCCGGTCCTTTGCACGGTTTCGCGGTTTAACTGCGCCGTGTCAGCGGTGGTAGTTATGCGTTTGCAATAAATATGTCGGCAGTCTCGCCGCCTATGTCTCATCGTCAAAGAAATATTGCATTTCCTACCACAACCCCGAAAGACCACTGTCCTGTGGGCAGCTTTTGTTACGCGATCTCTTACGAAATGGAACCCGAACGCCGCTGTCCAATGGCAATCCTAGCATGACAGGTTGCACAACCCTGTTTGACACTCGTCAGGAGAACATGGACTCGGCAGAAGGAATTGCTGCATGTCGTCCACTACAACACTGACCAGAGTATTGTGTATTCGAGGGCGTAGTATGTGCTCACCAGGGTGGCATTGGTGTGCTTGCTGATGCATGTAGTATGAGTTTCGTATTTTACAAACTTCAGCGCCAGTGTGCTTTGCCATTTGCATCTAGCTCGACTTGCACACAAGAAGTAGAATAGATAATTGAAGGAAGGTGGTTCTCAAACCACCAACTTGAAAGAAAAGGGGGAAGAGAAAACACTGAGCAACATTACGGAAAGGGGACACGTCTCGGATTTCATATCTGACAGAAACAAGAGGACTTTTGATAAGGTGTGAAGCCAAGTCCTCTTGTTGAAATGGTCAGTGGACGTCCCCACCCTTGTTCAAGCTTGTGCTCATACAGCCGAAGGCATTTCGTAGGAGAACGGCTTGGCGTATATAGAAAAAAAACTACTGAATACTCATTTGTGTCATGGCTAGTACGCAATCACAAGTTTAGTAGCAGCTCATCTGTGTAGCAAGCAAGTAGGCTTGAAAATGCAGCTTGTGTTTTGTGCTGTTGGCTGTCCTTGTTTGCATACAGGTACATTTTTTTTTTTCCTAATTGACGCTGTCCGAAAGATGTGCTTTTCTCGACCATCTTTCTTTTACTTTTAAAGGAACCCGCCGCCACCTAACCTGCCACCGGGACCAGCTTGCAAGCTTGCCGATAACTACTACTACACCAGAGACGCCAGGAGGGAGGTTGCACCCCCGAAAGTCATTGCCGATGGCACGGTACCGCTGAAGCAGATTGCTGATGCTAGCAAAGGGTAAAGTATAAAGCAACTAGCATTGGCACCTATTTTGTGTGTGCACGTGTTACAGTGCTCCAGAAGCATGCTTTGAATATGGCAAGGAAACATATCGCATCATCTCAACCAAGTTGTATCATCTTATGCTGTGCATTGCGCTGACAGATGGAATGCAAAGTCCAGTCGTCGTTTTTTCCTTGTAGCAGTAGCCTGTCTGGTGCTTTCCCATCTGTGAGATGCTGATGCAGGTCATGAAGTAATTGGGACAGCCTTGCAAATATTTGAACCGATTTCTGTTCTATTGGCTTTTAAGGAAAGGGTTTTGTGCCATGGTGCATGTTTCACCATAAGTTCAGGAAGCATCGTAGTATACAAGGGACAGTGTGAACAAATTGAAGCTGGCGTGTATGTATAGATTACCGTGTTCTAATGACAAAGAAGCTACATTGATTGAAAATGCTGGTATTTCCACCACCGACCATCTTCACAAGCTAACAGTGATAATGAAAAGACAGTTTTTTGTGTATGGATCCTTGAAGCTAGGCTATACTACCATTAATTTTAAAACTGTGTTCACGAGGCCCTTTTTGGTCTTGTTTTCATGAGTTCAAATCGAGTGCTAAGAAGAAGAAAGTTTAATTTCAAATCCAATTTTCTCAGCAATAAATGCATCTTTTGCTGCCAAACAGACATCAGAACGGCCACAGGGAGCCAAAGAATCTGATTTTAACAAAAAACAAAAATTGGATGAAGCTCTCCTCAGTGTCTCTTTTAGTGCTCACAGAAAGAGGAGCAAATATGTCCTTAAAAGCTGCTTTTAAGACAGCTTTTAAAAAAAGCAATGCAAATGTGTCTCAAAAGCCATCCAACCACACTGCATGTGCCAATGCAGTTATCTTTGAAAGTGTGCTTTGTATTGAAGGAAGTGAAGGCATGACTCTTGCTTGAGTAAAAACACTGCCAACACCCTTGCTTATTGGGCATTTGTGTTATTCTTTCACAGGGCGACGAAGATCCCAACTCCTGGTGTAAGGTACTTGCCCTGAAAAAGGTCCAAGATAGGGAGCATTATGCGCACGTGTAGATTTATTTACAAATAAACAAAAAAAGGCTTTAAAGTTCCAAGCACAATCTCTAAAGTTGCAACGTGTGTTGAGTGCTCCCATCCAACTACTTACGTGTGCCTGGTCTGAGTGCCAGTGTGAACTGGGCTAATATCCAAGTCACTGTTTTGGGTTTTGGCTTGATGGGGAAACCAAAGCCAACTTGCTCCAAAAACTATTCTGTTTCATATTTGAAGTTGGGACGTGGTGCTCTAGTAGGGTTGTATATGTTTTATCTTAATGTAGCAGCCGAAAAGTATGGGGAGAGAAGTGAACACATGTTATTTTAATGTATGTACAGTGTCGATTCCCTGAAAGAGGGGGACCTGAAGAACAATTCAAGGGCCTCAATAAAAGAAGTGGAGCTGGGAGTCCAGCTTTTGCTTCCTGAAGGAGGCTCTTTTTTAATTGAGCACAGTTTGGTTTGTTAAGAAAGAAAAGTTCAAGCTATAATTGGGTAAAGTAATAATTGATAGTAAAGTAATAATTTAAGAAAGAATAGTTCGAAACCTTCAGCCGACTTTGCAGTGACCATTTTACCGAATTGTATTACGACCGAACCAGAACGGCTGCGAGGCTACTATTTGCTGAGGTGCCGACAGTGTTCTGCTGGTTCACATTAGCGCCTCCAAAGGTATGGTACTGCTTTTTTGATGGGAGTGTATCAAGTACTGTTTCGTAGCTGTACCAAATTATGCCTGAACGGACTTTTATTCTTGATGCTTGGTGCAGTTGATTTCTAACAGCACCTGTCACGAGCGCTGTAGCATTCGTCTTTCTCGCCAGTCGTTTCTCTTGCGCTGTGCAACTGAAATATGGCTGTGCTATTGTGTTAGGTTAAAAACACGTCTGGAAGGTAAATGACACCCTAAAGCAATAAGCATCGCCCGCTATCGAGGAGACGAGACATTGGCAGCCTCCAAGCTGAAACTGCAGCAGCTGTAGAA
This sequence comes from Amblyomma mixtum, assembly GCF_055824585.1. Lineage (NCBI taxonomy): Eukaryota > Metazoa > Arthropoda > Arachnida > Ixodida > Ixodidae > Amblyomma > Amblyomma mixtum. The sequence goes on from NC_143012.1 coordinate 23,474,019, forward strand.
TGAGTGGCTCTTTGAGCATCGGGATTTCCATGCCATCGTTCACCTTTTCTTTGCTGCACTAAAATTCGGTTTTAACTAGCCTCGGAAGACAAGGACCAGCTAAGAACATAGTGTTTTATGCACATACCCCTTTGCGGCGGGGCGAGACCTTCACGTATAGCATACTGGATTATGTGTGCCTGTTTTTTTCGGTTTCTTTGAAATTACAGGGTTCTCCTAAAATGCTCACATTTCTTCTATTCAGCTTGCTTATTCATTTGATGTAACAGCATACATTACACGGGAACGGTGCAAAAAAATGTGAACGAAAGGGTGAAAGACCCGATTTTTTGCATTGAAATGTGCAGCATAAACGTAAGCCCCTCATCCATTAATTGTTTTTAATCAAAGATGTGGGCACACCTGGAATTATTGAGGCCGGAAAAATTGCTTGGTTGGGCATCCCATATGCCTGTCGGGTCAGGAACTTTTCATTTGATATCACTAAATTCACAAAATCACGAATGTCATTCTATCGTCATCATCATCAGCCTGCAACGGCTTCGTTATAGCTTCGTGAGGACAGCAGCCGCTGAAAAAGCAGAAGACACGTGCTTTGTCGTCTGCTGCGCATAGTGAGCGCTGCCCATATAGCTGTTCGCCTGCTTTTGACACCTCGCAGCCGCGGATGTTCTGTAGAGTGGATGTTGAGTTTGCTACAGACATGATTGAAACATGTTGCATGCCCTTGTGTAAGCAGCGTGGCTACCGCGATAAGGATGACAAGAAGGCGTGCTGCTAATGTTCTACTGTGCCTCATAAAATTACGGCTTCTTAAATGAATGAATGCAAGAACAGCAGACCTTGTACAGTCGTTGACAGAATGTGGATCATCCTTTGGCTTTCAAACTTTTCTGTCGCATATCATAAAAGAAATAGGTATGTTTACTGCCTTGATGTGAATGTGCAAAAAGTAAATTTTAGTGGCATATGCATTAGACACCCCTTAATTTTAGCTATGCAACGCGTCAGAAGGCTTGAACCGCCTAAGCAGGGTCCATATATTTCTCTGCCCGCCACTGTACTTTGCCTTTTTCTGTGTCGAGTCCAGTCGGGCCTAAAAGTAAACGCAGTGTCCAGTAATGGTTGAAAACATTTATTGCTCAGTAACAAACGGGTTGTCTTCGGCTGATGAGGGTGGATGGGCCCCTAGTCCAGGGCAGCAGATTCGAGATCTTGCCGCTACCGCGCACCTGTTGATCAGGTTATTCGACCCGAAAGGATATCCGAGCCCCTATGGCATTGGGTTGTGTCTGTTGTGTGCCTTTGCTTCTGCGTGGCTTTCTCATGCTGCATATGTATTAGTGTGGCTTTGGCTCAGAAGTAGGCGCGTTTCTCCCAAGCCATGACCTCCTAAGCCACCTGTCGCCTAATCACGCTGCTTGATAGTAGTTGGCGCAAACAGTCGATGCGACAACGTAGCTCTCCGTAACCAGCTTGTAGTTGGGTCGTCCTCCCTTCTTTGCCCCAGTCGTATACTCGAGATGAACAAAGTCCGCCGACAGCCGCGGGAGGCGGCTCAAGTCATTCGTCCGTACTGACGTCGGAAGCACGCTCATGATGGCTCAAAACTTCGCTAAGCGCGTGCAATGAAGCCTTCACATCAGTGCCACCTCCATTAGTTTTTGCGTAGTAGATCTTGCGCGTAAATGCTAACGTTCCAAGCGTTACAAGTCGCATGCCCTCAAACCTAGCCTACCAAACGGTACATCAGTTTGCGCTCATGATGGCGCGAAAGACTGCGCAAAAGTGCGCTGAAGGGCAGCACCTCGAGCGCTTTGATGGCCTCACCGCATCACATGAGTACTATATTCAAAGCGTGCGTGCAAGATCGGCTAAGCATGCAGACTGAAAACGTCTACTTAGCCGCCGTCAACCCAAACGCCCAACCCCGTGCTAAGGACTAAGGACCCGTGCCTACCGGCATGAGACGAAGCGTAGTTCCGCGCTCCTCCGCCTCATGACAACAAACCTGGCGCTGCTGTTCTCTGCCCGGCGCTCGGTTGCGGATCGTCTGCTACTCGTCGCGGTTGCATTTCGCTCTCGTTCTCCTCGATTTTGGCTCACAACGTTGCTGTTTGTGTAGACAATCACTGGACGCTGTCACTGAAGCAGATATTCACTATTTGACGATGAAAAGCTGAAGGTAAGAGACTGCCGCTAATTTATTTTCTTCTGTTTCCGCCAGCTCTGGCGCAGTGCAGTTCGTAACAGACCCAGTGCGTTATGATAAAAATGAAGAAAAGTAACTTGTAGCGCTAGCTTAAAACCAGCGAGGAAAAGGCCCAAATTTCCATTGCTTTTTTGCCGTGGTGTCCCAAATTGTTTAGAAAAGGCGAGTTGTACGCTATTAGGCTAAGAAGTAGGTACTGCACTCCGCCTTGTGTATTGAATGCAACTTGAGGAACAGTTCACCGAACGCACAGGCCTACACATTTGTCGTTGAAGGTAATGCTTTTAGGCTATCAAACTCATTTTCTACGTGGCATGCCATGCAGCGCAAACGTTATGGGGAGTGATAGCGTATTTTGTTTGTTTGTGTGTGTGTGCGTGCGCGCGGGGGGGGGGGGGGGGGGGAGGCGTTCTCGTTATAGCTGTGGGAGTGGCCACATGCCAGCCTGCGTGAAAATGGGAAGCCTACTCCCACCTGTTGTTCTGGACAGCTTCACGAATGCTTGCGCATTCGCTCACTCGATTAGTGTGACAAAGAATAGGCGAGTTTGCCTGGCCACTAGACATTTCCCGCGGCCAGGGGTTTCCCAGGGATTGAAATTTGAAGGTACAGGAGTTAATTTTTATTTTTATTTGTCTCGTTGACGTGTCGCGTAGCGCTAGCGCCTTCGGTGCCCGATACCCATGAGAAGGATGACAAGAAGTTCCCGTCGTGTGCAAAAAAAAATATAATAATAACGTCGTGGGTCGAGGCATGAAATCTGTTGCAGAATCGTTTATCACACTGGCACAGCTATTACGCGCCTTCATTAAGCAGACGACGCGCCCGGAGAAACCGAAACTACGCGAGTGCCGGGCTTTCCTTCCTCAAGACGTGGCCGCCGCGATCTGCTCCGGCGGCGCGCTTCGATCGCGGAGGCCACGCTCAAGAAAGCAGCACAAACAAAATGGTTTTAGTAAATCTCGGGAGAGGGCGCCACCTCCTCATTCGCGTTAGGGGCTTTAATTCGCGTATCTCAGTATGGCGCGAACTTTTGAACGCAGGGTGGTGGTGGTGCATACGGGGTATTCTGGAGAGGGTGGGGGTTGATACATGCTGCTACGTCTGCCGGCCATAATAGGGGGCCTTGATAGGGGAGAGGCTATATAATTACTGGATAAGAGACTCTAGGTTGGCCGACAGCGGGCAGCAGGTTTGCCTCTGTGTCCGCAGAGAGTCCAAGAGCCCGGAGTATGGACTGGACGCGCACAGCAGATGCCCCAAAGCTACAGTTTCACTGCAGTAGGGACAGGCAAGGGGAAGCAGACCGGGCGGAGACGTACGTACATCCTTGAAGGCGTCCAGGCGTAGCGATGCGGAGCCGCACGAACAGAACCGCTCTCGACTGGAGGAGCTTGTCGCATGTGTACCGAGAGTACTCCTCCGTCGAGGTGCGTGGGTCACGATGGAGGGATGGAAAGTGCACAAAGCACGCGATGAAACCAAGATTACGCGAGAGTTGGATCGTAAACCGCGCGAAACGCCGTGCATGGCAAAAATTAGTTTTCTGCAAGAAAGTAGCGAAAACAAAATGATTTTAGTAATTCTCAAGAGAGGGTGCTACCTCCCCGTGACCGTCTACTTTCAGTATGGCGCGAACATTTGACCACACGAACACCGCCGCACACCAGTCGGCCGTGGACTGATAGCCACCTAGCACGGATCATCTGCATTTTGCCTTTTCTGACGAAATAAATGCTCCGCAATCCAATCTTACGGCAGCGACTGTCAAAGGGTTAATTATCAGCAGCAGTGATTTGTTTCCTCGATTGTTACTGATGTCACAAAGCAAGTTTCGTTCGCAGGCGTTGAGTAGATGAAGCATCATTGAATATCATTTGCAATTTCTAGTCTAGGCCGTACAGCAGCTTCGGCATTTCCATTCATAATGAAATCGACGTGGAATCGATTGAGTGACGTGCATTCCTAGCAAAACAACTGTCTGGACTTCTCTGTGTCTGTAAAAAAAAAAACGGTGAAGTGGAAACTGACAGTCTGCATGCCGGCGCGTGTTCTAGACAAGAGCTGACGAAGTTCTCATCTCAGAGATTTCCTAGCCCACATGATCACCTACTCTTTATAGTACTATAGCACCCATAGAAGAAAGCTCGAGAAGGAGCGATACGTCAGTGTAGCCGGCATACGCAAGCCAAACCTCTTGAAGCCATTCCCTTTCCTCATTCTTTTGCCCCTGGCCATGCCCAGGCCATGGAGGAAAAAAAACTAAGGAGGGAGCGTGACGTCACGCGGCCAGCGTTCGCAAGCCGAGTTGTTTTGAAGTCGTTTTCTCCCTCAGTTTTTCGCTCTCCGAGGCAGTCCTTTATGTTTTGGTTCTGGTATGTTTTAGTGCGCGCGTATGCGCAACCCGCGGCGCGGGCGTCTACAGCAAGGAAGTTGATCTACAGTTAGTCTGCCGCGCTAATCGGCGCATGCGCGCGCTCAGCGGGGCTAGACTTTACCGCACGTTATCACGTGGTGCGATCACAGGGGGACACACTCTTTTTTTTGCTATATCTTTACTTGTTTAGACTAGGCTTCAAGGTTGTCGCCGGACGCTCCCTCCTTAGTTTTTTTTCCTCCATGGCCCAGGCACGCCAAGGTCGGTCCCACGTGGGGGCCGATACCCGGCCCTGGCCAATAAAACGCGCCACAGGCGGCCACGTGGGGACCGAATTTCTCTCTCTTAATTTTTACAACTAGGCTTCAAAACTGACACGCGGCGCTCCTTCCTGAATGTTTCTTCCTTCGTGGCTACATCCATGGAGTAAATAACTGCAGCCTGCTGAGTGTGACGTCTCGCAGAAGCCACGCTCTGACACTCACGGAACTGATTGCAAAAATCACTTGGAATTAGTTACGCTGCGCTCTGGCTTCCAATATTTTTTTACAAGCATTTCTGACCAAGCCAGTGGCCCTGCGATACCAAGTATTCCATTTTCTTTTGTTTGCTTTATTTGTATTGCGGGAATGATCTAAAAAATGTGGTGGGTCGGAAAGAAATAACGAAGAAATGATAGTATTAAATTGAATTTTGTCAGCAATAATTTGCAAAAAAAGAGAGACGATAACAAGGCTGTCAAGGAAAAACAGAGCTTGCGCGGCAACCTTTCCTTATCCTTTTTAATTTGCTGCCATAATCTCCAGACTCCTCCGTCCCTCAAACGATCATCGTTCGAGATAGCAACTTACGTTCAAATACCTGACGGGAGCTTCGTTTTCTTGTGCGCATATATTTCCTGCCATTGGCTGTTATCCAAACATTCCTCGCAAGAATTGTCTCTTTTTTTTCTCTTCGTCGTGTTGTAACTAGCTCCTCGGCCTACACGAATTGCGCACAGCCAGCCTTGTGAGCCAGCGGCATACATTTGCATGTTTTCGGCGGTTGCCGTATCTTTCACGGTGGCGCCACAGAGCGAAGTTGTCGTATGGAAGAAAAATGGAACGGATACGGTACGGCGCCTACACTCCGTTTATTAACTCGCCTCGCTCTTGAGGGGTGTTCATTACGGGATTGCAATTACACAGCTCGTTGAGCAGACATACGTCACCTTAGATAGAACGTGTAAGTCCCACGTTGCGCGGCAATGACCTCGGTAGTCCGCCCGTGTACGTCTCCGGTCGACGCGAAAAGAAAAAAATTGCTACGCAGTTCGCTACGCTATGCCGCGTACATTCCCGCCCGCACTTTGAACCCACGTGCCAGAGTACAGACGCTAAATTCAATGGTAGGTTTGGATGACTTGTGAATGAGAGGCGTCGCCAGCTATCTTCCCACATTTCACCTGACACATGCCGAAAGGGGTACGCCAAAATTATCACTCCCGTGAGACCTTGCACCGACCTTTTTTTCGTCCTTAATTGTTACGTATGTGGCGTCGCTTTATAGCTGACACGAACAACAAACGGACCTGATAGAAGGATCGATATTGTTCTACGAATTCCAGTACATCTGCCTATTGATTGCCCCGTCACACCCTAGGTAGCATAAAATGAAAAAAAGACGTCTCCAAAGGAACTATTTGAAACGAACGACTTGAAAACGAGTGGGGAAATTCCGTTTTCAGATCTCGAACGTCTTAAATGGGTTATATAACTTGTCTAAGGTCCGGGTGGAAAGACGATGCCGAATCCGCCCTTTAAAGGCACTGTCAAAAACTTCTAGAAATGGGCTAGGGCTGAACCTATTGCAGGCTGATATGCTCGGGGATCGGGACCAGGGTCTTCACCGCATTAGGACGAAGCAGCAGACTACGAAGGGAAGCCTTCGGGAGGAATAGCAAGCTTGAAGGTTTATTTTACATATTTACAAAACAACAAGTAGACCAAAGTCAGAAAATGGGGGAGGATGATCTGGCACACCGCAGATTGCTGCTTAAATGCAGTTCACATTCCCCAGGCACCCAGCTAGGGAATCTGATCTCTGGTTGAGCGTCCAATGGGCCGCTAGCGTCTTCTTAGGCTCCACCCTGCCCACGTGACCGCGCGCACCGCACAGACACACACGGGCAAGGAGGAACTTGACGTCTCTCAGTCGCGAACTGTTTGGTTTGCCGCGGGCCGACCAGGCCCAAAGGTCGTTGCTGCTGTGTGATGATCCTGATCGATGGAGACGCGAGTGCTGACGGCTCACACCGGTGACCTCTTCAGGGACAAATCAGCCGTGTCGCCCCTCCGCTTTGTCGGCGGCTCAGGGCGCACGCGGGCAATGAATTGGCGGCGCCGTCGCCTCCGCCGTCGCCGCCACTGGGTCTCTTCCGTCGGTCCACGGGCAGTCCGGGAGAAACACGGCACTCAGCCTCCCCGGCGAAGGGGATTAGACGCCTTTGTGCACGCCGACGCCGTCGCCAGTTGCTGCCTCTTTCGTCTCCCCCGAACAACAGCGCTTTCGGCCGCAGTGGCCTGATGGCGCCTGACTGGCTCGCCTGTTTCCGCTGGCTGGGCCTCGAATCACGACAAGGCGTCGTCAGAAAACGTTTATAAATGGGCTAGAGCTGGACCTACCACAGGCGTTGTCAGAAAACATTTAGAAATGGGCTAGAGGAGGACCTATTGAGGTGTCGTCAGAAAACGTTTAGAAATCAACTACAGCAAGACCTTTCCTGGATTGCCGGTAATTTAGAAGACGTTTACAATATGATTTCAAGCATCCATTTTGTACCAGCGAATAACCGCCGCGGTGGCTCAGTGGTTATGACGCTCGACTTCTGACCCGAAAGACGCGGGTTCGATCCCGGCCGCGGCGGTGGAATTTCTATGGAGGCGAAATTCTAGAGGCCCGTGTACTGTGCTATGTCAATGCACGGTATAGAACCCCAGGTGGTGGAAATTTCCGGAGCCCTTCACTACGGCGTCCCTCATAGCCTGAGTTGCTTTGGGACGTTAAACCCCCATAAACCATAAAACACGCTGCAATATGCGCGCATAACCCAGTACATATAAACACAATATATCCCAGCTGCGCGCTGCGCGCTGCAAGCTTGATGTTGGCGCCAACGCCCGCTGCCGCCGCGTAAATGAAAAGACGCAACACCAAAAAATACCCTTTATTACATTGCCACCCTACCCTTATCCTTTCTTCTACCGCTGTCCCCTTTCTTTCCCTCTCCTTGTCTTTTTATTCCCGCTAGCCGCAGCTCAGATGCTTCATATTTCGATGCTTTGAATTTCTGATGTTTCGGCTAGCAACATCTTTTGCTTCCACTTTTATTTTTGTTAATAATCAATAGCCACTAACAACAACAACATGTTCAACAAAAGAGCAAATCCAAAAGAAACAGCACACGTAGCATCTGGATGCATTGAGTGGTTTATGCGTACCAGGGGGAAAAAAAGCGTACAAAAAAAAACAAAACAACCAGCATCGGACGCGGGTGAATGGTGCAGTAGTATAAAAGCAGCATTACGACACAAGCGGCTAAAATTTTATTCGGATTCTACTGAGGTCGCGTTCACACATGTACTCCCGTGCCTTTAATGTGACGAAACAAGCAGGACGCGGCTTTCCCGGCTCCTAGCACAGCCTGCGTGACATACGTCCGATTCCTTCATGCAACGGCTGTTTTAAAAGCCACAGAGGTCTTGATGACAGTGAATTTTTATGGTGCAAGTGCATCTGTGGCTAAAGAGCGCCATGGCACAAGGTATTTTCGTTTGCTCAAGGTGGGGTCAGAGATTCATTTCCCAAGTATTTCATCCTAAATAAGCCGAGCACCAGGCCAGGGAAAGCTTGTACCCATTGTATCACCGGTGGGTGCCCGGCGTCACCGGGGATCGAACCCCCCTCCTCCCGCATGCGAGGCGGACGCTCAAACCACTTTTGCCACCGCTGCAGTGCCACAAAAGTCTTGACGAACGGGCAGCTTTCCGGCTGGAAGTGAAATAGATTCCAGCTAAAGTTAACTGGAAGTGAAAATTATGAACAGAGAGGTAGCTCAAAGTGAATATATTTTTTCAGCCCGATATAAAATCTGTTCCTGCTGGACGCGGTTTCCGGTTCAATAATCCAACTGGAAATGACTTTTTTTCATCTGAAGGTAAGAGCCATTCCAGCTGGAATTGAATGGTTCCCAGCTGGTAGGGCATGATTTCCAGTTGAATGTAACCATGCAGCTTTAAAGGGAAACTTTTTTCACCTGGATCTGGCAGCGGAGTTGTGTCGGCGCGTCATTAATCAGGGAGGAAGAACGAAAAAGAACAGAATTAAGCTAGAATTCAATGTGTTCCTCTCCCTCGATGTTGAATCCTGCACATTAGCTTTACGGCCACGTGAATATATACCTGCTTGCAGAGTAAGCGGCGTGTTTAGCTAGCGCACAGTTTGCTATTCTGAACGCCATCGCTGGCGTGGCTTCACGTAATAATTAATCTTCACTATTTTTTTTAGCGGCTGACCCCACAGTTCAGTGTATAGTCGGGTTTGCGTGGTCTGTCGCAAATACCCGACACCCTTATTTTCTCATGACGGGTACAGCACAACGAATACAGGACACTTAAGAAAGGAACATATAGGACTCGCCATTAACCATCGCCAACAAGGACAACTTTTCGGCCTGCTCATTTTTTTCAGCCACCCCTCTCACTCTCTCCGTGTTCCCCTGAGCTGGGTTTCTCCTTCACCGACCCATATAGCATCTTCCGTCCTGTAGGGCACGAACGTAAGCTTTCAGAGAGAGGGCTAATATGGATCTTATAGTCTAGTGCTACATGAAAGCAGAACAGGCGTAAAGTACAGCCTTTGTCAAAAGTTAGAGCCTAGAAGGCTTTGCTTCTACCGCGTTGTGGAACTTTTGTAGCATCTGTCGAAGTGCTGACTTTGTAAGGGTGTAGAATCAAAGTTCCTCTTACTTCCGAGATGTTTGGAACGCAGTGCACGAATAACGACACAATGTGAACCATATGCAAAACCCCCCTGGTCTCTTAACTTTCGAGAGAGGCTGTACAGGCGCGGCCATAAGTAAACGGAGCGCGCTATTGCGTTCGTAGTGCAATCACGCTTTCTCCATTGGTAATGAAGAAGCGTTGTTTGTCTACAAGAAAGCCCACCAACCTCCGCTACCAGCATGCGTGTACCACTGCTGGAAATTTCAACTAGGTGACGAGTGAAAAATATTCGAAGACAGTTGCGTGCTCCGTTTACTTTTGTCCGCGCCTGTACGTGCTTAACAACTATAGCGCTTCCTGCTGCATGGTATGTGCGAGAAGTTGAGGCGTTAAGGAGTAGGTTGGTGTCATGCTGCGATCTCGATCTTTTCTCACTTATTCGCTTTCACCTGTCGCGGTGGCTCAGTGGGTATACATTGTCCGGCTACTGAGCGCGAGTACGCGGGGTCAAATATAAGGGCTGTTCCATTCGGGGAATTTTTCCCTTTTGAGAGAATTTTAGACCTAAAAGTTGGCGACAAGAGAATTTTGCGGAGTTTCAGGGAATTTTTTGGCTCGCTTTTTATAAACTGTGGGAGATTTCAAGCTGCTGCTGGTAAGAAGCTCCAGAATCGGCTTCTAGAATCGGTTGTCATTGAATGCGATCCATTAAGGTTTAAAGAACGTCTGATGTGTTATCTTGCTGTATAAATTGTTTCATTTCCCTTTCGTGACTTTATTTCTCTTTATGCTTTTGTTGTGTGTGTGTTTTCTTGTTTGTTCTTTTTTTAATTCTTTTTTTTCCCACCAATGTGAGTCATGTTGAATGTACTACTCCCCCCCCCCCCCCTTATGTAATACCCCCCCAGGGGCCTTTAAGGGTCAAATAAATGATGATGATGATGATGAAATAGAGATTTCTGGGTCTAAATGACGGAATTTTTGGTCACGTCATGGAACATCATTGTCAAATTTCGGCAGCGGCATCCGCGTCTCATTAGCGGCTATAGATGTGCAAAATACGCCCGTTTATTTGCGCCATGTCAGTGCACCTCAAAGAATCCCATGTGGTCCAAATTAATCCGTAGCCAACCGCTACGGTGCCTCTTTCTCTCTTTCTTCGTTCACTCCATCGCGTCCTTCACGGCGCGGTTGAGGTGTCCACAGAGGAGTGAGACAAATCAATTTTCATTTGCCCTCTCGGGCTGTTTCACTGAACAGTGTTCTGTTTGGCGCTTGACGTTAATTCATGGCACCCATAGAACAGCTCTAATTCATGGAGGGTCGGCTCCATGTCCGTTAGCACTCAGGGACTCCGCATGACAGAACCGCACTCGAACAAGCCGGTCCATCAGGCGGCGGCCGTAACAGGTACGCATCCAGTTCCGCACCACGAATCGATCCAACGGTACATTCGGCATGACCGCGCCCAGACACATTGTGGTTTGTACGTGCGAACGTGCTTGCTATACATACACCACTTTATATTAGCATGCGCCAGCTATAGACTTTACATAACCGGTACTCCAGAGAAAGAGCATGCGTTTGTTTCCTCGAGATGGCGCCAGAAGGAGCTATGAAGTACTATAAAGGTTTACACTCGCAGTATGGCTGCTTTGCATATCGGCTGTCCGCTCCCAGCTAGTGCTTCGGCGTCGTTATTGCAAAAGTGCGGAGGCCTAGTAAGTAGGCGAGAGGCGACAGTTAAC